>NC_069794.1:58253627-58878627 GCF_027406575.1 Nycticebus coucang | reverse complement strand
AGGCTGAGGCAAGAGAATTGCCTAAGCCCAGGACCTGGAGGTTGCTGTGAGCTGTGTGATGCCACGGCACTCTACTGAGGGCGATAAAGTGAAACTCTTGTCTCTACCAAAAAAAAAAAAAAGAAAGAAAGAAAGAAAATTATAGTAATATGGATAGCAAGACATATGTATAAAAACTGAGATTTAAGTATTTAAAGATCTGCAGAAGTCTGGGTGCAGTGGCTCCCACCTGTAATCCCAGCACTTTGGAAGGCCTAGGTGGGAAGATTGCTCAAGGCCAGGTGTTTGAGACCAGGCAACATAGGATATTTCCCATCTTTACAATAATAAAAAATTACCTGGGCATGGTGGTGTGCACCTGTAGTCCTAGCTGCTTCGGAAGTTGAGATGGGTGGACAGCTTGGTTCCAGGAGTTGGAGGTTGCAGTGTGTTGTGATAACACCACTCCAGTCTGAGCAACAGAGCAAGACTCTGTCTCTAAATGAAAGAAAATAAAAATCTGAAAAATAATAAAAGAGTTTATGAGTAACCTCATAGAAAAATTACAGACTGGGCATGATGGTTCAGGTGTATAATCCCAGCACTTTGGGAGGCCAAGATAGGAAGATTACTTGAGACTTCCCCCCCACCCTTCACCCTCCCCCCCCCCCAAAAAAAAACACAAAGAAACAAAACCCCAACCATCTGTAATTCTTTTATATAATTATATTTTGGAAAAAGCAAGGATGAGAAACATAGCAAGACCTTGTCTCTACACAAATACTTAAAAACTATCTGGGCATGGTGACACAGGTACTCAGAATGCTGAGGTTATTCTAGGAGTTGGCAGTTGCAGTGAATTTGATGCAGGGCCTTACAAGAGCAGGACCTGGTCTCTGATAAAAAATAAAAAGGTTGTAAACTACATAATTTTGATGTATTCTCATTTTTTTATGTTATGACAAAATGTTATTGTGATTCTCTAAAGCAGTGGTTCTTTTTTTTTTTTTTATTTTTTTTTTTTGTAGAGACAGAGTCTCACTTTATGGCCCTCAGTAGAGTGCCATGGCATCACACAGCTCACAGCAACCTCCAGCTCCTGGGCTTAAGCGATTCTCTTGCCTCAGCCTCCCAAGTAGCTGGGACTACAGGTGCCCGCCACAGCACCCGGCTATTTTTTTTTTTTTTTTTTTTTTTGTTGTTGTTGTTGTTGCAATTTGGCCGGGGCTGGGCTTGAACCCGCCACCCTTGGCATATGGGGCCGGCGCCCTACTCACTGAGCCACAGGCGCCGCCCTAAAGCAGTGGTTCTTAACTGGGAACTATTTTGCTTCCCTGGAGACTTTGACAATGCCTGAAGAAATAATTATCATTACTAGTGGATGGGAGATGTGCTACTGACATCTAAGTGAGTAGAGGTCAGAGATGCTACTAAAGATCCTGTAATGCATAGAACAGTCCCCCACAACAAAAATGTATCTGTTTGAAGACCCTGCTCTCCAGTATTGTATGCTAACAATTTTTTAAATTTGCAAAAAAAAAAATAAAAATTTGCTATATACTTCTCTGTTCTGCTACATATATAACCTGTTCAAAAGAAAGGATTTTAGGCCCACATGTGCAAATGGAAGCCATGAATTGGGAAGGAAAAGATCTGGGCAGTAGGAATTGTTCTCAAACTTGGCTTATCCCAAGTTAACTGCATGAATAACGTGACTGTTCAGTTAGCAACACAGCATATCTGCAGTCTTAGCAGATTCTAAAGAGTCTCATAGTACCATGATCCTTATTTGAAAACCTTGCAGAGACACGAGTCATTTCATCCTCTACATTTTTAAACCCTATCGCTTAGCCTTTAAGAGCAACAGAAAGTTCCTGGCAAAATGTCTTCCTTGAGTACTGTCTTCATCATCATGCCATTGACATTTGTTCTGGAATTACTTCAGAAATGTCCTTCTGACGACATTTGTAAAATTGCTTTTGAGGATATATTTAATATAAGAACAAATTTATCTTTTTTTTTGGAGACAGTCTCACTATATTGTCCTGGGTAGAGTGCCCTAGAGTCACAGCTCACAGCAACCGCCAACTCTTGGGCTTAAGCAGTTCTCTTGCCTCAGCCTCCCAAGTAGTTGGGACGACAGGTGCCCGCCAAAACGCCCGGCATTTTGTTGTTGTTGTTGTTTAGAAGGCCCAGCCAGGTTCACACCTGCCGGCACCCTAACCACTTGAGCTACGGGCGCCAAGCCTATCTTTAAATTTAGGAAATATTTAGGTTAAACTATTAGGCTTTCATTTTTTTTTTTTTTTTTTGTAGAGACAGAGTCTCACTGTACCGCCCTCGGATAGAGTGCCGTGGCATCACACGGCTCACAGCAACCTCTAACTCTTGGGCTTACGCGATTCTCTTGCCTCAGCCTCCCGAGCAGCTGGGACTACAGGCGCCCGCCACAACGCCTGGCTATTTTTTTGTTGCAGTTTGGTCGGGGCTGGGTTTGAACCCACCACCCTCGGCATATGGAGCCAGCGCCCTACTCACTGAGCCACAGACGCCGCCCTAGGCTTTCATTTTTACCAAAGTAAAACATTAACTCAAAATATTACTCTCCCCCCCTTTTGTACAATAGGAAACTTGGTTTTATTTACTGGTTATTTGATATAGTACTAGGGTGTCCCCAAAGTCACCATACACAGGGGAAGATGGAAAGTTGTGGCTAAATGTACCATTGTTTACAAAATACTCTCTTCATCTTGGCCACCTCTTTCTACACACCAAGTCTTCTTTCCCACTCATGGTGAATATGTTCCAAGATACCTGTTTTCCCATGTATGGTGACTTTTGGAACACCCCATAGTTTACCACTAGAGTATATAGTGTGTGAGAGTATATTTAAATTTTAATTAAGGCCTGTATAGTTGAATTTTTTATAAATTAGAAAAGTTTGTTTTAATTGCTCTTTTCACATTAATCTTGTCTGTAGTTAGCTTGAATTAGGCAACTTTTTAATTTACAGTACTTTTATTTATTTACTTTAAAAAGAGACAGTGATGCACTATTTGCTCGGGCTGAAGTGCATTGCACAGCTGCAGTTCACTGTAACCTCAAACTCCTGGGCTCAAGTGGTTCTCCTGCCTTAGTATCCTGACTACAGCCATGCATCCCCACACCTAGCTAATCTTTAAAAGTTTTGTAGAGACAAGGTCTCACCTGTGTTTTGCTCAGGCAGGTTTCAGATTCTTAGAGATCTTCCTTCCTGAGCCTCCCAAAGTGCTAGAATTATAGGCATGAGTTACCACACCTGGCTCTATTTTTTTTTTTATTTTTCTTTTTTTGAGGCAGTGTCTCACTCTGTTGCTTAGGCTAGAGTGCCATGGCATCAGCCTAGCTCACAGCAACCTCAAACTCCTGGGTACAAGTGGTCCTCCTGCCTTGGCCTCCCAAGTATATTTTTCTTAACATTAATTACTGTGATTGTTTAGATATAGTCATTGATCTGGGTGTTCAGAAGTGAATCATATGTTTATGTACATACTTATATTGCTATCACTAAATTTACAGTTCATCTGTAGTCCCTTGACTTTCATGTAACTTGGAGATAGAGCAGAACTCTACAGAATACAAAGATGCTTCTCAGTGTTGGTAGGAAAGGCCTGGCAATGGTAAACAAGTGAAGCCCCTGAGAGAATAGTAGACAGAAAACATTGTTGCACTGAAGGGTGAGGGCAGCTGCCAGTTACCACTCCTCCCTATACTGATGGCATACTGGGAATCTGAATCAGATCTGATTTGGTTAAATGAAAGGAAGTTCCTTTAAGAGCAGGAGGTCTAATCCTAGCACTTTGGGAAGCTGAGATGGAAGGATTGCTTGAGGTCAGGAGTTTGAAACCTGCCTAAGCAAGAGTGAGACCTGTCTTTATAAAAAGTAGAAAAATTAGCTGGATGTGTGGTGGTTAGTACCTGTAATTCCAGGTAATTGGGAGGCTGAGGCAGGCAGAAGGCCTACTTGAACCCAGGAGTTTGAGGTTGCAGTGAGCTTTGATGATACCAGTATACTCCAGCCAGGGTGATAGAGCAAGAAAAAACAAAAAACAGGGAGGTGGGTGGAAATGAAATTTATCTGTCTAGGAAACCAGTAAAGTTGAAACTGTAGTTAAAACTAAATTAAAGAAATTTTTGCTCAGAAAGGAGAACTAAAGCTTGAACCTATTGGAATATTTATAGCTGTAATAGAGATGCTGTAAGCTCTAGTAGGATAGGTGTTTTTGTCTTGTTTAATTCACTGTTGACTCCCCAGTGCCTAGGACAGTGCCTGGAACATACTTGGTATTTACTAAGTATTTGTTGAAGGAATGTGTTAGGTTGTGCAGATGAGTGATGTTATAGTCAGTTTTTTCTTTCTAGGTACAGATGCTGATTTCACTGTCTGGATTAAAAGGTGTCAAGAAGCTCAGAAAGGTATATAGATTCCCTTGTTTCTTTAAAAAGAGTGAACATTTGAAATATTTTGGTTTAAATAAATTTGTTTTTAATTTTATAATTTAGTATTTAGGTAATACATTTTCCCTTAGATGTGGATTTACAAAGATTTTCTAATTTTTGGCTTGTTTCTTATGCCAAAAGGGAGATTTGGATGGATTTGCTTACATATTACCCATTAGAAATTACTAAGGAGCCTAAAATTACTACAAGATGCAAAATAAACCACTTCCTTCTGTTAAAAGATACGGAGAATTGGTAGTTAATCAATATGTTTGAGCCACAGAAACCATGTATGTAACTTAGTCTTTAAAAGTACTGTTATCTGAAAATGCTTCCTTTTTGTTTCGGTAGGATCAGAATCTGGGGTGGTAAGTCAAAAATTTTCATCCTTCATCTTTTTACTTAATTTTATTAAATTTCAAGTACCAATATGTTTGAGAAGGGACTTGGGGCCAGGTATCTCTCAGTTAAATATTAAGCAATTCCACTTAAATACTAGTTCCTTTAGTAACTGAAATAAAAGATTTTTTTTTTTTTGTAAAATAAATATAGATTTTCATAGTCATGAAAATTATTAGGTTATTTTAATGGATTTAGAGTGTGGTTATGTTGATTTGGTATGATGTAGTAATAGTGAGGATGATTATATCTTTTTCTTACTAAATAGTCAACACATGTATTTAAACAGTTGCAATGAATCACCTGTATAGGGCTTTTTATGGTAGGTTAAGATAATGGTTAAGTAAAATTGCAAGTATTTTATCTCTAATTCAGCGTTACATTTATTGTTTTGGACATGAAGATCTTCAAGTCTTTTTTTTTTTTTTTTGCAGTTTTTGACCCGGGCTGGGTTTGAACGTGCCACCTCCAGCATATGGGTCCAGTGCTCTACCCCTTTGAGCCACAGGCACCGCCCCAAGTCTTTGTAGTTACTAAAAATTATAGTGGAGTTGTAAAAGTAGTTTTTACTATTTAATCAACTTAGGGTTATAACACCATTAAAATATGGCTAATGTTTTTTTAGCAGGTGTCTATGTGTTTTTATAGACTAAACAGATATAAAAAATACTTTTTAAAAAAATTATTATGGGTACATAATAGTTGTATTTTTTTATTTTTGAGACAGAGTCTCACTTTGTTAGGCTAGAGCGCCTAGCTCACAGCAAACTCAAACTCCTGGGTTAAAGCAATTCTCCTGCCTCAGCCTCCTGCAAAGCAGAGGCTACTGACGCCCACCACAACTCCCAGCTCATTTTTCTATTTTGAATAGAGTCAGGGTCTCACTCTTGCTCAGGCTGGTCTCAAACTCCTAAGCTCAAGCAATCTTCCCATCTTGACCTCCCAGAGTGCTAAGATTACATGCATGAGCCACTGTGCCAGGCCAGTTGTATATTTTTATAGGGTACATGTGATGTTTTGATACAAGAGTATGATGTGAATTGATCAAATCAGGGTAACTGAGATACCCATCACCTCAGGCATTTATCATTTCTTTTTGTTAGGAACATTCCAGGTCCACTCTTAGCTATTTTCAGTTATATTCTAATTTGTTGATTATAATTGTTACTACACCGAGTGGCTGTAAAGTTCGTGGGCAGTTTAAATTGTACACTATTTTAAATTGCACACAGACTTTATGGCCACCATGTACTGCGTCATCAAATATTCCTTCTGTGTAACTAGCTATATTTTTGTACCCATCCCCACCTATAACATGCATATGTAGTTTAGGAAAGTATAAATTGATCAGGAGTCACTTTTTTTCTTGATGGACAATGAATTATGTTGTAGAGAGGCTGGAAACAAAGTAAGACATTATTAGGAAGCCACATGGAAATGTTCTCTATAGGTTTCCAGAGCAGTATCTGACATCATGGTTAATCCTGTGGTTCTACTCTTTTTAAAGGTGGTTTTTAAAATATTAATGCTGCGAGGGGCCTGTAATCCCAGCTACTCCGAAGGCTAACTCTGCTACAAATGATAGAAAAATTAGCTGGCATAGTGGCACATGCCTTAGTCCCAGCTACTTGAGAGGCTGAGGCAGGAGGAACACTTCCTTTTTTTTGTAGAGACAGAGTCTCAGTTTATCGCCCTCGGTAGAGTGCTGCTGTGGTGTCACACAGCTCATAGCAATCTCCCAACTCCTAGGCTTAGGCGATTCTCTTGCCTCAGCCTCCTGAGTAGCTGGGACTACAGGCGCCCGCCACAACCCCTGGCTATTTTTTTTTGTTGCAGTTTGGCCGGGCTGGGTTCCAACCCACCACCCTTGGTATATGGGGCCAGTGCCCTACCCACTGAGCCACAGTCGCTGCCCAGGAGGAACACTTTAGCCCTAGAGTTTGATGTTGCTGTGAACTATGATGATGTCTCTGCTTTTTAGCCTAGGCAAAAGAACAAGACCATGTCTCAAAAAAGCAACAATAAAAAACAAAACAAAAAAAGTTCATGTTTTAAAATGTTAATGTTTTCAGTTTAGGGAGTTTGTGAATCTTAGAACTGTCCTTTTTATATAAGTAACCTTTTCCAACCAGACTTTTGAAAGTTTTCTGTTATTTATTCTTTTTTTATTTTTTTTGCAGTTTTGGCTGGGGTCGGGCTTGAACCCACCACCCCGGGTATATGGGGCCGGTGCCCTACTCCTTGAGCCACGGGCGCCGCCCTGTTATTTAAATTTTTATTTTAGAAAAAAAATCTTTTCTGTTTTTTTTTTTTTTTTTTTTGGCAGTTTTTGGGCAGGGCTGCGTTTGAACCCACCACCTCCGGTATATGGGGCTTCTGCCCTATTCCTTTGAGCCACAGGTGCCACCCCAAAAAAATCTTTTTTGAAATTGAACCTAATAAAATTATTAAAATATTCTGAATTTTTGGTAAAGACTAGTATTATTTTACAGTTATAATTACTGTATTTTGTGTTTGAAGAAAGCTTTCATATAATTAATTCCATATCAAAATGACTTTACTTCCCGGTAAATTAATAATACATGCATTTTAATATACCATTTGCTAAACTAATGTGTAAAAATCTCTGTCTTTCGACTTGCCGAAATAGTCTACATCCCAGCGGACTCATCAGTCAAAAATCAAGTAAGTGTTTCTTTTTATAAAACAGTGCGTGATAAATAATCCTAGAGGGGGAGGAGGAGTACAAATCCTAAATTGTACTTGCAATTTAGTTGTAAGCAAGTCCATATCATGTGATTTCAAGTGTTCCTTTTGTTTTCTAAAATTATAATATCCTACGTAAAACTAATTTCAGTAATGTTTAAGTATCAGTATTAGTGTTTATACTTGTCTTAAATTCACATTATTTTCATCTTTAAAGTTACTTACTTGGTTTCATATGGTCACTTTTCCATATATTGAGAATCTCTTCCAGTTAAACTGATGCTATTACACAGCAAATTAGGTTTGTAGTAGGCTTAATAGAATTGTAACTTGCCCTGCCTTTTATATTTGGAGTAAATTTTTTTATAGAAACCTTCTATGTGAGTTGAAAGTTAATATTGCTGAGGGCAATAGTTGCAATAATGAATAAGCAATTAGCAAGTCTTTGACTTTGTTTTTAATTATTCAGTAGCCCTGTATACAACTTGTCTTCTTAGAACTGTAACAGAAAGAAAAAAAAGCCGTTGATCTGGAGTTTTGCATCCTCATTGATTTTTAGAGGAAACCAAGACTCTTGAGGTTCATTTCTTTAATGGAGTTTGTTTTCAGTATACTTACCTAAAATGGCTTGGAAACATTAAAACAGTTTATTCATACTGCAGGATGTATGATATAGGATGAAACTCCAACTGTCTAATAGACAATGAACTTCAACTTGCTTTAGTGGCAGTAGCAGCAGGAGTAGAACACATGACCATTAAGTAATAATTAAGGTGTTTGGAGCCTAAAGGAATCCAACACTTAATAAGTATACTGTATAGGAGGCACTGTACTTGATCCTGGAATGTTAATAGTGGCAGAATAGATAAATAGCTCTGCTCTCAAAGAGCTTTTACAGTGAGGATTCCTACATTTTTAGAGCTTTCTGTTCAAAAGGTACATGTAATTAGAATCTCTAGATACACTAGTCTTCCCATGTACCTTGAAATTGAAGGAAGGTATTATGTAAATGTTGTGCCTGACATAATGAGTTAAACTTATGTTTTTCTTAATTTTGGCTCATTTTCTTTTGTTCCCTCTTCTCAAGTCTCCTCCCAGCTTCAGTTAAGGGATCCTGAAGTGTTGACTCAGGCTGTCCTTGTTCAGTGCATCACTGCCTTTGACTGGCTGATTGCTTCACCTTTCTGAGCTTAAGTTTGCTCATCCATAAAATAGGGATAGAAGTGTTTGGTTCATCTTTTTTGGGGGGTGGGGGGCGGAGTCTTTCTGTGGGTCTCCCTAGGTAGAGTACAGTGGTGTTGTCCTACCTCCTTGCAACCTTAACTGCACTCCCAGGCTCAAGCAATCCTCTTGCCTCAGCATCCTACATAGCGGGGTCTACAGGCACCTACCACTGTGCTGGCTAATTTTTCCCATTTTTGGGAGAGACATGGTCTGACTCTTGCACAGGCTGGTCTCAGTGTTCCCACTTCAGACTCCCAGAGTGCTAGAACTACAGGTGTGAGCCACCATGCTTGGCCTTGCTTCATCTTTAGTATTTGTTTGAATAGCTCTATTGGTGTATATTTATTAGGTCAACTAAGAAAAGTTGTGCATCATCTACCTGATTGGGTTTTTTTCCACTAGTACAGATAAAAGTTATAGAAAATTGTTTCTTGTGAATCAGCAGCTACTTTGCTATTTTGTTCCTCAAGGTGGAGCTCTTGTTTATCAGACTAATTTTTCACAACTTTTAGAAAATTCGAAGTGTTATTTTAAGTTTTTCTTTTTTTTTATGTAGGTATGACTGGTATCAAACAGAATCTCAAGTAATCATTACACTTATGATCAAGAATGTTCAGAAGAACGATGTAAATGTGGAATTTTCGGAAAAAGAGGTCTTTGAACCATTTTTATATTGAGATTAAATTACCTTTGTAAATTAACCATATCGAAGAATAATCTAAAGCAGTTTATGTCATTTCTTCCTGAGATAATAAAAAATGAATAAATTTTGAAGCATTGTTTTAAGTTTTAATCATTTTAAGTTGTGAGATAATATGTATGCTGTAGATTTTAACTGGGTAAACGTCTTTTTTTTTACATTCAAAGCAGAACTGGGTTGTCATTAGTAAGATTAGTTTTAGTGATACTTGTATACTCAAGAAAAAATCTAGTTATTTGAGTGATTTATACATGTCTTAGAATTTATTAACCATGTTAAATGAGTATGACTTTTCGTAATTTACTAATCATCGAGTAGAGAAATCTTATGATAGATAATTTGAGTAGTAGAACTGTTTTGTTCATGAATAGTTTCTTTTGGTTATATACTTTGTCATTTTATTGTGTATTTTGATTTTCTTGAGATTTAAATGTTAAATATGTGATAATATTATGAAACATATTCTTTCCTGCCATTTAATTATGTATATGAGAATTCATATGAAGGATACCAGATGGGGAAAAGATTATTTTGAGGTTCTTAAATCTGATATTTCATATATAAAGTATTTAAGATAATTTGTAACATTATCAAAGTTCAATATTGATTTAAATATTTTACCCTTCATCATATAAATTTACAAAATGTGATGATTGTTTTGTATTTATTAGTTGTCTGCTTTGGTGAAACTCCCATCTGGAGAGGATTACAATCTGAAACTGAGACTACTTTATCCTATAATACCAGAAGAGAGCACATTTAAAGTACTTTCAACAAAGGTAAGACACTGAAAAGGTTGTCACAAGTAATAATTTCCAGAATGTAGAAATACTGGTGAACTAATCACCTGTGTGATAATAAACTTGTACATCCTGTTAGCCATGTACCTTTAAATTAAAAGGGACAGGTAAATAAAAACGGTAATTTTTGAGTATCAGGATTCCTTTATTCCCAGAATTTTAGTACAATGCAGTGTAAATATCTTCTTAGATTGTGTTGTGTTTGTGTGCTTCATTAAGATATGTAATACTTGCCAATAAAGAGGGCTTTTAAAAAAAAATAGGGGTGCTTGCAGGCGGCTGCGTCGGCCTGCAGGATAAGATGGTGGTCTCCACAGGAGTTAAAGTTCCTCATAATTTCGCTTGTTGGAAGAACTTGAAGAAGGACAAAAAGGAGTAGGCGATGGTACAGTTAGCTGGGGCCTTGAAGATGACGAAGATATGACACAAGGTGGACAGGCATGATTATTGGGCCACCAAAGACAAGTTATGAAAACAGAATATATAGCTTGAAAGCAGAATGTGGACCTAAATACCCAGTAGCTCCTCTGTCAGTTAGATTTGTAACAAAAATTAATATGAATGGAATAAATAATTCCAGTGGCATGGTGGATGCACATAGCATACCAGTTTTAGCAAAATGGCAAAATTCATACAGCATTAAAGTTGTACTTCAAGAGCTAAGACGTCTAATGATGTCCAAAGAAAATATGAAGCTTCCACAGCCACAGAAGGACAAACATACAACAATTAATTTTAGTGGATCTCAAACTTGTCTTAAATTAACAACCTTTTACTCATGTTAATGTCTTGATTAAATATCACAATGCAAAATACCCACACATAAAGTAAAGGAATTTCACCTGGTAAACATGACCTGGACATTTGTTAGAATATATTTAATATATGTACACCCAGTATGTTTTCAGGTAACAAGAGGAAAAATGCAGCACTTTTTTTTCTCTTATTAAGGCACTGTCATTTAAACATAAACCTGGAATATACTCTAAATAGAATTCCGGTTTATAAGATGAAAGTGTGAAGAGGGGTGTCAGATGGCAGTGGAAGCATGTGTGTTTCTGAAAAGTAAAAATCTCCAGAAGGAAAAACAGAAATGGCATGCTTTATCCATCTTGCTTAGTGAAAGAGCTGCAGTTGAAATTGTTTAAAGTTGCAGGTATAGTGAATATTGTCGCAAATTGTGTTAATTTTTGAAGCAGTGTGGATGCTGACTACTAGTATGAAAAATAAATGTTCAGGATTGTTTTGATACCTGTATTTATAATAAAATGTTGAGGGTGGGGGTGATGAGTTTCTGTTAAGAGCTGTTCCTGTGTGTTACATGTAACAGACATGGTAAATATTTGTTTACAGTCTTTGTTTAACAAACCATGCATTTAAGTTTAAGTGAAGTAAACAAAAAGGAAATAGGTGTATGGAGATGTGATTTAGAGATTAAAGTTAGTCTTAAAATGTAAATTAAATGTGGAACGTAAAAAAAAAAAGGTAAAAATCAGTCTCTAATGATAATTGACAGTGTCTTTTCTCTTGAGTTTGTCTGTTTGGATGTGCAAATGCTCGCCTTATCTCCTGCATTTAAAAATACAAACTACTAGTGAGATGAATCTGCTTTTTTTGTTTTTTTTTTTTGGTTTTTGGCTGGGGCTGGGTTTGAACCCGCCACTGGCATATGGGACCGGCGCCCTACTCCTTGAGCCACAGGCGCCGCCCTGTTTTGTTTTTTAATTAAGCTGAATTTTAGGTTACTTTACTCTGAGGGGATTATAAATAATTTAAACTATAGTTTAAGAAGTTTTAGATTTCTTTATATTTTCCAAAAAAAGTAAAAATGTACAATAGAATTAATATTGACAGATTACTTAACTATCGCTCAAAAGATGTAGGTAGTGGTACAGTTTAGTAGGAAAAATATCGAACTGAAAATCATTACACCTTTTTTATACCCAGATTCTGCAACATCTTCTGCTAGTCAAGTTATTAAGTTCTAAGAACATGTGAAGTTTCCTATTATAATTAACACAGATCAGAGTCAGCCTATGTCATGAAGAATGGTGACTAGGCCTGTAGAAAGAGGAGAACAGTTGCACAGGATTAGACCAGAAAGTGCAAAGTAAATAAGTATTTTTCTGCATTGAATTAGAAAAGATCTGCCTATTTATTTAGTTGAAGATTGCCAAGAACAAAGCTGGTAGTTATGAGGCAGACATGGACATCTGAAACAGAGCTCCTTGGGACAATACAAAGTGACAAAAGAGATGGAATCTGACCAGGATTTTAGTCTGTCACTGGCCCTATCCACATAGTGTACAATATGTTTAGTAGAATTTAAAGTAATAAAGTACAAAACTCTAGGTAGATTTGAGAAGGAGATAGGTCAGAAAATTATAGAGTTTCGTTTTTTTGTATATTTCTATCCAGAGATTGTTGGTCCATGTCCATTAAAAGTAATTTAAATATAAATTGACTTGTGTGAATAAATGATAAATAACTTAGGAACTTGTATTACGGAACCACCCTGTATACTTGGAGAAAAAATAGTATGTGTGGTAAATACACAAGTCTTTGTGGCTAGAGCTGAGGATGTAATTAAGCACTCTCATCTCTTGTTCTTTATTCTTTTAGTGTTTGTTGTTTTTAACCATTCCTCAACCTACCTTTCCTCAACCTACCTTACTGTGTCCTCAGTTTGCTTTTTTTTTTTACCCCTTTCCTTTAAAAGCTATATAACGACTTTTCCTTGTATAGTACCTTGCTTAGTACTGTACCTATTTTATTTTCCTTATACCTATGTTAAATTAAAGTCTTTTGGGAATAAGAAGCATGTCTTGTATCTTTTTGTGTGCCAGGTTAGGGTTGGCAAAAAAGCTATAGGATGCCCAGTTAAGTTTGTATTTCAGAAAAACAATGCGTAATTTTTTAACATAAACTCTCTCCCTGTGCATTGCAAATAATAGGTGCTCAATTTATTCAGTGAGGGAATCTCAATTGGATTCTAATGTTAGCCCTGTGAAGTTAGTAAAGTATTTTTATTCTTTGTTTTACAGATGGGGGAAAAACCTGAGGTTCATGTACTTTAATCTTTTTTTTTTATTTTTGGCTGGGGCTGCGTTTGAACCCGCCACCTCCGGCATATGGGACTGGCGCCCTACTCCTTGAGCCACAGGCGCCGCCCAGGTTCATGTACTTTAAATGCTTTCCCCAAGTACTAAATTGTTGAGCCTGGCAGAAGAGACATACAGGGTGTCTTCAAGGTTGCCATGCATACATACATAGGGAAAATGGGCAGTTATAGCTAAATGTGCCTTTATTTATAAAATATTACAACATTTTTATGAAATATTTCTCTACATGTTGATACATAAATATGAAAATGTTAAAAGTATACAATGTAATATGAGTTAATTTTTTTCTGTTTATGGTGATCTTCAGGACACACTGTGCTTTTATTTCTGACCGCCAACAAAAGCTGGTGCTTCTTTTTATTTTTATTTATTTTTTATTGTTGGGGATTCATTGAGGATACAAAGAAACAGGTTGCATTGATTGCATTTGTTAGATAAAGACCCTCTTAAAATTGTGTCCAACCCCCAAAGGTGTGCCACACAGGATGACCCTCACCCCCTCCTTTCTTCCCTCTCTCTGCTCTTCCCTTCCCCCACCCACCACCATGTATTAGGTCATTAATTGTCCTCATACCAAGATTGAATACAAAGGATTCTTGCTTCTCCATTCTTGTGATGCTTTACTAAGAATAATGTGTTCCGAAGCTAGTGATTCTTTGCTTAGGTTTTTTAATTCTGGGTTGAAGAACTTAGATTCTATGGATATATTTTAAAGGATTATTGTTTCTCTTGTCTTGACCCTGGAATCTCCTTATTTTTATACATATATCTATATATGAAACTTTGTTAGATACTAACTTTTAAGCTGTATTATGTAGGAAACAGATTGAAAGAATTTTTCCTTTTTTTTTTTTTGTTAAACTCACCACTATACAAATGAGTTTTTTTTTTAGAGACGGAGTCTCATGTCACCCTCCATAGAGTGATGTGGAGTCACAGCTCACAACAACCTCAAACTCTTGGCCTTAAGCTATTCTCTTGCCTCAGCCTCCCAAGTAGCTGGGACTGCAGGCACCCACCACTATCCCTGGCTATTTTTTCGTTGCAGTTGTCATTGTTGTTTATCTGCCCAGGCTGGGTTCGAACTTGCCAAACTTGCTGCACATGGCACTGTAACCACTGTGCTATGGGTGCCAAGCCAAGAATATATATATATATTTTTTTTTGCAGTTTTTGGCCAGGGCGGGGCTTGAACCCACCACCTCCAGCATATGGGGCCGGCGCCCTACTCCTTTGAGCCACAGGCGCTGCTCCAGAAGAATTTTTTAAAATTATATCTTAAGGAAAATAAATGATGAAATCTTTGAATTCTTTTTTCATTCAGCAGAGGGAGACAATGTTAAAATGCTGAAAATAAAATCTCTGAGTTACTGAAACTTATTTAGTGAGGACATTAATAGGGGAAAGTTACTGACATAATTTGCTTTTCATTTATTTAAATATCTTGAATGTATTTCTGGTCAGATGTCTTGAGTTTTTCTGTGAAATGAAAAAAGGGTGCACTTTGCTTAGGAGAATCTGCTTAAAATTAGAGATTCTCTAAGAGGGCTGTTTCTTTGCTTTTAAAAATCTTATTTTCAGATTGGTGCCTGTAGGTCAAGCGGCTAAGGCGCCATCCACATACAATGGAGCTGGTGGGTTCGAATCCAACCCAGGCCGCCAAATAACAATGACAACTATAACCAAAAGTAGCTGAGTGTTGTGGCGGGTGCCTATAGTCTTTTTGCTTTTTGATAATAGTGGTGATAATGGTGAGATTCGTAGATGTGTTTGTTTTTATTTTTGGAGACAGTCTCATTCTATTGCCCAGGCTTGAGTGCTGTGGTGTCAGCAACTCAAACTTCTGAACTCTGGCCTCAACCTCCTGAGTAGCTAGGACTATAGGCTTTTATCACCATACCTGGCTAATTGTTTTTTGTTTTTTGGTTTTTTTTTTAGAATCTCACTCTGGCTCAGGTTGCTCTTGAACTCCTGAGCTCAAGCAATCCTACTGCCTCAGCTTCCCATAATGCTAGCATTTCAGCCAAGACCCATCACGCCTGGCCTGTTTGGTTTCTTTTTTTTTTTTTTTTTTTTTGTGGAGACAGAGTCTCACTTTATGGCCCTTGGTGGAGTGCCGTGGCCTCACACACTCACAGCAACCTCCAACTCCTGGGCTTAAGCGATTCTCTTGCCTCAGCCTCCCGAGTAGCTGGGACTACAGGCGCCCACCACAACGCCCGGCTATTTTTTGGTTGCAGTTTAGCCAGGGCCGGGTTTGAACCCGCCACCCTCGGCATATGGGGCCGGCGCCCTGCTCACTGAGCCACAGGCGCTGCCCTGTTTGGTTTCTTTTTAACCGAATTGAGTTGCCAATAATACACAAATTATAGATCTTAGAGTGTATTCTTGCTATCTCTGTTAATGTATATTCATATATTTTTAAAAGAAGGATTTTACTGTACATACTATCTCTTTTTTGTTTGTTTCTATTTTGAGGTGGAGTCTCTGTGTTGCCTAGGCTGGTTTCTAAGTCCTAGGCTCAAGCAACTCTCACCTCAGCCTCTGGAGTAGATTACAACCTGCACTACCATGCCCAGCTCATAGTATTTGTTTTTTTAAACTTAACCATGCATTGTGGGTATTTTTGCCATGCCCTTAAATATCCTACAGCAGTGTAGAGTATTTTATTGTATGCATATACTGCAGCTTATTTAGCCAGTCCTATATTGTTTGACCTGTGGAGAATCATAATTGCTAACTGTTTTGACTATTTCATCACATGCCAGATGTTGTACTGTGCATTCTCATGTAACTCTCAAAATTACTATATGGCGTAGGTGTTTTATCCCCAGTTTAGAGGAGAGAAACTGAACCCAGAGATGAAAAGCCCAGTTTTTTCAGCTGATGATAATGCTGATGAAGATACCCATAACAACATTCATTTGTTAGTTACTTACCAGACACAGTGCTGAATTCCTTTCATACATAGACTCATTTAATCCTCATAGGGGATCCCACCTTGTAGGGCGAGTTAAGGGTCACTGAGATTGTTAACTTGCTCATGTGCATACAACCAACAAGTGGCACCTGTTTGCGACGCTTCTGTAATTACACAACTGATTTTATTTTTGTTTTTTTAATCCCTGCTTATTTTAAGGAAATAAGTAAAAATTCTACCTGGAAAAAACATTTCCAGCAAGTTATTCCATCTCTTAGCTCCCTCATCTCTAAAATACAGATAATAACCTTTTATAGGGCGGTTCTATTAAGTGAGATTGATGTAGGTTCAGCACTTAGCACGTAAAATATGTAGTGAGTGCTCGGTTAGTGCTGCTCCTGCTGTCCTTACTGTTTTATCCTGATTAGAGTTCTATTCAGGTTATAGAGGCAATAAGTGCATATCATAGCATGTCATCAGAAATGTGGAAACTTACAGGGTACTCAGACTCACCACTGATAACATTTTAGCATACTTCATTTTGGATAGCTTGCTATCTCCCAGTATGTACCCTGACACCACACATAAGACATACTAAACCTGTTTTATTTATGGAAAGGTCTCTTCAGATCAATTTACGGGAACAGAGGCTATATCCTTACAACAGCACAGTGGCTCAGAGTAGGCACTCAGTAAATATTTGAAATGAGATGGTTTGTTTTTGTTTTTATCTTTTTTGCATTTTGAAAAATGATTATAAAATTACAAAAGAAGATAGATGTATCAGTTTGGCCTCAGGAAGACTGAGCTATTCTATTACTAGACATTTGGTATAGCGGTTACATGTGCAGAGACACTGAAGGCCCTGACTTAACTATATTGCACTATATCAGTATAGTAAAATTGTACTTGTACTCCATGAATATATACAGATTAAAAATAAAAGTACAAAAAAGTTGAAAAAAAGTACAAAAAAGCTGAGTAAGAGAACATTGGGAAGGCTACGTTTTAAAAATCAGGGGAACAATTAATGACGATAGCCTCAAAGTATGTGATTCTCAAAAACTTGCCAATAAATTGCCACAGCTCTTTAGTCTCTGGGAAAGATCCCTTCATGTTAGTGTGTAGTGGTAAGTTGGATCTTACTTGATTGCTTAGGAAAAATGACTTCTCTTTAAATCTGAAGTTTCTTCATTGGATAAAATTAATAAAAACTGTTATGCAGAGGAGACTCTAACAGTGGATGGTAATCCATATAATGTTAAGAACTAACAATCTAGCACAGTAGGGATTCTTACTAATAACCCCCAGATAACTGTTTTGGGATATAATGGCACCTTGAAAGTCTTCCCCATGCATATGAGAACAAAATTCAATAGCAAACTATCAGTTTTAAGTTAACATTTAAGATATTTCTGACTTACATGAACATAGGAATTACTCATTAATGATTGCAATAAAACATCTCTGAAATTGGGCTGGTGCTAATTCTATAATTATCTGCCAGAATCGTCAAGACTTAAAACTTCATTTTAAAAACCATGTTCAAGCATCAAGCATGAAGTAGGTATAAAAAGGAATTCATAGAAAATTGGTCTTCCCAGTTCCTTTCTTTTAAAATGGTCCATTATTTGCAGCTATTTTAATGAGCAGGTTAAGTATAATTTTAAGTTTGGGTCAGTTCGTCTCGCTGAAATAGATTGTTGCTAACAGCTTTGATTTTAGCTCAATAAAGGTCTTTCTGTCATAGTACACAATTACTCAGGTTCTAGTAGCTTTCAGTAGATATGAGTGCTAAACCCTGCTACTCTACAAAACAAGAAGCTTTTTATAGATGGTACATACATAGTACAGGAACATGAAGTATGAATATTGGGTGCCCTGTGGCGAAGGTTAGTGTGATGTATACATGGCTTTCCAGGCCCTCATTTCTAGAAAAGTTGAAAATTAAAAGATCAAGATGCATTTTTAATTCAGGAACACATTAATAGCCCTTTTCAGCAACTGTTACTGTGTCATTGCCAGCTATTGGATTTCTGCCCCCTTTTGATAAATATCCTATAAGTGTTAAAGTAACCAGAGTACTACCACTTAATACTGTGTATGAGAAAATTTTGGAAGTATTTTACTTATAAAAATTAAGCATAGTTCACTTTAAGGAATTATAGAGATTTTTAAGTTTTTTTATATATATAAAATATAAACATGTAAATTACATTAAAGTCACTATTTATACTCTTTGCCTTTGCCCTAGAGCTGTTTGTTTCATGGTTTCATTACATTTCTGTGCTCTTACAGGAAATAAAAATAGAAATTTAGAGACCACATATTCCACATACCATCATTTCATATCTGATTAAAAATTTTGGCAGGTTTCTCTGTTAGTTAATACCTTCTGAAGGTATTTTCAAGTGCAAATTTTGAGGGTTCTCTTTCATGCTTTTTTTTTGAGACCGAGTTTCACTTTGTTGCCCTCTGTAGAGCTCTGTGGCATCACAGCTCACAGCAACCTCAAAGTCTTGGGCTTAAGCAATTCTCTTGCCTCAGCCTCCCAAGTAGCTAGGACTACAGGTGCCTGCCACAGGGCCCGGCTATTTTTTTTTTTTTTTTGCGCAGTTGTCGTTGTTTAGCTGGCTTGGGCCAGGTTTGAACCCACCAGCCTCAGTGCATGTGGCCAGCACCAAAGCCACTGGTACTATGGGCGCCAAGCTGAAGGTTCTCTTTCTAAATGAGAGTGGTAGAAAGATTACAAGGAATTGCTTGTTTAAATGAACTATCTGCTATAAAGAACTCAAAGAATCAATAGAGTAAATGAGCTTTTAGTGGGGAGGTTGTAGGATCTGTCTTTTGATTTCCTTTTTCCCTCTAATGATCCTTTTCATAGATAAAACATTCAAATTTTAATTCGGTTCTTATGTTTATTATTGTGTTTACTTTTTGCACTAAAAATGCTGATTTCTGCCAGGCTAAAAATGGAAGTGAGGGCATTATTTGAATAAGGAAAACAAAAGATTAGACGTAAATGCTATATAAGTGTATGTTAGGGGTAAGGATGGGCTCTAGGGGACCAGCCTTGATTTAGATGATAATAGGATATCATTAATTTTTCATTTTAATAAGTGAACTTAACTTCGTCTGACATTCAGAATCTCTTCATCATCAACCTTCTACCTCTTTTTCCATCTGTATTTTTCACTGCTCTGACTTTGATCCAAATTGGTCTTCTCTGTACTGTGACCTCTCATACCTCAGAATTCCAAGTTCGGGCCATATTCTTTGCCTCTGGAGACCTAGCTCTTCCACTCTTGTGAATGCTTCTATCCTTAAAGCCTTTCAAGATGCCATGAAACCTTTCTTCTTCACAACTAGGTATTAAATCTCTCTTGAGCTTTTTTATTTTTTTAATTTTTTTAATTTTTATTTTTTGCCGTTTTGGCCAGGGCCGGACTTGAACCCGCCACCCCCAGTATATGGGGCCGGCGCCCTACTCCTTGAGCCATAGGTGCCACCCTCTCTTGAGCTTTTAAAATACTTATTTGCCTCTTCAGTAACTCTCTTCAAGTATCTCAATCTTCCAAATAATAAAGGATGTGTCTTTAATATTTTTTAAATCTCCCCATGTCTTTTGAATGAATGAATGAATGTAAAAATGTTGGCATTGGTTATATTTATACAAGGAAATACTTTCTCCACTCTAAAACAGGTTAATACACATTTAAATACAGTAACTGTTTTAGAATAGGGTTTTTCAGTGATGGCATTATAGACATTTTGGGTTGGATAATTCTTTGTTGTGAGGGGTTGCCTTGAATGTTACAGGATGTTTAGTAGCATCCTGCACCTCTCTTCACTAGATGTCAGTACCACCCCTGCTGTCACCTCAGTTGTGACAGCCAACATATCTTCAGACAAAATGTCCCTTGGGTGGCAGAATCTGTCTGATTGAGAGCACTGCTTTAGAAGGAAAAAAAAAACCCATAGAACTCAAGGCTCTTCTTAATTGTAATGTATGTAGTCTGTATGTTGTTTTTGAAGGCTGAATTTTAAGTATAGAAACAAATGTTTCATAGTTCTTTGGCTTTAACCTTGTTTAATTTAAGAAAACTGTCAAAGACCCTATTCTTATAAAACTTTGATGATTTAAGACAATTGCACTTTTTACTGTTTTGCGTATTTTACATTGAATAATGGATTTTATTTGGTATTTCCTCCAGATTGAAATTAAAATGAAAAAGCCAGAGGCTGTGAGATGGGAAACTCTAGAGGGACAAGGAGATGTGTCTAAGCCAAAACAATTCATAGCAGGTTTGTTTTCTGGTCTTGATCATCTTTAAATTCGTACTGTGTTGAAATTAAATAGTAGTGAACATTCTTTCTACTTCATTATTTATGTTCCCAAGATAAGATACATTGAGTATAATAAGGTTGCTCTGTAATGAGTACAAAGTAGTTTTTCTCAGAAGGCTCAAACTTTAAGAATATAAACAAATGGCAGCAAAATCCCAAAGGTATTGGAATTTATTGTTTACCGTGTCAAGTTTATGCCATCAGTTGGAGATTGTTTATTTTTGTATGTTGGCCTTTTCTGTTGCTTCTTTTGGATTACAAGCTAATTTAGTTTATCCTACTCATATATTTTCCTTTCTTTCCTCCCTCTCTCAATTTACTCCTTTCTGTTCTTTTGGTTAGTGTCAACTCTAGTTTCCTGGAATTTCAGGGCTTGGGAGAGCAAAGTATCTATCTTATTTCACTATATTCCTAATTTAGAGATGGATACAAATAGGTGATAATTCCTTAGGAAAGGCTAGGAAAAAGAGTAGAAAACTAGGGTTAAGAAAGACAACTTTGAGATCAATTTTAAGCATATGCAATAAAGCAAATAAGCATTTTTCTAATGGACATATTTTATTAATATTAATCTAACATATTCTTAGAACTACAACCTAAGTTCATAGTTTACTACAATCACCTCACTGATGAATGGAGAGAATTTTTTTTTTTATCTTTATTAGAGGTAATGGTCTGATTTGATAACTGAAATAAAATAGAATTTTGTTTTAGTTTCTTTTGGATTTTTACTTTGTTTTATAACAGAAAATATATTCCCTGTGGCATCTTTTAGAAAACAAGTTATGCCTCAGTGCCCTTAGCCACAATGATTACGGCACCAGCCACATATACCGAGGGTGGCGGTTTCAAACCTGGCCCAGGCCAGCTAAACAACTGCAACAACAACAACAAAATAGCTGGGCATTGTGGTGGGCAGGCCTAGCTTCTTGGGAGGCTGAGGTAGAAGAATCACTTAAGCCGAAGAGTTTGAGGTTGCTGTGAGCTGTGATGCGACAGCACTCTATTGAGGGCAACATAAAAAAAAAAAATAGAAAACAAGTTATTCAACAGATCATTTGTGTGTGTGCTTATTTATTTCTTTGTTGGGCATATCTAGTTAGAAACATTTTAAATTCATACAGAAGTTGCAACAGAGTTCTGATGTACCCTTCACCCAGCTTCCCTCAATAATAATAGCTTAAGTTATCTATTAGCAAAATTGGGAAATTGACACCAACAGATGCTTTTTAAAGAGTAAAATGTTAAATGTGTTAGAGTTACCAATGTTTTCTAAATTTAACACCTTAGATATTCAAGGTGCTATTCTTCCTGTCCTGTTATGTTTTTGTAAGGAATTAATATGCTTGTCAGATTCCTGTGTACTGCAAGCTGGAGACAGCAGATAAAGGCAAGTCACTTAACCTATATAGGCCAGCTTTCTTATCTGTAAAATGGAGATTAAAACCTCTATTTCCTTCCTTCCTGGGATTCAGCATTAGGATTAATTAAATCCATGTTTAGTAGGCTCTTAACTTACCATGGCATGCATTTTTTGTTTTCTTTGCTAGTGAAAATGTATAAATACAGAGGGATTTCTAGAAGATGGTGGGTGGGTGGATAGAATTTTCAAATCAATATACTTGCCCTGAACAAAACTCTGCAGGTGGTGTTGGGTCGTTTTTTGTTTTGGGGAGGTTTTCTTTTTTTGAGACAGAGCCTCGAGCTGTTACCCTGGGTAGAGTGCTGTGGCTTCACAGCTCACAGCAATCTCCATCTACTGGGCTTAAGTGATTCTCTTGCCTCAGCCTCCCAAGTAGCTGGAACTACGGGCGCCTGCCACAACTGGCTAATTTTTTTGGTTGCAGCTGTCATTGTTGTTTGGCGGGCCTGGGCTGGATTCGAACCCACCAGCTCTGGTATATGTGGCTGGTGCCTTAGCCACTTGAGCTACAGGTGCTGAGCCTTTGAGAAGGTTTTTTGAAACCGTCTCACTTTGTCACTCTCCATACCTGGCATCTATAGCTTCATAGCAACCTCAAACTCCAGGGCTCAAGCAATCCTCTTGCCTGCCAAGTAGCTGAGACTACAGGTGCCTGCCACAACACCCAGCTAGTTTTTCTATTTTAATAGAGACAGGGTTTCACTCTTGCTGAGGCTGGTCTCAAGCAGTCCACTCACCTCAGCCTCCCAGAGTGCTAGGATTATAGGCATGATCCATTGCACCCAGCTGATGTTCAGGGTTTTAATTTTGTTTTGAGGAGAAATAGGCAGGGGAAAAGTTGGTTTAATGCATTAAAAGACATTTTCACCTGAGATAGATAGATAGACAAAAAATTATTTTTTGTTAACAGTGGCTAAAAGAAATTTTAAACTATATATGTGGCTCATATTTGTGTTCATTATTGTATTTCCATTGGACCATGAACAGAACTGCTCTTAGAACTAGTAGCTTAGTTATTTTTAAATTATTTCTGTTCTAAGATTTTGATGCCTTTGATCTTTGGAACAGTCATGACAGTGTCATGAGCCTCTGGACCATTAGCCTCTGTGGCTACAAGCAGCCTCTGTTTACCCCCAGTGGGCCCTACAAACAGTGTCATTTTATGTGGGCATTGACTCATTCAATCCTTGAATGTAGTAGTAGTTTTCAGCATTCAGGAATTTCTTATTGTTATTGCCTATTGAAATAATCTTAATGTTTTTAATATGGGGAGAGGATGGAATCTTTTTTTTTTTTTTTATTGTTGGGGATTCATTGAGGGTACAATAAGCCAG
Organism: Nycticebus coucang; assembly: GCF_027406575.1. Taxonomy (NCBI): domain Eukaryota; kingdom Metazoa; phylum Chordata; class Mammalia; order Primates; family Lorisidae; genus Nycticebus; species Nycticebus coucang. The sequence goes on along the minus strand of NC_069794.1, from coordinate 58,855,194 downwards.
GTTACACTGATTGCATTTGTTAGGTAAAGTCCCTCTTGCAATTATGTCTTGCCCCCAGAAGGTGTGGCACACACCAAGGCCCCACCCCCTTCCTCCTTCCCTCCTTCTGCTTTTCCTTCCCCCCATGAGAGAGGATGGAATCTTAACTAACTGTTGAGTGATGTGAATGATTATATTTTCACTTTATTCTACACTGAAAGATACACAAATGCCATTTAAAAGCCACATTGTTAATGTTTATTAAATCTTATTTAAAAGTCTCAAGCATCTTTTTCATAAAATAACTTTTATTTTTAGAATTGTTTACCCTATTTTCGCAACTTTTCTGTGTATGTAAAATCACCTGATTTCCCCTGTTATTAACATGAAGAATCTATTTTTAATCTTATTTTGTGGTGTGCAAAAGTTTGTGCTTTGTTGAGTTATTTTGCTTAAAAGATTGTACATTATGCCGGCTGGTGCCTGTACCTCAGTGGCTAGGGCACTAGCCACATACACTGGAGCTGACAGGTTCAAATTCAGCCCAGGCCTGCCAAACAACAATGACAACTACAACCAAAAAATAGCTAGGCGTTGTGGCAGGCGCCCGTAGTCCCAGCTGCCTTGGAGGCTGAGGCAAGAGAATCGCTTAAGCCCAAGAGTTTGAGGTTGCTGCGAGCTGTGCTATCACAGCACTCTAACCAGGGCAACTCTCTAACCAGTTTGAGACTCTGTCTCCAAAGGAAAAAAAGATTTTACATTATGCCAACTGATTTCAGTTTTTAAAAATGTAAATCTAGGTGGAGCCCATAGCTCAGTGGGTAGGGACCACCATACACTGAGTCTGGTGGTCAAACCCGGCTGGACCAGCTAAAACAACAATGGCAACTGCAACAACAACAAAAAAATGGCCAGGCATTGTGGTGCCTCTGGTCCCCGCTACTTGGAGGCTGAGGCAAGAGAATTGCTTGGGCCCAAGAGTTTGAGGTTGCTGTGAGCTGTGGCACCACGCACTCTACTCAGAGTGACAACTTGAGAGTCTTTCTAAAAAAAAAAAAAAAAAATGTAAATCTAGTTATTGATATATATTAGAAAGGCACTTACTGCAAACATAAAATTTAATTACCTTCACTAAGATGTCCTATACACCATGATCACAGAATTTATATATTCTTGACATAATCAAACATGTTGGTTAATAACTTTTGCCTTTTTTTACTTGATAGATGTAAAGAATCTATATCCATCATCATCTCATTACACAAGAAATTGGGATAAGTTGGTTGGTGAGATCAAAGAAGAAGAAAAGAATGAGAAATTGGAGGGAGATGCAGCTTTAAACAAATTATTTCAGCAGATCTATTCAGATGGTTCCGATGAAGTTAAACGTGCCATGAACAAATCATTTGTAAGAATATAAACTTTTTTTTTTCAAATATTATGAGAGCAAATTAGGTATTTTAAAAGAAAAAATGGATGATGTGAAACCAAATTATAAGGACCGTAACTGGGAGACCCTTTGAATAGGCTTTCTCTGAGCATTTCTTCTTGCTCTAAACTAAGAATAATTGTTAAGGAAGTTGAAAACTTGGGGAAGAGATGAGTAACAGGTGATTTATTCCAAATAAATTTTTTTTATATACCATAGCTATGGTGATAGACTGTTTATCTTCTAGAATCATATATACCCACAATGTCAGAGACAAAGAATATGGAAGAGAAACTTCCAGAACAGTGTTTGGCACGTAGAAGATGCATATTAGTTATTCATTGGTTTAATAATTCCCATTTAATTAAGATAATTCAAACTTTTTGCCAGGGCAACATAAATATTACTTGAGCTGGCCTTAAATTTTGAGATTTTCTTTTTTTTTTTTTTTTTCCTGGAGACAGAGTCTCACTATGTCACCCTCAGTGGAGTGTTGTGGCATCACAGCTCACAGCAATCTCCAACTCTTGGGCTTAAGCGATTATCTTGCCTCAGCCTCCCAAGTAGCTAGAACTACAGGTGCCCGCCACAATGCTCGGCTATTTTCATGTTAACAGTTGTCATTGTTATTTAGCTGGCCTGGGCCAGGCTTGAACCCACCATGTTTGGTGCATGTGGCTGGTGCTGTAATCACTGTGCTACAGGTGCCAAGCCGAGATTTTCATTCTTGTACAATTATTTAGATTATTTTGCTTGAAGATGTATTCATTTAGAGCCTGGGACAATTGCTTGAGGCCAAGAATCTGAGATCAGCCTTAGCAACATAGTAAGACCCCATCTCATTAGAAAAAAAAAAAATAGAAAGTTATAAGCATTTTACTTTTACTGGCAGTTCTGGAATTGTCATTCTCTTTTAAGGGATTCATATTTACAGTTGAACATTAAAATTCATATTTAATATTTGGATATATATTTAAGTGTGGTGCAGGCCCTCATATTCCACATATATAACTATGCTTTTCACTGTTGATTTAAAACTTTTTTTAAAATAAAAAGTGTGTAGTGAACTGGCATTATCATACCTCATTGTAACCTTCAACTCTTGGGCTCAAGCAATTCTGCTGCCCCACCCTCCTAAATAGCTAGGACTATAGGCAAATGCCACCATACCTAGCTAATTTTTTTTTTGTAGAGACAGGTCTCACTCTTAACTCAAAGTGGTCTTGAACTCCCAAGCTCAAGCTATCCTCTTGCTTGGTTTCCCAGAATGCTAGAATTATAGATGTGAATCACTACACCCAACTTCATTCTCTTATCTGAGTCTTACAGGGAGCCAAAGCATTTACGTGTGTATGTATGTATGTATATATTTATTTGGCAGAGTCTCACTCTGTCACCCTGGGTTGATTGCTGTGGTGTCATAGCTCACAGCAATCTCAAACTATTGAGCTTGAGCAAACCTCTTGCCTCAGCCTCCCAAGTAGCTGGGACTATAGGCATTTGCCAGTGCTATTTTAGTAGAGGGTGGGGTCTTCTTGCTCTTGCTCAGTCTGATCTTGAACTCCAGTGCTCAAGCAGTTTGCCCATCTTGTCCTCTCAGAGTACTAGGATTACAGGGACAAGTCACCACGCCTGACCCAAAGGATTTAATTTTGATGAAAGTCCATTTTATCAATTTTTCCTTTGATGGATCATGTTTTTGGTGTCAAGTCAAAGAACTCTTTGTCCTAGATCGCAAAGATTTTCTCCCATTTTTTTTAAAAAATAAAAGTAGCTTTGTTTTACGTATTGCATTTTAGTATATGATGAATTTTTTGAAGTTTTATTTTTATGTAAAGTGAGATTTAAGTCAAGATTCCTTTTTGGGATATGGGCTGTTACATTCAGTTGCTTTAGCACCATTTGTTGAAAGTCTGTCTTTTCCCCCATTAAATTGATCTTGCACCTTTCTCAAAAATTGGTTGAGCATATTTGTATGAGTCTATTCCTGGGTTCCGCATTCTGTTCTATTTATCTGTGTGTGTTCCTCTGTCCATTCCAGTCTTGGATTATAGCTGTGTAAGTCTGAAATTTGGTAGACTCATTCCTTCAACTTCATCCTTCAGAAGTTCTAGGTATTCTAATTCCTTTGTCTTCCCATATAAATTTTAGAACAATTTTGTATGTACAGAAAAAACCTAATAGGAATTGCATTTGTGTATCAATTTGAAGAAATTGACATTTTTACTGTATTGGATTTCCCAGTCCATTTATTTAAATCATCTTTGGGGTTTTTTAATCACCATTGTGAAGTTTTTAGCATTTTAGTTCTGCACATGTTTTGTTAGTTTTATACTTTCAACCTAATTATATCATTCTATTTATGATGTGTTGCTTAATCGACAAGATACAATTGGTTCATATTTTTTAATTTTACCCTGCCAGTTTCTTTTTCAGTTTTTACTTTTAGACCATTTACATTTAATGTAGTTACTGATACGTTAATTCTTAAGTTTACCATTTTGTTTTTGTTTTCTGTTTTGTTTCTGGTTTTGTTTTTCCTGCTTTCTTAGGGGTTCCTTAAATGATTTTTAGAATTTCATTTTGATTTATTGGTGGTATTTTTAGTGTATTTTGTTTGGATAGTTTTTTAAGTGATTATTCTAGATATTATACTGGATATACATAGCTTATCAGTTGTCATTTTATCACTCAAAGTATAAAAACTTCGCCTGTCTTTATGATTCTTTACCATCCTCCGTTTATAGTATAATAGTCTTAAGTATTTCCTCTACTTTAACATTTAGAACCACCAAATAGTATTACAGTTTTTACTCAACTGTTAATTTGAAAAATTCAAAAGGAAACCTGCATTTACTCATGTTTTTCGTTATCTTCCTTCCTTCTCCATGTTCCAAGGTTCTTTTATTTTTTGTTTGTTTAGAGAACTTCCTTTAGGCATTCTTTTAGGATTTGTATGCTGGGGACAAATTTTCTATATTGGCAAGGATTTCTTGGGGTTTACTATGGTTTGGATGTACTTGGCTTTTTGAGCCTATAGATTTATGTCTTTTGCCAAATTTGAGAAATTAGCCATTATTTCATTGAGTAGTTTTTCAGACTTGCCTTCTTTGTCGTCGTCTTCTTGGACTTGATGACAGCAAATGTCAGGTATTTGTCTCTCCCTTGAGTCCTATTTATTTTATTTCAGTCTTATTTTTTCTGTCACTTACATAATTTCTGATGCTTCAGTTGAAACCTGCAAATTTTCATATTCTGTTCTGAGATTTCTGGGATTTTATTTAAATCCTCTGTTTTAGTTGGCTTTCTTTTAACACCAGTCTGACGGGGGAAGACAAGGTGCTGCCTCTTTATTTCCAGGTGAAGATAGATGTCTAGGTATCCTAATTGGCCTCAGTGGATGCTCCAGGGTAGGGTGTCTCCTTGTTACTGCTGGGCTTGGATGGGAGTTTACTGACTGATGGAAGTGTAGTATTCACTAACACTGCCCCAAGGTGAAGGGGCCTAAGTCTAGCCTCCCCCCAACTTATCCTCTGCTGGTCTGGAAGGGATAGGGGCCATGGTTTTTTCCTCTGGTGTTTAGAGTGATTATTGTGTAAAAGTTTTCTCTCACAAGGCTGTCTTTTCCTAATGCTTTGACATTAGAGTCTTAAAGACAGAGTCTCATTATGTCACCCTCAGTAGAGTGCTGTGTTTTCACTGCTCACAGCAACTTCAAACTCTAGGGCTTAAGCGATTCTCTTGCCTCAGCCTCCCAAGTAGCTGGGACTACACGTGCCCGCCACAACGCCCAGCTATATTTTTTTATGTTATAGTTGTCATTGTTGTTTAGCAGGCCCAGGTCAGATTGAAACCCTCCAGCCCCAGTGTATGTGGCTGGCACCCTAACTACTGAGCTACGGGTGCTGAGCCAGGAGTCTTCTTTCTTTTTTTTTTTCTTTTGAGACAAAATCTCAAGCTGTTGCCCTGGGTGGAGTGCTGTCACATCACAGTTCACAGCAGTTTCCAACTCTTGGGCTCAAGAGATTTTCTTGCCTCAGTTTTTCTATTTTAGTAGAGAAGGGGTCTCACTTTTGCTTAGGCTGGTCTCGAACTCATGAGCTCAAGGACTCCACCTGCCTTGGCCTCCCAGAGTGTTTCGATTACAGTCATGAGCCACCACGCCAGGCTGAGTCTTCTCTTTCTTAACTTTTGTTTTATATGTAATGTCCAGGGTGTTTAGTTTTATATAGTGGGAAGAATATTCAAAATACATCTACTTGATCTTCTTGGAAGGGAATTCAGTCTCACTTTTAACTTATAAATGTGCTGTACTAAAGAACAGCCTGTTAAATTAAAGATGTGTTCTAGAATCTATCTCTATTTTCATATAGAAACTTCAATAATAATAAGCCAGACCCTTTATACCCATAAAACAAGCTGTCTGTGTGGTAGCATTGACCTAGAACATATCAAGGGCTCATTCCTATTGTGGGAATAAAAAAGAAACTAGACATTGTCCTCTGATTTCCCTAATTGAGACAAAAGAACCAGTATGTTCAAAATATTCAGAGGGAAATGCTAAATTAACCTGCAGTCCATAAGGAGAAAAGGGGAAAATAAGTGTCATCAATGAATATGATCAGATTACAAACTAAATTTGCTTCTTTCAATTTTGTAACTGATGGTTTTTTTAGGGGTAGTTTATTATGGAGACTTGTTACATTTAATTCAATCATTTTATTTGAACCCACCATGTGCCAGGCCAGTATGCTTAGAAGTAGGATGTAAATATTAGGAAAATACACCCCTCGGCTTTGAGGAGCTCTCAGCTTTAGTTGAAGGCAAGAGTGGAAAGCAGACAAAAGAAGGCAAATCTTTAAATTGCAGCAGTGCAGTGTGATATGTGTTACGTTAATGGTTAGACTTAACACAGAGGATAAATTTTCTTTAGAGTCCTGATTAGAAGTCAAAGAAGGCTATAAAGGCATGGTTGACATTTCATGTTTGGAGGATAACTAAAGATATCAAAAGGAACTGGAATGGCAAAGGGCATCCTATGCAAAGAAATCCATGTAAGGGAGTTTGGCAGTGTGTGGGACATGGGGGTTACATTAAGATTCTGATGTAATAGTAGGGTATATAACTTTATACATTTGTCAGTAACAAAACTGATTATTCGGATTTTAATAATTCACACTGTTGTTTGCCATGATCCAAGTCAACGAATATTGCATTAAGACAACAAGTGCCCCGCAGTTTTTTGTAAATATAAGAGGGTACCCAAAAAAAGTATACACATTTTAAGAAAGGAAAAAACTATTAAAATTGTAATACACAATATATACTAATAACATTTGTTATCTTGTATCTCTTGTAATTGCAGAAGTCAAACATGACTTCAGTTATTATAATTTTAGTGCCGTTTTTTCCCTTAAAATATGTATGCTCTTTTTGGCACTCTAAATTTGTGAATATGCTAGGTTTGTTGGTAAGTGGTATGTAAAGTATAGATAGTAAGTAGGTAATTAGTTCTTCACTGAGACACTGACTTTGTGGTGCTCGTATGTATGTACTTTTTGTTTTTAATTTCAGAGTGAGCTTGCGTGTGTTTAGCACAGAGAGAACATAAAGTAGAGGCCTTGAACATTTTATTCAGCTGGTATAGAAAGTTTATTTTATGCTGTCTTTACTATCTTCAGCAAAAAAGATTATAACAATCATTTTCTTTTTTTTTTTTTTTTTTTAGAGACAGAGTCTCACTTTATGGCCCTCAGTAGAGTGCCGTGGCATCACACAGCTCACAGCAACCTCCAACTCCTGGGCTTAAGCGATTCTCTTGCCTCAGCCTCCCGAGTAGCTAGGACTACAGGCACCCGCCACAACGCCCGGCTATTTTTTGGTTGCAGTTCAGCCAGGGCCGGGTTTGAACCCGCCACCCTCGGTATATGGGGCCGGCGCCTTACCGACTGAGCCACAGGCGCCGCCCTGATATAACAATCATTTTCTTTGGGAGCTAGTTTTCACTTGAAGATAGTTTTCCACATACATCTTTATGTTGATTATTAGAGGCAAGTGTGGTGCTTTACACGGCAGTATATGTGAACACAGTGTTCTTACCTAAGTAGAGTTTCCTTCCCAGATTTTATGGAACTCTGGAAAGCCTAAAATTAAATAAAAATACTGTTTTTAGTTTTATATTGAGCTATATATTTTTTGGGTGTGTAGTCTCTTTTACTACAAATATACTTAATACACATATTACATGGAGTTTACATTGAGCTACACGTAATAGTCTGTATTTCAGGCTGTGCTTATAGCATTTTAGGAAAATATTCTATGGTCCAGAAATTAATCTATTTTTATTTTTTATTGCAGATGGAGTCTGGTGGTACAGTTTTGAGTACTAACTGGTCTGATGTAGGTAAAAGAAAAGTTGAAATCAACCCTCCTGATGATATGGAATGGAAAAAATACTAAATAAATTAATTTGCTTTCACTATATTACATATATTCACCTAATGCCCATTGTGTATTGACATTTCATTCTTGAATTTTGAACACTGACTATCTTTTTGAAAGATTATACCTCTTTACCTCTTTGTGCTTTAGAAATGATTCTCCTTCAGGTGTTCTGAGTCTCATGAAGAACTAAGATCACATTTTATCACTTCTGTCCTTAAGGATTTCAGACATGCCAAAACTGAATGAAATATCTTTGCTGCTAGATAGATTCATTCTATCTAGTTGTTGGAGTAGACATCTTTAATGGTATTTTTCGGGTTATTGCCTTATTTTTGATGCAGTATTCTGTTAATAATTTATTAGACCTGACAGCTTTGGATGAGCATAGATTTTTCAACTTCAGTATTATATTGTGTTTGCTTTTAAAAACTGCTTTTGAGTGGAGTTGTAAATACAATTTTCTATAAAGATGTTTGGTTTATTTACCTTTTTCTTAAGTTTTTAATGAGAATTTTGAGAAATTATTTATTGTAAAGAATTCCCATTTAGTTCTTTTTATGGGAAGTATTTGTAACTTGTAATTGCACTGAGATATTTTGGTCCTTACTTTGCAAATAGATAACCTGAGTTTGACAACACTGCAACTAAGGATACTCTGTATAGCCGGGACAAAGAAGGGTCTAGGAAAGCCCAGCTTCACTTTTTGCTGCTTTTGCCACAATAGGATTCTTGAAAGTATAGCACTGGGGTGAGGGATTTTTGTGTATTTTTCTTCCTTATTAGAAAATCTCACATCCCCATAATTTCTTGGATTTCAGTGGTTTGTGGTAGCTGCTGTAAGAGTGAATTAATATGTATATATTTAGTATTGACCCTATGCCTAGACTGTATAGAGACCATGGGAATACAGAAGGTAGAAGACATGATGATTAACTTCAAAGAGTTTGTAAAGTAGCAGAGAGAAAATTAACATTCATGAAGGGATTGTGAGATGGTTCGATGTTAAACCCATTATATAGTTTTGAGACTGAAAACAGTGTTCTGTGATTAAAATTCTTTACATTCTAAGCTGTTATAAAGTACAGGTCTTGATGACCTGTTGGTCTGACTTTCTGACCATAATTTTCTCATCCATAATGCCCCGTAGGTGGTTCTCTGCTTTGTTAGGTGCCACTAAAATTTTTGTGGTGAGGCACTACTCTGTATCCTCAGCTGAGGGGGGAGTGAATGGAAAGCAAATTGGCCATTATTTCAGCTTTTGTAGTACTTTAATATGAGTTGTAGGGGAGTTTATAAAGAAAGTAGCAGTGAGGATTACCTGTTATATCTTGTTTAAGCATGCCAAAGTTTTCATTTGTCTTTCTGCCCATTTAGAACTGCAAACTACTTTCTTTGTTCCGAACAGAAAGGCAAAATCAAGTTCTTGCTTGGAAGGATTTCTAAAATTTTCTCCTTAGAGAAGTAGGATATAGTGACTTGTATTCCGTACGTTGGGTGGGTTGTAGGTGTTTGGGAAGACTTGCTACAGAAGCAGAGTGGAGGGATGCAGCACTACACTAGAGATGAGAACCCTTAGCTCTAGCACATCTCTGTCACTAGCTTTATAATCTTCAACAAGTTTTGACCTTTATGTCTTAGTTCCTTTATCTGTAGAGTCTTAAAAGTCCATTATATTCTAAATAAGCCACTTTTCTTTCTTTAAAATGGCACTATTATAATAGTTTTTTAAAAATCTATTGTTAGTTTTGCTTACATTTTAAAGGATCCATTATCTAGAATAATATGCCTACTTTTATTGGCTAGATTTGCTTAGTGTTGTAGAATTTAGGATTTTGCTGGTCTAAGTCGAGTTCATGATATACATAACAGAAAGCATTAGAAAATGTACCTAGTCTACATACATTAGATTTACAGATCAAGGGAATTTTGAAAAGTAGGGTAGATTGCTTCCCCAACATACTGAAGTACTGCTTCTATTTCACCATTCTAGATAATGGAAACTTGTAAGCCTCCAGTAAGTTAAATAACTTCATTTGAGACAGAGTCTCACTTTGTTACCCTTGATAGAGTGCTGTGGCATCACAGCTCACAGCAACCTCAAACTCTTGGGCATAAGTGGTTCTCTTGCTTCAGCTTCCCAAGTAGCTGGGACTACAGGTGCCCGCTTCAATGCCTGATTTTTTTTTTTAAGCAGGCTAAGGCTGGGTTCAAACCCACCAGCCCTAGTGCATGTGTGGCCAGCACCCTACCGACAGAGCTACGGGCCCCGCCTTATTAAGAGCCTCTTAACTATATCCTTATTCTCTGGTATCTCAGTGTACCTATTAGTCTCTCTCCAATTTTCATTTCTCAATTTTTTTGTTCTCTTAGTCCTCTAATTGCCTTCCCTCCTCCCACCCCAGAATGTGCATTGTTTCTTTTTAGCGTTTTCTTTTTAAGATTTAGTCCTGGAATACATTTTATTACTAACCTTAGAGACTTTATCTGCTCTGCTTTCTGTAATAATTTGCAACTTGATAACTTCCCAGAATCTTGAATGGGATAATTTGCTATTTTGAACTGTTATCTAGTAATCACTGTGGATAGCTTACCACAAATTTGAAACATCACAGTTTTGATAATTTCCTAAGTCTTAGTACACGTTCACAGGTGGTTGCTAACCAGCAAGTTTGGTGTTCAGCATTGGCACCTGCCACTTTTTCAAGATACAGTCTCTTTTCTCTCTCTTAACTTGGAGAGAGGATGGCTTAAATTAACTACAGTTTTTTTTTTAAACCTCTTCCTTCTTTAGATCTGTGATAGTCATTAATTGCAGAAGATTGATGCATTATTGTTTCCCTGAGTCTAGAAAAACTTCCTATTTTCTTGGCAGGACAAGGGAAAATAATTGGACTATTCTATGTAAATTTTCTAGTTATATTTCAGATAAACATTTAAAATGGAGATATATCACTATGCTGTTGTGAATAGTTTAGATAGAAATGTAGTGCAGTACTTAAAGATTTTTGGCTATCCTTTCCCATTTTACTTTCATTGTCTTCATCCCCAGGTATGCGTGTATTAGGTTAGGTAGTAGATCTGTAAGATAAGTATCTGACCCAGAGCGAAGATACATACTAATTTCCTGTCTGGTCAGCCTAATGCACTTTAATTCCTTTGGGATCTTCCCTGTTCAGATTAGTGTGCATCTTTCTGGCTTGTGGCTGTTACAGACACTACCAAGAATAGGTAGAAAATTTCTGGGTGGTATGTTTGTTTGTTTGTTTTTTTAGTTAGTGGAGCTACTTACTCTTTGTAGCTCTAAAGAAATGTACTTTCATGCTCATACCTGCTACTTACAGCCACGTAAGAAATAATGTATTTTAGTACACATGTGATGGCTCATGCCTATAATGCTAGCATTTTGGGAGGCCAATGCAGGTTACTTGAGTCCAGGCTTACTAGCCAGAGCAAGAACAAGATCTTATCTGTACACACACACAAAGAGAAAAAAAAAATCAGAAAATTAGCTAGGTGTGGTGGCATATGCCTATAGTTTCAGCTACTTTGGAGGCTGAGGCAGGAGAACCACTTGAGCCCAGGAGTTTGGGGTTGCACTTAGCAGTGATGGTGCTACTACAGTCTGGGCAGGACAACAGAGTAAGGTATTGTCTCAAAAAAAGAAAAGAAAAAAAAGATTTCAGTTATTTATGCTTAGAGGAACCAGAGCAGAAAGATGATAAAAGCCAAAAGTACAAAATACCATTTCCTATGCAAGTTATAATGTAGTTTTAAGTAAGAGGAATCATATATTTTGATCTGATTTCCTTGGTCTCCAACTGTGCTTGTTTATGTAAGATCATTTTACACCAAGAGATTTTATTTCAGGACTTTGTGGGCAAATTGGAGATACTGATTTACCCACATGTTACTGTTTGGGGCCATCCCTGTGATTTGCTTCTGAAATTAACTCTTTTCCTACCTTTTTGAAGTTGCACCCCACATCAGCTAAAATCATACACGTTGCTAAACCCTTAAGGCAAACAGTGGTAGTTACTGGGTACGAGCATTCTTTTTTTTTTTTTTTTTTTTTGTAGAGACAGAGTCTCACTTTACTGCCCTTGGTAGAGTGCTGTGGCATCACACGGCTCACAGCAACCTCCAGCTCTTGGGCTTATGTGATTCTCTTGCCTCAGCCTCCCAAGCAGCTGGGACTACAGGCACCTGTCACAACGCCTGGCTATTTTTTTGTTGTTGCAGTTTGGCCGGGGCTGGGTTTGAACCCACCACCCTCGGCATATGGGGCCGACGCCCTACTCACTGAGCAACAAGCACCGCCCGGTACAAGCATTCTTATGGGCTGGGTGGCATTACATCATTTATAGTAGCCCTTTGAAATAATGACAGTGTCCCATTACTGCACATCAGAAAGTAAGGCCAAAATTAAGTTCATTGCCCAAATTCATTCTTCTGGTAAATGATGAAACTAACTGATTTTCTCTTCAGGTGAGTGAATTGGTGTGCAGTGAATGATTTTATTACTAAATCAGCTATCTGAAATGAAGTAGAGAATTTGCAAGAATATGGAAGAATTTCTTAATTCTTTTTATACATGAGCTGGGAAGTCATATTCCTAAAGATTAAAATATTATCTTCACTTTAAGTAGGAAAGCTTATTAGGGATTCAAACCTCTTGCCTCTTACAGGTGATGCAAATGAGCGGTCTGATGTGTATTGAAGGTGCTGTTTTTCTCAAATCCACATCATTACAGAGAAACAGGACACCCTTAACATCCGTTGCCAGTGTAAGATGGGCACATTGTGCCAGTCAAATTTTTTAACTTGGAAGCACTCATACCCATTTTCATTGTGCAAAGTGCTGAGATTGTTTCAAGGTTTTATTCCTGGAGACATTATGTTAGGATTTGTAGATCATTGATCCCTTTAATAAAATTTGAATGATTTAGGTTAGTTTCTTTTTCCTAATCATGTTACATTTTATATATATTCTGAATTTTGGCTTGTCTAGAGTCTTCTAAATATTACCTTTGCTGCGCCTTCAGATATGGATTTTTAATTCTAAAGTTACTTATGCATTGCTATGTATTTCATTTTTATTTTTTATTATGATTGTGGGATTTATAACCACAAATTCTGATTGTGATTATATAAAAAAAGATGTTTTGAAAAATACTGCTATTTGCCTTAAGGCAATTTTTAGTTTATCAGAAAGGAGTTAGGAAAACGGTCCTTAATGTCTATACAGGGTTTTGAAAGATCATACTCTACAATGCAGCCACGGAAGCGCTAAAAAATATAGCAAAACTATTGCACGTGCTATCTCTATACTTATTGCTTTAGTGAAGTACATTTAAAGTGCAATATTGCATTGTGGTTAAATGCTAGGATTCTGACTCCATCCTACTTGAGATCAAATCCTGGCTACACTGTTTATGAGCAGTGTGACAACACAATGGGCAGGTGCTTAGTGTCTTTGTGCCTTGGTTTTTCCATCTGTAAAGTGGAGATGATAATAGTGCCCACATAATGTAATAATTTTCAGCTCTTATACAGTGAGAGGATCTTAGGTGTGCCACAAAAATTTTTAAAGATCATTAATTAAATTATTATCGAAAGAAATATAAAGCACACTAAGTATAATCTTTCTTACTCTTTTTTTGATCAACATAATTTAAGTGTGCCGTGAAAGTTTAACTATAGGTTCAAGTGCGCAGTGAGTTAAAAAAAGGTTGAAGAACACTGACCTTATGAGTTGAATGAGTTCATATAATTCCACCATATTTATCTTAATCCAAAAGGCTGACAGTACTAACTTTCTTTGTGCATGTGTGTGATACAAAACCTGATCTGAACTTGCAATATGAATAGTAATAACTAATAGTAAGTTTGTTTTGCTGTGGAAACATTAATATTTAATTGCAGAATGCTAGCACAGATTCTGCTGAAGTTGTTAGGAAATACAGTAGTCCCCTCCTTATCTGTGGAGGATGCCTTCCAAGAACCTCAGTGGATGCCTGAAACCATGGACAGTACCAAACACTATATGCAGGGGGCCATAAAGAAATTGCACACCATTTTAAATTGCACATGAACTTTATCATCACCCTGTATATTGTGTTTTTTCCTATCCATGATCCTTGTGATAGACTAGTAAAATTTAGTTTATAAATTGGACACAGTTAGAGATGAGAAAATAGAATTCTTTTTTTTTTTTTGTAGAGACAAGAGTCTCACCTTATGGCCCTCGGTAGAGTGCCATGGCATCACATAGCTGATGCCCATGCTTCAGCAACCTCCAACTCCTGGGCTTAAGCGATTCTCTTGCCTCAGCCTCCCAAGTAGCTGGGACTACAGGCGCCCGCCACAACGCCCAGCTATTTTTTGGTTGCAGTTCAGCTGGGGCCGCGTTTGAACCCGCCACCCTTGGTATATGGGGCCGGTGCCTTACCAACTGAGCCACAGGAGCCGCCCGAGAAAATAGAATTCTTATAAAACATACTGTTATGTTCTTGCTTTCTCAAAATACCTTACTGTACTGTACTTTCCAAATATGGTTGACCGTTGGTAACTGAAACTGCAGGAGTTGAAGCCATGGATTGGGGGTGGGGCACTGCTGTAAATGGTATATCTATATATTGTGTTATCTTCTAAACTCCAAAATTCGGAATTCAGAAACACATCTAGCCCCATGAGTTTTGAATAAAGAATTAATGTACATGTCTATGTGAATTGCAAAGAGCAGTGCTTAATGTTACAAATAACATCACATGATCTTACATGCGTTTAGAGTGGAGGGTTTAAATCTTGGAGAAAGCCTTTTTTTTTCTTTCTTTCTTTTTTTTTTTTTATTGTTGGGGATTCACTGAGGGTACAAGAAACCAGGTTACACTGATTGCATTTGTTAGGCACAGTCTCTTGCAATTGTGTTTTGCCCCCAAAAGGTGTGGCACACACCAAGGCCCCACCCTCCCTCCCTCCCTCCTTCCCTCTCTCTGCTCTTGGAGAAAGCCTCCCACACACACACATTCTCACTATGTCACCCTTGGTAGAGTGTTGTGGCATCACAGCTCATAGCAACCTCAAACTCTTGAGCTTAAGAGATTCTCTTGCTTCAGCCTCCCAGGTAGTTGGGACTACAGGTGCCTGCCACAACAGCCTGCTATTTTTTGATTGAAGTTGTCGTTGTTTAGCAGGCCTGGCCCGGGTTTGAACCCCAACAGCTTCGGTGGCTGGCGCCATACTCACTGAACTATGAGCACCAAGCCAAGAAAGCCTTTTTTGAGTTATGGGTTCAGTCTTTCAAGATTTGGGATTTTCAAAAAAAAAAAAAAAAAGATACGGGATTCTCTCTAAGGAAAGTATATCAGCTGATTAAAAATTGTTAGTACAATTTATAAAATTTGTACTTTTGAGAGTGTAAGAATTCACAGAAAAAATTTTAATACATTTGAATTGTTTTAATTAAACACTTTAGATACGTAAATATTGTCAGCACTTTTGAAAGAGTCAAAATATAAGGGGACAGAAACTGTGTATAGAATGTTGCAGGACTTCTTTACGAGTTCTGACTTTGATACCATTTTAACTTTAAATCTAAAAACAGAAAGTAGAAAGTTGGATTTGTAAAAACAATGTACAAAATCACCACTTGTAAACCACAAATTATGTCTTGTTATCCCCATCAGTGAAGAGAGTTCATCAATCCTGTTCTCTCCCTCCCCCAAAAGAATCGATGTGGAGTAAAGTAAATAAATATAGACACTACTATGACAGACTCATTTTCTGTGGGGGTCTCCCGCTAGCCACCGTGTTTTGCTGATCATCTGTATTCCAGTGTTGACCTCTGTGGCTTTAATTGACTAAAAGTAAACACATTCCCAAGTGAACTAGCTTAGGCTAGGGGTATGAACCTAGTGGGTATGAAATATGCTAAGAACCTGGATGTGCATTTTCAATGCATTGTTTCCTTGACTATTACTTTGCTATTAGTTGCAAAGTGATTATTTTCTTTAATTTCTACTCTAGCACAGAGGCAGCTGTTGTTTTGTAGTGGAAACGGCACTAATTTTTGAATCTGGAATATTTTTCTGATCCAACCTTGGTTGGATAATTATGTGTTTTGAAGGCAAGTAACTTAGCCCATCTGAACTTCCCTCTGTAACACTAGATGATAATTACCTCTCGGGATTGTGAGAATTTAACTAAATCCTGACTCAATGGATCAATACAGTGGACTAAAGAAAAAATAATGTTACTTACATAAAGTCCTGATTTCCACCCCCTTCTGTCCTGTTGAGTGTTTGAATTCCTAACTTAAAGAGGATAAAACACTGCGTAAGAACTTTGATAATTCAACCCCAACCACATTTAGCCTCATCTCTTGTCACTGCTTTGCTGTGCTTTGTACCAAAGCTCCAGCCACAAGCTTTTTCTGTAAGGGGTTATATAGTAAATAATTTTAGGCTTTGTGAAGCATGATACTGTGTCTATTGTACATTCTTTTTTGTTTCATTTTGAGATAGTCTAACTCTGTCACTGTGGATATAGTGCTGTGGTGTCATCCATAGCTCACAGCAGTGTCGTAGCCTCAAGTAGCTGTGACTATAGGCGCTCACCTGGCTAGTTTTTTGTTTCGTTTTTTTTTTTAATTTTTCCAATTTTTTAGTAGAGAGAGGGTCTGGCTCTTGCTCAGGCTGGTCTCTAACTCCTGAACTCAAGCAGTCCACCCTCCTCAGCCTCTCAGAGTGCTAGGATTACTGGGGTGAGCCACCTCCCCCGGCCCATTCTTTGTTTTTAGATTGTAGACCCACTGTGTCTGAATATGCCATGTATTTTTATTCCTTTTTCCACTCTGCCTGGAAATCTTTAATTTCCTACTTATGTGTCAAAACTGAATTCATATGCCACCTTCTGGAAAGCTCTACAAACTCATGCTTCTCTGTCACTGATTTTTGTAACAGTTGGATTGGGTTATTTGCTTTTGATTGAGGTGTCATTGGTTTCTTTGTAGTCATTCCGGAACCATAGTATCTCAGGAGCACCACTGAGAGTACTGATCTGCTTGTTCTTTATCAAGTCACTACATTACTCATTTCTTCCTCCATGTGACTGAAGACAGGAGAATGGCATCTATATGTGCAGCACCTAGTGGTACATACAGCGTAGGCCTTCAGAATTGGAGGACCTAGGCATACTTGCATGCTTTTATTTGTGTTCTTATCACTGCATAGAATACCCTTAGTTTCTTCTCTTTGTTACGTAAACTTTCAGTGACAGGTTGTCAATACTCTTAAAACTCCCCACTCCATGCCCTCTATGGGAATGTTTTGCTTCTCTGTCTGTGATGTGGAGATGCCTTACTTATACCTCTATGATGGCACCTCCTACGTTATCAGGTTTTAGGATTGCAACTATGTCTGTTTTATCTAGTGTATCTTGGCCAGTGACAGTGTTCTGTTCTTAAGCTTTGGATCTTTGATAGTGAGCTCTGTTCCTTTCACATAGTAGGTACTCAAGTATTGGAACTGTTCATTCACTCCAATCTATAGTTTTTAATGATATTTTTAATATCATTGCCCTTAAAATTGATCATTTTCATCAATAGAAAAGTAATTTTTTATAAGAGATGAGGTCTTTTTTATAAGAGATGATAATTACTATGCTGCCCAGGCTGGAGTGCAGGGGCCATTCACATCCACAGTCATTGCACACTGCAACCTTGCACTCTTGGGATCAAGTGATCCTCCCTTCCGGGACTCCCAGGTAGTTGAGACTACAAATGTGTACCATCACGCCTGGCAGGATAGTAATTAAGTTTTTAATTCATGATCATGAGAGCTAAGTTTATATTAATAGGAAGAAGAACACTTATATAACTAATCAAAACCAGTATGATATCCAGGATACTATTTAGAGATTCTTTTTTGGAGGATAGGGGCCTGATTGAATTTTTTTCTTAATTGTCCTAATTCTTTTTAAAGAAAAATATGTGTCTTTAAAGGAATGAACTGAAGTTTGCTTTCTGATTAAATTAGTTACCAGCTACCCGATGAGTTCACATGTGCGCAAAAGTGAAGTAAAAGTCATTGGAAATCAAGGGGTGGGGGGAAAAAAACCTACCTAATGGGTACCTGTTAGGTGATGAGCATCCTTATAGCCATGACTCAGGCAGTACAAAAGTGTTCTATACATCAAAAACATTTGTATGTCCTTGATGCAGAGGGTGCCCCCAAACAGTATACACATTCTAAGAAAGGAAAAATCTATATTAAATTGGTAATACTCAAGTCACATTTGATGTCTGCAGTTTCAAGATGTGCTCAGTGTGACTTGTCTTCATCTTTTGTTACTGGTATATATTATTACAATTTTGATACCTTTTTTCTTTCTTAAATTGTGTATTCTTTGGCACCCTTTGTATTTTGAAATGAAATTTAAAAATAAGTAATTTAGTATTTCAGAGGGTATTTTGAGCCTTAGGTAAGTAAGAGAGGCCAGAGCTTTACAAAGCCAGGTATGGAATAGGTTTAAACATATGTAGAGATCTTGAAACCAATGGTGAAGCAATTCATAAACATGCCAACTTGGAGACCAAAGCTTGAATTGCTTTAGTATATTTTTTCTGGGAAACTGCCAAAGAAATTTTGAGATTTTTAATATTAAAAGACCCTCTTGGGTGAGGCCTTTGCTGTCAGAAGCCATCTACTTTTTTCCTTCAGTGGGCTTTCACTTTAATGTAGATAATAGAATACTATAGGTAAGTGAAAAACAACGTGGTCCACCCATTTATTCATTCCTTTGGCAAATATTCATTTCAGTTTCCAGTGGTGTGTCATTACTATTCTAGGTACTGGGTGGTACACACAAGTAAGCAAAATTCTGTACCTTCATGGAGCTTAGTTTGTGATAAATAAGCAAAAATGGGTGTTAAATGGTGTTAAGTGCTAAGGAAAAAAAAATGAGAAGACAGCAGTAGATGTGGACGGTTGAAATTTGAGATAGGAGGCCGAGTAAGAATTCACTGAGGAAGTGACATTTGAATACAGACTTGAAGGAAGTGAGGGAGTAACCAATGCAGATACTAGAGAAAGCTCTGCAAGCAGTAGGAGCAGCACACGTGCGGGCCGATGCCCAAGTGTGGGAAGCTGAGGAAGCTGTGCAGTGGGTGCACAGTGAGCACCCAGTTATGATCCCTGAGGAAGGCAGGTGGAGTGGGGGTCCTAGCCCGTGTAGGGCCTTGCAGGTGATAGGGGTGAGATTGCGGTATCTTAGGCCAGGGCTTCTCCCAAAATTTTATCAGTTGTCTTTTTAAAATTTCTCAATTTTTTATCAAATGTACCTGTACTCAAATAATACTAAAAGGCTTACACTGAAAAGCATCAGTCTCTCGTGCCCTCCATCTAGTACTTCTCAGAGCCAACTGTGGCTCCTTGCCCCTCCACCCCAAATTTCAGTCTCTGCAACAATCTCATCTGGCCACTTAGCAGGCTTTTCCTCTCCATTCTTTTGTTTTGCTGAGGCTTGTCCTCCCATGGTGGGGGTGGGAGTGGTGCAGGTATGTGTACTTTAGCTCTTATGTGAGCAAAATTGTCTTTGTCTTAACTTTATATGTGAGCATACATTGAATGATGGTTTGATTGGCTGTGGAATTTTAGGTTAAATAATGTTCCTTCAGCATTTTGGAAGCATCGGTCCATTGTCTGTAAAACCCAGTGTTGCTCTTAGGGGTTCCAGTACTAACCTTTTGTATACTTTTTGTCTTCGAGGGATAATACTTGTTTTATTCCTCTACTATCATTTTATTGGAGGTGGGAAGTGGGCAAAAATGTATGAGATAAATTTGCTGCTTTAAATTGGAAGTTATTTCATTTTTTAAAAGTATGCAAAAAAAACTTTCAGAGCAGTTATCATGAATGTTAGCAGTTGACAATGTTAGAAGGGAAACTGAAATTTATGCATCTAACAGGAACTGTAACGCAGTTTTAGTCTACTGATGATGGTGATGTGAATTTGAACTATGGTATATGATTTAATGGGTATATGGGAAGCCATCCATCTCAATACTTGCCTTGTATTTGTCCTTACTTCCTTACACATTAAGTTACAAGTAACATCAGATGCTAAGAGTAATCTTTGTTTAGTAAAGTTATTTCTTCTTCTGGAATATAAGTACAGTTATAGCAGAATAAATACTGAGACAAGATTGGATTAAATAGAAATGACCCGTTGAGAGCAGGGACTTAGGAATAAGTTGTGGTGTAGGATCTTAAAATCAGCAGAGCGTGTTTTTATGGGCCATCTGCCAAAACTAAAGGCAGCTTTGGAACCTTTGTTCTCTTAAACATGGATTTGTATTCCATCCCCTGTCAATGTGAAGAGAAAAAGAAAAATGAAAATTTAGAATTAGAATAGATCTGAAATGCCTGTCTAGTCCAAACCTTTGGTTTTACTGATGGTTTTTCTGGAGTACTTCCATAGACCTTCTTTTAAAGCCTCAGTCTTAGACACTTTTTTCTTCCTAACAGTTATCTAACATAACTCTCACAGATAATTCGTGATTGAGTCAGAATCTAACTCTATTAAAATTTAAATTACTTACCTTAATCTTTTACTCACCTGACAGTTGCCCAAAGTATCAGGCAACTAAAATTATAGCATTGAACGGATACTTTATGCAACACAGAAGGGAATTTAAATTCAATTGTAATATAGAATGTAACAGTTCTATAGGGTAGTACTTTCGAAACTTAATGGTGAATAGTCCTCACCTGGGAAACTTGTTTTTGACAATGTAGACCTTGCCTTTTTTCCTTGAGATTTTGAGCCAGTAGGTTTGGGTAGGGTCTAGTGAATCTGTGTTTTAATGAACTGATGATTTTGAAGCAGGTGGCCTAGGGAATTGCTCTTAGAACACAGTGATTTCGAGGAGTAAAGAATAAAAAAGGTTAGCACTAATCGCAGTTAGTACTCTAATACCTTGTTTCCAATAAATTATAGAAAAACGTATTAAAGCTACTTGGGGGCTTGCTCCTCTGAAGGATTTTTTTCACCCTTAACAAAGAAATTTACGTGTGGCTGGCACGTATAGTGTTTCAATTTTCATATTTTATCCCTTTGGTTAAATATGTGTCTCATTTATTTAAGTGACAAATGCCTGGAATACTACTTTCAGCAAGCTCATAAAGAGAAAATGTCAACACGTTATGTTCTAGAGGAGAAATCTTAAAGTAAGTTTTAGCTCCTTAAGAGAGGAGCTATGTGCTGTTGAACAGAAACTTCTCTAGGAGTGCACACAAATACTGTCACACATATGATTCTCATCTTGACATTGTTTAAAAGTCACATTTGCTACATCTTTGGAAAGTGAGATCCCAAGGCCATGCCAGTATAGTAATAGAAAATTCACAGGCAGAGTACAAGTATAATAATTGGAAAGAATTTTAAGACGCTTTTTTCCTGCATTAAGGATATTTATCCCTTTATTTGTCATTCTTTGTGAAATATGATTAAAACTTGAATTGCTTTAAAAAGAAAAAGGCAGAGGAGAGATGCTTAGTGATTATTTAGTCTACTCAGTGTTAGAACCTTGGGAGTCATCATGAGGAAGTCTTTTGAGTCCATGTAACTGTGGCACTGCACATGATAAAAGAAAATGTTTCAATCAAAGTGAAACAAAATGAAAATAACTTTGAGCAAGTCACTAATTTATTACTGCTAAGATATTACTAGAATTGAGCAGAGGATACTAGATAGAATACTAAATATTCCTAGAGAGACCTGGCATAATATTGATTCATAATGAGGCACTATTTCTTCTTTAGCAACTGGAATAGTCTCAGATGATGCCTGTTTAATTACACATAGGAGCTAAGTGAATATTTAAAATTACGGTCCTGGTCGAGTAGGCAGAGATGTGTTTAGGGTCCATTCCTAAATATGGTTTCAGTTGCACTTTGTCCAATAGCATTATATTCTACTAAGGGAAAGTTCATGTTTGACTAGTTTATTATAGGTCTTAGACTATGTTGGTATAAGGCAGATTCATTATGAGAAGAATAACTGTCTAGGCTAATGAAATACAGGCAACTGAAAATAAAATTCTTAGCAATTAAATAAATCACACCTTAGAAGAAAAGCTGAAAGACTAGCAACCACAAGCATTTTTAAAAATCTAAATTAAAAGAAAAGTGATGGCAAGTAAACTTATAAATACAATGTTATTTAAAAAGTATATAGAAGTATTTCTTCCAAACTATCTTGTTGCTTTTAGAATTTCTGTAGCCAGGTACAGAGGAGAGAAAAGGGATTGCGTTTTCTGCGGTTCTGATTCAGTGACAGAAATTTAGTGTGAAGAGAATTTTTGCAAAGGAGCAAGCACAAAGACAGGAATATGGCATACAACATCTGTAAATTACTAAACTCATAGAGGGAACTTAGTGGGGTATGCCTCTTAAATAGTTTTTAATAATGTGGTGTTTTAATTACTGACTTTATTGGGTGTGCTATTTCCAGTCCCATTACTGATTTTTATCACTCTGGTGGCAGCATATCCCCTACTAAGGACTGACTCCTATACATTTTGATTTAAAAATTATTAAGATGTGGGGCGGCGCCTGTGGCTCAGTGAGTAGGGCGCCGGCCCCATGTGCCACGGGTGGCGGGTTCAAACCCAGCCCCAGCCAAACTGCAACAAAAAAAATAGCCGGGCGCTGTGGTGGGCGCCTGTAGTCCCAGCTGCTCGGGAGGCTGAGGCAAGAGAATCACGGAAGCCCAAGAGTTGGAGGTTGCTTGTGAGCCGTGTGACGCCATGGCACTCTACCCGAGGGCGGTACAGTGAGACTCTTGTCTCTACAAAAAAAGAAAAAATTACTAAGATGTGAAAAAGGTTTACTAAGCCAAACACCTTAGAAAATAGCCTCAGCTATTTGCTGCATTTAGATTGTACATGCATAAATGTATTTCCATATAGATTACTTACCTACACACTAAGTACCTTTGTATGTAAATTGAGTACTTTCCCATGTAAGCAATTTAAATAAAACCTATGGTGAGTCCTTTAGTCAGTCAACACTAACTTAACCTGTTTTTTAAATTTGATTTGTATTGGACTTCTTAAAAATGAAGCATACCTATATATATGCATATAGAATGTAAGCATGCATATATGTATAAAAAGCCTTTTAAGAGGAGTTCAGCTTTCTTTGATAACACCAAAACTCTGCCTGTAAAATGTTTTTGCTAAAGTTTGTATTATCAACTCAAATTTCCGTCTTCATGTTTGAGATTTTGCTGTTAGGACTACCTACCTATGCATGTAGATTTGTCAGTTCTCTCCTACCCCTCACTAAATCAGTTAACTTAAAATTGTGACCATTTCTATAAAACACATGTTCATAAAACAAATCAACATTTTTAGCTTACTAAGGCAATCTACTCTCACAAGGAATTTCTATTTTGCAAAAATGTAGCTTATATTTCAGAATCTAATAAAATCTGATCTAAAAAATAAACTGTTGAGTGGGTTAAGTGATTGTTTTTACTTATTTACTTTTTTAGTGTTACTGATTTGGTGATGGAAGGAGGATGTATAAAGCTGAGGTTAATAGGTTTTTAAAATTGCAGTGGAAGGTTGTTGAGATATATGACAGAAAAAAACACACATAATTGAAACCCAGCAATCTCTTGTCCTCATTTTCCATGTGCTTACTGACTGGAACTTATCACATCCAGGACTGTAGTAGCCCTTCTTTCCAATCTGAGTCAAACTAGGACCTCAAAATCTATCCTGAGATGTTCCATAAAGATTGGTTTATACCACCACTGAGAATGAGTTATTTGTAAAATAATAAACTATCAATACATGAGATTATACACACATAATGGCTTATTTCAGTCTAGATTCAACATAACACTGTGCTGTATCTTCAGTCAGTCAACCTAACTTAACTTGTTTTGTAACTTGTTTTGAGACTGGATATTTGGATGTCCAGTACCAACTTGTGAAGACGTTTGTCATATTCCGTGGTGTCCTGTTTTTACTAAATGCTTCCACTGTCCCCTTGATGTCTTCTCTTTGAAATTGTGACTCTCTTCTGAAATTATACTCTCTTCTGTGATTCCTACCCTTAATCCAACTTTGAGTTCTCCCCTCTGTCCTTAAAACATTCCGATTTTTCTTTTTTTCTGTTAAGTTGACATCTTTTGAGTAGTGACTTTTTTTTCCCTTGAGATAGAGTCTCACTCTGTCACCCTGGGTAAAGTCCTATGACATCATAACTCAGCAACCTCACACTCCTGGGCTCAAGTGATCCTTCTTGCCTCAGCTTCCCAAGTAGCTGGGACTATAGGCACCTATCTCAACACAACTAATTTTTTCTTTTCTTTTCTTTTTTTTTTGAGACAGAGTCTCATTTTGTTGCCCTGGGTAGAGTGCTGTGGTGTCACAGCTCACAGCAACCTCCAACTCCCGGGCTTAAGTGATTCTCTTGCCTCAGCCTCCCAGGTAGCTGGGATATAGGCCCTTACCACAATGCCTGGGTATTTTTTGTTGCAATTGTCATTGTTGTTTAGCCGGGTTCGAACCCACCAGTCTCAGGTGTATGTCCCTGGCACCGTAACCACTGTGTTATGGGCGTCAAGCCTAATTTTCTATTTTCAATAGAGACAAGGTCTCACTCTTGCTAAGGCTGGTCTGGAACTCCTGAGTTCAAGCAATCCACTCTCCTCAGCCTCTCAAGAATGCTAGGATTACCAGGCATGAGCCACCATGCCCAGCCAAGTCTTTTTCTTATTTTGAGAACCCAGTACAAATTGCTGAGCCATATGCATAAAAGATGGTGTGCAAAACTATTGGCATATTATTTGCTTAGTTAATGAGTGACAACCATTTTAAAAACATGAAATTCATAACTGCAGGAATTACCCTGTTTCCCCGAAAATAAGACATCCTCCGAAAATAAGACCTACTTACAGGAAAGATAAGGCGTCCCCTGAAAATAAGACCTAGCGCATCTTTGGGAGCACACCTTAAAATAAGACACGGTCTTATTTTCGGGGAAACAGGGTATCTGCTGCCTGAGAACAGTGTGACCATTACATGTGATTACAGTATATTTCCTTCATAGCTTTTTTCTCCAGACACCTACCTTGATGGCATATTCCATATAATGGGGACATCTTGAGTGTTTATGTGATCAACAGATTTGTAAAATTCTGTATCATTTTACAGACGTCAGTTGGCAAACACCAGACACGGAATACTAAGAGTATAGGAGTATAGTGAGATCAAGACCTTTCTATCATCTCAGAATCCCATGTTTTAGACAACTTACCTTTATTTTCCTAGGAAAGTTGAATCCCAAACCTAAAATGTCAAAAATACGAAATACCTGCTCATCCCCCCTGATGTAATATTTCAATTTCTAAAGACAGTCCTTGTTCCTGAGACTGTCTTTATGTCATTATAAATAAATAAGCTATTTCTCCTCAGCTGTATCTGCCAAGCAACACTGTCATACCTATAAATAGATGAGTAACTTATTGGTAATTGGACTACATTAACAGCTTGATTTGTACTACAAAGGGAAAAATGATTATGCTGCTTCAAACCCACTGACCACTTACTGAAAACAGATTGAAAAGGGATGTGACATGCTTTTCAGAATGTCAGTAAAGTTCTTCCTCCCCACAAGTCTGATTTATCTTTGTCTACATTTTTCTTTTTTTTTGTTTTGCAGTTTTTGGCCAGGGCTGGGTTTGAACCCACACCTCCGGTGTATGGGGCCAGCACCCTACTCCTTTGAGCCACAGGCACCACCTTGTCTACATTTTTGTCTTAATGCTCTTTCCTGGAGCTGACTCCTAACAAAGATTAGCACCCTGTTAATCGCATGCTATCATATACCATAAATGAAGAATTCCCCATGAACTTCCCACTTTTGAGGCTTAAAATGCTTGCTTTCAGGTAGATTCCATTATAAGTCCTTTCATTTATTTGTATTTTTATATGGGGGCACATTTAAAGACTTGAGAAATTCCATACAAATAACACAACTTAATTGTTTTCGTCATGACGATTAAAGGAAACAAGCGTGAAATTAGTATCTTTGACAGACTGACAATTTTTCACCTTTATTTCCAAATAGCTCGGAAGAACTTATAAGCAGGCCTTATTGGCAAAGCAAATAAAAAAATAGCAAATAATAAAGGAATTACGGCATTTTAGACTTGAACTACCCATTTCAGTATGTTTGCACATAATAAAGTTCTGGAAAGCCATTGAGAAATATCCTGGGACAACATTGCTCAGGTTCAATATAAAAATACTTTGTGATCCCTTCAGCATCAACATATGTCTCATGCTTTGGTTGTCTATTCAGTTAATTTTTAAATTTATAGCACATGATTATGAAGTGACTTCACACCATGCCCAAGATGCGAGCCACCCACCAGCTGCACGGCATGACCACTCTACAGGCAGATCGGCAGCCCTGATAATTGTAAGGCCATGGATAATAGCCCCCCAGGGGTTCACAGATCTTCTGGCAGTGGGTGTAGCTCCGCCTACATTCTATGCAGCAGATTCCTTCATGGTCCAGTCTAGGGTCAAATGTCATGCTTTCTCCTTCCTGCTGCTGTAAAATAAAAGGATTATTTGTATTTTCTTTATACTGAGAGCATAGCATGCATGTTATTTTTAAATAAGACCTTGAATTTTTCCCTGCTATAGGAAATCAGTATAATCTGCTGTAAGAAGTTTTCAGTCTTGTTAATCTGTCATTCGGAATTCCTCCTGACTTCAAGGAATCTTCACCTGACTAATCTGTCACTGGCAGAAAGTTGGTATGTATTTTGAATGATAATCCTGAAGTTTCTCCATGCCCTTTTTTAAGAGGGTCTCTTGTTACCCAGGCTGGAGTGGAGAGGCACAATCATAGCTCACTGTAACCTCAGAAAAACGGCTCAAGCAATCCTCCCACCTCCTTTCAAGTGTCTGGGAATACAAGTCCATGCCACCATTCTGGGTCCCTCCATGCTGAATAAACCATGACTGTCAGTAATGACTCAACTTGTTTTAAATAAGAATACAAAAAGGAAGCATTATGGTCAAAAGTAGCACTTCTGCCAGCGCTAATTTTTAGTAGTAACAACTTCCAGGGCTCTTGGGAGCACATTTGGAAACTCATCCATCTATATTAAAGACAGATTTCATTGCAGTTGCACTGACTCTGTCAAGACATTTAATTTCTCCTGGCTTCCTTTCAGCATCAGAATGGGCATGTTATGTCCATGAGGAAATAAGGGGCCTCAGGAAAAGTCTCTAAGATATAAAAACTCAAGACCTTAAACTTTACATTCTAGTTTCTATGTGCCATAATCTTAACTACACAAACATAAGGTAGTTGAAGTAAAAATCTCCACACTGCTGGAGATTACAGAACAGGAAGGAAGGTGCCCCCTGCCTCATTTACGTAGTTTTCCTTTCCAAGGAGTTCTACTAGCAGAAATTCTTTCCTCTTTAATATGGCATTGAATTATATTGCCAAGAGACCCTTATTTTTAATGTAAATTCTTTGATTCAATGTAAGTCTTTTTTTCTGGAGTTAGCTGCTTCTGGTATTTTTGTTTAAGTCTTAATTGGGGGAGGAATAGTACTAATAATTTCAAATATTGAATGTGGAGAAAATTGTATATTGAACATCTAGATACAACAATGGCTAATCTGTTGTCAAATTTGCTTTTTTCTTGAAGTATTTTGAAGTAAATTCTGAGGTTTTTTTCTTTGTTTTGTTTTTGATGGGAGTCTCACTTTGGTGCCCTGGGTAGAGTGCCGTGGCATCATCATAGCTCACAGTAACCTCAGACTCTTGGGTTCAAGTGATCCTCTTGCCTTGGCTTCCTGAGTAGCTGGGACTACAGGTGTCTGCCACACCACCCAGCTGTTTTTAGAGACAGGGTCTCACTCTTTTTCAGGTTGGTCTAGACTGAACTCAAGCAATCCACCTGGGCCTCCCAGAGTGCTAGGAGTAAGGTGTGAAACACCTCGCCTGGCCCCTGAAGTGAGTTTAAAGGGAATTGAAGACATTGTGACATTTCACCCATAAATACATTAGAATGTACCTCCAAAAATAAGGGGATGTTTTCCTACATAACCACACTACCATTATCCCACCTAACGAAATTAATTTCCTTAATACTATTTCATACAGTTTTATGTTCAAATTATGTCATCAAAATACCATTGTCTTAAAGCATTTTTTCTTTCATTCTTCAGACTATTTTTTTCCTTATCTTTTGAAATAGGTTCATTTGGGACCCCAAAAAGACAACTACTTCATTAATTGTAGCTGACTTCTCGGGGGGAGGAGGAGTCAAAGGCCTGTAAATTGAGGCATTTCTTTATCTGGGAGTTCAACAAAGGTTGTTAAGATAGGTTGTTGCTCAAAGATACTTCCTTAAAGGAATATATGAAGGACTGATAGCATTCTGCTTAGAGCTCAACATAGAATAAAGGAAAAGATTGATACAATTGGGGGTTTTAAAGGAATATGGATCAAGTCTGGAACCAAAGCAAAGTTACATCCCGCCCTTTCCTCATCCTTTGAACCAGATTCAACCAGCCCAGCTACCTGACAATATACTATATTAAATTTTGTTTGCCTATTCAAATTTTATTTATTTTTTATTCTTTGAACTCAGGGAGTGAATTATTGTGGTGTCCTGAGTTTTTTGATAAGCCTGGGTTATTTAGAAAATACGTTTTGCTGTATACTTTTCTAAAATATATTGGTCTAAAAAGATAAACAAGAAAATATGTTTGCAACACATGAAACAGTGTTAGACTGAATAGGAGACATAGAAAAAAATGCACAAGTGACTTAGTGTGTGAAAAGATTTTCAACCTTACACATAATTAAAAACAGTCAAGATAAAACAATCAAAAAATACAATTTACACCAAGAGACTAGCAAAGATTTTTTAAAATAAAATTTGGTGATAATTCATTGAAAGGCAATTTGGTATCCTTTAAAATGGCGAGGTGGCTTATGCCTGTCATCCTAGCACTCTGGGAGGCTGAGGTGTGTGGATTGAGCTCACAGGTTCAAGACCAGCCTGAGCCAGAGCAAGACCTGTCTCTAAAAAATAGCTCCGCGTTTTGTGGTGGGCACCTGTAGTCCCAGATATTCGGGAGGCTGAGGCAAGGGAATCGCATGAGTCCAAGAGTTTGAGGTTGCTGTGAGCTATGACACGACAGCACTCTACCAAGGGTGACAAAGTGACTCTGTCCTGGGGGAAAAAAAAATGGAAAAAGTCTTGTCTACTATGATGTAATAGCTTCAGTATTTATGCGAGAGAGACACTTTTCCTATGTGTATGAAGAGGTTTAATACTAATAGCTAACACTAAGCAAATAAGCAGTTTTAGCACCTCTTACTATGTGCCAAGCCCTGGGCTATGAGCTTCACCTGCATTACCTCATTTACGTCTTCCTATAAGCCTATATACATCATGTACAAAATTGTATACTATAACAGTATATGAAACAGCAAAAGACAGGGAAATAATTTCCACCAAAGCAGAACTAGTTAAATTTATGAAATCCATATAGTGGGATACTATGGACTGAACAATACTCATTAAATGAGTTATTGTAGGAAACAGAGAAAAACCTGCAAAAATAAGACATTAAATGAAGTAGACCTATCTAGGAGATACAGAACAATCTCCAAAATGTGCTGGAACTGGAAAGAAAGCAACATATAGAAGTTTTGTTTTCAAAATTATGGGTGTTTCTTGCAGGACTTTGCCAGGGATATAAAATAAATAAACATAAAATTGTGTGTGTGTACTTACGCAAAGAAACTGGGTGAATAGTCATTGTGAATAGATTACTCTGGTGAGGGTTTCTGGGGTGCCATGGAAACTCACTTTTCATCATATACCCTTCTGTACTGTTTTTTTTTTTTTGTAGAGACAGAGTCTCACTTTATGGCCCTCGGTAGAGTGACGTGGCCTCACACAGCTCACAGCAACCTCCAACTCCTGGGCTTAGGTGATTCTCTTGCCTCAGCCTCCGGAGTAGCTGGGACTACAGCCGCCTGCCACAACGCCCCGCTATTTTTTGGTTGCAGTTTGGCTGGGGCCGGGTTTGAACCCGCCATCCTCGGTATATGGGGCTGGCACCCTACCGACTGAGCCACAGGCGCCACCCTCTGTACTGTTTTTTTAAAGAATACGTGCATGTATTTTCTCAATTTAGAAACTAGTCACAAATAAATACTCTACCTTCACTCTCTGCGAACTACAGTAGTAGCACCTCAGTGTTACATTAAACATCAGTTCTCAAGGTTTCAGTGTAAAGTGCTTTATGTCTGCATGAGTCTATCCCCTCACTGGGCTGACAACCTCTGAGAGCTGCAGTTATTTCTGTCTGTGGGCGCTGGGCCTGGGGAGGAGTAGGGACTCAACAAGTATCTGTGGGATGGACGAATGCAGTTGTATAAAGGGGGAGAGAATACGTGCATTCCGTGTATTGTTGCCTCCAGGGAATGTTCTTGGAAACATTTTTAAACAATCAAATTCTTGTTTGTTTTTGGCTGGGTCTGGGTTTGAACCCACCACCTGTGGTATATATGAGTCCTGCGCCTTTGAGCCACAGGTGCCTCCCAATAGTCAAATTCTTGATATAAATGTGTTTTCTGTTTTTATGGATTTGTCTATGACTCAAAAAAAAGAAAAAGAGCATAGAAAGCAACTTTGAGTAAGAGTTACAACCAATCAACTTACAGAGGTAATGCTTAAGTGTTCGTACCCTTAATTACAAACCTTGCACCTAAAAGATGTACTTTTTAAATAATTAAGCAAAAGTCTTAGTTGAGTACTAGATGTTCATTTGAAACCTCAAGTAGAAACACCATCTTAGCAAGCACTATGTTTAATGCATTCATCTGAGCAGGCTGTGAAAACACCAGTACGCACATGGTAGGGATTATCCGGGTTGAAGGGTTCAGAGTCCTCTTGAACACTGGGTCTGGTTTCATTATTCAGTCTTCCAGGGCCTGGGTTGCCCTGTGGTCCACTGTGTGGTCTTCTTGTGGTGGTTGGAACAATTTTTCTTACAACTTCTCTTCTTTCTCTCTGGATTTCTGCAAAAAATAGCTGTAAATTAATTCCTTTAATTTGAATAATCATGGATGCTAGATCTGTGTTTATCAGGGTGAAACATATAAGAAAAGGATATCATACTGTATATATGACCAGATACTTTAAATTTTTATTCTGCAGATTTTAGTAATAATAAAGCATATTTTAAAGTCTTTGGTTAGTGGTTAAATATACAGATAACTTGAATTTGGTTTTATTATACTAATTGATTCAGACATTGTAACATGGCTGACAAAAATCTATTCTCAGCCCCTCTCCCTTTTGTGTTTACCTTTACTAATAGGAGCTGAGAAAAAACATGACTCAGGTCCCCAGACTCCTCTGCAATTAGGAGTGGCCAGGTGAGACATCTGACCAGTGAGACAAGCAGAATACACTGGTGCAGTTTCCAGGAAAGCTTGTGCTTTCTTGGTAAAGGGGGACAGACAGGCTTCCTCTGTCTTTTCATTTTTCAAATGTAAATGTGATATCTGGAGTTAGGGGAGCCAACGTGTGACCATGAAGTGATAGGCACAGGATGATCAGCCAGCATGCTACGGACAGCAAAACGCTAAGGTAGACAGAGACTTGAGGGTGTACTGAGTAGCTGATAATGCCAGAAACCTCCCCTCCCCAGACTTCTGACTATATGGGGTCAAAAAAGAACACCTGTATTTGTAGAAAGCTCTGTTGGTCAGGCATTCTGTTACTTGCAGCCTATGGCATTCCTACTGGATCCACCAGATGGGTATAAAGCTTTACAGTTTGCAAGGGACAGAATATCTTCGTTGAGTCTTTTTAAAAATCCTGTGGGATAGAAGCTTTTATATATGAGGGCACCAAGGTTCAGAAAGACCAAGTGGCTTGGCCAAGATCACGGAATGGGGGGCAGAGGTAGGAGCCCAGCGTGAACTCTGGCTTCCAACCCACTGCTCTAGTTTACCACACAGCCTCCTGGGTCCTGTAGCAGGGCCCATGGCTGCTGAGTAACAGAGGTGGAAAGTACCACGTGGCTTGGACTTTGATGTCTCTCAGAACCTCAGTTTCTTCATCCATAAAATGGGGATATAATAATATCTAATTCATAGGGTACTGATAGATACTTGATACTGATAATGATACTTGATACAGATAGGTACTAATTATCTGTGTCTCCACGTCTAAAGGTTTTAGCACACATTACACTGCAACCTGGGCAACAAAGACATTGTCTCTAAAGAAACAAGGTTTTAGCATGATATCTGGCATATAATAAGCACACAAATGTTAGATGATGATTATATCATGCTTTGTTATTTATAGAACTTTGATGTGCTCTAAAGCTATGGATCGCTTACATAGATGATGTGGTTGAAGAGGCATTATGGAGACCTGGATTCAATCACGGCTCTTTTTTTTTTTTCTTTTTGACATAGGATCTTACTCTTTCTCTCGGGCTAGAGTACAGTGGTGTCATCCATAGCTCGCTGCAACCTCAAACCTCAAAGTCCTGTCACGTGATGCTCCTCCCTCAGCCTCCCAAGTAGCCAGGACTTCAGACCCACACCAACACACTGGGTTAAGTTTTCAATATTTTTGTAGAGGTGGCGTCTCTCTCATGCTCAGACTGGTCTTGTCTGGAACTCCTGGCCTCAAGCAATCTTTGTGCCTCAGCCTCCCATTGCTGGGATTACTGGCATGAGCCACTGCCCCTGGCCACACCTATACTTCTTTTAACTAGCTTAATTTCTTAATCTCTGTGAACTTTAGTTTCTTCATCTATAAATGGAAATATGAGTAGTTACCTCAACAGTTGTTCGTAAGGATTAATTGAGGATTTTATATATATATATTACATACATATGTAATTTTTTTTTTTTTTTTGGAGACAGAATCTCATTCTGTTACCCTGGGTAGAGTGTTGTGGCATCATAGCTCACAGCAACCTCAAACTCTTGGGCTCAAGCAATCCTCTTGCTTCAGTCTCCTGGAATTATAGGCTCCAACAACAATGCCCAGCTAGTTTTTCTATTTTTAGTAGAGATGGAGCGTCGCTCTTCTTAGGCTGGTCTTGAACTCCTGAGCTCAGGTGATCTAACGTCCTCAACCTCCCAGAGTGCTATCATGCCCAGCCTAAGGACAAAGTATAATGCTTTAGTGCTGTGCCTAGCACACAGTCACAGCTCAGCAGACGTCAGCTCTCCCCTGGCTCTGCTGACCTATACCCAGCAGCCTGCACAGTGTCTCTGAAAATATAGCTATGTGGCACTGCCACCTTGAAGATCCAAGGGCAGGGCTACTAGACCCTGAAGTGTGTGTGTATATGTGTGTGTGGTGGGGGGCGGGTATTAGAATTAGGTGATGGGGAGCCAGGCCTCATCACAGAGGATTTATTTTCTTGATTTTATTGTAAAATATAACTACACTTATGAGAGATGAGGGGAATCCTTCATTCTTAATGTCTATGATATTCCATCCTATGGCTATATCAGTATTTATTTAATCTTTTTCTAATCTAGGTGTATTCGGGTGTTTTCCATTTTCCAGTGTATATACAATATGTGTAAATCTTGTATGGATCTTGTGATGATTGAATACTTAAAATGTGGCCATGCTCTTGGGCTGTAAGGGACCAAGCCACATCTGGGACGTAGGGAATAAGCTCAAAGGTGAAGTTACTCAATGTATCAGTCATCTCAGCCTTACCAATAAATCTGTCTTCTGTTCCTGCTCCCTACCCCCTTGCCCTGCACTGTTACTTCTCCATAGCACTTTGTATTCACTATATGATTTTCTCATTTTAACGTAGTGTTTATTTACTGCATCGCCTTATTATGACGTAAAATTCCTTGAAGGCATGGATCCCACTCTGTTCTGTTCACTGATTCATCTCATATGCCTAGAATAAGCATACAGCACACAGCAGGCCCTCATAAGTGTTTGTCCAGTGAGTGAGTGAAAGAGTGTGCTCTCTGGGTGAGAGGCTTAGCCTCAGGAAGTGACCAGGGAGGGCTCTGGTGGCAGTGTCTCAGACTTTCCCCCTTGGCTGGCAAGGGGGGTAGAAAGCGAGCAGGCCCCTCACATGAAGACAGGTGGGAAAGGAAAGCCAGGGGCAAGTGGCTGTAGAAGGGGGAGCTGTGACCACCAACAGGGGAGGAACAGGGATGGCAAAAGCACAGCCCGCTGGGCAGCCACTCTCCAGGCCCCTGCAGCGGTGACAGACGCTACCTGCTTACTGACCATGATGTCCTCTCTCACTGAGCCTGTGTGTGGCCTCAGGCTCCTTCTGACCCCACGTGCCATGCAGCTGCTGCCAGCCGCTTCTAACTTGAATCCTATTTGCCTCGCCTGGGCTAGAGAGTAACCATCTTCTCCAGGCTTTGGAAAAGAACAGGACTTGAAAACCCTAAAATAAGTCATGGCAGAATCTGAAACTGGCGCTTTC
Source organism: Nycticebus coucang (assembly GCF_027406575.1). NCBI lineage: Eukaryota > Metazoa > Chordata > Mammalia > Primates > Lorisidae > Nycticebus > Nycticebus coucang. The sequence goes on along the minus strand of NC_069794.1, from coordinate 58,820,776 downwards.
TGACCCTGGTGTTTTTTGTTTATTTTTAATTATGGTAAAATTTACTGTTTTAACCGTTTTTAAGCATACAGCTTAGTGGCATGGAGTACATTCGCATTGCTTTACAACCATCACCACCATCTATACCTAGATTTTTTTTTTTTTTGAACCGGAGTCTCACTCTGTCACCCAGGCTGGAGTGCAGTGGTGTCATCACAGCTCGCTGCAGCCTCAAACTCCTGGGCTCAAGCCATCCTCCTTCTTCAGCCTCCCAAGTAGCTGGCACTACAGGTGTGCACCACCATGCCTGGATAATTTTTCTAGTTTTTGAAGAGACAGTGTCTCACTCTTGTTCAGGCTGGCCTCAAACTCCAGGCCTCAAGCAATCTTCCCACCTTGGCCTCCCAAAGTACTAGGATTACATGTGTGAGCCACCGTGCCCAGCCTAGAACTCTTCTCATCTCGCGCAAAACTGAAACTTTGTACCTCCTGCACACTAGTACCATCCCACCATGCCTAGTGGTTTGAATGCCTATATTTTATTTCCAGGCAACTCTCTCCTGGTATTCAATAAAATCTTTCAGAAAACATAGCCTCTCAGCTGTGCTAGGAGAAAAGACTTTTTCTCCATGCTTGAACCAGAGCTAGAAAACAGGCCTGCAAGAGGCCAGCTTGGTGATGGCAGTAGAAGTGAAGAGAGAGGGAGCCTCTGGGGACAGGAGAAACTCAGGGGGCAGAGCAAGACCCACTGGGCTCACCTGCCCTCCGTCACCTGGAAACAGCTCACACCCATGCTCCAAACTAGCTCTGAACCCCAGGGACCCTGCACTTATTTTCACTAGACTTGGAAGGTGATGTTCAGGCTTTGAACTTGAGGAATCTCAGCCCATACCCACAGCAGCTTTTAGCTGTCCCATAATTCTAGGTTTGAACATAATCAAGATTCGGTAGTATGACAGCTTCTTAGTCCCTTGATTCTCTGCCTTAGAAATAAAAAAATGTAAAATTGGAAGGTGCAAACAACTGAGATTAAGGGGCAGAGCAGAAAGAAGTGGGAGAATCATAAATAAAAGGCCCAGGTCGTGCAGTGGTGTTGTGTCTTCCCACCCTGCCTCCTGCTAACCCGTCTGTTCCTTCTCTTCCCCACAACAATCACGGGCTGTCATTTTCCTTCTCTTTCATCTCTCATGCTAATTACTGAGACACTGCAACATGCATCCTGATTGATCCCCCTTGTTACATGCTCAGGCCTGTGGATGGGGCGGTAGGAAACACAAAGGAACAGCGAGGATTTTAAGCAGCATTAAGATAATTTAAAATGTTACCTTTTGGATACATTGGTTTAAGCCAGAAAACAGGAAGGTCACCACAGAGTTCTAAGACTTTGGAACTCAAGAAGCTGCTGTCCTTCACCGGCTGATCTACAGCCACCCAGATAAGAGAATTTTCTTCATATTTAACTGGCATGATCTTGCCTTCCTGTAAAAGAGTAAAGATGGAATGCAGTTGAGAAAGAGAATGGTGGAACATGTTGCCTGTTAAAAAGAGTCACGTGTTGCTAAAAGACTATTTTGCCTTATAAAAAATGAGAATGTGTGTGTGTGCCTGGACGCACATACATACATGCACTTTGAGGTTCTAATCCCCTCTCCTGTAGCTGTCATCACAATATTCAGCTCACTGCCTCCCATTGCCTTGCCCTTGGATAACTGTAATGTGTGAATATGAGGAGTCCTGTGTGAAAGCGAAAATTACTTGATACCAACTCTGAGACTTAGGTTAATCTGTACTTTCGATCAAAGATGTTTTTGAGAAAAAGCAATTGAACGGACTCCGGAATCCTGTAAAGGATAGAGGAACCGTCCATTTGAAGTGAAAATCTTGTGGGCTTTTGTTCTGCAGCTTCTGAACAACAATGGCAAAAGCAAGTGATTGGTTCTTTAATGTCTTCAGTTCAAAGTCTTATTTAACATAAACCATTTCTCCATTTCCCAGCTATAACAACACATATTTCAGATGTTCCTTGCATCAAGCACACCGCTGAGATTTCAAAGCGAAACCCTGAGTTTTCTTCTACAGCAAGATGATGCAAATGGTTTGCTCACCCAGGAGACAAATTTATTTTGCCAGGTTGTTCCTTTCATGTATTTATTAGCTTGCAATAGCTTGGAGAAATTAAAATGTTTCCTCCTTATTTTTAGCTAAAAGCAGCACTTCATTTATGCTTTCTGCCTCCGGCTTATGGCTGCATTAAAACAACTTAAAGTTATTGGAGGAAACTAACACTCAGGTAATCCAGTTATTTACCTTAAATTAAATGGCTCTATCCAGGAAATGAGTGCTCTTTGAGTACAGTAGCTTTTTGAAGTTATACAAAACTGATGAAAAATTTATTAGAGCAGGTGGTGCATAAATCTACCCCTTTGTAGTCTAAAATGTGTGGGTTAGAATGGGGTGATTGGGATAATGCATTTAGATGCATTGCCCAAGCTCAGAATGCTAAATAAATCTTGGGGCATGTACTTTCAGCTGCCTGCCCAATCTCCATCCTTCCCCACCTTCCTTGCAATGCAATCTTGCTTTTATTGCAAGTAGCAATGTGCCCACCTCCAGAAGAGACACCTGCTTTCTCAGACTCTCCAATGGCCAGGGGTCCCTGGGTGAACAGAGCAAGCCATGACATTTATGTACGCCTAGTATGCTGGGAGGCTGGGAGGCCATCTGTTTTTCTTGATTAATCAGAAGTTGTATTTGTCACCACTCAGTCTCTTTCCTCCTTACTTTTTTATTTGAATGACAAATAAAAATTTGGGATGAGGTTGACCATTGCCAACCATGATTGGAGCTGGAAGGAAAGATTAAAAAAAAACAAAAAGCAAAAAAACACAGAGTTCCTGACTGACCACTGAGCCAAATGCCTGCACCCACCTACCTGCTCACTGCTTACAATGGAAGAAAACAAATCTCTGTTTAAGTTACCCTGCGTGTAACTTCAACAGTTTTCTGTTACTAGCAGCCAAACACATTCCTAATGCACAAATATTAGTGTATTGTCTGAATTTGTTTTTGTCCACCAGAGGATCCACCATACATAATAAAAACAACTAAAACACAAGACAAATAATCTACCTCTACGGCCTAAGAATTGGATACAGAAAAAGACTATAAGTTATCTTAAATGATTTTTTTAAATAGTGAAAAGTTAAAAATACTTGGACTATTGAAGAATAAATGACTTTTTTGCCTCTTTTTTAAAATTTCAGATTAATATGAGGGTACAAGCAATTAGGTTACGATGTTTGCATTTGTTAGGTAAGGTCCCTGTTGTAAAATAAAAGACCTTTAAAATTATGATTATATAAGGCCTGACAACTAAGTTCTTGGACTCACCCCAGAAAAAGTGCTAAATACTTCATTGCTGAATATCACCCTAGTCATCTTCAAAGTGCTGCCCCCTGGGAAGCTATGTGCCTAGCAATTGTGTAGCTTTTTTTATGGAATGGCCTTGATGCCCTGAATGTTACCAAAATGTCTTCCTTACAATATTTCCTCTATCATTGGGTAAAGAAAGAAGTCATTGGAGGCCAGATCAGGTGAAAAAGGAGGGTGTTCCCATACAGCTATTTGTTTACTGGTTAAAACTCCCTCATGGACAGTGCTGTGTGAGCTGGTGCATCTCATGATGCAAGAGCCATGAGTTGTTGGAGAAAAGTTCAGATGGTTTATGTCTTAACTTTTTTGCCCAGCCTTTTAAGCACTTACCAATAGTAAACTTGGTTAACTCAGACTGCTATGCTTTTCATAGTCAGCTGATGATTCTGATGCACGATTCAACAAATTTTTGCAATATTTTTGTCAATTCTGCTCATTACCAGTCACTCTGACCTCTCTGCATCAGTGACACTTTCCCTCCCCTCAGAAAAACGTTTCTTCCATTTGTACACTGCCATTTTCTTCATGGCGTTATCCCCACAAACTTGGACTAACATGTCCCTGACTTAACTTCCACTCTTGCCAAGTTTAACAAGAAATTTAATGTTTGCTTATTGCTCTAATTCAAGCTCCAACCTTCTCAAGATGGCACAAAAAAACATGCAACAACAATAATGAACACCACTCAGCAAGGCACCACCTCACGTCTGCACAAACACAGCTGCCAGACACCGACATACCGAGGTGATGAAACCTGACTGCGTTGTTTGTAGAGTGCTGCCAACATACACCTGCAGTGGCGAGTTTGTGAACTTAACTGTCAGACCGTGTATGATGATCTATGATATATTCATTATTACCTACATTTTAGAAGAACTAATGTGATAAAAATAAGCATGTTGACAGGATAACTTCACTTATGAAAAAAATTTCTCTCTCTCACACACACACAGACAAAGAAAAGCCACCAAAAAGTTAACACTAAGTATCTGTGGATTATGCAGTGGGGATGACTTTCTTTTCTATATTTGTATATGTTTCTCAAATTTTCTACAGTGTCAAAGCATTATTTTTAAATATTAGGGGCAAAAACTAACCCCCCCCCTCCAATATATTGCAAACTTATGATTAGCTCTGGGTCAACTATCATTGAGGAGTTAGTCTGTGCAGAAGGCAAGAAAGCTAGATCTATGTCCATTGATAGGGAAAAGGGCCAGGATTATAGTTCACTAAAGTCTTCATAAGAGAAACCAAGTGATGTGACTATTAAACATGGTAATGCAATAAAAGGAGTTCAAGAGTCAGAACAAAGGAGGTCTTGGTCCCATTTTTATAGTTTATGTTCATGAGTTCACATTGAGAGCATGACCTTCGACTCTGAGCAGCTCAGCTTGTGAAAAACAAACTGGAACATGATCAGGAGAGAATGGCCAGAGAAAGGAAAGTCTCACAGGACGAATGTTGGAGTAATAGGGAATAGAAAACAGCCGACATGGTGGCCAGCTTTAAAACCTCACAGCTTTTCACTCAAGCTAGACCTCCCATTTGATCCTGCAATCCCATTACTGGGCATCTACCCAGAAGGAAAAAAATCCTTTTATCATAAGGACACTTGTACTAGACTGTTTATTGCAGCTCAATTTACAATCGCCAAAATGTGGAAACAGCCTAAATGCCCACCAACCCAGGAATGGATTAACAAGCTGTGGTATATGTATACCATGGAATACTATTCAGCCATTAAAAAAAATGGAGACTTTACATCCTTCGTATTAACCTGGATGGACGTGGAAGACATTATTCTTAGTAAAGCATCACAAGAATGGAGAAGCATGAATCCTATGTACTCAATTTTGATATGAGGACAATTAATGACAATTATGGTTATGGGGGGAAGCAGAAAGAGGGAGGGAGGGGAGTGGGGCCTTGATGTGTGTCACACTTTATGGGGGCAAGACATGATTGCAAGAGGGACTTTACCTAACAATTGCAATCAGTGTAACATGGCTTATTGTACCCTCAATGAATCCCCAACATTAAAAAAAAAAAAACCTCTCAGCTTTTGTTGTGTTCTGTTTTGAGACACCACCTGCTGCTCCTGTGGGGGACAAGCAATCTGGCAGTTTCCAGGCACCTTTGCTTACCAATATTTCTCTTTTGCCTTGAGGGAGCTGATACTTGTTTCACCTCTCTCAGGGATACTGGCAGGATCAAAGATGATCATAATAAAATTAACAATAATGAGTAGCAGCCATCTAGTCACCATCCAGTATGGGCACAGTATTCACATCCCAGTACCAGATGACAAAACAGTCTCTGGGAGTTGAAGCCAAATTTATAGCAAAGGTCTGGACTGGGATTTGAGCCTACATTTTTCTGACTCTAAAGCCCATTTCTTTCCACCCTATCCTGCCACAATTCAAATGGAAGACAATAATGAATATGACCACATTGCCACAATGTATTATAAAAGTGTTAAATGTGTCTTTAGAACACTGGGTGCAATTCTTAAATTTGAAAAAAATCAAGCTCAAAGGCAAGATATTAATAATAAATAAAACAATTCTGTTTAAAAATCTCATAGGTTTGACATACAGAAAGTGAACTAGATAAATGTTGGGTAGCTGTATTAGGATGAACTTGAACTAATAAGAAGAAATTGTGGGGAGAGCTGTCTCAGCTCAAAGTAGGGCAGAACAGTTAGAACCAGCCCCAGTAAAGCTGGCTGACCCATGAGTCTGGTGGGGGTGGTCCTTCACAGAGGAGGTTGAGTGATCAGCTGTCGGGGATATTTAGAAAGAATTTCTACAGTGAGAAGGGCTGAGGCTAAAAGGCTCCTGAGACCCCTTCATTTTTAAATTTTTGTTTTTGTTTTTATTTTTCTGAGACAGAATCTCACTTTGTCACCCTCAGTAGAGTGCTGTGGCATCATAGCTCACAGAAACCTTGAACTCTTGGGCTCAAGCAGTCTTCCTGCCTCAGCCTCCCAAGTAGCTGGGACTACAGGTGCCCGCCTCAATGCCTGATTTTTTTTTTTTTTTAAGCAGGCTAGGGCTGGATTTGAACCCACCAGCTCTAGTGCATGTGTGGCCGGCACCCCACCGACTGAGCTATGGGCGCCGCCTTATTAAGAGCCTCTTAACTATATCCTTATTCTCTGGTATCTCAGTATACCTATTAGTCTCTCTCCAATTTTCATTTCTCATTTTTTTTGTTTTCTTAGTCCTCTAATTTGCCTTCCCTTCCCCAACCCCAGAATGCCCGGTTAGTTTTTAGAGATAGCATCTCGCTCTTGCTTAGGCTGGTCTCAAACTACTGAGCTCAGGCAATCCACAGCCCTGGTCTCCCAGAGTACTAGGATTATAGGCATGAGGCACCACACCTGACCCATTTTTAAATTTTTGTTTAAGAAATAGTGTCTCTATTGTCTGGGCTGCAATGCAGTGACATCATCATAGCTCACTGCAGCCTCGACCTCCTGGGCTCAAGCAATCCTTCTGCCTCAGCCTCTTGAGTAGCTGGGACTCTTGAGTAGCTGCCACTGCACCTGGATAATTTTTTCATTTTTGTAGTGATGGGGTCTTGCTATATTGCTGAGGCTGGTCTCAAACTCAAGCAATCCTCCCTCTTCAGCCTCCCTAAGTCCTAGGAATACAGCTGTAAGCCACTGTGCCTGGCCTATTGAGTCACCCATGAAGATTCTCTCTCATGGAGTCCTTTATCTTTATTGTGCAATGGTTCCCGCCACAATGCCTGGCTAGTTTTTCTATTTTTAGTAGGGCTGAGATCTCACTCTTGCTCAGGCTGGTCTTGAACTCCTGAGCTCAAATGATCCTCCTGCCTTGGCTTCCCAGAGCGCTAGGATTACAGGTGTGAGGCACTGCACCCAGCCTTCCTAAGACCTTCCTTGGAAACAGCAAGATAAAAACAGTTTAAATTCCTTTGGCAGAGAAGAAATAAAACTTAGGTTCTGGTCATGAACCGATCCAGGGAATGGAGGCTAAACAGACTGCTTCAAACAATGTCTGCCAAGCTCTCTTGCTGTCTAGAGCGTATTGGTACCCACCAGTTCCGAGGAGATGCTCTGTTTGGCCACGGTGCCCACCTCAGGAATGCGAGCCTTCACCTGCGCTTTGATGTAGCATTTCTCTCCTCCAGCGAAACGGATTCCTGTGATTCCCTATGAAATAAAAGTTTATTCATCCATCTGTCCATTTGTTCATTTGTTCAATTTATTGAGTGTCTATTGTAAGGCACTGCTCCGGATGTTAGATAAAGGGAAGAACAGGGCAGATGGAATCCTTACCCTCTTGGAGCTTACCTTTCAGCATTATTTACAATAATAACAAATAGAGATAAAGTCAGGTGGTGATAAATGTTATGAAGAAAAGTAAGGCAGGGAAGAGGGATGGGAATGACAGGGTATGATACCTTAGATGGTGAAATCAGGGGAGGTGATTCTATGAGGAAGTGACGTTTGAGCTGAGCTGGGATATGTTAGTAGCTCCATCCATGTCTGCAAGCTCAAATGAAACGCCACCTTTTCCATGCAGCTTTTTTTGAACATCTCAGTCTAAGCAAGCTCTCATCTGACATTCTGTCTGTATTCCTCATTTGGTGCTTAATCTACACTGCTTAATTAATTAAAAGCTTCTCAAGAGAAGCATATGAGTCTTTCCTTACCTCCCTCCCTCCCTCCCTTCTTCCCTCCCTTTCTCTCTTTCTCCCTTTCTCTCTCTCTGTCTCTCTCTCCTCCCTCCCCCTTCTCTCTTCTTTCTTTTCTTTCTTTCTCTTATTTTTGGTGACCCTACTTCTCAAAAGATGTTGGTAAAATTAATTAATTTCATGAATTTAGAATTGTCTTAAGTTACTGAACCAAGAGTAAATAGTGACGTTTTCTACAGCGCCAGGAGCTGAACTTTGCTACTAGACCTCATCTAAATACCTGGGTGTTTTGGGTTTTGTCCCCTGTGAGATATAAACAGCTTCTCCTACTCATCTGCCTCAAGATCCACCTCAAGGTAAACATCAGCCATGATAGCTCAGTGCTGATTCTACCCACAGAGGACATGAAGGATAACAGGACATTTTGTCCCAAGAATGTTTACTTTCACCCTCTGGTTTAGTTTCATGACTAGCAAACTTAAAATAATATTAAAGGTCTAAAAATTTTATGGTATAATAATATAGACACCAGTACAAATCTGAACTTGTCAATCTTCTGTTGAGTTGAGGTGTTAGAATGACACAGAACTGGTCAGGATCAATGCTAATAAATGAGAGGACGAAAAACTTAACCCTGATTCAGGGTTAAGCCCTTTTATTTTATTTATTTATCTATTTTTAGAGACAGGGTATCACTTTATCGAGTGCTGTGGTGTTGCACAGCTCACAGCAACCTCCATCTCTTGGGCTTAGGCAATTTTCTTGCCTCAGCCTCCTGAGGAGCTGGGACTACAAGCACCCACCACAACGCCTGGCTATTTTTTGTTGCAGTTTGTCCAGGGCTGGGTTTGAACCCGCCACCCTCAGTATATGGGGCTGGCGCGCTACCCACTGAGCCACAGGTGCCGCCCAGTTAAGCTCTTTTAAATGAAGAACAAAGTTAAATGTAAGTCATGCTGGAGGGGAGTCGTGGAAAGGTCTGCTTCTTGCAATCTCAGACCCAGGAGCTCTACAGAAGTGGGTAGGTAACAAACTGGACAACAGAGAAGGAAAAGTTCATTCTTCCTAAAGCTCTTCATTATTTGCCTTGCAGCTTAATTGCCCGTGAACAAATATATAACTCATTTGTCTTACAGCTCACCCAGAGAGAGAGATGAGGCATTGTGCCCACTTTACAGAGGAGGAACTCCCAAGGCTTATTATCAAGGTTTAACACTCGGTGGACTAGAATCCCCTGGAGAGTGGTTTTTTTTTTTTTGAGACATAGTCTCACTTTGTCACCCTTGTTAAAGTGCCATCGTGTCATAGCTCACAGCAACCTCAAACTGGTGGGTTCAAGCGATCCTCTTGCCTTAGCCTCCTGAGTAGCTGGGTTTATAGGCACCAGTCACAATACCTGAATAGTTTTTAGGGATGGAGTGGGTCTTGCTCTTGCTCAGGCTGGAACGCCTGAGCTCAAGCAATTCACCTGCCTTGGCCTTCCAGAGTGCTAGGATTATAGGTATGAGCCACAGAGTCCTGATCCTTAGAGAGGTTTTAAGAACACAGATGCCAGGCGGCCACATACACTGAGGGTGACGGGTTCAAACCCAGCCCCTGCCAGTTCAAAACAACAGTGCAACTGCAATGAAAAAAATAGCCAGACGTTGTGGCGGGCACCTGTATTCCCAGCTACTTGGGAGACTGAGCCAAGAGAATTGCTTAAGCCCAAGAGTTTGAGGTTGTTGTGAGCTGTGACATCACAGCACTCTACCCAGGGTGACAACTTGAGACTCTGTCTCAAAAAAAAGAATACAGATGCCACGCTTGGTGCCTGTAGCACAGTGGTTACAGTGCCAGCCACATATACTGAGGGTGGCAGGTTCGAACCTGGCCCAGGCCAGCTAAACAACAATGACAACTGCAACAAAAAATAGCTGGGCATTGTGGCAGATGCCTATAGTCCCAGCTACTTGGGAGGCTGAGGCAAGAGAACTGCTTAAGCCCAAGAGTTTGAGGTTGCTGTGAGCTATGACGCCACAGCACTCTACCGAGGGCAACAGAATGAAACTGTCTCAAAAAAAAAAAAAAAAAGAATACAGATGCCAGGGCTCCCGTAGCTCAGTGGTTGGAGCACTGGCCACATGCTCTGGGGCTGGTGGGTTCCAATCCCTGCCCAGGCCTGCTAAACAAAACAAAACAAACAAACAAGTAAAAAAAAAAAAAATAGCTGGGTGTTGTGGCAGGTGCCTGTAGTTCCAGCTACTAGGGAGGCTGAGGTGAGAGAATTGCTTGAGCCCAAGAGGTTGCTGTGAGCTATGATACATCAAGGGTGACAAAGTAAGATTACCTCAATTAAAAAAAAATAAAGAATACAGATGCTGGGACCCTTCCCCAGACAGTTCCATTTGATTGGTCTGGCTTGGTACCTAGGCATTGGTATTCTTAATATTTCCCCAGGTGTTTATAATGTATAGTCCAGATTAAGAAATATCAGCTAAGGGAGAAAGGAACTTGTTAAGCATAACAAAGTTTTAAATGACTGCAATAGCCTTTCTACCCAAGTTTGTTCAATGGCTTGCAAACTTTCCCTTGTATTGGTTTTTCTCTAGCAAGATGGAAGCAGGTGGCCTCTGCAAGCCTGCTGCTGTGGCCAGCACATCTGTAAAGCCCAACACCTCTGTGAAGCCCATTTTCAGTTGAGACATGAACAAGCCCAAGCAGAGAGTGTATGAGTTCTACCACACCTGGTATCAGGAGGTGCCAAACACTGTGCACTTATTCCAGCTAGACATCACTGTGAAACAGGGACAGGATAAAGTTTGAGAAATGTTTATGAAGAATGCCCATGTCACAGATCCCAGGGTGGTTGATTTCAGGGTCATTAAGGGAAAGATGGAAGTGGAAAAAAAAAATTAAATGATGGAAGCAGTGGGCATATGTTATAAGGTTCTTCCATGAAACAGAATCACGAAGACCAAAGGATTTCATATCTAGCTTCTATGTGGGCCACTACCCATGAAGTGGAAAGGTGAATGTTGATTTTTCATTATTTTAGAGCACAAATAAATTCATTATACAATGGTCAAAAAAATTTCCCTTGCATCAAACTCACTTGGATTACTAGCAAAACTTCACCAATGCTTCCACTAATAATTGTACCCTAAGCCACTGAAGAAATCACAGAAACTATTGATGCTGTCTGTTTATAGGCAAAGAAACCATACAGAGGCTATACTTCCACATCTAAAAAGAATTAAAGCCAAAGTCCCCTATCTAACCAACACCATAGATACATCATCAGGAAAGCTTCTTCCCCTGTGAATTCCAATTAAAAAATTGGAAGAAGTGACTATTATACTAAATGTGCAGATATCAATGTAAAGTCACAGGAACATGAAAAAGCAAGGGAATATGACACCTGCAAAGGAACACGATAATTCTTCAGCAACAGATCCCAAACAAAAAGAAATTTACAATATACTGGGGAAAGAATTTAAAATATTGACATTAAAGAAGCTCAGTGAGCTCCAAGAGAATACTGAAAAACAACACGAAGAAATTAGAAAATAATTCAGGGTATGAATGAGAAATTTACCAAACAGATAGATATCATAAAAAAGAACCCAAGAGAAATTCTGGAACTGAAGAATTCATTGAATGAAATACAAAATATATTTGAAAGCCTCAACAATGGACTATATCAAGCTGAAGAAAGAATCTTAAAATTTGAAGACAGATCTTTTAATATAAGCCAGTCAGACAAAAATAAAGAAAAAAGAACCAGTAAAGCCAATGTGACATATGGGATACCATAAGACAGATAAATATTCAAATTTTCAGCATCCCAGAAAGGTAAGAGAAAATGAAAATGTTAAAAAATCTACTTAATAAAATAATAAATGAAACCTACCCAAGTCCAGTAAGAGTTAGTTAGACATCTGGACAAAGAAGGCTTAGAGATCCCCAAAGAGATATAATTTTATGTTGTCTTCTCCACAAATTGTCCAAAGTCAAAGGCAAGGAAAGAATCTAAAAATAGCAATAAAAAAAGCCTCTAGTCACCTATAAAGGAGACCCTCATCCAACTAACAGTGGGTATCTCATCAGAAAGCTCTGGGCAAGACACCAACGATATATTTTTTTTTAAAGTGCTGAAAGAAAAATAATTGCAAGCCAATAATACTATACCCAGCAAAGTGATCCTTCATAAGTGAAGGAAAATCTTCCCACAGAAGGAAAAACTGAGGGAATTCATCACTACTAGGCCATTACTACAAAATATGCTTGAGTTGGTCTTATACCTAGAAGTAAAAAAACGATATCGACCATGACCATTGTGAAAACGTGTGAAAACATAAAAAGTACTGAAAGAACAAACACACAAACAAGGAAAAGTCTCAAATGTTACTACTATAGAAAACCACCAAATCACAATGATAAACAATAGGAGAGAAAAAAAAGGAACAGAGTATATGCAAATAACCAGGTATCTATTAATAAAATGACAACAATAAGCCCTGACATTTCAATAACAAATAACTTTGAATATAAATAGATTAAACTTTCTACTTAAAAAAGGGCGGCGCATGTGGCTCAAGGAGTAGGGCACCAGTCCCATATGCTGGAGGTGGCGGGTTCAAACTTAGCCCCTGCCAAAAAAAAAAAAGATGAAACTTTCTACTTAAAAAAAATAGACTGGCTGAATGGATAAAAAACATAACGCAACTATATGATGACTACAAGAAACTCATCTCATCTATAAACACACATATAGACTGAAAGGAAAAAAATGGCAAAAGATGTAAGTAAATAAAAAAGAAAAGTGAGCAGAAATAGCAATATTTAGGTAAAACAGAATTGAAGTCAAAAATAGTAAAAACAGACAAAAAGATCATTATATAATGATAAAAAGATCAATATAGTAAGAAGATATAATAATTAAACATACATACACGAACCACTAGAGTATATAGGTATATAAAGCAAATATTATCAATATTAGATATAAAGGGAGGGAGATACTCCAATATTATAATAATTGGAGATGTCAAAACCCAACTTTTAACATTAGACAAATCATCTAGACAGAAAAGTAACAAAGAAATATTAAATTTAAACCAAAGTTTAGACAAAATGAACCTAACAGACATTTACAGAACATTTCATCCAATAGAACATGGAACACTCTTCAGGATAAAGCATATGTCAGGAAACAAAACACATCTCAACAAACTTTAAAAACTGAAATCTTGTCAAATATCTTATCAGATTCCAAGGGAATAAAGCCAGAAATCAATACCAAGTAGAACTTTGGAAACTGTACATATACATGGAAATTAAACAACATGCTTCTGAATGACCACTAAATCAAGGAAGAAATTAATTCAATTTTTATCAAAACAAATAAAAATCAAAACGCAACATTCCAGAACCTATAGGATACAACAAAAGCAATGCTAAGAAGGAAGTTTATAGCAATAAGCATCTATTTCAAAAAAGTAGAAAGATTTCAAATAAATAATTTAATGATTACCTCAAGGAACTAGAAAAACAAGAAGAAACTAAAACCTAAAATTAAAAGGAAAGAAATAATAAAGATCACAGTGGAAATAAAAGAGACTTAAAAAATGCGAAGCATCGATGAAATGAAAAATTGGTTTTGAAAAAAGATGAATACAATCAATAATCCACTGGTAAAACTAACCAAGAAAAAAAGAAAGAAGATCCAAATAAACAATATCAGAAATGAAAAAGGAGATTTTACACAGAAATATACCATAGAAATATAAAAGATCTTCAGAGACTATTCTGAACAACTATACACTAACAAACTGAAAAACCTGGAAGAAATGGACAAAAACATACAACCTACCAGGACTGAGTCAGGAAGAATGAGAAAACCCGAATAGACCAGTAATGAATAATGAGATTGAATCAGTAATAAAAAGCTTTCCCAAGAAAACTCTAGGACCAGATGGCTTCACTGTTGGATTCTACCAAACTTTCCAAGGAGAAGTAACACCAATTTTCCTCAAATTAGTCCAAAAATTGAAGAGGAGAGAATTCTCCTTATTATAGGAGACTGACATTTCCCTGATACCAAAACAAGACAAGGACACAACAAAAAAAGAAAACCACAGATCAATATATCTGGTCAACACAGACACAAAAATCCTCAGCAATGTATTAGCAAATCCAATCCAATAGCATATCAAAAAGGTAATAAATACACCATGACCAAGTGGGCTTTATGCCAGAAATGCAAGGATGGCTTAACATGTGCAAATAAATAAATGTGATACATCACACCAAAAGAAGGAAGGACAAAAATCATCTCAATAGATACAGAAAAAGCATTTGATCAAATTAACATCTCTTCATGATAAAAATTAGACGTAGAAGAATTGTACCTCAAGCTAATAAAGGTCATCTATGACAGACAAACCCACAGCTAACATCATACTGAATGGGGAAAATTTGAATGTCTTTTCTCTAAGAACTGGAACAAAGACAAGGATGCCGTGTTCACCATGCTTATTCAATATGGTACTGAAAGTACTAGCCAGAGCAATCAGGTAAGAGCAATAAATAAAAGGCATCCAATATGGAAAAGAGAAAGTCAAATTGTCACTCTTTGCAGATAAATATGATCTTATATTTAGCAAAATTGCTAGGTGCAGCATCTCATGCCTGTAATCCCAGCATTTTAGCAGGCCAAAATGGGAGGACTGCTTGAGGCTAGGAGTTCAAGACCAACTTCGGCAATATAGCAAGACCTTGTCTCTAGCAACAACAGCTGAGCATGCAGAAGCTAGAGGATTACTTGAGCCCAGGAGTTCAAGGTTATAGTGAACTATGATTGTGTCACTGCACTCCAGCCTGAGTGACAGAATGAGACCCTGTATCTTAAAACAACAATAACAACAACAAAAACAACAAACCCTTTAGGACATTGGTCTAGGCAAGTATTTTATGGCAAAGACCTCAAACGCACAGGCAACAAAACCAAAAATAGGCAAATGGGGCTAGAGTGAACTAAAAAACTTCTGCACAGCAAAGGAAACAATTAGCAGAATGAGGAGATAACCTATTGAGTGGGAGAAAGTATTTGCAAATTATTTACCTGAAAAGGGATTCATACCAGAACATACAAAGAATTCAAACAACTCAACAGTAAAAACAAAAACAAAAACAGGTAGTTCTATTAAAAAGTGGGCAAAGGGAATGAAAGAGACATTTCTCAAAAGATATATAAACGGCCAGCAGATATATGACAAAATGTTGAACAGTGATAATCACCAGGGAAATGCAAATGAAAACCACAATGAGTTATTATTAAAAGCACAAAAAATAACAGAAGCTGGTAAAGATGTTGAGAAAAGGGAAGTCTTATATATTGTTGGTGGAAATGTAAATTATAATAGTATAGCCAAAAAAAGTATGACGATTTCTCAAAAAATAGAAATATCATATAATCTAGCAATCCCACTTGCACATTTATTACAGCACTATTCACAATGGCAAAGGTATTGAATCAACTTACGTGTCCATCAACAGACAAATGGATAAAGAAAGTGCAATACACTCAGACATGCACATTCACAAACAATGGAATTCTGCTAGGTCATAAAAAAAAAAATGAAATCATGTCTTTTGTAGTAACATGGATGGAATTGGATATCATTATGTGAAGTCATTTGTCTTTCTGGTACTTTTTTTTTTTTGAGACAGAGTCTCACTATGTGGCCCTCAGTAGAGGGCTGTGGCATCACAGCTCACAGCAACTTCAAACTCTTGGGCTTAGAGATTCTCTTGCCTCAGCCTCTCAAGTAGCTGGGACTACAGGCGCCGGCCACAATGCCCGGCTATTTTTTTTGTTGTAGTTTGTCATTGTTGTTTGGCAGGCCCAGGGCGGATTCGAACCCGCCAACCCTGGTGTATGTGACTGGCACCCTAGCCACTGAGCTACAGGCACTGAGCTCTTTCTGGTACATTATTATTAGTCTAATACATTAGACAAATATTATGTGTTCTCATAAGTGTGGTTGAAAAAAGGCTGGAAGAGGGGCAGCACCTGTGGCTCAAAGGAGTAGGGCGCCAGCCCCATATGCTGGAGGTGGCAGGTTCAAACCCAGCCCCGACCAAAAAAAAAAAGGCTGGAAGGGTGTGAGGTGGATGAAGAGAGGTTGGTTAAGGAGTATTAACAGATAATTAGATAAAAGGTCTAAGCTTTAACTTTCCATAGCAGCATTGGGCGACTATAGTTAGCAACAATGCATTGTATATTTCAGTGCAGCTAGGAGAGGACTTGAAATTGTTCCAACACAGAGAAATGATAAATACTCCAGGTATATTTATTACTCAAGGTGTATACCCCAAATATCCTAGTTTCATATTCTCTTCCTGTAATAAAATATCACACTTACCCCATAAATATCGTGTATCAATGTTTAAAAAGGCAAATTAAAAAAAAATTGCCTAGAGGATTTGTTAAATGAAACACAACATCATGCCCCCTCCAGAGTTTTGGCTTTTTTCTTTTTTTCCAGTTTTTTGGGTTTTTTTGGCCAGGGTCGGGTTTGAACCCACCACCTCTGGT
The DNA here is from genome assembly GCF_027406575.1 of Nycticebus coucang. Classification (NCBI taxonomy): domain Eukaryota; kingdom Metazoa; phylum Chordata; class Mammalia; order Primates; family Lorisidae; genus Nycticebus; species Nycticebus coucang. The sequence continues at coordinate 58,804,119 of NC_069794.1, read as the reverse complement.
ATATGGGGCTGGCGCCCTACTTTTTGAGCCACAGGTGCAGCCTTTTTTTTTTTTTTTTTGAGATAGTCTCACTCTGTTCCCTGGGCTAGAGTGCCATAGCATCAGCCCAGCTCACAGTAACCCCAAGCTCCTTGGCTCAAGCGATCCTCCTACCTCAGCCTCCCAAGTAGCTGAGACTACAGGGACGGGCCATGATGCCCGGCTAATTTTTCTATTTTTAGTACAGATGTGGTCTTGCTCTTGCTCAGGTTGACCTCAAGAGATCCTCCTGCCTTGGCATCCCAAAGTGCTAGGTTTATAGGCATGAGCCACCGTGCTCGGTCTAAAACTTGTATTTCTAACACACTCTGCAGCGATGCTGCTGCGGGTGATCTGAGGAACGCAGTTTGGGACCCACAGCTCTCTACTATGCTACTTCCCAAAGGTCTGCTGCTCTTACTCTGCCTGTAAATGTAGGACTCACAGTTTGAAAAACAAAAGGCAGGGGAGGGAGATGACTGCCTCTCTATGTGATATATTCTCTTAACTTCAAACATTCATGTTGCTTGAATGTGCAGTTTGAGGGAGGAAACACAATACAACTGTTACCATACTCCCAAAGGAGACAGCTGATTCTCCTGCAGGATTCACAACAGCGAATGTGAATCTAGCACTGAGTCAGTTCTGACCGTCTGCACACAGGAGAGAGAACCGAAACCCCACAGGGACATAACCCATGGGAAGGAATTCACATGTATTAACCACCATGTCTAGCTACAAATCCACATTAAGCAGCCAGATATATTAAGAGGTTAAACAGAGGGAACTAGAAGAACAAAAAAGCCAAGGAAAGCTCCTGTTTTTGCAAACAAACAAGGTCTTAGCAACTAGTGATAATGAAGAAATTTGCCAGAAAGGCAATGAGTGAAGATTCCAATGATCTAATTTTTTTTTCTTTTCTTTGAGACAGAGTCTCCCGCTGTGGCCCAGGCTAGAGTGCAATGGCATCAGCCTAGCTCATAGCAAGCTCAAACTCCTGGGCTCAAGTGATCCTCCTGTCTCAGCCTCCCAAGTGGCTGGGACTACAGGCGCCTCCCACCACACCTAGTTAACTAATATTCCTTACCAAAGAGTAAGGCAGGGGCGGTGCCTGTGGCTCAAAGGAGTAGGGCCCTGGCCCCATATGCCAAAGGTGGCGGTTCAAACCGAGCCCTGGCCAGAAACTGCAAAAAAAAAAACAGAAAAAGAAATCTTTGAAGCAGTTTTTGTTGTCACCATGATTGGAGGCACTCTTGTCCTTTGTTGGGCAGGGCCTACGGATGCCAGGTCCCACAGAGCCTGGGGTAGTCCCAAAGAACTATCCCTGAGTCCAAGAGAATACAACCTATGTGTATCTGTGCCTAGGCCTCAACTCTGTTTTACAAACAAAAAGGGATTTTTGGAGGGGCAGTGCCTGTGGCTCAGTGAGTAGGGCACTGGCACCATATACCGAGGGTGGCAGGTTCAAACCTGGCCCTGGCCAAACTGCAACAAAAAATATCCGGGCATTGTGGTGGGCACCTGTAGTCCCAGCTACTCGGGAGGCTGAGGCAAGAGAATCACCTAAGCCCAGGAGTTGGAGGTTGCTGTGAGCTGTGTGAGGCCACGGCACTCTACGGAGGGAAATAAAGTGAGACTCTGTCTCTACAAAAAAAAGGGGGGGGGGGTTTTGGAATGGTTGTAATGTACAGGTTTCCTAGGAATGCAACTACTGTGAAAATGGAAAGGAAACAGTACTTTTCTTCACTACTTGACAATTGATAGTCATTTAACTTCTGGTGCAACTGTTGGACTTTATGTCTTCTAGTGTATCAGGCTGAACATTTACATCTGAAGTCTATATTTTGCTATAAATTACTTTCATTTGATTTTTTTTTTTATATTTGGGGGCTATATTGAGTTTTGAAATCAATAATTTACCTAGGTAGTTTTCTGTTATATAAATAGGGCATTAGGTCCAATGCGCTGGCTTAAACCAGCAACACTAATGCCTAGAACGTAGCTTGCACACAATGAACTAACTCAGTCATTGTCTTTTTCGGGGCTGAGGGCCTGGAGCACTTTTTTTTCAGGGGGTTCTTTACTTTCTGTTGGGCTGTGCTAAAATTCTGGTGGGGTCCTGGGTAAACGTTGCTCATTTACAATTCAGAACCTTTCATCCTCTGGCCTTATCTGTGCCCTCATCTTCCTCCCTTCCCCACGTTGGGCTGCACCAGGCTATTTAGAGCTCTGGCACAGGCCTGCACGTTCGTGTTTACTATTCTTCCCTGGGCCTGGAAAGCCCTGCCCCCACCTCCCTGCCTGTTGAAATCCCAATCATTCTTCAGGGCCTGATTTTGGTTGTCACCACCACTGTAAGACCTGCTTCCGCTCCTTGACAATGATGCCTCCTCTCTGGGCTACGTGAGTTTTCTTCTTAGCTCGTTGCAGCATGTTTTCCAGGATGACTAAAGCTATTTCTGTGTGTGTGTGTGTCTGTCTCCTGGACTGGACTCTGCATTCCTCATGCTTAGCACTGTCCCTTGTACTTGCACACAGTAGGTCTCAATTAATGCTTTTAGAATTTGACTGATGACTTCAAATATGGAAGAAAGTAATAGCACAGGTACCGTAGTAGCTGGTGCATGTGTTTTCAGAAGGCCAGGCTTGTTTAAACCCATAACAGGTTCTATCCATCAAAAAAATGTTCTACTCACCAGTCCTGACTTAGAGAAATGTGGAAGCTATCAAAGAGAATTGATCAGTTTATAAAATATTTGTGGCCGTTTTGGTCTATGGGAACAAAACACAATCGATAGCATTATTAGAAAGAACCAAGAGATTATAAAACAGATATATAGGTCTGGGATTAAAAATATTTTCAAAGGATATTCTTGACACATGAACACCTTGAGAAAGACAGATCTTTCTTATTCCTCTTTGTAGCCCCCTCTGCATATCTCAATACTGTGTCCCACTGCAGGTATTCAATTTTGTTGTGGGTTGAATGATGTGTGTGTGGGAGTCACATTTCATAACTTTGTACTGAGTAATATAAAGAAAAAAATTATTTTACCCTGTTTTGGGTCTTGCAGTAAAAGCCTTTAATAGGTCCAGAGAAATTATACTTGTGCAGTGACCAGAACCATTTGCAAAGCCATGACAAAATGAAGTGCAGCTGGGTGACCATAGAACTCCAATGCCCATCCCCAGAGCAAAGACCACTCTGAACTTAGCCAGACCTTGTCATCATCAAATAATGTCTAACACCACAGGGACACTAATGTTAGGATCTGCTGGGTATTCAAAAGGACTTGTGAAGTCTATTTTGGTACCCATAGGGAAGACTGCTTTCACGCAGATGAAAAGCATCTTTAATTTTTCTCATCAATCAGAGGAAGATGGGTCGATGAGATACTTAAGGACCTATAAACTATCAGAAGAGACATTATTTTCCAGAGCCTTTTTTCATTGTGAAGTTTCACCTTCTCCATCTGGGAACACAAATAGTGATGCCTCTTCCTCCTTGTAAAACATGAAAGATAGTAAGATACTTTGGCCAATAGGAAATTGGCCTGCAGCGACACTTTGGTTTGCAGATGTACACTGAAGCACAGCTACATAGCTCAATGTTTCAGCTTGCCTGTAAATTAATTTTTTTTCTTTTTTGAGACAAGCCTCACTTTGTCTTTGGGGCTGGAGTGCAACGGCCCAATCATGGTTCACAGAAAGCTCAAACTCCTAGGCTCAAGTGATTTTCCTGGTTCAGCCTCCCCAGTAGGTGGCACTACAGGTGTGGGCCACCACACCCACCTAAGTTTTAAACTTTTTGTGGAGATGGAGATCTTATTATGTTGCTCAGGCTGGTCTCAAACTTCTGGCCTTAAGCAAGCCTTCTAACTCAGCCTCCCAAAGTGCTAGTGCTAGCACCTGGCTTAACTTTTTGTAAAAAAAAAAAAAAAAAGAAAGAAAATCACGACAAAACAGTTTCCTTTTCAAAGGAGACCAGAACATTTTATCTGTAATAGGCTATGGACAGAAAACATATGCTATATATACTAGGGGATTTTGCCCACACTAATTTTTCAGGATTCAATCAGGTATCAGAATAATTGAGAAAAGTATGTAAATAGATACTGCTTGTCGTTGATGACATTATTAGATCATTAAAATTTCCTTCCTCTTTATTTTTTTTCCTTCCTCTAATTTAGAAGCTCAAATTTCAGACCTTGCAATATTCTAGCAGAGTTTAAGCATTTTATTCATCATGTTATAGAAAACTACTTGGAAAGAAAAAGCTCCTTCAAGTCTTTCTGCCAGGACTTCATATATTCCAAGAAGAACTTGCCCTTCTCAATGCTGTGGTATTGGGTTTTACATATTTTTTTTCATTTTTAAAGATCAAGCTTTATTTTAATTTCTAAGGCTGTACTTTTAATTTTCTAGAAGTAAAATTTTTAAAAAAAATTGTTAATTCCTCCCTGTGTTTGCAATAAAATATTTCTTTTGGTGTGTGCCACACCTTCTGGGGGCAAGACATGATTGCAAGAGGGACTTTACCTAACAAATGCAATCAGTGTAACCTGGCTTATTGTACCCTCAATGAATCCCCAACAATAAAAAAAATAAATAAAAATAAATAAATAAATAAATAAAATAAAATATTTCTTTGTGGGCAGCGCCCATAGCTCAGTGGGTAGGGCACCAACCACATATACCGAGGCTGTCGGTTCGAACTCATCCTGGGCCAACTAAACAGCAATGACAACTGCAACAAAAAAATAGCCAGGCATTGTGGTAGGCAATGCCCCAGCTACTTGGGACGCTGAGGCAAGAGAATCACTTAGCCCAAGAGTTGAGGTTGCTGTGATCAGTGACACCATGGCACTCTACTGAGGGTGACATAGTAAGACTGCCTCAAAAAAAAAAAAAATTACTTGTAAGATTGGTACAAACTAATTTGGCGGCATAGCCAGTCCTGAACCTATATGAGGCTAAATATAATTTCTATTATAAAAATATAACTTGTTACATAAATATAGTAAGTAAATGTATCTTGCTGATCAAAAAAAAATTGTTAATTCCTCAAGCATATAAATCCAATAAAAGTGGGGTTTTAGGGTATTTTATCACTGAGGTGTTGCTGTGGCTCAAGGAGTAGGGTGCCCGCCCCAGATGCTGAGGGTGGTGGGTTCAAACCCACCCTGGCCAAAACCTGCAAATTAAAAAAAAAATATATATATATATGTATATGGTGTTGCTTTAGGACAGAGCGTGGCCCTTTCTCCGAGAGAACATACTACCTCGTATGTGGATAGTGGCTCTACAGCTGCTATAAAGAACAGTTACAGCTGCCATTGGATGTGTGTCAGAAATGGGCTTCGCCTTGAATTAGAAAATCCCCCCAGGCTTCCCGGGTTAAACTCTCTAAATGCATGAAATATACTTACATTCTGGAAATCATTAACTTCAATTGCTTCTTCAGCTCCACTTCCCATTTTAAAGGTCTCTAAGTTGTTCCCAGCATCTATTTCCATTGACCCATCTTGTAATTTCCCATTGATACTCATTGTGTAATGGACATTGTAAATCTGGAAATGAACAGAAGAGTTAGCGATGCTTTCTCTTTTGAACAATTCCGGGCTTATATTTAGACCTGCAGTGTACGAGGTAGCTTCCCCATACAGGGGATCATTTTTAATAGAAATACACTTATATATGAGCACTTAATTCATACAACAATCATTTAATACAATGATTTCTTTAAGGCCGGGTGTGGGCTCATGCCTATAATCCTAGCACTTTGGGAGGCCCAGGTGGGTGGATTGCCTGAGCTCATGGGTTCCAGACCAGTCTGAGCAGGAGTTTGAGGTTGCTGTGAGCTTTAACACTAGGGCACTCTACTGAGGGCAATAAAGTGAAACTCTCAAAAAGAAAGAAAGAAAGGGCGGCACCTGTAGCTCAAAGGGGTAGAGTGCCGGTCCCGTATGCTGAAGGTGGCGGGTTCAAACCCAGCCCTGGCCAAAAAAAAAAAAAAGAAAGAAAGAAAGAAAAAACCAAACAAACAAAACAATGATTTCTTTAAAAACACCTTAGAAGTAAAACCTTTGATAGTGTCTGATACTTATTCAAATAGCTCAACGATTTGCAATCCTGGCTGGACATTAGAAGGACTTGGGTGGACTCTCAGGGTACTACACTTGGGTTTTACCCTAGACTGATTAAATCAGAACCTGTTGGGATGGTGCTTGGACATAGGTCTTTCTTTCTAAAGCTCAATTCTATTATGCATCCAAGTTGAGAACTATTGCTGGATAAAGAAAATTGAGGAGGCTCCCAGCTGAACAAGCGTGCAGTGGTGGCACCTCAATTTTGACAATTTTTTTAATCCTTTGGTCAAGATTAGATGTAGAGTGTGGCATATAGTGAGGTCTGTGGACAGCACTAGGAAACACTTGATAAAGAGCAGACCTGCAGAGAGCAAGATCAATGTGCACATCTGTTCCAGCTCAGAATGGTAGTTACTTTCTTAACGACTTTATGGGACAGTCATATGGTACTGGAGGGCATTTTGTTATAATGAGACATGTGGGGTGTGGGTGAGGGAAGGGGACCCAATACTGCAGAAAACCACTGGTCCAGGAATCAGAAAAACACGTGGCTACACCACTTCCCCATGGGCCTTGGAGCTGCTGCGAATGTAAAATGAAGAAGTTGAACCTGACAGGTGGTTTTCACCTGTGTCCTTAGAGCCCTGGGGTATCACAGGTATGGCCTAGCAGTAAGGGTAGGACTGCGAGGCTCTTTCTTCTCTACCTGCCCACAGTCTAAGCAGGGCAGTTCTGCTTTTTCTCTGTTTGATACATTGCATTTCTGAATAACATTTTGTTAGAAAGAAAAATTCCAACACTTGAAAAATATTTTTAAGTTTGCCACTAATTAGCTGATTTAAAGGGCTCTCTTGGCTTAGACATCTGATTACTGCATTGGTTTAAAAATAATTCCTGTGTTGCTCAAGCTCCGCGTGCTGCCACCCTGCCAGACCTTTCTCTGTGTGGTAGAGCAAGGAGACGGGTTTCTTTTTATTCTTCTCTTTTTCAGACTTAGAGGCATATCTGTATCTGTATATCTGACATATATGTTTTCTATATATGATATAAATTATATATGCACATGCACAGACACATATATACAAATAAGTATATATAAATCTTCCAAGGGGAAGGGATGAGAATGGATGAAAGATAGTTGCTACTTAATGTTAGGTCAGCCAGTCAAAACGGCACGTAGCTCAGATTCAATGCCACTCTGATTTTTCTTCTTCATTATGAAGAGTGATTGCTGGAGAAAGTATCTGTTGTTCGTGGATCATAACTTGTAGAAAACTCATTACTTCGGGACCCAAAGAGCATTATTTTATCAGCAGAGATAGAGAAATGGCTTTGCTATTCAGCTCCTTTTAGGCGACAGCCTTTGTTCAGAGGGACAGAAAACACGGGCATCCTCTCTCAGCTCAAACATCTTTTGATGTCCCTGTTTCCCTCCCTTCTTCTGAGGACTTACAAGCCTGCAGTCTGCGCTCCCCCAGGCCTGCCTCATCCTCAGAACCACATCTAGCGGTTCTGACTCAGTGGAGCTGGAGCAAAAACCCACCAATCTCTTTTCACTCTGCTCCTCAGGTCCTTATGATCATCCAGGTTTGGGAAACCAGTTTTCTCTGGCAAGCCCACTACTCTCTTCAGGTTTGGAAAGCAGGCTGTGTTCTGTTCAGGGGCTTTCTGAGCCACTATGCATATGGGTGAGTGATGACTGTCAAAAGAAGCCTGGCAGACAACACAAGCTTTCACTGGCACGGGTAAGACAAATTCTTAGCAGTTCTTAAGGAGAGAGGGCTGTAACACTAGAAGAATGGCCTGTGGGCCTAATTTCTCTTTCTTCCACTGCCATCCTTGCTACCTCCCCTACCAAAAAGCTCCCTAACTAGGGGTTGCATCCTTGATAGTGTGGCCTCTTCAGCCCACCCATTACATGCAGTTCCCTCCCTGCACGGGGCAGCAGGGAGAAGCCTGTGCCCTCCTGAAGAGATGAGTGAGGAAATGGGGTAGGACACAGCCCACAGTGTTCAAGGTACCGGCTCTGAGCTGGACAGGGGGCTGGGCTGCTGGAGCAGCAATTCCATTATCTGCTATAAGTCCAATGGAGCTGTTGGCACCCAAGGCTATTTCTATCCAAGTACAATGAAGTTTATTATTTGCCAAAATTCTGCTCAATATGGTGCCTTTTACAGCCAAGGATATTTGCTAATGAGTTTTTAATAAGGTTTAGCTTCCATAAGATTAATTATATAATGTTTGGGAAAATGTCTAGAAAAATTAGTCTGAGAAGAAAGGCTCTAAGCAATGATCTCCTTCCCTCATCCCCTAGGGTGGGTGTAGTCATTTGTCTCACAAGGATAGAAATTTCTCATACTTCAATGCCTTGTTCCATTTACAATAATGTGGATGAAAAATGGCCACAATATTTGAGCCCTGATTATTAGTACTCTGGTGCTTCCTAGTACTCCAACTAAATTTGAGAATACCTGTCCGAAGAGGATTTGCCCTGATGAAAGGGATAGGAGGTAAAGCACAGCTGGTTATCCTTTATTAACTAATATGGAAGAGCCAAGTCACAGATTTGATTTGACAATTCTTTCTGTTTGACAGAGATATCCCATTTTGATTACGTTTTCTTTGGGCTGTTTAGATTTGTATTCAAGGAAAGCAGACCTGTGCATGTGCTGTGCACGGATGGTGCCAAATGTACTGTTTTGTGATTTGTTTTTCAGACTTAAGTAATATGGATAGGAACAGAACATTTTGGGGGAAAAAAAATCATAATTCTCTTCATTCTCCTGTCTGTATAGAAAACAGCAATAACTTTGCTGGCAATAAAATGTGATTCACTATTTCTCTCAACTCTTAAAATTTAATACTGCTCTCTTGAACCAGACAACCAACCATCTTGTGGTGAAGTAAAAGATATGAAAAAAGAAAGCCCTGCTTACTCAATATGATTGTTCAATTTCCCTTTTTAGAAGCTTGTCAGTTAGCTGTGTTTGCCTTGGATAATTAAATGCCAAATGGCAGTCATTTTAATATATAGCATAACCAGAATCCTTACCCCCCCAAAAAGCAAAGCTATCCCCAAATGGACTATACCATTAAGGTTTTGTTATCTAAAAGATAGCATTTACATTCTAATACCTTAAAATTTCCCACAGGGATGACAATCTAAATCCTGATATTAATGGAGATGCAGATATTGAAATCATTTCCATGTTCAGATCTGCTGCTTTCAAATATGAGCATCTGGCTCAGCTTCTATATTTAAAATACAAATACATTAAGGCACTTTTCAAATGCACACAAAATACAGTGCAATTCTGATCTTTTAAATCGATGCTTGTAAATTTGATATGGTCTCTAAAACAGACTCAATGCTAAATGGCATGCTTATCTACATTAAGCATTTGAGTTAAAAATACAAATTGTGCAGTGACTGCAGAAGACTTGATGTGTAAAATGGTTGAATTGCTTTCAGCACCATTTTCTGTAAGTACTGAAGCCCTTGATGCTTTGAATTTCATGGTGGGAGACAGGAGGAAAAAAAGCAGTTACTGATCCTCTGAGGATAGTGATTATGAAAGAGCTCTTTGTGTGTGACCTGGAGATGGAATTCTTTTCCATTAGTCGAAATAAGCTTATACTAGACCTGGCAGTGGTCATCAAGATAAAATGGCCCCTTTTACTTAGGTGAACACATTCGGAGTATTTAGAGAACACCGTGGAACTCTGCCCAGTCAAGTTAGAGGGAGCTTTTACACTCCTTGAGAGCCCATGGAGCTCTGTAACAAATAGTTGCATACAGAGAAAGTAGGACAGCAGTTAGTGAAACATTTACCATTAAATTACACGTGAAGACTAGGCCAGAATTGATTGTTGGAGAGATTTGCCACCTCTAAGGAAGTTAGACCCTTGTTTTGTTGTTTGTTTTTAGAGGGAGAAGGGGAATGTTAATGGGTAGGTAACAAAAACCTACCTCCTGACTCTCAATTACGAGTGTATTTACTATCTTTGTCCTAGACAGGCTTTCTCAGCTGGGAGATGCCTTAGTGATCATTCCGTTCCATTTCTTCAAGGACGAGTAAACCGAGGTCAGAGATGTACCCCCAAGGTCACATAAGTGCCTAGAGTAAGCGCCGGCCGGAGACCGGCGAGACGGGTTTCCTCCAGCTGCTAGCTGCGTTCTCCACCATTGTGCTTTCACATCTTAAAACCCTGACCTGCTTTTCCACAAAGTTGTCCATGAACAGCAGGCAGCGCAGCGGAGGCAGGTGGAAGCAGGGACCAGGTCCCCCGAGAGACCCCGTGGGGAGGGTCAGCCCGGCGCTGGGGCGAGTTGCGCTCCTGCAGACCAGCGCTCTGGCTCCCCCTAGGGGACGTTGTGGGGTGACACAGGACCCCGCAGCCCGCGCACCCCCGGGCCGACGCCCCTCCCCGCCCTGCACCCCTGCCGACTTACCTGGTTGTCGCTCCCCTTCCAAAAGTAGAAGGCCCCGATGGCCCCGAATAGCAGCAGCACCGCCCCGGAGATGAGAACCACCGCTCCCACCTTGAGCAGCCGCGCGGGGCTGGAAGGCTTCACCGTCACGGTGGCGTAGGCCTGCGGGCCGGGGCGGCAGAGGGGCCGCAGTGTCACGGGGCGTCACGTCCGCGCCTCCCACACCGCGCGCCCGGGGACAGTGTCACGGGGCGTCACGTCCGCGCCTCCCACACCGCGCGCCCGGGGACAGTGTCACGGGGCGTCACGTCCACGCCTCCCACACCGCGCGCCCGGGGGCAGCACACCGCGCGCCCCCGGGGGCAGTGTCACCGGGCGTCACGTCCGCGCCTCCCACACCGCGCGACCGGGGGCAGTGTCACCGGGCGTCACGTCCGCGCTTCCCACACCGCGCGCCCCGGGGGCAGTGTCATGGGGCGTCACGTCCGCGCCTCCCACATCGCGCGTCCCGATGCCCGCTCTGGCCCGCGTAGTGCCCGCAGGGTATGGGAGTCACGATGCGGTGGGAAACAGCTCGCCCTGGGCTCCTCTGGGTGTCCTTTTTGCCGCACTCCTTCCCGAAGGTTCTTTGTAGTCCAGGTGTGGACGTGCCATGAGCAAACTTTTCTTTGTATGGGGCCATGGCGGATCTGCACTCTGCGCCAGCCCAAGGTGTCCCCTCCATACCTGTCTATGGATTCCGTGCCCCGGAACATCCATGCGCCAGGGGCACCGCCACCGTCCACCCTCACAGTTGGGACCCAATTTGACACCCCGCCCCCCAACCACACACATTCGGTGGCACAAATCCTTGACTCACCCGCCAGCGGGGCCGGAATCGTGGGGGCCGTACTCACCGGAGGATGGCAAAACTCAACGTCTTCGGGCCCCACCAGGGCAATGGGCACTTTGTCGGAGTTCTCAGTCATGGCTGCGGCGGGAGAAGCGAGGCTCTCAGAGACTCCACGCGCGCCCCGGGCTCTGTCCGGCTGCTCCGACGTGCCTGGCACTTCAACGCAGCGCGCACACACGGTGCACGGTCCCGCCTGGGCCAGTCCTGCGGTCCCACCCCTCCCAGCGCCTCACTGCCCTCCTTCCTTCTCTCCCGCCCCGGACGGCAGTCTGAGCTCCGGGACGGCCCCTTTCCCCACTCTCTCCTGTCTCCGGAATCCCAAACAACATCGCAGTAAATCTGTGTAAGGGTGGTCTCAGCCCTCAGATCAGGAGGCTGGCTTCTAGGACCCCAAGATATGCTAAATGCAGGGCAATTAGCCATCCGTCCTAGGATGTCTTAGAATGTCAGAGGGCTCTGCTGTGACACCTGGCAGGAGGCATTTCCTGCGTGGTCCAGCGAGGCAATGCGCTGAGAAGAGAGCATTGTGGGACAGGTGGATGGGGGACACCGACCTAAGAGTGCCAGGGTTAGGCCACCTGTACGTTGGCCTGACACTGCTCCATGGCCTGGAGCAGGGTTTTGGATATGGCCTCTTGGGGGCAATTTCTGGGGGTGGGTGGGTGGGAGGTGGGTTCAACTGCAACGAAAGTGAAAGCTAAACAGAGGGGGCTGCAGGAAAGGCGCTGGGGACACCAGAATAAACGTGGCAAAGCACACACATCCCCCAAACACTGATGTAGCCAAAGGAATAATACATACATACACATTTGTATGGCTATATGTATTTTTTCTCTTTCAGAATGACACCTGCGAGGGCCAGGATGACAGGGTACCTCATTTGGACCCAGGATGCCTTAGTTTGTATTGGGCCTTCTGCTGGGAAGGCTGGCGCTGGCGCTGGGAGGTACTGAGGCTTCTGAAGACCACAGAGGGAGGTTGCACGGCAGGACTGCAGGGGAGAACTTGTTAAAGAATCAAATGGAAGACAATCAGTGGAAGACAAGGTTATGATGGGGTGCTGATGAGAAGCGGAGGAGGTGACAAGCATGATGATGTGGGGCTGGGAAGGATGAGATCAGTGGGGGATGGATTTCCGCTGGAGACTCGGTGGAACTTGGCAATCCCTGGGCCTGGAGAGGCTGAGATTTCAGGCCCAGGAGCATTGGGAAAGAGTAGGAGCCCAATGGAGGCGAGAAAGGTGAAAGGAGCAATTTTTACACATGTTAAATTTGATGTGAGGACTTTTTTTTTTGTAGAGACAGAGTCTCACTTTATGGCCCTCAGTAGAGTGCCGTGGCCTCACCCAGCTCACAGCAACCTCCAACTCCTGGGCTTAAGCGATTCTCTTGCCTCAGCCTCCCGAGTAGCTGGGACTACAGGCGTCCGCCACAACGCCCGGCTATTTTTTGGTTGCAGTTTGGCCGGGGCCGGGTTTGAACCCGCCACCCTCGGTATATGGGGCCGGCGCCTTACCGACTGAGCCACAGGCGCCGCCCAGATGTGAGGACTTTTTAAAAGGCCACTGGACACATCCTGAACCTGCCTTGGACTCAGCTATGGTGGTGATACTTGTCTGCACATCCCAGGTGCTTGGAAAACCTCCAGCAAGAGTTCCCCGGGACACTGTTGAAGCAAGAGTTTAAAGACTTCTTTTCCCAAGGGCATTTGTCAGAGGAATTTCAGTGAAAGAATAGGAGAAGTAACAGTCAGAGAGGTGGGAGATGATCCAAGATAAAGCAGCACATGTAATTTAAAAAGGAGAGTTCAAGAAGGAAAGGTCAGCAACCTCAAATGCTGAAATAAATAAGCACGGAGAAGGGCCTTTGGATTTCACAATTAAAAAAGGTTTGGGATCCAATAAAACAGTAGTTCCATTTTCTTTGGGCACAGAGGACATTGCAAAGGGTTAAGGAGTGACGAAAAATACTAGTAACTCATACCACAGACAAGGAACTCATTTTCTTTTTCTTTTTCTTGAGACAGAGTCTCACTATGTTGCCCTCGGTAGAGTGCTGTGGTGTCACAGCTCACAGCAACCTCAAACTCCTGGGCTTAGGTGATTCTTTTGCCTCAGACTCCCAAGTAGCTGGGACTATATAGGCGCCTGCCACAATGACGGCCTAATTTTGTTGTCATTGTTGTGTGGCAGGCCCTGGCCGGGTTCATACCCTCCAGTGTATGTGGAGGTCGCCCTACCTGCTGAGCTACAGGCACAGAGCCAAGGAACTCATTTTCTTATGTAGAGTTTTCCTAGGAAAACTAACACCAAAAAATGTAATAGAAAAATGAGCAAAGGACAGAACTGTTCTAGGATTTCTAGACTTGAATTGGGAGGTCAGCTTAGAACTTTTTGCTATACTATTAATGCATATAATTTTCAGGCATTTTTTTATTTGATTTTTGAGACAGAGTCTCAAGCTGTTGCTCTGGGTAGAGTGCTGTGTCATCACAGCTCACAGCAACCTCAAACTCTTGAGCTCAAGCGATTCTCTTGCCTCAGCCTCCCTTGTAGCTGGACTGCCAAAATGCCTGGCTATTTTCTTTTGTTCTTGTTTGTTTTGTTTTAGCAGGCCAGGCCGGGTTTGAACCCATCAGCCCAGGTACATGTGGCTGGCGCCCTAACTGCTGAGCTATGGGCACTGAGCCAAAGATACGAATTTTAAAAGCGTAACAAATTAAATATTCTCTCATATATTAAATCCAAATATTAAATAATGTTATCAAATTATTTTAAACAACCAAAAGAAGAAAAGGAAAGAAAAATGAGTGAAGGATAGAAAACAGGCAATTCACAGAAGAAATAATAACAATGGTCCTTAAATGTAAGAAGAATGCTTGACTGCATCCATAAAGGAAATGCAAATTAACATTATACTGTTTCACCTATCAGACCAGAAAAAATAAAAACAGTTGTTAAAACAATCTGTTGGCGGATTTGAAGGGAAATGAGGCCCTCCCGTCTACTGCTGTGGGTGAGTGAACTGGTACAACTTCTGTGGAGAGCAATTTAATTCCAAAATGCAAAATGCAATTTCATCTCTATGGATTCATCCTACAGATGCACTCACAGGGTGGAAAAATCCTATATGTGCAAGAATACTCACCGCAGCATGTTTGTTAGAACAAAGGACTAGTAATATCCTCCATGTCCAGAGTAGAGAATTTATGGCGCAGCCACGCAGTGGGATTTTGGCAGCCTTTTAAAAGAATGAGGCAGCTTTAGACAGATTGATGTAGAGCACTCTCTGAGACACTTTAAGTGAAAAAAGCAAAGGGGAGAAGGTGCATATAAATGCTTCCATTTGTTTAAAGAAGTACAAACAAGAATATGTGCATGTTTGTGCCTTCTGGAAAGATAAACAAGATGCTGTTGGTGGCGGTTGGCTCTGAGGAGAATGTGGGGCCTGGGGAGATTGGTGCCAGGAGGATGCTTCACTGTTTACCTTCTGGAATGTTTTGAATTCTGTATCGTGAACACGCATTAACTATTCAAGAAATGAGTGAATAAAACACTAAATAACAGTGAGTGGGTGGGGAGGAAGTGAATGCTGCAAATGCAGATAGTTCTTTCAAGAACGTTGGCACTGAGGGGAAGAGCAATGCAAGGAGGAGAGGTAAAGGGGGTTAGAGGATCAAGACAGGTCCCCTCCCCGGGCTGGAAAGGTGTTTAAAGCTAAAGGCAGGGAGGACCACAAGCTGGGGAAGGAGGGGAGGGGCCGAAAGCAAGCAAGCAGGTGAACCTTGAAGGACTGGCGGGCTATTTCTGTTGTTGTTGTTGTTGTTGTGATGGGAACGAGTGATGTGCGGACAGGTGCAGACAGAGGAGGGGCTAAGGAGTCAGGGAAATTCACACCCTTGCCTCACTCTCAACAAATAGTACGCAGGAGGCAGCCAATTGGCCCGTGAGAGAAGGGAGGGTTCGTGAGGAGACAGGTCATATCTTCTGAGCACATTCTCCTCAAGTGGTGTATTTTTAACAATGTTAGGGCAGTATGTTTACCTAAAAGAGTGATGAAAAGACAGGAATAAAAGCAGTAAGGGTGCAAGACTGAGAGGCCCACTACTGGAGTTTGAATGTGTCCCCCAAAGTTCATGTGCTGGAAACTTAATCCCCAATACAACAGGGTTGCGAGGTGGGGTGTTTAAGAGGCAATGAGGTCATGAGGCTCTGCCTTCATAAATGGATCAATATAGTTTTTTTTTCTTTTTGAGACAGAGTCTCACTATGTGGCCCTCGGTAGAGTGCTGTGATGTCACAGCTCACAGCAACCTCAAACTCTTGGGCTCAAGCGATTCTCTTGGCCTCAGCCTCCCTTGTAGCTGGGACTACAGGCACCTGCCACAACGCCCAGCTATGGTTTTTTGTTTGTTTGTTTGTTTAGCAGGCTGGGCCCAGGTTCGAACCCACCAGCCTGGTGCATGTGGCCGGCGCCCTAACCACTGAGATATGGGTGCCGAGTCAATTAATGCAGTTTTTATTTTATTTTATTTTACAGACAGGATCTTGCTCTCTTGCCCAGGCTGGAGTGCAGTGGCCTGATCATTGCTCACTATGACCTCCAAATCCTGGGGTCAAGAGATCCTTCCATCTCATCCTCCCAAAGTGCTGGGACTATAGGCGTGCACCACCATGCTTGGCTAACTTTTCTTATTTTTTGTAGAGATAGGGTCTTGCTATGTTGCTCAGGCTGGTCTCAAAATTCTGGCCTCCCCCCTTAGACTCCCAAAGTGCTGGGATTACAGGTGTGAGCCATTGTGCCCAGCAGGACTGTGTCTTATTTAGTGCTATTCATACTGTTCACCATGGTAAATTAATAAATGAAAAGGAAAGTGGTGCAAAGGAGTCAAGTCATAGTATGTACAGAAAACCTTGCTGGAATAGCTCATGCTCCTTATTAATTGCCCCATAGAATTATGAATGATCAGTCTCCTTATGGTATGAACTAGTCAGGTGGTCAGTAGCCATCATTTTTAGCTAAAAAACCAGAACGCATGGTTTGACAGAGGATTTTTGTCTTGCTTCCAGCCAGAAAAGGTTGAGAAACATAGTTTGGATTCTTGACTATTCGAATCTGTGGAATATTTCAATGATTTGAGGCGGGTTAATGACACAGAAATGAATCACAATGATTAGAACCTGCGATCAGAGACCACGGTGATTACACAACATTTGGCACCTAAACCTTATGACCCTGCATTGTTAATTTGTGAATCCTCATCCTTCTTGTAAGACAGCAAGCTCCTCGTTTGTTGGAAACTGTCTTGTATATCTTTGGATCTTTCTTGTGTTTAATATGGTGTGTTGAACATGGGAGGTCATTGGTAAATGTTTATTGAATGGCTAAATGGGGCTAAGTCAGTTACCTCCTTGGTGTCACAAATAATTGCTCAGGGGAATAGATACAGAATATTCAGGAGCTTCAGACACTGTTCACAACAGAACAATTACCACCTGAGCCCGTTCACTGGGATTCACCTGGGTTTCCCCAGAGAATAGTGCATCCAATTAATTCAAAATGACTCTCTTTAATGTGTCTTGCCTTAGAATCACCAAAGAGAATGGACCAAGCTGATAATTTTCAAATCCCATATGTATGGATCTTTGTGATTTTCTCCAACTGTAACCACCCAGATACTTTTTTTGGTCAATTGTAGGAAACTCTTTCTAAGAAGAACAGGGACTGTTAAAATATATAGGGGAAGCCAACTGAATTCTCTTTGGTGAAAGTAATAAAAATAGGAATGGAGAGAAATGGAGATGGGGAGCATTCTGAAGAGTCATTAGGTCTGACTCCTCTTTATCATTGCTGAATAGCTATTGAGTGTCAATCCACAGTGGGCACAGTAAGTGGGGAGGATCCCTGCACAGCGAGTTAATCCATATGCAAACACAGTGACCCCAATTGCTTTGCAATAGAGAGCCACATGGCCTGTGCCCTTAAAATACATCATTTGGGCAGCTGCCAGAGGGCTGATTTATCCCAGCTGGCCAGAAACAGCCCTGAGATCATCAGTGCTTTTGTTAATTGAGAGAGAAGGGCAGAGGAATCAAGATATTCCTGGGCACCAAGCATTCATTAGCCACCTGGCCTCCCTAAATTATGATCCTGCCATGATTTTCCCAGTGCTTCAACTGAAATTTTAATATTTGGAATGTATTAATAACTTGGAACATGTCATTTCCTAAATAAGCAATGCCCTTCTGGACTCATTGGAAAAGGGAGCCCAGAGAATGGTTGAACAGCATAGATATTGGCTGCCCAGTGAGATGAGCAGTGTGGGGGTGACCCTGGAAGTTCTATCCACAAAGCAAATACAAACAGATGCGATGTATGAATGGACCTCTGGGTTAATGCCCCTGAATTCTATTCATTTGTTCTAGTCACATAGTGTCCTAATAGGACCAGCTCCCAGGAAAAAAAGTGAAACAGATGACAAGAGCAGCTAGCACTTCTAGAGCACTTATTACTCATAGCCAGTGTGCTATGGAGCTTATACGAGACCCCATGGGATACCTGCTTGAGAAGGGAAGGGACTTGGTCTGTCTTAGTTGTCTTTGTATCCCCAGCACTTAGGACGGTTTCTGGCACACAGAAGCTGCTCAATAATATACTTGGTGGCTGAAGAGTAGTTGTGGCGGTTCACACCTGTGATCTTAGCACTTTGAAAGGTCAAAGTTTGAGGGTCACTTGAGGCTGGGAGTTTGAGACCAGTCTTGGAAACATAGTGAGACCTTATCTCTATACAAATGTAAAAATTAGCTGGGCAGGGTGGTGCATGAATGTAGTCTTAGCTACTAAGGAGACTGAGGTGAGAACATCAGTTGAGCCCAGGAGCTTGAGCCTGTAGAGTGAGTTATGATGTACTCTAGCCTGGATGACAGAGTGAAACCCTATCTCAAAAAAAAAAAAAAAAAAATTGTTGAATGAATGAGTTACTTGTTTAGATGAGGTAGTTGAGGTGAGGCAAAGTTAGTAACCTGCCCAGGTTGTACACATGTAGAAAGTGACAGAGCCAGGATTCCCAACCTCATCCCCAGTCCTCAGACATCTTATCCCAGATGCTCAGAGCATCATCAGTCTACCATTCAGGTCTGTTTCTGTTTATGCTCCATTCCCCACAATTAGCCTCTTGTGGACTGAATGTTCATGTTTCCAAAAATCCATATGTTGAAGCACTAACCCCTAACGTGATGGTATTTGGATATGGGGCCTTTGGGAGGTAATTAGGTTTAGATGAGGTTATGAGGGTGGGACCCCCATGATGGATTTGTGCCTTTTTTCCTTTTTCTTTTTTTTTTTTCTTTTTTTCATATTTAAATCATCTTTATTTACAAAATACTATCCTGAGAATTATAATTCCATTAAGCTTCCTTTTGAGCAAAAGTATAATTACTTAAGTAACAGCAGTTACATAAACTGAAAATGAGAGATAAGTCACAATTACTTTTGAAGAGAGCAAAAACATTGTCAGGTTTCTTGTTGTGGTTCTGGACGTTCAAGTAGCAGGCTTACTTGAGGGCAAAATCAACCCTGCAGGGAACTTACTTTTACTTTCAGAAGGTAGAGGTGGAGAGAAAAATCCAGCTCTTAGGGGAAGATAAGGAGGAAAAGCCCTCAGTGGATAGACACTTCTCATTGCAAATGCAGATGTGGTGGACCAAGCAAGTCCCTTGGTGGAAACTAATCTCGGGGAGCCCCATACATACTTCCTGGAGGTGGTGGAGGAAAAGGAGGTCCTCTTCTCATGAACGGATCCCTCGTATCCACTGGAAACAATGGCCTTCTCATTGGAGGAAGAGGTGAAGGGACAAAGCCAGAGCCTGCTGCTTCACTTTCAGCAAGAAGAGATGAGTTGGGCACATTTGAATTACCATGATCATCTTTGGTATCATTTCTACTGGATTCCATTTCTGAAGATACTGGTCCATCCATCTTATCAAAAGAAGGCATAGTAAAGCTTCGGAGTTCTGCTGGTCCAGACAGTCTACCAGAATTAGAATAAAATTTGTCTTGCCATTGTGGAGGAAGAGCTGGATCAGGATATGTTTGAGCTGGTGGGGGAAACATCATCCTACAGTCCTGCTCCCATGGAGGTGACAGGGACTCAGTGTTAGACAGGGCTCTGTGAAGATCTATTAACCTATCACAGTTGGGTTCTCCTCTCTCATTGGTAATCTGAGGGTCCAGAGGATATCCTGGGCCTCTTGAGCCTCTTCCTCCTCCCCCTGGAAACAAAGGTGAGAGTCTGAGTGGACCCTTCAACAAGGTTGGCGGAGAGAGAAAAGCTCTCGTTTCAGACGAAGGCCGACCCAATGGTGAGGGACCATATGAGGAATGCTCTCTGCCAAATGCTGTGTTTGGAACATCAAATGCATAAGGATCTTTTTCTAAAAGTTCAAATTTAAACGCTGTTTCAGTTAATTTTTGTCTGTTGTGAGCATTTTCTTTCCTTAAATCATTGAGGTTCCTTTCAGCAATCCGAGCTGCCAACCAATTATTATGTGCTTTTTTCTCATGGGAAATAATCTGTCTTTGATAAGAATGAATGGTTCGCTCTAGTTTGTCTTCAAGATCTTTGGCTCGATTTCTGTAGGTCTCCAATTCTTCAGCTGCATGGCTGATCTTTTCATCTACTTTGGAAAGTTTTTCTTCTTTCTCTACCTGGTAATTTCCCTCTACTGTTAACTTCCCATGGAGTCTCATTTCATTTTCTTGATATAGTTCAGTCATTACTTTAAGTTTCTGTTGAAGTTTCTGATTCTCACTTTCAAATTGTGCATTTTTTGACTGCAAAGATGCTTGTTCAGTCTGAAGATTTTTAATATGCTCTGTAAGTTCTTCCTTGGTTTTATCTACTTCAAATAATTGAGTGTAAATTTGGTTTCTTTCTCCTTCCAGGGTTTTCAAAGAAGCATTTAACTTAGCAGCATGAATCAGTTTCTTCAAAGCTCCTTTGGGCTGAGTATCTAAGTGACCACCACTTCCTGAGTCACTCTTCATTTCTAACTCCAAGTTATCATCCATTAGGTCTTCTCCAAGCACAGCCGTCCAATCTTTCATCTTTTGCAGGCTTTTAGTCAGAGACTTGATGTGATTTTCTTTATCATTTAGAATTTGTTCTGCGTGTACTTTGGAGTCTTCAAATGTTACTTTTTGTTTATTAAGTTCACTCACTCGTTCTTTCCATAATTCAGTTTCTTGGAAAAGCTGTTTCTGGCTTTCTTGAAGTTGAGAATTTTCATTCATAGCATCTTTTATTGCCATCTTAAGCCGTTCTTCATTCATTTGAAATATCTTGAAAGTTGTTTTGGCTTCAGCTACTTGTGATTTGAGAGATTTTGATTCATCTTCAAGAGACTGTATTGTCTTTGAAATATCTACCATCAATTCATCTTGTTCAGAATGTTTAGATTTCTCTTCTTTTAATTTTTTTTCTAGTTCTAGACAATGTATTTCATCCTCAAGTTTACATTTGGACCTGTTCAGCTTTTCATAGATTGCCTCCAAACTTTGCACTTCTGCTGACTCTTTCTCCAAGCTGGCATCCTTTAAAGATGACTCTAAGCCTTCATACTCTTTTTGAACAAGGCTAAATTTTTCAAGTAGTTTACATTTTTCTTCAATTAGTCCAGAAAGCTCTGTAGCAAGCTTTTTCTCTCTACCCACATAAAGCCAGCTTCTAACCGCTGGAAAACTTCTCCACACACAAAAAAGAATAGCAAAAAATCCAACAATAGTCACACATATCACCAATTGCCAGGGAAAACCAAAAGGATTAGGACCTGGTTTCATATCTTCAGGCAATATTTCCACAACCCTGCCTAGCTCTCCCAGGACCAGCCCCAAGTACTGCTGGGAGGCAGCTCCGGGCCCTTCCATGGCGACAAGGCTGCTTTGGCTGTCACAGCCACAGCCTTGGTCTGGCAGAGCCACAACAAGCAGCGGAGAATACCGCGGCGTTCGGTCTGGAATCTGCAGCCAGTGACGTGAGCAGACCACAGCGGAGCCTGCTGCGGGGAGGGGGCGGGGCACCAGCACCCTGGGCCTCTCGGGCCCTTTTGTTACGCTTCACATTCTGGGGCGGGGCAACCTGGCTCCTCCCCCACCAGCCTGCAGGAACACCGGAAGTGGGGAGGCGCGTGCCACGCAAAACCAGTCTTCTTTCTCTCAGTTTTTCTTCTTATTATTTTATTTTATTTTATTAAATCATAGCTGTGTACGTTAATACAATCGTGGGGCACCATGCACTGGTTTTATATACAATTTAAAATATTTTCATCAAACTGGTTAACATAGCCTTCCTGGCATTTTCTTAGTTATTTTGTTAAGACATTTATATTCTACATTTAGTAAGTTTCACATGTACTCTTGTAAGATGCACTGTAGGTGTGGTCCCACCAATAACCCTCCCTCCACTTATCCTCCCCCCTCCCTCCCCTTCCTCTTCCTCTTCCCCATATTCTTAGGTTATAACTGGGTTATAGATTTCATATGAAAGCCATAGATTAGTTTCATAGTAGCGCTGAATACATTGAATACTTTTTCTTCCATTCTTGAGATACTTTACTAAGAAGAATATGTTCTAGCTCCATCCATGTAAACATGAAAGAAGTAAAGTCTCCATCTTTCTTTAAGGCTGCATAATATTCCATGGTGTACATATGCCACAATTTATTAATCCATTCGTGGGTCCATGGGCACTTGGGCTTCTTCCATGACTTGGCAAGTATGAACTGGGCTGCAATAAACATTCTGGTATAAATATCTTTGTTATAATGTGATTTTTGGTCTTCTGGATATATACCTAGTAGAGGAATTATAGAATGGAGTGGCAGGTCTATTTTTAGATCTCTAAGTGTTCTCCAAACATCTTTCCAAAAGGAATGTATTAGTTTGCATTCCCACCAGCAGTGTAGAAGTGTTCCCTTTTGTCCACATCCACGCCAACATCTCTGGTTTTGGGATTTTGTGATGTGGGCTAATTTTACTGGAGTTAGATGATATCTCAAAGTAGTTTTGATTTGCATTTCTCTGGTGATTAAAGATGATGAGCATTTTTTCATATGTCTGTAGGCCATGTGCCTGTCTTCTTCAGAGAGGTTTCTCTTCAAGTCCCTTGCCCAGCCTGATATGGGATCACTTGTTCTTTTCTTGCTAATACATTTGAGTTCTCTGTGAATTCTGGTTATTAAACCTTTGTCGGAGACATAACCTGCAAATATCTTCTCCCATTCTGAGGGCTGTCTGCTTGCTTTACTTAATGTGTTCTTGGCTGTGCAGAAGCTTTTTAGTTTGATCAGGTCCCAGTAGTGTATTTTTGATGCTGCTTCAATTGCCTGGGGGACGGGGGTCCTCCTCATAAAATATTCGCCCAGGCTGATTTCTTCAAGAGTTTTCCCTGCACTTTTTTCTAGTATTTTTATAGTTTTTTATCTTAAGTTTAAATCTTTAATCCAGTGAGAGTCTATCTTTGTTAACGGTGAAAGGTGTAGGTCAAATTTCAGTCTTCTACAGGTCACCAGCCAGTTCACCCAGCACCATTTATTAAATAGGGAATCTTTTCCCCACTGAATGTTTTTTTTTTTTTTTTTTTTAAACTTTTTTTTTTTTTTTTTTTTATTGTTGGGGATTCATTGAGGGTACAATAAGCCAGTTACACTGATTACAATTGTTAGGTAAAGTCCCTCTTGCAATCATGTCTTGCCCCCATAAAGTGTGACACACACTAAGGCCCCACCCCCCTCCCTCCGTCCCTCTTTCTGCTTCCCCCCCATGACCTTAATTGTCATTAATTGTCCTCATATCAAGATTGAGTACATAGGATTCATGCTTCTCCATTCTTGTGATGCTTTACTAAGAATAATGTCTTCCACTTCCATCCAGGTTAATACGAAGGATGTAAAGTCTCCATTTTTTTTAATGGCTGAATAGTATTCCATGGTATACATATACCACAGCTTGTTAATCCATTCCTGGGTTGGTGGGCATTTAGGCTGTTTCCACATTTTGGCGATTGTAAATTGAGCTGCAATAAACAGTCTAGTACAAGTGTCCTTATGATAAAAGGATTTCTTTCCTTCTGGGTAGATGCCCAGTAATGGGATTGCAGGATCGAATGGGAGGTCTAGGTTGAGTGCTTTGAGGTTTCTCCATACTTCCTTCCAGAAAGGTTGTACTAGTTTGCAGTCCCACCAGCAATGGAAAAGTGTTCCCTTCTCTCCACATCCACGCCAGCATCTGCAGTTTTGAGATTTTGTGATATGGGCCATTCTCACTGGGGTTAGATGATATCTCAGGGATGTTTTGATTTGCATTTCTCTAATATATAGAGATGATGAACATTTTTTCATGTGTTTGTTAGCCATTCGTCTGTCGTCTTTAGAGAAAGTTCTATTCATGTCTCTTGCCCATTGATATAAGGGATTGTTGGCTTTTTTCATGTGGATTAATTTGAGTTCTCTATAGATCCTGGTTATCAAGCTTTTGTCTGATTGAAAATATGCAAATATCCTTTCCCATTGTGTGGGTTGTCTCTTTGCTTTGGTTATTGTCTCCTTAGCTGTACAGAAGCTTTTCAGTTTAATGAAGTCCCATTTGTTTATTTTTGTTGTTGTTGCAATTGCCATGGCAGTCCTCTTCATGAAGTCTTCCCCCAGGCCAATATCTTCCAGTGTTTTTCCTATGCTTTCTTTGAGGATTTTTATTGTTTCATGCCTTAAATTTAAGTCCTTTATCCATCTTGAATCAATTTTTGTGAGTGGGGAAAGGTGTGGGTCCAGTTTCAGTCTTTTACATGTAGACATCCAGTTCTCCCAACACCATTTATTGAATAGGGAGTTTTTCCCCCAAGGTAAGTTCTTGTTTGGTTTATCGAAGATTAGGTGGTTGTAAGATGTTAGTTTCATTTCTTGGTGTTCAATTCGATTCCAAGTGTCTATGTCTCTGTTTTTGTGCCAGTACCATGCTGTCTTGAGCACTATGGCTTTGTAGTACAGACTAAAATCTGGTATGCTGATGCCCCCAGCTTTATTTTTGTTACTAAGAACTGCCTTTGCTATACGGGGTTTTTTCTGGTTCCATACAAAACGCAGAATCATTTTTTCCAAATCTTGAAAGTACGATGTAGGTACTTTGATAGGAATGGCATTGAATAGGTAGATTGCTTTGGGAAGTATAGACATTTTAACAATGTTGATTTTTCCCATCCATGAGCATGGTATGTTCTTCCATTTGTTAATATCCTCTGCTATTTCCTTTCTGAGGAGTTCATAGTTTTCTTTATAGAGGTCCTTCACCTCCTTCGTTAGGTATATTCCTAGGTATTTCATTTTCTTTGAAACTATGGTGAAGGGAGTTGTGTCCTTAATTAGCTTCTCATCTTGACTGTTATTGGTGTATACAAAGGCTACTGACTTGTGGACATTGATTTTATATCCTGAAACATTCCTGTATTTTTTGATGACTTCTAGGAGTCTTGTGGTTGAGTCTTTGGGGTTCTCTAAGTATAAGATCATGTCGTCAGCAAAGAGGGAGAGTTTGACCTCCTCTGCTCCCATTTGGATTCCCTTTATTTCCTTGTCTTGCCTAATTGTATTGGCTAGAACTTCCAGCACTATGTTGAATAGTAAAGGCGACAGAGGACAACCTTGTCTGGTTCCAGTTCTAAGAGGAAAAGCTTTCAGTTTTACTCCATTCAGTAAAATATTGGCTGTGGGTTTGTCATAGATAGCTTCAATCAGTTTTAGATATGTGCCACCTATGCCTATACTCTTCAGTGTTC
Source organism: Nycticebus coucang (assembly GCF_027406575.1). NCBI lineage: Eukaryota > Metazoa > Chordata > Mammalia > Primates > Lorisidae > Nycticebus > Nycticebus coucang. Next base: position 58,778,864 of record NC_069794.1, on the reverse strand, counting down.
TAATTAGAAAAGGATGCTGGATTTTATCAAATGCTTTTTCTGCATCTATTGAGAGGATCATGTGATCTTTATTTTTGCCTCTGTTAATATGGTGGATAACGTTTATGGACTTGCGTATGTTAAACCAGCCTTGCATCCCTGGGATGAAGCCTACTTGATCATGATGAATGACTTTTTTGATGATAAGCTGTAATCTATTGGCTAGGATTTTGTTGAGAATTTTTCCATCTATATTCATGAGTGAGATTGGTCTGAAATTCTCCTTTTTGTTTGGGTCTTTTCCTGGTTTTGGTATCAGGGTGATGTTTGCTTCATAGAATGTGTTGGGGAAGATTCCTTCTTCCTCAATTTTTTGGAATAATTTCTGCAGTACAGGAATAAGCTCTTCCTTGAAGGTTTGATAGAATTCTGGAGTGAAGCCATCTGGACCAGGGCATTTTTTAGTTGGAAGCTTTTTTATTGTTTCTTTGATCTCAGTGCTTGAAATTGGTCTGTTCAGGAGGTCTATTTCTTCCTGGCTAAGTCTAGGGAGAGGGTGTGATTCCAAATATTGATCCATTTCCTTCACATTGTCAAATTTCTGGGCATAGAGTTTCTGGTAGTATTCAGAGATGATCTCTTGTATCTCTGTGGGATCAGTTGTTATTTCCCCTTTATCGTTTCTGATTGAGGTTACTAGAGATTTTACTTTTCTATTTCTAGTAAGTCTGGCCAATGGTTTATCTATTTTATTTATTTTTTCAAAAAACCAACTCCTTGTTTCATTAATTTTCTGAATGATTCTTTTGTTTTCAATTTCATTGATCTCTGATTTGATTTTGGATATTTCTTTTCTTCTACTGAGTTTAGGCTTAGATTGTTCTTCTTTTTCCAATTCCATAAGATCTCTTGTGAGACTGTTGATGTGCTCTCTTTCTGTTTTTCGAATGTAGGCATCTAAAGCGATGAATTTTCCTCTCAAAACTGCTTTTGCAGTATCCCACAGGTTTTGGTAGCTTGTGTCTTCATTGTTGTTATACTCAAGGAAGTTAATGATTTCCTGTTTTATTTCTTCCTGCACCCATCTGTTATTCAACAGAAGATTGTTTAATTTCCATGCCTTTGGGTGGGGTCGAGCATTTTTGTTAGAGTTGAGTTCCACCTTTAGTGCCTTATGGTCTGAAAAGATACAAGGTAAAATTTCAATTTTTTTGATTCTGTTGATATTTGTTTTGTGTCCCAGGATATGATCAATTTTGGAGAATGTTCCATGGGGTGATGAGAAGAATGTATATTCTTTATCTTTGGGATGGAGTGTTCTATATGCGTCTATCAAGCATAGTTGTTCTAGGGTCTCATTTAAATCTCTTATATCTTTGTTTAATTTCTGTTTAGAGGATCTGTCCAACTCTGTAAGAGGTGTGTTAAAGTCCCCTGTTATGATGGTATTATCAGATATCATATTGCTCAGACTGAGTAAGGTCTGCTTCAAGAATCTGGGAGCATTTAAATTGGGTGCATAAATATTTAGAATTGAAATGTCTTCTTGTTGTAGTTTTCCCTTGACCAATATAAAGTGACCATCTTTGTCTTTTTTTACTTTAGTTGCTTTAAATCCACATGTATCTGAAAATAAGATTGCAACTCCTCTTTTCTTCTGAATTCCATTTGCCTGAAAAATTGTCTTCCATCCCTTGACTCGGAGCTTTAATTTGTCTTTTGAAGCCAGGTGTGTTTCTTGCAGACAGCAAATGGATGGCTTGTGTTTTTTAATCCAGTCAGCCAATCTATGTCTCTTCAGTGGGGAATTCAAGCCATTAACATTTATGGAGATAACTGATAAGTGTGGTAGTATTCTATTCGTCTTATTTGGTGAGAGTCCATTGCTTAGTTTTATCTTTTGCATCAGTGTGGAGGTTAGGCTCTGTCCTTTGATTTCTGAGTTCTTACTTTGCTGCTGATCCATTGTGGTGGTCAGTGTGCAGAACAGGTTGAAGTATTTCCTGTAGAGCTGGTCTTGTTGTGGCGAATTTCCTCAATGTTTGTATATCCATAAATGATTTGATTTCTCCATCAATTTTGAAGCTTAGCTTAGCAGGGTACAGAATTCTGGGCTGAAAATTGTTCTGTTTAAGTAGATTAAAGGTAGATGACCATTGTCTTCTTCCTTGGAAAGTTTCATTAGAGAAGTCTGCGGTCACTCTGATGGATTCGCCCCTGTAGGTCAACTGGCGCTTACTCCTGGCAGCTTGCAGAATCTTTTCTTTTGTCTTGACTTTGGACAGGTTCATCACAATGTGTCTTGGAGAAGCTCGGTTAGAGTTGAGGCGACCTGGGATCCGATATCCCTCTGAAAGCAGTGTGTCAGAATCTTTGGTGATGTTTGGGAAATTTTCTTTTATAATATTCTCTAGTATGGCTTCCATTCCTCTTGGGCATTCTTCTTCCCCTTCTGGAATTCCTATAACTCGTATGTTGGAACGCTTCATAAAGTCCCATAATTCTGACAGTGAACGTTCTGCTTTCTCTCTCTTCTTTTCTGCCTCTTTTACTATCTGAGTTATCTCAAAAACTTTGTCTTCTACCTCTGAAATTCTTTCTTCTGCATGGTCTAACCTGTTGCTGATACTTTCCATTGCATCTTTAAGTTCCCTGATTGACTGTTTCATTTCCTTCAGCTCTGCTATATCCTTTTTATATTCTTCATATCATTCATCTCTGATTTGATTCTGTTTTTGGATTTCCTTTTGGTTATTTTCCACTTTATTAACAGTTTCCTTCATTGTTTCCATCATTTCTTTCATTGTTTTCAACATGTGTATTCTAAATTCCCTTTCTGTCATTCCTAACATTTCTGTATAGGTGGAATCCTCTGCAGTAGCTACCTCATGGTCCCTTGGCGGGGTCGTTCTGGACTGGTTCTTCATGTTGCCTGGAGTTTTCTGCTGATTCTTCCTCATGAGTGATTTCTTTTATCTGTTTCCTTGCCCTAGTTTTCCTTTCACTTCCTCTTGCTCTTTAAGATCTTGTGCCTGTGGACTAAGGGTTACAGGACCAGAAGGGTGAGAAGATTGAAGAGCAAAAAAGGGATGAAAGAAAGGAGGACCGAGTGCTAAGAAAAGAAAAAAAAAAAAAAAAAGAAAGATAGAGAAAGGAGAGGGGGTGGGGATAAGGAATATTGACAAAAAGAAGAGAGGCACAGAAAGAGGGAGACAGGGCAATATAGGTGTACAGTAGGGTACTTTGACACAACCTTAAAAAACCCCACCTTCTGGGGGTGCCCCAGTTGGGTGGTTCCCTTGAGGTCAGCAGCTCTTTGCTAACCTGATCAGACACAGTACCCCACCTCCACCAAGTAGAGAGGAAAGACAAAAATGCTATAAATCAAACCAAAACAAGCAAACAGAAAACTTTTCGGGGATACAATGGGGTGAAAAACCAAATGGTAGCGGTAGAAACACTAGCAAAAATGAAGTTGTAGTTATTAAAAAAGGCAGCAATGGGAAATTATAATTAAACTAGAAAAATTGAGAAAGAAAAAGGGATCTGTATGGAAAAGATTGAAATTAAAAAACAAAAGAGCATCAACAACGTCAAAATAAACAAAAAAAAAAAAAAGGAAAAAATACACAACCAAAAACAAAGCAGTTTGTATATGTTATTGAATATTGTCTGGGCAACACGTGGTCTTGTGGGGTATGAGATGTTAGTCACAGTTCTGATACGACTGGAGGCAGCTGATTTCTCAAACCCCAGCAGGTAGACACCCTAAATCTCTCTTCAGCCCACTTAAAAGGCACTTTGAACTTGTAAACTTGCTGAGCAGAAGCTTTCCCAGCTTTCTTGCTGGAATCACTGCTGAAGTGGCTATCCACTTACCCAGGGTGCCAAAACTGGTCTCACTCTGCCCCTGAGGGTTAGGGCTGCAAGGCGGCTCAGACCCCACCCTTAGGCTACTTGGTTGCTGGGTTACCAGCTCCCACCCGTTTCTAGCTCTGCGACCCTGAGGGCGGAGCTTGCCGGGGCAGATCACTGACAATGGATCTGTGTGACCCACCGCCAAACACTATTAGCTCCGTCTGGCTCAGCGGCTCAGACTGGGGCCCTGGACAACGGCCAAAGTTCTCCGCACTCCCGCTCAGGCCTTCCCGAAGGCAGTTCAACTCAGTGCCAAGTCCAAGGACATCAAAACAGTTCACAGGTAAGGCCTTTCTGGTTTGCAGTCTCGCTGCTACTGAACTTACAGTTGTGGGCGGGTTTAGACGGATTGAACACACGCGACCACTTGCCGGTTTTCCACTGCTTTAGTCCTCCTCTTGGGGTCCAGAAGTCTCTCGCTGACTCCCTGTAGCCTCATAGGAGTGATGATAGGCAGTTCCCACCAGGCAGAGATGCCTAGAGTCCTATCTCCCCCGACTCACGGTGCCCAGATGCAAGGAAGCTGTTACTCGGCTGCCATCTTCCTGGCGACGACCCAGTGCTTCCCCTCAGCAACTCTCCTTTTTCTTTTTTTAAGAGATAAAGTCTCACTTTGCTGCCCAGGCTTGAGTGAAGTGGCATGGATCATAGCTCACTGTAGCCTCAAATTCCTGCACTCAAATGATCCTCTAGGACTATTGGCATGTACCATTATGCCTTGCTAATTTTTCTAATCTTTGTAGAGACAGGGTTTCACTATGTTACCCAGACTGATCTCAAATTCTTGGCCTCAGGTGATTTTTTTTTTTTTTTTGGCCGGGGCTAGGTTTGAACCCGCCACCTCCGGCATATGGGACCGGCGCCCTACTCCTTGATCCACAGGCACCGCCCGGCCTCAAGTGATTCTTATGCCTCAGCCTCCCAAAGTACTGGGATTATAGGCGTGAGCTACCGTGCCTATAGTAAGGAAATGACACTAGACCTCACTCCCCCATGTGAGGACAACAAGAAGGTGGCTCTTTGCAAGCCAGGAAGGGAATCCTCACCAGGGAACACATCCATTGGCAACTTGACATTGGAATTTCTACCCTCCAAAATTGTATGAAATAAATGTTTGTTGTTTAAGCCACTCTGTCAGTGGCATCTTGTTATACATCCTAAGCAGACTAAGACAACCCTTTAAGCTCACTTATCAAAATTTACCTATCCTGGATCCTATTCATTTAGGGCTCTGCTTTCTGCCATTTAGCAACAGCTGGTGATATGAGCAGCTTCCTGCATCCCCTTTCTGCTCCCTGACCTCTCCAACATCTGTGTGGTAGGTCAGAGTTTATAAAGAGTTCACATACATGATTTCACATGATGCTCAAAACCAACTCATCGAACAAGCTGATAGTCATTATTCTCCCCTTTTTATAGACAAAAAACCCCTGATTCTTGGTAAGATCAAGTGACTTACCATGACAACACAGCAAGGACTAGGACTCAGGTTCTCTGCCTCCCTTGCCCAGGGCCCCCTCCTCAGAACCACCTCGTGGATAACATAGTGTGACGTTCATTCAAGAGCAGGTTGCATTGTAATTGGAATCTGGGTGAGGAGGCACGACGTCAACTTAAACAAATGACTCTCCTGTGGCAGCATTTTTGGCAGATGAACTCAGAGATTTTGAGTTAGCAGATATCTTTCTTACATCTAGGCCTGGGGGAGGATCATTCTGAAAATCCTTAGAGCAGGCACGCAAGTGTACTTGTCCAATCCATCAGTTCTCCCACCTTGTGATCTTCAAATCCCGTCTAAGAAGAAATGTCAACTGAATTCGCACCCTTCTAGCCATCCCTAGTTCCTGTCCCCGCATCTCCACACATACCTCAGAGCTTCATCCTGTGTGCCTGGACTATTGCTGTGGTTTCCTAATTGGATCCCTGCTATAACTGCACTGTCTGGGCCACCTCACACATTGGGGCCCAACTGATCCGCTTGGTAATAAATCCAACACCACCCTCTTGCCTAAAAACCAATGTTTTTAGGAGAGCTATCAAAGGAAAACATGGCAGACTTGGAAAAGAGAAAGATAATAGAAGCAAGAAAAATCTTTGGGGAAGACTTGAAAATTATTTTACTCTTTGAAAAAATCCTCCTTTTACTTTCTCTTAGGAAATAAGCTCAGTGAGAACAATATTTTTTTTGTATTTATGACAAATTTGTTAGACATGCACACCTAAACATTAGATGACATGCAAAAGAATAACACACGTGGTGTTCATTCTATTAAGGCCTTGGATCTTTTGTGTGTCACAAAATTTAAATCAGAATCCATTTAAATTCATTTTAAAAGTGTATATCAATTTCTGACTCCAAGGAAATAATCCAAAAGAGGGGAAAAACCAATAAAAATAAAGATGATCTTTGTGGAGTAATTCATAATAAAGAAAATCCAGAAACAAGTTAAAAGTGATAAGTAAATTACGTTGTGTCAATTTGATGGACTACCATACAGTGACTAAAAATCATAATTATGCAGACCATGTAGCATCATGAAATGCTTATGATATGTTAAGCATGCTAAGTGGAATAGCAAATTGCACGGATACTTGATTACAACTCTAAAAATCATGTTTACATGTGGGCAAGGACTGGAAACAAGAAGAATGAAAACAGATGATTAGTGTGGCCGGTGGGATTGTGGGGGCTTCCTCTTCTTTTTGAATTTGTGTTATGTTTAAAATTTGTGCCATTTTAAAAAAGATGCTGTTCAGCCCTTTCGGGGACCACTTTCTAGATTGTCAGTCCCAGGAAGGCACGTAAACAGCAACAAGAACCACAAATCCTGATTATACCTCACTGCTGGGTCTCTCCTGGGTGCCCTGCTCTGCTGGTGGGAATTCTCTGATCCGGCCGGAGCATGGCTGTTGGCACAATTGTTCCCAAATAGAACGTTGCTGCAGAAACTCAACCACGAGATAAATATTTATATATAAATATAATCATTCTCACAGCCATTTACCACTTTTTTTTTTTTCATTTAAAAACAACTCAAGAACAGGCTGAGAAACCATTCACTCCTAGTGGTGTGGAGGGAATTGCTTATTGAGGTAGAAGTTTGAGCTAGAAAATCTCAAAGACCTGAGGACTCCCACCAACTCATGATATATGTGACCTTTACACACACACTGATGAGGCTGTCAGCTATTCACAGCCCTTTAACCACTCCAGGCAGATAGGACACATCATTGAAGGAAGCCCACACTGGATAGATGGGCAGGCTTTGGAGTCAGGTAGCCCTGGGGCCAATTCCCAACTGTCTTACTGCCAAACTTTGTGACTGTGAACAAGTTACTTTTTATCTCCTTGAACTTAGGTAAGTCACTTGTAAAACTGGGACATCAAAACCTATGTGTGCACCCAGAAAGCATGCATTGTAACTTTGATTTAAAATGTACAAAAGCAAATTATGTTACCAAAAGCTGTGTACCTTTGTCATATTCTGAAATTTAAAAAAAGAAAAAAATCTATCCCTGAAGGCTGTTGAGAGCGTGGAAATGAGCTGATATGCAGAGATGGCGAGTGAGTGTGGCCGGCTCCAGTAGGTGCTGAATTAAAGGGAGACTCACTATAGCCACTTGCTGAAGCTGCTGGGCGCTAACCCAAGGAAGCACAGGAAAAGTGAGTTTTAAGTGGGGATTTAAAGGAGCATAGCAAGTGCATGAGGAATGGAAAACTGCTGATAGCACATGCTGTGCCATAAAGGAAGAGCTGAGAGTTACTGCCAATTTACAGATGGTGCAAATACTGGTGCTCTTGGGAGCAGCTGTAGCAAAAACAAACGTGAGCAATCAAGAGGCTCCTAACTTTTTATTTAATTGCAAAAAAATCAAATACATAATCTGAGAATCATCATAGGCACCTGCTCTACCTTCTCTTTATAAGTTGAGATCTCATCTGCAGCAACGAGATCAGCCTTTCATGCTACATTTCAAAGAGGAGCTTTCCTAATAAGCTGGCTTCTCAGATTGGTGCCAGCCACATCTATCATGTGAGCTACTTTCTGTTTTCGAGCCCCAGCACTTCTCTTGGGACCAAGATTTCCATTCACATTGAGATTCTGTATTAATTCAAAGAATATCTAGATAGTTACATAAGAATTAGATAAATGAAAACAGAAAAACTTAGGACTTTTGTATCACAACATTAAGAGTCTTTTTTTTCCCCCTCGCCCCTGCCTTCTCTTTGTTGAGGGAAAGTAAAAATGTTGAAAGGAAAAAGTGGCACCTATTATTTTGTATAAAACTTAAAAAGCGATAAGGCATTTTGATTTCCCAAAAGTATACCTTTCTAATATTTCAGGAATGTGGGAAACAAACTAATGAGCATGTTGCATGAAAAGATTAAATACAGTATATGGTATTTTCAGAATCAACAGAAAACCTAGTGGGCATTTATGGCATCTGAAGATTGGTTTTATGAAATCTACTGAGCCAAGTTTTGTGCTAAATCCAGATCTGGGAAAAGAGTTAGACAGAGGCACTATTCATAGCACTTGGGGATTTGTGTGGAAACAGCTCACAGATTTTCTGACAACCTTGTCTTTCGATTCAGATGAATGAAGCACTATTGTTTGGTCATGAGGAACTTTAATAAAATACGTTGTCACCAAAGCTGTTTCTCATTGGGTGCAAGTGTGTGGAAATGACAGTCTTTAAATTTTGCTTGAAAAATGAAATTATACTGGAAACCAAAATCAATGCCAAAATAAAGTTAACTTTAAATTAAAAAAATAAGAAAAGTGACAGAATGCCAAGGTAGAACTAATCAACTTTGGGCTTTGTATGTAGATACATTCTTGTCTACCCCATTGGACCCTGATTTGGATTACTCCAAAAGGTGTACAGGACAACTGGGTATTTTGTAGATAGCCATTTAACTGTAATGATGTTTAATACTACCTTACCCACATGTTTATAATTCAGTGTAGTGACCTGGTGGAGGGCTTAGTGATGGTATACTAATCCATGCACACTTAGATTTTCTAAAAACCATAGATTTTCTTGGGTGGATCTAAAATTTCAAATATTGTGCTATATACAAACATGCTTGTCTCAGTCTGTTTAGTGTTGCGGTAAAAGATACCTGAGGCTGCATAATTTACAAAGAAATGAGGTTTATTTGGCTCACAGTTCTGCAGGCTGTATAAGAAGCATGGTACTCGCACCTGTTTCTGGTGAGGGCTTCAAGTTGCTTCCACTCATGGAAGGTGACACAGAGCTGGCATGTACAGAGACCACATGGCAAGAGAGAGTGGGGAGGGAGCTGCCTGGCTCTTTTTGATAGCCAGTTCCCATGGGAACAAATAGAGTGAGGACAGGCCAATCTATTCATCCATGATCCAAACACCTTCCTGTAGGTCCACCTCCAAGACTAGGGATCAAATTGTAACATGAAGTTTAGAGGGTCAAATATCCAAATGATAGCTACATGTCTGTGTATTAAGATTTCTGCAATTTCTTTTTATTTTATTTTATTTTTATTAAATCATAGCTGTGTACATTAATGTGATCATGGGGCACCATACACTGGTTTTATACACCATTTGACATATTTTCATCACACTGGCTAACATAGCCTTCCTGGCATTTTCTTAGTTATTGTGTTAAGACATTTATATTCTACGTTTACTAAGTTTCACATGCACCCTTGTAAGATGCACCGCAGGTGTAATCCCACCAATCACCCTCCCTCTTCCCCCCTCCCTCTCCCCTTACCCCTATTCTTAGGTTATAACTGGGTTATATGAAAGCCATAAATTCATGTGAAAGCCATAAATTAGTTTCATAGTAGGGCTGAGTACATTGGATACTTTTTCTTCCATTATTGAGATACTTTACTAAGAAGAATATGTTCCAGCTGCATCCATGTAAACATGAAAGAGGTAAAGTCTCCATCTTTCTTTAAGGCTGCATAATATTCCATGGTATACATGGAATTTATGCAATTTCTAAGACATCTTTTATGTGTACATCAGTTTAAATTGAGTGTTGGGTGGACTACTGCTCCAATATCCATGGAGCTAAAAGAATTAAGGTACAGCTCAAGGACATGATGGCCTTCAAAGTATTTAGCCCAACAAGTGCCAGTCAAAGGAGAATAAAATTTATTTCTCCGTTTTCTTCAAGGGTAAGAAGTTCAGCAGAAAGTGTAATGGATTTGTAGTCAGAAGACTGGGGTTTGACTTCTAGCAGAAAGAAAATGTGGTTTGGGATCTGGTATGTGGGTATTGTATGGACCAATCTTAGCAACATTGAGATCTCAAAAAGGAAAACGTCACCTCTCAGAGCCTTGGTTTACTTTGAGAAATGAGCCCACTAGTAATTGTTCTCACAAGACTTTTGAGAGAGTTCCATGGGATATGATGCGTTTGAAAGTGCTTTTTATCTTGTAAAGCAGGGATCTCCAACCTATTTGGCACCAGGGATAAGTTTCATGGAAGAAAACTTTTCCACAGACCAGGGATAGGGGAATCTGATAGGAGGTGGTGCTCAGGTGGGTGACACACATGAATGAGTGATGGGGAGTGGCTGTAAATACTGATGAAGCTTCCCTGGCTTGTCTGACACTCACCCTCCGCTGTGGGGCCCAGTTCCATCAGGTCACAGATCCTGGACTGGGGTGTGGGTGGAGGCATGGAGACCACAGTTGTAAAGCACTGATACGGGAGTTTTCAGGTTCTTGGTCTGATTCTTCAGTGATTTGAACCAATCAAGGGGACACAGATCAGTGTTAAGACAGGATTTATTCACAGAAACAAAGAATACAAAAACTACAAGACCCAAACCACCTGACAGAGAGAACCCAGGTGAGGAATAAGCTCTCTTACTCCCTCTCCAAAGTCTGTCCTTGGGCTCTCTGCTTAGGGGTATATATAGTAGCAGGGGGTAGTTTTGCCAGGAACTCAATGTTTACTTTTAGGGCTTGGGTCTTTATCAGTTACAACCAGCTGTCCAATGAACTCTTAAGCCTTGGAAACTTACATGAAATTCACCAGTCAGAAGTGTACAGGGAGGAGACAGTAAGGCACCAGTGTCTCCCCCACAGGTGTCTGGACCTTTGGCTATTGGAGCCTCCCAGGACCCCCCTGCCTATCCCCACCCCCCTACCCCCCACCAGCTTGCTTTTTCCACTGCCAGCTACAGCTGCACCAACACCACCAGGGCTAAGGCAGCAGGTCTTGGTGCCACCTGTCCTGCATCAGTACTATACTAGTTTAGCCGTTATTCTTAATAATTATGTGACCTTGGACAAATCTCTTCATTTTCCCAAGCCTCAGTTTCCTTCTCTGTAAAATGAAACAATAATGGCAGGCCTAGGCACTTCATAGAGGCATCTTACAGTCCAAATGAAATGATACGAAAATACTGGGAAAACTGCAAAATACATTATTGTTCTAGCAACTTTTCTGAATTATTCAAAAATATTCAACTGGAATTGCCTTGGGTATTATCCACTTTGAGATGATTTAATGATTTCTATACCTTGTTGTGTGCTGTAGTTCATTCAGTTTGATCTTCAGGAGATTTCCAAGATTTTAATAATCCTTTACATAGTCAAAAGCATAATTATAATTTCATGGTTTGACAAAGCAATGTTCTCATGTTACCACGAGAATTGTTTTCAACTACTTCCCAGGATAATCCCCTCTTGAAATATGGGCCATCCAGTACCCGCCTTTTCTCCTTTTGATGTTGATACCTTTTCTGTTTTCTTTTTTTTTTTTGCAGTTTTTGGCCGCATCTGGGTTTGAACCCGCCACCTTCCTGGGGCTGGTGCCCTGCTCTGTTGAGCCACAGGCGCCACCCGATACCTTTTCTGTTTTCTAATCCCTCTATTGTCTGCTGTAACAATATCCATTTGACACATACTAGGGAGCCAGCCCTCTGTCCCTCATGGCTCTGTTCATTTTTTGCAAATCCAGAAGAGATGGTCCCTTGTGGAAGCCTGGCTTTAGTTAGACACAATATTTGCAGGACAGAAGAGGAGCCTCAGACACACCATGGAAGCAGACACATTAAGAATACTCCAGCTACTTGGGAGGCTAAGGCAGAAGAATAAATTGAGCCCAGGAGTTTGAGGTTGCTGTGAGCTATGCTGATGCCATGGCACTGTAGCCAGTGCAACAAAGTGAGACTCTGTCTCAAAATAAATAAATAAAGAGAGAAAGAGAGAGAAAGAAAAGCAAAGAAGAGAAAATAATACTCCTAGACAGACAGAATTTAAGCAATTGCATTAATGTATCGATGTGCATCCTTGAAGAAAAGCCTCTTCTTGCTGTGCAACAACATTGTAGCCTTTGAGGCATTTTATGAGCTTTCCAGAGCCAATGTACCATGATGTTCACGTAAGAGCCAACATACCTTGAAGGTTTCTGTGATTGCTTTTATTTGGAGAGTGTGGGCTCAGCCCAGCTGAATACACACTCTTTCTTTAGAGAGAAGCCCAAAGACAGACACTGTTGACATTATCTTTACAATTTCAAATAAGACATTCCTTGGTGAAAGAAGTCTCTGTTCCTATCCCAAGATCTATCAATTTTGTCTCCCAGCTGGTCTTTGCATTTCACAGGGGATGTGAGCACTGCTACATCTCTGCCAAGCCTTTCCTTAGCAGCCTCTCACTTAATCAAATATGGACGAAAAGATTTTTCTTTTCTGGGAGATTTTGACTTCCAAAGAATAACTGGTGGGTTTAAAGGCCAGATGAGCTTATATGACAAATTCAAGGACTGCATCTATTTTTCATATTTCTGTGTGCAAAGCTCCCAAATGAAAAGCAGAAAATGGCCAATTTGGTTAAAAATTGAGAATGTGAAGTAGCACAAAGAGGGAAGTCTGTCTGAAAAGTAAAATCAGGACAAAAAAAAAAAAGAAGGAAATAACAAAACTTGTTAGCAGATACCCCGAGGTAAGAGGAAAGGGCGACACAGATAAAGATGTGTGTGTGGGGGTGTATGTGTGTGTTCATGCGTTTGCACACATGTTCATGTAGTTTGTATTAACAGAAAAGAGGCAGAATAACATAGTGGTTAGGACAGGTAGTCTTGTGTCGAATCAGAACACAAATTATTTAACTTCTTTGAGTCTTAGTTTTTTCATCATCAAGTTGGAAAAATAATAGTACCTACTTGACAGGATTCTCTTGAAGATTACATGAGATATAAGGTATATAAAGCACAGAAAGTATTTGGCACAAAGCAAGCCTTCAGCAAGTAGTAGTTATTTTATTATCCCCATTCATTTCCTATCTCTACATATTCCCCATGAAGTTAAGCAAAGGTAAAATGAAGGTACCCAGTGACATTCGGGCATTGAGATTGAATTTCCCCCCTCCTACCCTCATAAGAGGGAAATGCATGTCCTTAGTTTTAAGAATTTTTCTTGTACTTTTTTCTTTTTGAAATAGATTTTGAATGGTCTTTTATTTCTTTTCTGTTTTCCATTAAAAATTCTAATTTCTGTGAGCTTTTCACAACTTTATCTTCTTGTTTTATTCTGCCTTAATAGTTCTTGTTCTCAAATGGTTCTTAAAAATAGCATTTCAGGGTGGCGCCTGTGGCTCAGTGAGTAGGGCGCCGGCCCCATATGCTGAGGGTGGCGGGTTCAAACCCAGCCCCGGCCAAACTGCAACAAAAAAATAGCTGGGTGTTGTGGCGGGCGCCTGTGGTCCCAGCTGCTCAGGAGGTTGAGGCAAGAGAATTGCCTAAGCCCAGGAGTTAGAGGTTGCTATGAGCTGTGTGACGTCATGGCACTCTACCGAGGGCAATAAAGTGAGACTCTGTCTCTACAAAAAAAAAAAAAAAAAAATAGCATTTGATTTCAGTGTCATGGCTGTAATATCTTCTTATATCTGTGAGGATATTAATTACAGTTTTGGACGTTTTCTTCTCCTCCCCGCATTGCCTTCCGAGCTGCTTTGTCCTGTGTGATGGTCTTGGTCTCTTTTTTCCTGAAGTGGCTTTCCTCAGGTGGTGAGTATCCTTGGCAATCAGTCTGTCATATTTAAGCATGAGCCCCTGAAAAGCTAGACGGAAGGTTGGTTTGCATGGGTAGGACTAGGAACTGCTGTGGTCAATCATGGGGATTTGGCTTGTTATTGGGGACACCCAAGTATTTTTTTTTATTGATGCTTTTATGGGTTTCAGTGTACTGATTTGATATACAATGTGAAATGCTTACATTGAATAAGTAACACGTCTATCACAATTATACTCTTTTCTTAATAGCTTTAAAATGTACCGTTGCATCATGCACATTAGGTGAGGTCCCAAGTATCTTTATCTGTGGAACTTTCTCTTGGGTCTGCCACTTTTCTCCAAGAAGGGTCCTTCATACAACGTATACTCTTGTCTTGAGGACAAGAGTATAAATTTAGTTCTAGCACTAGGGGAGCAAGAAGGGAAGCAGGCAGGAGGGTCTCTCCATTCAGCTTGCCATATTTTCTTATTCTTCTGTTCTAAGAGGCATCTCATCTTGTCCTCATCTGTGCCTAAGTTCCAGATTCTTTTTTTCTGAGACAGAGCCTCAAGCTCAAGCTGTTGCCCTGGGTAGAGTGCCGTGGTGTCACAGCTCACAGCAACCTCCAACTCCTGAGCTTAAGCGATTCTCCTGCCTCAGCCTCCCGAGTAGCTGGGACTACAGGCTCCGGCCACAACGCCTGGCTATTTTTTTTTTTTTGGTTGTAGTTGTCATTGTTGTTCGGCAGGCCCGGGCTGGATTCGAACCCATCAGCTCTGGTGTAAGTGGCTGGCACCCTAGCTGCTTGAGCCACAGGCGCTGAGCCTAAGTTCCAGATTCTTGCTGATTTTCCCCAGAGTGGGGGAAAGGCTGTTATTTGGCTATGCGGATGAGACATGCATTTGGGCACAAAGTGCTTCTTACACCAGCTTGTGACCAATCCTCCTGTCGTTAGCCCTGCCTTGCCCCTCTGCTTTCAGGGATATCTAATTTGTGTTACAGATTCCCGAGCCTTTCTGAGGTGCTGTGGTACAGACATCTTGCCTCTGGGCGCCTTCCCCCATGGGTGCTTAAGAGTCAGCTGGCTTTTTGACTCTTCCCTGCAGTTTCCACGCCACAAAACGCTACTGACATTTCTCATTTGCTGTTTGCTCTTCTCTTTTGCTTTGTGTATTTTTAGCTCCTTAATTTCTTTTTGGTGTCACTTTTAAGAGGAAGTGGAGATAAATACCTGTGTTTATTTAATCAGAAGCCCACTCATGGGCTTTTAACAATGCACAGGCACCCATGCCCCATCCTTGAAGATTCTCATTTGGGAGCCTGGGTGGGCTCTGGACTTTCCCACATGTGATGGGCTCTGCAGGAAGCTGATAGAGTGAACGGACTCTGTGGCCCACTGTGCCCAGTGGAGGGTGGTTTTGAATATTTGTCTCATGCATTGTTGGCTTTTCTCCTCACTGAAAGCACAGCCGTGGAAAACAGGTTTGAAAAGCATTCACTGGGTGCTTTCAATGTCCCTGCAACTGTGTTAAAGAGTCTTTTAGAGTGCAGATGATTGAATCAAACAGCTTTGGCTGGGAATTTTTTGGCTGATGTAAATCGATGGTGGGAAAGGTAGGATCATGCACTGTATGGCTTTCCAGGTTTTCCACCAACAATTTTTTCCACATGTTGGCTCCATCCTGCATGAGGTTAGAAGCATTTTCATTGTCAGAATTGGTCTTGCAGCTTTACAGATTCAAGGTCAGACACTAAGGGGCTCTCCCTCCCACCCTACTATTTGCATTCCTGCTAAGACCACTGGGTGGCCTCTTGTGGGGCAGCTTTTATCCCCTGGCCAATTGTGCTAAGCAAGGCAGGATATTGGAGGATGATGGCAGCTTCAGATCTTCCAGTGAATGGGAAGGGGAGCGATGTTCCTATAAGGGTGAACCTGAGAAGAGAAGGGGGAAAGGGTTGTTTTCAAAAGAAGGAAGGGATTCCAGGCAAAGAGAAAAATAAATGCTTTACAGTTCACTCCTTTGGCTACTTAGTGCCTGGGTGTGAAGGTGTACAAACTCACACCTCCCCACACTTTTTCTGAGGCATTTCTAGAAACGTCTTATCCAATCAATGGAAGTATCCCATGGAAAAATTACATATGTATTTTCCTCAGCATTTGGAAATGTTTCAGGGACATGCCCAACTGCTATCCACCATTCCACATCTTTTGCGATGTCCATGCTTTTTCGTCAGTTCCGGAAGTAGCTCCTTAGGATCCTGAAACTTGTAGGCAATGTGATACATTTAATTGTTCTCAATTTGCCCAAGCGCCTAGAGCTCTGGTCTCAATGGGCAGGGTCCCCAGACACAGGAGGTAATCGGTTAACAAACAGCTTAACTGATTTTTTTTTTTTTTTCAGACAGTATCACTTTGTCGCCCTTGGTAGAGTACTGTGGCCTCATAGCTCACAGCAACTTCAAACTCTCGAGCTCAAGTGACCCTCTTGCCTCAGCCTCCCACGTAGCTGGGCATATAGGCACCCACCACAATGCCTGGTTATTTTTAGAGACAGGGTCTCGCTCTTGCTGAGGCTGGTCTTGAACTCCCGAGCTCAGGCAATTCACCTGCCTCAGTCCGGCCTCCCTAAGTGCTAGGATTACAGGTGTAAGCTACTGCACCCGGTGAGCTTCACTGATTTTTACCAAAGATTGCCGTCCAAGGGAAGGATCCTGACTGCCTTCCCCTTGCTATTCTGGTCTTCTGTTGCTGTACAACAAACCACCCCAAAGAGTGGGTAAAGCAGTAATAATCATTTCTCTTCCTCATGACTCTGGAAGTCGAAGGGGCTCAGCCAGGCAGTTCTCACTCATGGTCTCAGACGGCACTGAGGCTCAGCTTCTGCACCCCAAAGGGGCTGCCTGAGCTGGGGAGACTCTATCAGCTGAGGCTCCTGGGGCAGCTCTCTCCATGCGTCTCTATATGGCAGCCTCAGGGATCTGAATTTCTCATGTGGAGACTTGAGGCTCCTCAAGTGAGAGTTCCAAGAGAAACTGGCAGCAGCACCATGCCTTTTTCTTTCCTAACCTCACAAATCCTACCGTGTCATTTCTACTACATTCTGTTCTCCAAGGCCTGCCCAGTTTCAAGGGGAAGGGCACAGGGAGGGACTCTACCTCTTGATGGAAGGAGAGTTGAAGAATTTGCAGACATGCTAAAACCCCCATACCTTCCTCAACTCAGCTGGATCCACAGTTTAGATTATGTCACTTTAAATATCATACATCTGTCTCATACAAGATTCCTTTGGTTGCATGTGACATAGCCACAGTTCAAATTAGCATATGGCCAAATCCAAGACGGACGGGATGACATCAGTATCTCTGCTTCCTTTTAGAGAGTCCCAGTGACTCACTTAGGATATGTGACCATCCCTGAACCAACGATGGTAGTTTCCGGGTGTGCACCGTGCTTGACATAACTTGGAATGGGTGATCACCTCTTCATTACTCACCATTATCAAGGTCACGTAAAGGTAGCAAGTCCCGTGTGAAGCCATGATGAAGGTGTGGAAGGAAGAGTAATTCCCTGGAAGAAAAGGAAGGTCAGAGAAGGAGGGTGGGGGACTGGCTGGACAACACAACTTCCCTCAACCTGTACATCTATCAGCTCCTTTCATTACAGCAGCAACCAACCATGAGGCAGGCACTACTGTTACTGCTTTTTTTATTTTTAAATTATTTTTTATTAAATCATAATTTTGTACATTGATGCATTTATGGGGTTCAGGGTACCACTTTGATATGCAATGTGAAATGCTTACATTGAACTAAGTAACACATCCATCACAATTATACTCATTTCTTTTCTTTTCTTTTTTTTTTTTTTGAGACAGAGCCTCAAGCTATCACCCTGGGTAGAGTGCCATAGCATTACAGCTCACAGCAACCTCCAACTCCTGGGCTCAAGCAAGTCTCCTGTCTCCGCCTCCCAAGTAGCTGGGACCACAGGTGCCAGCCACAACACCTGGCTATTTTTTGGTTGCAGCCATCATTGTTGTTTGGTGGGCCTGGGCTGGATTCAAACCTGCCAGCTCAGGTGTATATGGCTGGCGCCTTAGCTGCTTGAGCCACAGGCACCGAGCCTATACTCATTTCTTAATAGTTTTGAAATGTACCATTGGATCATGCACATTAGCTGAGCCCCCCCCACATACTCTCCCTCCTCCCATATCCCCCCTCCCCTCTCCTCTCTCCTCTTCCCTTCTACTTTTTGGACTATAGTTATGTTTTGCCATTTGTATGAGTATGTGGGTGGTTATATATAGATTTCATAGTAGTATTGAGTACATTGGATGTTTTTTTTCCATTCTTGAGATACCTTACTAAGAAGAATATGTTCCAGCTCCATCCAGGTAAACATAAAAGATGTGAAGTCTCCATCTTTTTTATGGCTGCATAGTATTCCATGGTATACATATACCACAATTTGTTAATCCATTCATGGGTCGATGGGCACTTAGGCTGTTTGGCTGTTTCTATGTCTTGACTGTTATGAATTGGGCTGCAATAAACATTCTGGTGCAAATGTCTTTGTTGTAAAATGATTTTTGATCATCTGGGTATATACCTAGGAGAGGAATTGCAGGATTGAATGGTAGGTCTACTTTTAGTTCCTTGAATGTTCTCCAAAATTCTTTCCAAAAAGGTTGTATTACCTTGCATTCCCACCAGCAGTGTAGAAGCATTCCCTTCTCTCCTCATCCGTGCCAACATCTGTAGTTTTGGGATTTTGTGATGTGGGCTAATCTTACTGGAGTGTCACTCCTTTTTAAAAAATGAAAAAGAAAAAAAAAAGTGCTATTCCAAGGTCACACAGATAAATGCAGCGGTGAGTTCTGGAGCCTGATTCTGAGTACAAAGTCCATGCTTTTAATACTCTTCTCTCTGCCTGGTCTATAGCCCAGATTCTTCAGTGTAGTCCGACGGAGTCTCACTTTGTCACCCTTGATATAGTGTCATGGACTCATAGTTCCCTCAAACTCAGCAACCTCAAACTCTTGGGCTTAAGTGATCCTCTTGCCTCAGCCTCCTGAGTAGCTGGGACTACAGGCGCCCACCACAATGCCTGGCTATTTTTAGAGATGTAAATATCATACATATGTCTTATACAAGATTCTTTTGGTTGTAATTTTACTTCATCGCGCTTCTAGCTGTGAGATGGGGTCTTACTCTGGCTTAGTCTGGTCTCGAACATGTGAGCTCAGGTAATCCACCTACCTCAGAATCCCAGAGTGCTAGGATTACAGGTGTGAGCCGTGGCGCCTGGCTATGTTTGCCAATATCTCTTGTCTTCCCCCAGCATTGCCTGGCATGGTGTCCTAGAGACACTCTTACCAGTGTCTCTAGGTTGGTCCTGTTTTGGGGTAGAGCTTAGTGTAGTCAGTCATGAAGGCCCTGGCCCAACAGTGGGCCATGTGGACTCCAAGGAGGGCACTGTTACCCTTTGACAATGGCCTTCTGTCACCTGAAAAGGACAGGAAAGCCTATACCTTCTCTAGTCTGGGGTCTCATTGGATCATTTTGAAAGTTTCTGAATTTCTTCCCTTCAGCCCACCTGCAGGGCTAAGGTCATTGACATGGCCACAACCCAGTAGTGATCAAGGCCTTTCCTTCGGGCCTGTGGCAAGGGCTCCTCCTACGGGGTGATGTGGCAGAGTTCCCATCACTGTAGTTGTTCAGCCTCAAAATGCCTCACACATAACATTAATGACAACCCATGTGGAGTCAGAGAAAGGGGAAATAAGAGATCTCTCCCTCTGCACATTGTTTTTTTTTTGGCCAGGGCTGGGTTTGAACCCGCCACCTCCAGCATATGAGGCTGGCACCCTACTCCTTTGAGCCACAGGCGCCGCCTGAGATCTCTCCCTCTGGACCTTTGTAGACCCCAATATTATATGAGAAACTTCTTTTCATGCAAGAAAGTAGCAAAAGGACCCAAGGCAGGTGCTGTTTCCAAGCTGAGGGCTCAAGGGTTGGGGAGAAGGCCTTGTTTTTAAACACCTAGAAGCGTGATAAAGTAAAATTACAATAGTTTGACAGCATAATTTTAATAAGTCTCACTTTTTTTTTTTCAGGTGCTGAGATTCATCAAATCATGGCTTGAAGCAATAGAGGGATGATAAGGAAGGTAACAAGTGTTGAGACATAAGTAGTCACTGTGGTGGGTGCCTTGAATGTTATTTGCTTGCTAGAGTTGTTCACGCTGTTGATATTCCCAAATGCTTTACTGACTTAAATTTAAAAATGATTATTTAATATATTCAGTTCTTTCTTCCTTCTACTCTTGAGAGAAAGAGCTTTATGGGTTTCTAAGTTGGGGAGTGGAGCAGGGTTGGGTGTATAACTCTGCATGCCCCCCATCCTTCTTTTCTTTTTTTTTGGCCGGGGCTGTGTTGAACCCGCCACCTCTGGCATATGGGGCCGGTGCCCTACTCCTTTGAGCCACAGGCGCTGCCCTGCCTCCCATCCTTCTTGCCTGCCCCCAGCACCTCCCCTTTCTCTAGGGGTTGGGGTCATGCTCTTCCACCTCTCAGGCTGCAGCTGGAAGCCATAGAGAGCCCAGATTTGGGGGGGTGTTCAGAAGACACACAGGGCTATGCTGCCGGTGAGGAAGAAGGGGGGCAGCTGCTGGGGCCTCCAGAGAATGCTGGAACATTCTAGAAATCCTTTAACTCATTCTGTCATGGAATTGCTCCTTCTTTCATTTACTGTGCCATGGTACACACCAGCTCTGGGCTGGGTACAGGGGATGTGGGTGAGGCATAGACAGCCTTACTGCCCGTTCTCTAAGGATTGTACTCTGCCCTTAGCCTGAGTGTGCTGGGAGTGGGAGGTAGCACTGAGGCAGGTTTGCCTCCAAGAGCAGCAAAGCCCGATCAGACCTGCTGAGGTGAGCCAACAGGGGAAGTGTTGGGGGTTTAGCAGCTTGATGTTCTGGGTGCTGCACCTGGTGGGTGACTGGTCCTGGTAATAGGTGGCCTTGTGATAGTCCCTTTCTGCACACAGAGTCTCTGGGTTTCCAACAGTTTGATTTAAATAGGGGATAAAATCTGACTTACTCATTAGCATCAATGACAGATGGTGTGCAAATCTTGACTACCCTAAGTAACACAAAATCAGAATGATACACATGTTTGTGAAGGATTTCATACTTGGGGCTGTCAAATCGTGTCAGTTTCTACCTCTGCAGTATCTCTTCCATCCATCAATTCCCTCCTTCCTGTCCCTGCCGTCCTAGTTCAATCCCTCATTATCTCTTGCCTAAGATTACTGCGTCTCCTTTCTAACTGGCTTCTCTGCCCCCATTGCCTCTGCTTTTGAAATCATCCTACAGAAAGCTGTTGGATTAATCTTCTTAAAGTATAGTTCAGATTGCATCATTCCCTGACTCAGAAACATTTTGTTATTTCTTTCCATTGTCTGTTAAATTAAGAGGACATCCTTTTGGCCTAGCACACTGTAGCCCGTGTCTGCCATGTGGCTGCACCGTCCCTCCCTGCAGCTCACATCTGGACGCCCGCCGGTTCCCCCAGGTCAGGGGTCACCTGGCTCTGCACATTGTTGCTCCCCTGCTTTCCCTTCTCTGGGCCTCGGGCTGGAATGTTCCTTCTTATAATCTGTGCCTGGCATCTGATGGCACTGTGCCAAACCTTTAGGACCTTTAGGACTTTATGGCCTCCTCAGCCATAAAGCCTGCCCTGTTCCCACGTGGGATATTATTGCTCCCACCCCGACCCACCACAGCAAGCATTTTGTTTCTCTCTTATGACAGTTGTTACAATTAGCAGGAAGAGTCCTCTTTGAACAGAAAGCGTAAAAGGGCAGTGACTTATATCAGGCACTCACAAGCACTCAGAAAATGTTGACTGTGGAGAATGAGCGTCTCATCCATCTTTCCTATCATGTAGTGTGTATCAGGCAGGTCTTACTGCTTTGTGGAAAACTAGAACTGAGACCCCCTAGATAAGAAATGATAAGGGGTCTCCGCGCCTTGTGGCTCAAGTGGCTAAGGTGCCAGCCACATACACCTGAGCTGGCGGGTTCGAATCTAGCCTGGGCCCTCCAAACAATGACAACAACCACCACAAAATAGCCGGGCGTTGTGGTGGGCGCCTGTAGTCCCAGCTATTTGGGAGGCGGAGGCAGGAGAATCGCTTGAGCCCAGGAGTTGGAGGTTGCTGTGAGCTGTGATGCAACAGCACTCTACCCAGGGTGACAGCTTGAGGCTCTGCCTCAAAAAAAAACAAAAACAAAAAAGAAATGATAAGGGAAAGAAATGGAAGGCTGTGCATTGCATACATGTTCCTTATCACAGTGTGTGACTTAGGAACAGAAATCCAACTCGAACTAGCTTAATCAGAAAGGGAATGATTGGAAGGACATGGGTTTGTAGAACTGAAGAGAAAGAGGAGGGAACCAGGGTCGTTTCTGGGACCTCAGGCACTAGCACCGACAGGAGCGCTGAGTTTGTTGCAGACTCAGCATCTCACACTGAGATGGGAGTTAACTTTAAAGTGAGGCTAGGAGGCTACCTAGTGAGAAGGATGAAGAAGTGCAAAGTGGATTTCTATGGGTCATACGTGATCAAATGAAGTTAAGAGGGTGACCATCTCAGTCCTAGTGCTTTTTGGCCCACACTGAAAGATTTGCAAGAAGACATCTCTGAGGTCATCCCTGATTGTGTTGTCTGGCTCCTGCAGAGGCTGTAGACCTACAGGGCAGCCCGTAGATAGACAGGAAGGCAGGAGTGTTATGGTCTGAACCTCTGAGTGCACCCAAATTCCTGTGTTGAAATCTTTACTCAGAAGGTGATCGTATTAGGAGGTAGAAGCCTTTTAGGAGGGATTGGGTTATGAGGAAAGCCCTCATGAGTAAGATTAGTGCCTTATAAAAGAGACTGCAAAAGGCTAGCTTGGTCCTTCACCAAGTGAGGACACAGTGCCAAGGTTCCCTCCCTAGACATCGAGTTGAATCCATTTGCTTCTTGATCTTGGGCTGCTTAGCTTCCAGTACTGTGAACAACCATTTCTGTTGTGTATGTGCCACTTGTTTTTAATGGTATTTAATTATAGCAGCCTGAAGGGACAAAAGAAGGAGGCTCAAGTATCAGGAAGAAGGAACGAGTAATAGAGCTCCGGGCTGGAGCTGGGGGTGCTGGTGCTGGTAGAGGCGGGAGGAGGGTGTGTGAGCACTCCTGCCGTGGAAGGGGATGGTTCTAGACTGCCAGTTCTGCTGTAAGTATGGCACATTGGAAGTTGAGCCTTTGAATTAACAGGCGCTGAAAAAAATGTCCTGGTTGCAGGAACAATTAGATTCCTCAAAAGGACTTATAAGTAATGGCTAACTGAGGGAGCAGGTAATGAGAGAGAGACATGAATCTGTGAGTCCATGACCGACCATAAGAAACATCTGCCTACCAGAGGTAACCTGAATATTTAACGCTGCAAATCTATAAATATTTAACTACATTCCAATATTTAGCTACTAAAATTGCCTCAAAAAAAAAATGAGATTTTTCTGAATACAGGGCCATTTTTCTCAGGGCACAGTGTAGCCTAAGCAATTCATTTAAAAAATCATTTTTGACAACTTGCCATCGATTACAGACCGTGCCCGGCGCGTGATGGGGTCTCTTCTGATGCACTGATCAGGCAGAGTGTAATAAAAGCCCTGATGTGGCTATCTCTCATCACACACGGGGTGTCAGAAAACCTCTCTTGGTTTCTTGACATTTTCAGAGCGTATCTTTTCCTTCCTCTCCCTATGCGAGGCATACAAGACTTTCCTCTGAGCAAATTCATGCCCCAATATAGAAAAGATGTGTTCCGAGGAAATGATTAGCAACAGCGACATAATAGCTAACAACAGGGGAAGGTGAAATCCCCAGGACCTGTGGCTACAGACACATCCGCAGGCAGATTAATGCAGGGACACCGAGGATGTGGAATATTAACCACCACCCCCCCACACACACACCATCTGTGTCCACTTGTCCTGGAAAGCCTTTGCACGCCCCAGGGCTTGGGTTCCCCAGTTTAAAGATTGCTTTTCTTCCCACGCCTTGTCTCTCAAATTCTCCTCTGCATCAGGGGCATTCCCTTCTCTCTCAATACCTTCTCTACCTTCACATTTAAAGGAAGACAGCTCCCAAGCCAAAACAAAGCCTGGATGAGACTCTTCGTCCACATCAACTCTATCACCATTGCCCAAACCTCTGCGCCTCCACTTTCTTCCCATCACAGCCTCCTAGATTCACAAACAACTTGTCCACCCTAAGTACTTGCTGCTCCATTACTGGATACGCAGTTATCCGATATGGATCCGATATGGCCCCGGGGATTAATGCCCTCTGAAGGCATGGAAGAGACACGTGTATGGGGAGGAGTATTTCTGACACCAGCAATATTAATATTAATGACTAACAGTTACAGAGTCCTCGCTGGGCACCAGGGCCTTCACACGTGTCATCTGAAATCCTCACGACACCCTGTAAAGCAGACAATATCATCTCCAGTTTGCGTGTGAGTCCAGGATGCTGAAGCCCATGCGTGTCCCTCTGTTATGCTCTGTGAGGAGTGGAATCACTGCCCTTGAAAGGGAGAAGGCGCAGGGGCTCACACCTCTAGTCCCAGCACTTTGAGAGGCGGAGGTGAAAGGGCCCAGGAGTTGGAGCCTGCAGTGAGCTGCGATCAGGCCACTGCACTCCAGCCTCGGTGACAGAGTGAGACCTAGACTAAAAAAAAAAAGAAGAAGAAGAAGAAGTGAGAGCAGAGGGGCTGACAATGCCTCCCATAGACTAATGATAACCACGTGAACAGACAAGCCTGGGGCTTTTGTGTGCATCAGGCCCAACTCTACAGAGTGCAGTACTATCGTTATTCCTCTCAGCTCACACCGGTTGTGAGTATTGGCGCTGGAGTCAAGCCCTGGACATCCCATTGCAGAAAGGTGGCTTATGCCAGTCCTTTGGAGACAGTGTCTCAGGATTAGGTAGAGGGAATGGGGAGCCCCTTTCTCACAAGTTGCCTCAAGCATAGACGCCACATCACACAGGGCTGCAGCCACAGCCCCTGACTGTCCTTAGCAGGCTCATAGCTCAGCCACGCACAACAGTGGTGGGTGTGAGTTTGAAGACAGACCCCTGGGATGGGGATTGAGTCACAATGAGGAGTTGTGGTAGTCCGGTCCTTCCAAACACCATCAGCCCCAAACCACAGGTTTGGCCCCATCTGCCCCTGTCCTAAACTGCAGGTCTCGGGAATCGATTGCTGCTGTGCCTGCTCCGAAAATCCGGTTCCCCCCTTTTCTCCTGATCTTCAAAGCCCTGTTTAAAATTTATTTCCTCTAATCTGACAATGTTTGTTAGATTTCATATGTTTGTGTCTTTTGAGTGAACAATTCCACTTTAAAGATGTGAAACTAGTAAAAAGCTGTTAAGAATGCAAAGATGTAAGCTCAAGGCTGTTCACTGCTCCTTTGCTTGATATGGCAAGAGGTGGAAACAACTTAAATGTCCATTCATGGAGGAGGGAGAAATAAATTGGATACTTCCCTTACAAAGGAACACTATGCAGCAGCTGATAGTGCACAGAAAGATGTTAGAGATACACGTTTCAGTGAAAAAGTCTGTGGAACAATATAGGCTGCTTTTCTTTGAAGAAAAGAACTAAAAAAGGCATAGAAAGGTTGAAAATACACTCAACTACTGATACCATCATTTGCCTTTGGAGGGCAGGACTATGGGGGACTTTTTCTTTTTAATACTTTTGTAATGTTTGATTTTTTTAAGAGATGGGGTCTCACTATATTGCCCAGGCTGGCCTGAGAATCCTACCTCAGCCTCCTGAGTACCTGGGACCACAGGTGTGAGCCACCAGACCCAGCTCTTGGTTTTTTTTTTTTTTTTTGGTCTGTTTTTGTTTTTTAAGATAGTCTCACTCCGTCACCCTGGGTAGAGTGTGTCATGGTGTCATCATAGCTCACAGCAACCTCCAAAACTCCTGGGCTCAAGCGATCCTCTTGCTTCAGTCTCCCAAATAGCTGGGACTACAAATGCCCACCATAACGCTTGGGTAGTTTTTTTTCTATTTTTAGTAGAGATGGGGTATTGCTCTTTCTTAGGCTGGTCTAGAACTCCTGAGCTCAAGAAATTCACCTGCCTTGATCTCCCAGAGTGCTAAGATTACGGGTCTGAGCCGCCGCAGCTGCCTCCTTTTTCTTTTTTTTAAATAAAAGGCAAAGACTGCATCTGCCTCAGTTACCCCTCTCTGCTCCTCAGCACATTACTCCTACCTTTTCAAGCCCTTGTTTTAACCTCGGTTGTTTAGCATATTGGTTTTCTCTCCTGCACTGTAAACTCCTTGAAACCAGGGTTTGTGTGATTTATTTATTTATTTTGCAGTTTTTGTTCAGGGCTGGGTTTGAACCCATCACCTCCGGCATATGGGGCCAGCGCTCTACTCCTTTGAGCCACAGGTGCCGCCCTTGTGTGATTCATTTTTGTAATTCATTCATTCATTAAATTGCCAATGCCTGACCTTTTCCTGACTACAAAAGCAACAGTTCCACAGAGCCCATTTTGCTGTCTCCTCTGAACTGACGTGAATTGATTTCATGTTGGCATTTGAAATAGGCTGGTTTGCTGTCTTACATGAACATCTTTAAATTTATTCACAAGTGTTAATACAATGTGTGGGGTAATTTATACCCACCTTTTGTAAATATAGTTCAGGTGCGTGTATAATGGGACAGTTGTTGATATGTTTGTGCAGGGAGAAAGATTGAAAATGAAATGTCAAGATGAATTCTAGAAGCAGCACAGCCTTTGACGGAGGAGAAATAGGCAAACCTCTAATTCTTTCTGGTTCTTGATTTCTTTTTAAGACTTGTCAGCTGAAGAAAGTGAGGAGGCTTGAACCAAGGCCAATGTAATTTTTTTTCCACCCAAGCCTTCAAACTGCCAGGCTCTGAGAGAGGACTCCGACAGCAAGGGTGGAGGGGGCTGACTGTCAGCATGCAAATTTTTTTTTTTTTTTTGGCCGGGGCTAGGTTTGAACCTGCCACCTCCGGCATATGGGACCGGCGCCCTACTCCTTGAACCACAGGCACCGCCCCCTTTTTTTTTTTTTTGGAGCATGCAAACTTTTTAAAGACAGCCTATTTGTCTGGAGGACTTGTCCAAGTTTCCCAGTTAAGAATTTGTCCTTTCTTTTTTTCATTACAAACAGATATAATATCAGACCTGAGTGACTGAGTTCTGGCCTCAAACTTCCCACAAGGACAGATAAGAATTCTCTTTTTGAACACAAAAAATACTTCAGGTAGTCAATTTGCTATTGGAAAAAAAGTCAAATAGTCAATCTTGGGAATCTAGACTAGAGCTCTCCTTTTTAAAGAAATGTGTGTGTTAGGCCGGGCATAGGCGGGTGGACTGTCTCAGCTCATGAGTTTGAGAACAGCCTGAGCCAGAATGAGACTGGCACTCTACCCGAGGGCGGTACAGTGAGACTCTGTCTCTACAAAAAAAAAGAGACCTTGTTTCTAAGAAAAAAAAAAAAAAAAGTAGTCGGGTGCTGTGGTGGGCACCTGTAGTCCCAGATACTTGGGAGGCTGAGGCAAGAGAATCACTTAAGCCCAAGAGTTTGAGGTTGCTGTGAGCAGTGATGCCACAATACTCTACCCAGGGTGACTGAGTGAGACTCTGTCTCAACAAAAAGAAAAAAAATGTGTGTTATGGAAGAGATGGCCAGCCTCTCACAGATGTTGCAGTCTCCTCTCAGAGAAAAGCTGGAGACACAGAGTCAGAGATCCAAGGCACGAGATGGAGCAGAGGGCCAGTCCCTGAGATTTCCCGACTCTTGTGCATGGGCAGTCTGTCTCTACCAGCCCTGTTGGGAGGCCAGCGTTGCCGAGCACACAGCGGGCAGGGCCAAGGTGAGAGGTAGAATGGCAATTCAGCTCTGAACAGGTATCGAATGTTATTTTTAAGTAATTTAGAATCAGAGTACATTAGAGCATTAGAACCAGAGAGGACCTCAGACACTGTCTAGTTGCCCAAAATTCTGCAGGATAATCCTAGGCACAATTTTAAGTGTTGAGAAATAAGGGAGGAGGCATTCTATGGCCATGTATTTTGGGGAAATGCTGATGTAGCAGATGCTGCCAGTGGCCTGCCATATCCCTGTGGTCTTGCTGCTACAGCACAAGAAACTGACTTCTGGCCAGGTGTGGTGGCTCACACCTGTAATCCTAGCACTCTGGGGGGCTGAGGCAGGTGGATTGCTTCAGCTCAGGAGTTCTAAACCAGCATGAGCAAGAGACCTCCGTGTCTACTAAAAATATAGAAAAACTAGCTGGGTGCTGTGGCAGGTACCTGTAGTCCCTGCTACTAGGATGCTGAGGCAGGAGGATTGCTTGAGCCCAGGAGTTTGAGGTTGCTGTTGAGATATGATACCATGGCACTCTACCCAGGGTGACAGAGTGAGACTCAGTCTTAGCAAAAAAAAAAAAAAAGAAAGAAAGAAGGAAAGGAAGGAAAGAAAAAGAGAAAGAAAGAAAGAAAGAAAAAGAGAAAGAAAGAAGGAAAGAAAGAAAGAAAGAGAAAGAAAGAGAAAGAAAGAAAGAAAGGAAAGAAATAAATAAAGAAAGAAAGAAAGAAAGAAAGAAAGAAAGAAAGAAAGAAAGAAAGAAAGAAAGAAAGAAAGA
Organism: Nycticebus coucang; assembly: GCF_027406575.1. Lineage (NCBI taxonomy): Eukaryota > Metazoa > Chordata > Mammalia > Primates > Lorisidae > Nycticebus > Nycticebus coucang. The sequence continues at coordinate 58,750,220 of NC_069794.1, read as the reverse complement.
AAGAAAGAAAAGAAAGAAAGAAAGAAAAGAAAAGAAAGAAAGAAAGAAAGAAACTGACTTTAAGCAGCCTGAGTCCCCTGCTTAAAGGGGTGGGGAACTTATAGCCTTCAGGATCCTTGAGTGCAGCCTTTTGACTGAATCTAAATTTTACAGAACAAATCTTTTTTATTAAAAGTGGTGCATCAGAGAAAGATAAAGCTTTTCTTGTCTCTTTTGGTGCTTAAAAAAGAACAGTCTTGAAATCAGAAAGCCCCAGGTGTTCCCCACCCTTGCTGGGCTTTGTTGAAGCCACAGAGGACTGTCCTGTCCTCATAATGGTCCTGGAGTTCCAGCAGCTTGACAACCCCATAAGTAGTCCTCAGCCTATGACAGATGGTAGGTGGCCTCAACCTATGACAGGTGGGAGGTGGCGTGTAAATACTTCAGCTCCCTCGCTCCTTAGCGTGATAACTGAAGTATACATCCCACTCAGGCTTCCTGAATTTTCCCAGTGGGACTGAACTGTGATTGCCCCAAGGGCAGCTGGCTTAATAAGGTATCCTTTAAGGCTGCCTTGCCTTCCTATTTTTCTTCCCAATTTCCTTGTCATGTTTCCCTCACTCACCAGATAAACTACCTGTACTCAGATCCTCAGCGTCTGCTTCAGGAGCCTAAAGAAAGATAGCTGGGTAAAGAAACATGAACAGATTTCTTTACTACAGAACTTTCCAGAGCTTTTAACATGCTAATGTGCTTTGCAAATATCTAAGAGAGGGATTAAGTCTGCAGCACTTCCCAAATATTTGACTACAAAACCATATTTTCTTCCCCACAGATATCTCTGGAGACCAGTATTCTCAGCAAAATATTTTGGGACACACACGTTCTGTTTATTTCACTGACAAGACTACTGTCAATCTCAACGTTTACTGACAAGAGGATTAATCCCGGGAAAGTCAAGGACCCATCTCAAGGATCACAGCCAGGAGTGGCAGAATTACAATCAGAAATCTCAGTTTCCTGATATCTATTCCTCTTCTCTTCTTGCAACCCCATTTTGCTTCTGTACGTTATTCCAGAGGGGCCCAGTGTCAGAGCTCTGAGGCCAAGGGACATGGAACTGGGAGTTAGGTCCTGGGGATCCTGTCTGGGCTACGTCACCAGCCAGCTGCACCTTTGTTCATTATAGTAATCCTTTGTCTCCCCTTCTCATATACAAAACCAGAGAGTTAAGTTAGCTGACTTGGTTTTTTTTGTGGCAAAAACGTATATATCATAAAATTTACCATTTTAACCATTTTTAAGTGTACAGTTCAGTGGCATTAACTATATTCATATTGTTGTGTAACCAAGTCTACCATCCATCCAGAACTTGTTCCCTCACACTGAAATTTTATACTTAGGAAGTGAGAACTTTCCTCCCCAGCCCCTGCCTGGTAACTGCCCTTCTACTTTCTGTCTCTATGAATGTGACTCCTCTAGGCACCTCACAAAAATATAATCATACAATATTTTGTCCTTTTGTGTCTGCCTTATTTCATTTAGTATGATGTCTTCAAGGTTCATTCAAATTGTAGCATATGTCAGAATTTCAATCCTGTTTTTTTAAGGCTGAATAATAGTCCATTGTATGTATATAACACATTTTGTTTATCCATTCACGCATAATAGACATTTGGTTTATTTCTACCTTCTGGCTGTTGTGAAATAATGCTGCTAAGAACACTGGTATACAAATATCGGTTCCAGTCCTTGCTTTCAGTTCTTTTGTGTTTTTACCCAGAGTTGGAATTGCTGGACCAAACAGTAATTCTGTGGGTTTTTTTTATTTTTTTGACTGGGGCTGGGTTTGAACCCGCCACCTCTGGTAATTCTGTGTTTAATTTTTTGATGAACTACCATATTGTTTTCCACAGTGGCTACACCATTTTATATTCCCACCAGCAAGACACAAGGGTTCTAATTTTTCTACTTCCTCTCCAACACATGTTATTTTCCATTGTTTTTTTTAATGATAGCCATCTAAATGGGGGTGAAGTGATATCTCCTTGTAGTCCTAATTTTCATTTCCACAATGATAAGTGAAATTTGAACTTTTTTCAAATGCTTATTAAATATTGTATATCTTTGGAAAAATGTCTATTCAAGTTGCTTGCCCATTTTTAAATTGGGCTGGTTTGTTTTTTCTTTTTTTTTTTTTTTTGCTGTTAGATTATAGGAGTTTTATATATAGTATTTTATATATGGTATGTTGGTATCGATCTAAGTTAGTAGACTTTTTTTTTTTTTTTGAGACAGAGCCGCAAGCTGTCACCCTAGGTGACAACCTCCAACTCCTGGGCTCAAGTGAGTCTCCTGTCTCTGCTTCCATAGCAACCTCCAACTCCTGGGCTCAAGTGACTCTGCTGTGTCCGCTTCCCAAGTAGCTGGGACCACAGGCGCCCACCACAATGCCTGGCTATTTTTTGGTTGCAGCCGTCATTGTTGTTTGGTGGGCCTGAGCTGGATTTGAACCCACCAGCTCAGGTGTATGTGGCTGGCGCCTTAGCCGCTTGAGCCACACACACCGAGCCAAAGTTAGTAGACTTTTTTAAAAACATTTTTTTTTTTTTTTGTAGAGACAGAGTCTCACTGTACTGCCCTCGGGTAGAGTGCTGTGGCGTCACACGGCTCACAGCAACCTCTAACTCTTGGACTTATGCGATTCTCTTGCCTCAGCCTCCCGAGCAGCTGGGACTACAGGTACCTGCCACAATGCCTGGCTATTTTTTTTTTGTTGTTGTTGTTGCAGTTTAGCTGGGGCTGGGTTTGAACCCGCCACCCCCGGCATATGAGGCCGGCGCCCTACTCACTGAGCCACAGGCGCCGCCCTTTTTTAAAAACATTTTTTTGAGACAGTCTCACTCTGTCACTCTGGGGTTGAGTACTATGGTGTCATCATAGCTCACAGTAACCTCACACTCTTGAGCTCAAGTGATCCTCATGCTTCAGCTTCCTGAGTAGCTGAGACCGCAGGTGCTCACCACAATGCCCAGCTAATTTTTCTATTTTAGTAGAGACAGGGTCTCTCTCTTGCTCAGGCTGGTCTCAAACTCCTGACCTCAAGCAATCTACCCACATCAGCTTCTCAGAGTGCCAGGATTATAGGTGTGAGCCACTGCTCCTGGCCTGTTAGCTGACTTTTAACAGTTTGTTCTTATCTTAAAACTCATTTTAAAAGCACACTAACTGTTAACTCAATAAACCTCATGCTCTCTCATAGGTGGCCTAGAACCTGGCTTATTGGAATGTAATCCTGTCAAGGATTCACCTTGGGATCACCTTGAACTTGGTGTCAAGTTCACCTGGGATCTTGTTAGAAGTGCAGGCTATTGGGCCTCATCCCAGACCTCCTGGGTCACAGTCTGCGTTTGTGCAATCTTCCAGGCGACTCTGGTGATGCTGAAGCCTGAGAAGCTTGGCTCAAGAACACTGCGACTGTGTATGATAGAAGAAGCATCAGACATTCTTTTTCAATTTTTGATTCTAGAAAATCCTGGCAGTAGTACCCTTTCTTCTAATAAAAAGCAAGATCAAACTATGAAGTTCTGATGGAGCAGGTCACAAGTATATGACTCTTCTTAACCATGACAGGCTGAATGGATGTTTTTCTCTAGGGTTGAACCAGATCAATCCGTATGTCTACATCTTTTTCTATCTATTTCTCTTCTTTTCCCTTCTCTGTGCTCCAAAAATAACTGGAGCTGGTGGCAGTGCCTTCTGTTTCTTTCCAGAGGAGGGTGGAAGAACAGATTCTCATGCTGGTTTTCAGTGGTCCATCTGACACTGTTTTATTTCTTAGCTGCCCTGTGTAAATTGCTTGTAGGCAATTCTCTTTGTAACCTCCAGCTGGAGTTTTGTGCAGCCGAGGTAGTTATTATCTCAGCAAGTTAGTGACATCAATCTGTCTTTTCTCCTGTGGGACCGCATGCTTTTAATGAGAACCCTCACCGAGTGTCCACTTCTGGGCCTCTGGGGTGGGGACAGGAGCCAACCATGAGACCTGCCCGTCCCACTTGGCACAAGGAACTTTGAATCAATGACACCTGTACGCCAGGCACTTCATCTGATCTTTAAGCCTTGACAAACACCCTTGGCCCAGGTAGATCTCTGGACATGATAGTAATGTGTATGATACCCATCCTGATAGACACATTTGCCTTGAACATGAGGCTGGCTGCTTTTTTGTGTGTTCTTAATGGCAAGTCTTACTTTTAACGGCTCACTGAACTCACCTCCTACTCAGTTGAAGTTGTCTTTTAATAATATGAGCGTTATCATTGTTTATACTTATTTCTATTACTTACAGCATTCAGGTAGCAGGAATAAGAAACTAAAATACACAGTTTCTCACCATTCCTCAGCAAGAATAAACATGAAAGGAAAGAAGTAAGTGGGAGGCATCTCTGTAAATTGATGTTCAACATCAGTCAAAAATCTCAGTTTCTCTGCAATGCCTTTCACTACAGGAAAGAGTGACTGCAGGAAAGGACTAATTGGGGGAACACGGATGCGTGCAGTGGATGTCGAGTTTGACTGGTCTAAGCCAACTGCAACCTTATCCCCTTCTCCTGCTAGTGGTTGGTTCTGGAATGGTATGTGATAAAATGAGGTGCACCATGATGTGGTGTCTAGGGATAGAGTGAGGATGGGAAGATTCTGGGAGGGGTTTCCTTGTTCTATTAAAAAATGGTTCTCTTTCACTGTTGACCCTGTTATATCTGGAGGTGATACCTGGAGCACTGCTGCCATATAGCCCAAGGACCAAGCCAGCCCTGGGGCCAGTAGAAAGTCCCTGGACCCTCATGACACTGCTGAGCTGCCAGATCAACAAACCCAGATCCTGACCTATGGTCTTACAGTTTTGTGAGACAGTAAATTTCCTCATTGTTTCAAGTCAGCTTCAGTCAGGAGTTTTGTTTCCTGCAACCAAAAGCATTCTCAGAGATACAGAGGGAAATTATGGACTATATTTATCCCAATATTTTAGTTCTTTGGGTTTATTTAGTTTGCAGTGTTATAAGTTCATGGAGGAAACAGATCCATATTCCAAAGTGTATAAGCATTCTAAAGATAAATGAAATATAACTTTTCACATTTACTTACTTTTGAGACTCCCTTCCCTCGTGACTTTCCTTCACTAACAGAGATAATTAAGAGCCAGTCATTTGATTTCCACTGAACTATGCATCTTTGGAGGTGTAGTGTGGGTACCTCTGTAGCCAGGATCCTCTGTTTCAGTCTACTCCATTTGGGCTTAGCTGTGGGCCCATCCTGAGATGAGCTCACAGTCCACAGTGTGGGCTTAAGATCACAGTAATTACAACATGTTTCAATAATTTGGGGGTAAGATAAAATTGATTTATAAAAGGAAAGCCTTTAAAGTTAAATGTTAGTTATTTTCTGAATAGCTAATTCATGCAGATGGTACACAATTCAAAGGCACAAAAAGGTATACAGAAAAAAGAAAGTCTCCCTTTTACCTCTGGCTCCAGCCACCCAGCTTCCCTTCCTCTGGGCAATCACTAAAACTGTTGATGAAAGGAAAACTTATTTCTTTAATCCACTCAGGCCTTGGGTCAACCCAGGACATGAGGCTGGCAGGGACTGATGATATTCTGGTGAAGTTGGATAGAGCCCAAGACCAAGACCCCCTAAAATTGTGCTCTGGTCCTGTCTCGAGAGAACAGTTGAGCCACTGCCCTTGAGCAGATCACGTGGTCTTTTTAGGTCCCTGCTGCCTCACCTGTGCAGTGGAAACCATAGGCCTACTCTATTCTTCTTAAGTAGTTAAACTTCAGGAGAAATAGAACAGTAAAAGTTATCTGGAAAAATGAAAACATAATAGCAGTTGAATGCAGGCAAATGAGAACAGTTTACCCCACTGGGGTCCAAAAATGGGATAAATATTTTCTTTCACATATATACAATTCCATTTAATGCTTCAATAATTTCTGCATGACCTAGACATCAATGTCAAAATAAAGGATTATAGGACTTATTGTCAACAGGTTCTAATTAGCTGGTGCCACTATTTTTGACCTCTTTTAAGAGATGGGAAGCTTTAAGATTTGGGTAGATTGTTTTTTTCCTTTCTAGGCATTAAGTGCCTTTGTTGACACTGGAGCGCAGGGTTGAGAGACAGAAAAGTAGGACCCAGTTTATACACTTCCCCGCTGGAGGTTAAACTCCTGCAGCTGGTTCCCTGGCCCTTGGACTTCGGCGCGGGCAGGTGGAAAGTGTGTGCATTTGTGCCTGGCGGCATTGTAGGGACAAGCGTTACTGGGGGGGGAGTGGGGGGGGAGGTAGAAGGTGGTGGGATCAGGCTTCCTCATGCTAGGACTGAATTCTTACAGAATGAGCAAGCCGTCACTGGAGAGAAATTACAACTCAGTCTCTATTTAGGTTGGTTGAGGGCTTTTAGGAATATGCAGAGCTGCAGGCAGAACTGTGTGTGGCTGAACAGGAAAGTACCCAGAGCCACTGGGGCTGAGCGTGGATGGGTAATGAGGGTTGACTGGCCAGGAAAAAGCCCGCATTGTGTGGGACCGACTGCAGGCTGCTGCCGGAGACCCACGGCTGGAACATGATCCTGTTGGAACCGTGTGTTGTATTTATTCTGGCAGGTCCTCAGTAAAGGCCTGAGCAGCCCTATCTGGGATACTGTCAAGTATGAAAGGACGCTTCATCTCCTGCGGGGCCCCTTTCCGTGGCCTCCAGGAGCTTGTGGTTAATCTGTTTAGATTGCGAAACCAGCAGAGACACTGCCCCTTTCTAGAGGACTGCTGTGGCTGAGACAGGCTCTGATTCTTTTTTATTATATTTAATTTCATCTCCCCCTGAAAACCAGGCCTCTCTGAATTAGGACTCAAGCTCCTGCCCTAGGATTGGGCCAAGAATTTGTGGTAGCCATGGCAACAGCACTTTCTCCTATTTGAAAAGGATTCCTTTTCCTCAGAGGCCAGGTGGCTTCCAGTTCTCCATGGATGAGTCCCTGTGTGTTCCAGTGCTCACTTCTGGAATTGGGGAGCACTGTCCCCACCAACAGTGTCATTCCCATTGCTTTCCACTGACCCCTGCCCAGACCTAAACTTAGGATAGTGTCTGTGCACTTGGCAAAATTGGGCTTTGACAGTTTAGCCCCCTGTCTGCACTTCTTTCCCTTTCCAAAGAAAAGTCAGCAAACCTACAGAAACAGCATAGCATAGCGACTTGGCACAAGGCTCCAGGACGGAAAGTATCTGAGACTGAGCTGTAGCTTCAACATTTACCAAGTACAGTCCATCATGTCTTTAGGTAAAGTGCTTAGTCCCTCACTTTTCTTATTTATAAAATGGGACTGACAGTACTTTGCTCATAGGGCTCGGGAAGGACAAGGTCAGGAGTGTGCGCAAAGGTGCCTGGCCCATTAGTAAGAACTCACAGATAAGCCGTTGGTTATTATTATGATGTGTCAGAAGCTGTGTGTGGCTCTGTTAGGCTGAAGCAATGTACCAGGCCCAGCAGGGACCGATATCTGACACCCTGTGGCTTACTCCCTGCTGGCGACAGGGCAGGTGTACCCAGCTCCTTCCACTCCCACTCTGGTTTCTAACTGATTTCTGGCTAGTGGGTGAGTCATCAGCCGCTCTCACTTCAGTTTTGTAGTCTGCAGCTTATGTGCATCCATCTTGGTTTGACCTAAGGTGGTTCACTACTGCTCTTACCAGAATTCACCCTCACATCTGTTGCTTTTTTCCTGACTTGGATTCAGAAAAGCTGTTGGCTTAGTTCTATCATGTTACTTTCCAAATCTCTGATAATAAGTAGGGAAAATGGGACAGTGTAGCTAAAGGTACATTTGTTTGCAAACTATTTGTTACAAAATTTTACAAAGAGGTGGCCAACATGCAGATAATATTTTGTAAATATTTAGTAAAATTTTTGTAATGAATATTTTGTAGATAAATGTACATTTAGCTATAATATCTCATTCTCTCTATGTATGGCGATTTAGGGGCAACTTTTGGGATGCTCGTATTATAGGGACAAGCACTACATGTGGGGGATGACTCCATAGCAACATTACCAGCCCTGGGTGTGATCATTGTTTGCTAAGTTTTGTTCTTATTTGGTGTGTACAGGGTCAGCACAGTTTTCTTTGGGTTGGGTTCTGGTTGAGGAAATTATCAAAGGGGTTAAGGATGGGACTGATTGTCTCTGCAGCAGAAGTCATGATTTCCTGTTTCACTAAATGCTTTCTGCTGCCAGGAACGTGGTCCAGTTTATGCCTTCCCCACTGGTTTATGTGTTCTCCTTTTAAGATTCACCCAAAGGAGTGGCAAACTTTGAACCACGAATTCTTTCCTGCTGCCAGTGAGAGTTAAGGGTAATTACAGAGATATTTGACATTTGCTTCAGAGAAGGATCTACTATGTATTAAATGGTAAATGGTAGATGAATCTTTTATTTTCGTCCCTGAATCTTGCTATGTTTCATGACAGAGATGGCTTGTATGTTTGTGAATTATGTTCTAAGAACAAATACACATTTCTTTCTCTGTAAGGGGAAGATCTAGAGGATGTGAGGATGATGCAGATGCTGGCTGAAGAAGGATCTGTGTTTCCTTATTTGGAAAGAGGAGAAATTAACAGGATGCCTCATGGAGTGTTGAGGCGGTGATGTGACTTAATACACAAAAACTCTTACTGGTGTGCCTGGCACACAGTAAGTTCCCAGTACACGGTGGCTGTTGTTGGGACAGGTAAGGCTGGGCATGTTCCTCCCCTTGAGTCCTGATGATGTCGGACACTTGTACGTCGAACTGCACTTTATTTTTACAATCAGTAGCCAAGTGAAGAGACTGTTGACACTTAGGTGGAAAATACAATGATCTAAATGAGATCTGTGGCTATTCTGGGGTTTATAAGGAGGAAGATGCATGCAAGATGCCTAGAATTATAATTTGTTGCGTTAAGGAATGGGGATGAGCTGGCAAGGATCTTTGGTATCATTTAGTGATACTGTTTTTTATAAATGGAGTCCCAAGAAAGTAAAGGAAAAGACCCAAGGTTTTCCGGTAAGTTAATGGCAGACCTCAGTAGAAGTTGGTTCCTCAGACTCCCAGACCTGTGTCTGCCCTATTCCACCAGGGTGCCACACTCAACAGCTGGCCATTGCCATGGACGTGAGCCAGAGGTGGGGGTGGTGGGGACAAAGTCTCTGCTGTTGCTCCTTTCCTAGGCCAAAGAAGGGAAGGGATTCTGTTTTCCTAGAGACCCAGTTTCCCCGAAGCAACGATTCCCAGTGTTTTTGAGAATGAGAAATACTTTCTAACATCGATACATTTCATTGACCTCCCTGCCCTTTCCAGGGTGATTTTAGTAGCTATCAACTTGATATTCACTGTTAGAGGTAATGTGCAGTAATAATAGCTACTATGAAGTTACCATCACTTTACAAAGAAGATGTACATGTATTTGAAAAGTGGTTGTACCTATGCTATTTATTCAGACTATAAACAATGACTGGATGGCATCTTGATTCACAAGCAGTTTGCAATAACTCCACCACCTTGCTAGATGACTTTCACATTCTTTGCCATGGTGGGTATGAGGGCTGTTGGTTCCCTTACTTTCTGAGAGCTCCAAGAGGAAGATAATAACGCAGCAAAATAAAGAGGAACAGCAGGCTAACCCATTCTGGTCCATTCTCTAAAATGGTCCAGGGCTAAGCTGTCAGCTATAAGGAACAAGACTTGAGCAGGAAAAACCCACACAGAAAGGCCCTTTCTCATTCTTTCATATAAACGCAACAATAAATTGATAAACAATTTGGAATGTTGGCTCTAATAGTCCGAGAGCCAAAGTATTTGGGGGCAGTTATAGTTCATTAACTGCAGTGAAAAATACACAGTGACAGTCAAAGCTGAAGCTTTAACAGCTAGACTTGTATGTTTTCTGGTATCAGATAATGTGCACATGGCAGAAATAGATTCTGTTTATTGTGAAATCCTGACTCCATTTTTTTCTATCCCAGGGAAGGGCTGGGAAGCGTGGAGAGAAGATTTTCTGGGAGATATTCCTAAAGGACAAAGATATCTGACTCTTTGGAACAGTTTGGGGGTAGGTCTGGGCCTGCAGAGAAAGACTAAGCAGGGTAAGAGCTCCCCACCACTGGTGTCCTTTGGAGCCACCCCTGAGCTTCTCACAGAAGATGGTGGGCGGGACTTCCGGTTGCAGCCCAGGAGAGGTCAGTGGCTCTTCAGAAAACAAACAGAAAACTGGGGAGAAAAATTACCAAAAACAACCATTTCAAAGCCCTGTATATTGATTGACTAAAGGCAGACTACAGACTGAGATGCTTTTATTTCTGAAGCACTGCTGGAGCTTTGGGTAAGAACAGGAGCTGCCTTCCTGCCTGGAGTTGCTCTGTCCTCTCCCACCAGCTCAGCTGGCCCAATTGTAGCTTTAAAAGTGCGAGGCTGGCTGTGAAAATGAGAGACTTCTCTGCCAGAAGGGACAGGCTCAGTTTGGATTGGGGGAGGGTATGAGTGTGCATAAACCTGCGGCTCTGCTGGCTAAAAGGAGAAGGCTCAATTGGGAAAGCATGAGGAAAACCAGGGACTTTGCTGGCCTATGATTACATTCTTGGTTGGGATGAGCCACGGACCAGTTAGAAATCCAAGAGGGAGGTCCTGGGAATGAGAGTGCTACGTAAATTTTCCAAGTATTGCTGGCTGACTGGATGATTACTCAGGGGAGACCCCAGAGAGCCTGATGAGAAGCCAGCACTGGTTGTGACTTCCAATAGGTTCTCCCCCACCCCTATAACCCCCCAGACCCATTAGTAGAGGGATGGAGACCTGGTCACAGGACTCCCTGTCCGGTGCTCTTTCCACTGCCCCGTCTGAGACATTGGAGAATCTTGAGGTGTGAAGCGATATGGGATGCTGGTTTAGCTACTCGTTCTTTTGGGTGATTGCACAGTGGTACTGTGGGGGCAGTATGGCTTAGCGAAAGAATTTTGGGTCACGCAGAATAGGGTTTTGATCCCAGTCTGTCTCTTACTATTTGTGTGAATTTGGTGAGTTATGTGTTCTCTCTGAATCTGATTCAATCCCTATAAAGTCCAGTGAAGTAGACATTATTACTATCCCCATGTTCTAGGATGTAGTGATATGGAGACTTTTAAATCAGTCAATCAATCAATCAATTTATCTATATGTAATTTGATGTGGACTAAAAATATAAGGACCACGAAGTATGTATCATAGGATAGGTGCTCAGTAAATTTTTAAAAAATTTTTATTACTGTTAATAATGTAGCAAAACCATTATGGTTGAGTTGATAAGTCCAGAGACTTTATGTTCACACAGAGCCACCAAAAAATATCATAAGATGCTAGTGTCAATGCTGTAGTAGGTGAAACATCTGCATGGCCTCTGTTTTAATTTTCTATTGCTGCTGTAACAATTTATTAATATCACAAATTTAGTGGCGTAAAACAACACAAGTTACTGTTTTATATTTCCGTAGGTCGGAAGCCCTGGTACAGTGTGGTGCAACTGGGTCCTCTGCTTTTAGTCTTTTAAGGCCAAAATCAAGATATGGGCAAGGCTGGGTTTTTCTCTGGGTATGAACTCGCTTTTAGGCTTATTCAGGTTCTTGACCAAATTCAATTCCTTGCAGTTGTGTAGGACTGTGGTCCCGCATTCCTTTTTGGCTGTCAGTCAGAGGCTGATCCTTGCTCCCAGAGACTGCTTGGATTCCTTCTCATATTTTCCTTAGAACAAGCGACCCAGTCTCTCTCAACGTTCTCTCACGCTCAGAGGTTCTCTAACTTTTCCTTCTGCTGAATCTCTCTGACTCACGTGATTTTTATTGGGCCCAAAAGGTAATCCAGACTAATCTCTGTATTTTATTTTTCTAATTATTTTAATATTATTTATGTATTTTATTTTATTATTTTTTTAAAACCGGGGTCTCACTGTCGCCTAGGCTGGAATGTAGTAGTACAATCATAGCTTACTGCAGCCTTGAACAACTGGGCTCAGCTATCTTTCTGCTTCAGCTTCCCAAGTAGCTGGGATGATTTCATAGTCTATTTTATAGTCTACAACCTTAATCACATCTGATTCATAGTTTTTGGGGATTAGGGCCTGACCGTCTTCAGGGAGTGGGAACATATCCAGCCACCATGAACTCTGAGTCGCAGGCAGAGGCGAGCTGTTGGGTTAGGAAGTCACATTCAGATGAAACCAGGAGCCATCAGGCCTTAGGGAATGTGAGAACGTGCTGACTTGTGTCAGGGAGGCTGTCCCTAGTAGACCTCTGTTGTTATTGTCTACCAACATTTCTTTTTTGTGGGAAATTCTCTTTCTTTATTTTCTGTGACTTTTTCTTTCTTTCTTTTTTTTTTTTTTTGAGACAGAGTCTCAAGCTGTTGCCCTGGGTAGAGTGCCATGGTGTCTTAGGTCATAGCAACCTCCAACTTTTGGGCTCAAGCGATCCTCTTGCCTCAGTTTTTCTATTTTTAGTAGAGACGGGGGTGGGGGGTGGGGGTGGGGGTGTCTTGCTTTTTTGTTCAGGCTGATCTCGAACTCCTGAGCTCAAGCAATCCACCTGCCTTGGCTTCCTAGTATGCTAGGATTACAGGCATGAGCCACCACGCCCAGACTGACTTTTTCTTTTTTGAGACAGAGTCTTACTCGGCCACCCGGGCCAGAATATAGCTCACTGCAATCTCAAACTCCTGGACTCAAGCAATCCTCCTGTGTCTGCTTTCCAGGTAGCACGGACTACAGGTATACCGCTATGCCCAGATAATTTTTCTATTTTTCAGTAGAGACAAGGGCTTACTCTTGCTCAAAATGATCTCAAACTCTTGGTCTCAAGTTATCCTCCCAAAGTACTGGGATTATAGGTGTGAGCCACTGCATCTGACCTATTTTCTGTAATTTTTAATAGGGGTGCCAGGATTCCATCTATTTGGCCACAGGGATAGGCCCAGGGCACCAAAAAGGCCAATTAGATTATGTCTCTTCTGGAATCCACTCATAAGCAGAGATACTCAAACTCTGGTCCTGAGTCCTGTGGTTGAGCTCAGTGGTGCAGTGCTCCACTGATCATTTCTGAGGCTTGGTTCTTCAGCTCTTCTTTTGACACCAGAACCTACTTAGAATTTTTCCAATAAATCCCCTTCTGGCTTAAGTTACTCAAAGTTGGTTTCTGTTTCTTACACCCAGATTCCTTACTGAGATGCTGTCTCTCCATGTCACAGCTGCCACCATCATTACATAAAAGAGTATCCATTCAGGTCTCCTTGCTCCATGATTCCTGGCATGGTTTCTATCTTAGTAACAAAACTTCTTACTGTGACCCTTATTTTTTTAACACTTCCTTCAGTAATCCTGTTAGACCTAGAGCAGACTTACAGAAAAGTAGTTAATAACACATAATGCTTGAAAAAATCGGGTTCCATGATAGGCATCAGCCAGACAGGCGGAAATCATCACTACATTTAACCTTTTATTACCTACTGCATGGGAATTACAGTCACACAATATAAACCTCGTTTAAGATGATAGGCTGAATCATAAAATTTCAAGTATGAAATGGCCTCTGTTTATTTCAGCAGGAAAGCACGCAATACAACCAGTCTCCTTATTTTTTATGACTCAGTGTGTTAAGGAGTGAGCCTATATCACGGGGCACTGCCTCTCCTCCACCGTGTCTCATCCCTTGACAACAGAGGGGTCCGCGCTGGCAGAGGGAAGAATTAAGGTTCAGGTTGTGCACAGGGCCCCACCAGCTGTATTTCTTGGCTGATGAGTTGAAAGGAGTGTTCTGAGTGACTCTCGTTTATTCAAAACAGGGTAGAGAGAGAGGTCACCACTCTTCTGGGCTTGGGTCTGACCCTGGTTCTTGAAGAAGGGATTGGTTCCAATCACTTGAAAAGCAGGGACTGTGGATGGGCAGGAGAGCGGGCCTCGCTGGGTGCTCTTGAGAAAAGCTTTGATGTGACACAATATTCATTCTGATCCTTTCTGAAGAGAATCACAGAAAATTTAGTTCCACTTAGCTTCTCACAAGCTCATGTCCAGGACTCAATTGGTTCTCGGTGAAGATTAAGGTGCGAGGAACCTCCCTGCTGAGGTAGCCACTGCAGACCCCCTCAGTGTGTCTCTTTCCGTCTCAGTAGCTTGATTTCTCTAAAGAACTTGCAGAAACAATTTACTCCTTCAGTCTAATTTCCCTCTTAGGAGAAAAACCTCTCAAAGACAATTTAGTCAAATAATAACAGTAATACAGGCGGTGCCTGTGGCTCAGTCGGTAAGGCGCCAGCCCCATATACCGAGGGTGGCGGGTTCAAACCCGGTCCCGGCCAAACTGCAACCAAAAAATAGCCGGGCGTTGTGGCGGGCGCCTGTAGTCCCAGCTACTCGGGAGGCTGAGGCAAGAGAATCGCTTAAGCCCAGGAGTTGGAGGTTGCTGTGAGCTGTGTGAGGCCACGGCACTCTACCGAGGGCCATAAACTGAGACTCTGTCTCTACAAAAAATAAATAAATAAATAATAGTAATACAGGCGGCGTAAGCACCTCCTGCATCAACACCACGCTGCTCCTCCAGACGGCCAGAAGATCCTGGCTCATCCCAGCGGGCGAGGTGCCCTGGATCCCTCTTGAACTCTCAGGAGGCTGGCAGTGATTAGCCTAGAAGCCTGTACCCTGTCATCTTCTTGAGCTTGTATGTGAACTTTTGGTGCTATGTTCTATTGAGGGTTTTTCTTCTTTCTCTTTTTCCTTTCTTCCCTCCCTCCCTCTTTTTTTTTTTTTTTTTTTTAGGATGATATGCTGATAGTCAGCTGCCAGGAGGCTTCTTTTCAAGTTTATAAAAAGTCGGTGGTACTTTTTTAGTCTTGGCAGACTGCTGGACTCACACAGGGTAATGGCCGGCTGCCTCCCCAGCTCCCTGGATGTATTGTTTTCCTCCGCAGCTTTGACTAGGCCAGCGAGCACTCCATTCCTTTAACACAAAGGCCTTATTATTGACTAGTTTTGAAGGAAAATTTACTTTCCTCCATCCTCCTAAACTACAACTTTGACCCCTCCTCCTCCTCCTCTTCATAATAGTCACAGTAGGATGTTCAATTACAACTAAAAGCCCTAGACTTAAGTGACAGATTAAGAGGCTCGGCAGGTTGCTGCTCTAATGTTCATTTTACCTGTTGGTTTATTTTTTTAACCTGCTGGCACTGGGTTTCAGGTAAGCCTTTTGACAAGGTGCTGTTTGCTGATGCACCCCGTGGAGGTCCAGCCCTTTCTGCCGGGTGCTGGGCACGGTCTTGGGGCAAAGTCAGCTGCAGGGAGCCTATTTGCAGGGCACTGCCCACTGCCATGGTGCTTTTGCTCTCTGGCCCCAGTGCCAGGGGCTCTGAGCACACGAATGGCTTGAGAGCAGGAGGTAGCCCTCTGACAGCCCCCTTCTGCCCCTGCCGGGAACCTGGCTCAGAGCCTGGCACACAGTTGGTACTCCATATAGTCTGCAGGATGAAAGAATGAACAGGTGGGGGGCAGTGAGGCTTAAGTGTCTGCATTTGCTTCAGATGGAGAGAAGGAGAGAATTAGAAATGCTACCTGCTTCTCTTGAAATTACAAAAGAAAAAAATCCCCTACTCACTGTGCCCCTCTTCAGTCCTTCCTCCAATGACCCTTCCCAGGAGTCTTAGACCTCCCTGGGACCTCAGCAGCCCACCTCTTCTGCTGGGACCCCCTCAAAACTTGAGGGCAGGGCTTGCCTGGGAAGTTTGTATTTTAATAGGGATGGAGACTTCAGATTCCAAAGAATGAAATTGCAAAGATGGAATTCTAGATACTCCTTTCAGGTAAAAGAGGAACTGTCTGCATATCTCTGCTGTTTCTCAAGGCCCCTCACACCTTTCTGCAAAAGTGGGGAGCCGCAGACATTTAGGACTTTGTCCTAACACTCCTCCCAGAACTAGGGTGGAGGTCAGGAGTTGCTTCCGGTTGGGCTCAGCTGCTGTCTCACCCCAGGTGTTGGGCTGAGGGCACAGAGCCTCTCCTAGCTGCACCTCGCCAGACCCTTCATAGCCCCCAGTCCTGCATTCAGAGCACTCGGGGCAGCTTGCTCTCCAGAGTCCTCTCAGGCCAGCAACTTCCTCTGCTGGAGATGGGTCTTACTCTTGTCTCTTTAGGGAGCCCCTAGCATTCCTGATACTTCCCTTTCACTGTATTTGAATTTTCTATGTGTCTCATCCTAGTGGGCTGAAAGTCCTTTGAAGGCTGGAATAGTTTTTCTCATTTGATATCCCTAGTGTTGGCCATAGTGGCCACCCATTATAAACATGGTGATTCACGCCTGTAATCCCAGCACTTTGAGAGCCTGAGGAAGGAAGATCACTTGAGGCCAGGAGTTTGAGACCAGCCTGAGCAAGAATGAGACCCTGTTTCCACTAAAAATAGAAGAATTAGCTGGGCCTGGTTGTGGGCACCTATGGTTCCAGATACTCTGTAGGTTGAGGCAGGAGGATGGCTTGAGCCCAGGAGTTTGCGGTTGCAGTGAATTCTGATGATGCCACTACATGTTAGCTCAGATGACAGAGTGGGACTCTGTCTCAAAAATAAATAAATAATAAACAAGGATGGAGGCGGAGCAAGATGGCAGCTGAGTAACAGCTTCCTTGCATCTGGGCACCGTGAGTCTGGGGAGATAGGACTCCAGGCATCTCTGGCTGGTGGGATCTGCCTATCATCACCCCTGAGAGGATACAGGGAGTCAGCGAGAGACTTCTGGACCCCAAGAGGAGGACTAAAACAGTGGAAAACCGACAAGTGGTCGCGTGTGTTCAACCCGTCTAAACCCGCCCGCAACTGTAAGTTCAGTAGCAGCGAGACTGCAAACTAGAAGGGCCTTACCTGTGAACTGTTTTGGTGTCTTTGGACTTGGCACTGAGTTGAACTGCCTTGGGGAGAGCCTGAGCGGGAGTGTGGAGAACTTTGGCCTTTGTCTAGGGCCCCAGTCTGAGCCGCTGAGCCAGACGGAGCTAAGAGTGTTTGGCTCTGGGTCACAGGCAGACATTGTGAGCGATCTGCCCCAGCAAGCTCCACCCTCAGGGTCGCAGAGCTAGAATTGGGTGGGAGCTGGTAACCCAGCGACCAAGTAGCCTAAGGGCGGGGTCTGAGCCGCCTTGCAGCCCTAACCCTCGGGGGCAGAGGGAGACCAGTTTTGGCACACAGGGTAAGTGGATAGCCACTTTAGCAGTGATTCCAGCGACAAGCACCTCCCTGGGAAAGCTTCTGCTCAGCAAGTGAACAAGTTCAAAGTGCCTTTTAAGTGGGCTGAAGAGAGATTTAGGGTGTCTACCTGCTGGGGTTTGAGAAACTAGCAGCCTCCAGTCGTATCAGAACTGTGATTAACATCTCATACCCCAGAAGACCACATGTTGCCCAGACAATATTCAATAACATATACATACTGCTTTGTTTTTGGTTGTGTTTTTTTTTTTTTTTTTGGTTTGGTTGTTTTTTTTTTTGTTTATTTTGATGTTGTTGATTGTTGTTTTGTTTTTTAAGTTCAACCTTTTCCATACCGTTCCTTTTTCTTTCTCAATTTTTCTAGTTTAATTATAATTTCCCATCGCTGCCTATTTCAATAATTAGAACTTCATTTTTGTTAGTGTTTCTACCGCTATTATTTGGTTTTTCCAGCCAATTTTATCCCATAAAGTTTTCTGTTTGCTTGTTTTGGTTTGATTTATAGCATTTTTGTCTTTCCTCTCTACTTGGTGGAGGTGGGGTATTGTGTCTGATCAGGTTAGCAAAGAGCTGCTGACCTCAAGAGAACCACCCAACTGGGCCACCCCCAGAAGGTGGTTTTTTTTTTAAGGTTGTGTCAAAGTACCCTACTGTACACCTATATTGCTCTGTCTCCTTCTTTCTGTGCCTCTCTTCTTTTTGTCAATATTCCTTTCACCCACCCCCTCTCCTTTCTCTATTTTTCTTTTTTTTTTTTCTTATCACTCGGTCCTCCTTTCTTTCATCCCTTTTTTGCTCTTCAACCTTCTCACCCTTCTGGTCCTGTAACCCTTAGTCCACAGGCACGAGAACTAAAAGAGCAAAAGGAAGTGAAAGGAAAATTAGGGCAAGGAAACAGATAAAAGAAATCACTCATGAGGAAGAATCAGCAGAAAACTCCAGGCAACATGAAGAACCAGTCCAGAACAACCCCACCAAGGGACCATGAGGTAGCTACTGCAGAGGATTCCACCTATACAGAAATGTTAGGAATGACAGAAAGGGAATTTAGAATACACATGTTGAAAACAATGAAAGAAATGATGGAAACAATGAAGGAAACTGCTAATAAAGTGGAAATTAACCAAAAGGAAATTCAAAAACAGAATCAAATAAGAGATGAACGATATGAAGAATATAAAAAGGATATAGCAGACCTGAAGGAACTGAAACAGTCAATTAGGGAACTTAAAGATGCAATGGAAAATATCAGCAACAGGTTAGACCATGCAGAAGAAAGAATTTCAGAGATAGATGACAAAGTTTTTGAGATAACTCAGATAGTAAAAGAGGCAGAAAAGAAGAGAGAGGGAAAGCAGAACGTTCACTGTCAGAATTATGGGACTTTATGAAGCGTTCCAACATACGAGTTATAGGAATTCCAGAAGGGGAAGAAGAATGCCCAAGAGGAATGGAAGCCATACTAGAGAATATTATAAAAGAAAATTTCCCAAATATCACCAAAGATTCTGACACACTGCTTTCAGAGGGCTATCAGACCCCAGGTCGCCTCAACTCTAACCGAGCTTCTCCAAGACACATTGTGATGAACCTGTCCAAAGTCAAGACAAAAGAAAAGATTCTGCAAGCTGCCAGGAGTAAGCGCCAGTTGACCTACAGGGGCAAATCCATCAGAGTGACCACAGACTTCTCTAATGAAATTTTCCAAGCAAGAAGACAATGGTCATCTACCTTTAATCTACTTAAACAGAACAATTTCCAGCCCAGAATTCTGTACCCTGCTAAGCTAAGCTTCAAAATTGACAGAGAAATCAAATCATTTACGGATATACAAACATTGAGGAAATTCGCCACAACAAGACCAGCTCTACAGGAAATATTTCAACCTGTTCTGCACACTGACCACCAGAATGGATCAGCAGCAAAGTAAGAACTCAGAAATTAAAGGACAGAACCTAACCTCCACACTGATGCAAAAGATAAAACTAAGCAATGGACTCTCACAAAATAAGACGAATAGAATACTACCACACTTATCAATTATCTCAATAAATGTTAATGGCTTGAATTCCCCACTGAAGAGACATAGATTGGCTGACTGGATTTAAAAACACAAGCCATCCATTTGCTGTCTGCAAGAAACACACCTGGCTTCAAAAGACAAATTAAAGCTCCGAGTCAAGGGTTGGAAGACAATTTTTCAGGCAAATGGAATTCAGAAGAAAAGAGGAGTTGCAATCTTATTTTCAGATACATGTGGATTTAAAGCAACTAAAGTCAAAAAAGACAAAGATGGTCACTTTATATTGGTCAAGGGAAAAATACAACAAGAAGACATTTCAATTCTAAATATCTATGCACCCAATTTAAATGCTCCCAGATTCCTGAAACAGACCTTACTCAGTCTGAGCAATATGATATCTGATAATACCATAATAACAGGGGACCTTAACACTCCTCTTACAGAGCTGGACAGATCCTCTAAACAGAAATTAAACAAGGATATAAGAGATTTAAATGAGACCCTAGAACAACTGTGCCTGATAGACGCATATAGAACACTCCATCCCAAAGATAAAGAGTATACATTCTTCTTATCACGCCATGGAACATTCTCCAAAATTGATCATATCCTGGGACACAAAACAAATATCAACAGAATCAAAAGAATTGAAATTTTACCTTGTATCTTCCCAGACCATAAGGCACTAAAGGTGGAACTCAACTCTAACAAAAATGCTCGACCCCACCCAAAGGCATGGAAATTAAATAATCTTCTGTTGAACAACAGATGGGTACAGGAAGAAATAAAACAGGAAATCATTAACTTCCTTGAGCATAACAACAATGAAGACACAAGCTACCAAAACCTGTGGGATACTGCAAAAGCAGTTTTGAGAGGAAAATTCATCGCTTTAGATGCCTACATTCGAAAAACAGAAACAGAGCACATCAACAATCTCACAAGAGATCTTATGGAATTGGAAAAAGAAGAACAATCTAAGCCTAAACTCAGTAGAAGAAAAGAAATATCCAAAATCAAATCAGAGATCAATGAAATTGAAAACAAAAGAATCATTCAGAAAATTAATGAAACAAGGAGTTGGTTTTTTGAAAAAATAAATAAAAGAGATAAACCATTGGCCAGACTAACGAGGAATAGAAAAGTAAAATCACTAGTAACCTCAATCAGAAATGATAAAGGGGAAATAACAACTGATCCCACAGAGATACAAGAGATCATCTCTGAATACTACCAGAAACTCTATGCCCAGAAATTTGACAATGTGAAAGAAATGGATCAATATTTGGAATCACACCCTCTCCCTAGACTCAGCCAGGAAGAAATAGAGCTCCTGAACAGACCAATTTCAAGCACTGAGATCAAAGAAACAATAAAAAATCTTCCAACCAAAAAATGCCCTGGTCCAGATGGCTTCACTCCAGAATTCTATCAAACTTCAAGGAAGAGCTTATTCCTGTACTGCAGAAATTATTCCAAAAAATTGGGGAAGAAGGAATCTTCCCCAACACATTCTATGAAGCAAACATCACCCTGATACCAAAACCAGGAAAAGACCCAAACAAAAAGGAGAATTTCAGACCAATCTCATTCATGAACATAGACGCAAAAATTCTCAACAAAATCCTAGCCAATAGATTACAGCTTATCATCAAAAAAGTCATTCATCATGATCAAGTAGGCTTCATCCCAGGGATGCAAGGCTGGTTTAACATACGCAAGTCTATAAACATTATCCACCATATTAACAGAGGCAAAAATAAAGATCACATGATCCTCTCAATAGATGCCGAAAAAGGATTTGATAAAATCCAGCATCCTTTTCTAATTAGAACACTGAAGAGTATAGGCATAGGTGGCACATATCTAAAACTGATTGAAGCTATCTATGACAAACCCACAGCCAATATTTTACTGAATAGAGTAAAACTGAAAGCTTTTCCTCTTAGAACTGGAACCAGACAAGGTTGTCCTCTGTCACCTTTACTATTCAACGTAGTGCTGGAAGTTCTAGCCAATACAATTAGGCAAGACAAGGAAATAAAGGGAATCCAAATGGGAGCAGAGGAGGTCAAACTCTCCCTCTTTGCTGATGACACGATCTTATACTTAGAGGACCCCAAAGACTCAACCACAAGACTCCTAGAAGTCATCAAAAAATACAGTAATGTTTCAGGATATAAAATCAATGTCCACAAGTCAGTAGCCTTTGTATACACCAATAACAGTCAAGATGAGAAGCTAATTAAGGACACAACTCCCTTCACCATAGTTTCAAAGAAAATGAAATACCTAGGAGTATATCTAACGAAGGAGGTGAAGGACCTCTATAAAGAAAACTATGAAATCCTCAGAAAGGAAACAGCAGACGATATTAACAAATGGAAGAACATACCATGCTCATGGATGGGAAGAATCAACATTGTTAAAATGTCTATACTTCCCAAAGCAATCTACCTATTCAATGCCATTCCTATCAAAATACCAACATCGTACTTTCAAGATTTGGAAAAAATGATTCTGCCTTTTGTATGGAACCGGAAAAAACCCCGTATAGCTAAGGCAGTTCTCTGTAACAAAAATAAAGCTGGGGGCATCAGCATACCAGATTTTAGTCTGTACTACAAAGCCATAGTGCTCAAGACAGCATGGTACTGGCACAAAAATAGAGACATAGACACTTGGAATCGAATTGAAAACCAAGAAATGAAACTAACATTTTACAACCACCTAATCTTTGATAAACCAAACAAGAATATACCTTGGGGGAAAGACTCCCTATTCAATAAATGGTGTTGGGAGAACTGGATGTCTACATGTAAAAGACTGAAACTGGACCCACACCTTTCCCCACTCACAAAAATTGATTCAAGATGGATAAAGGACTTAAATTTAAGGCATGAAACAATAAAAATCCTCCAAGAAAGCAGAGGAAAAACACTTGAAGATATTGGCCTGGGGAAAGACTTCATGAAGAAGACTGCCATGGCAATTGCAACAACAACAAAAATAAACAAATGGGACTTCATTAAACTGAAAAGCTTCTGTACAGCTAAGGAGACAATAACCAAAGCAAAGAGAAAACCTACACAATAGGAAAGGATATTTGCATATTTTCAATCAGACAAAAGCTTGATAACTAGGATCTATAGAGAACTCAAATCAATCCACATGAAAAAAACAAAACAATCCCATATATCAATGGGCAAGAGACATGAATAGAACTTTCTGTAAAGACGACAGACGAATGGCTAACAAACACATGAAAAAATGTTCATCATCTCTATATATTAGAGAAATGCAAATCAAAACAACCGTGAGATATCATCTAACCCCAGTGAGAATGGCCCACATCACAAAATCTCAAAACTGCAGATGCTGGCGTGGATGTGGAGAGAAGGGAACACTTTTACGCTGCTGGTGGGACTGCAAACTAGTACAACCTTTCTGGAAGGAAGTATGGAGAAACCTCAAAGCACTCAAGCTAGACCTCCCATTTGATCCTGCAATCCCATTACTGGGCATCTACCCAGAAGGAAAGAAATCCTTTTATCATAAGGACACTTGTACTAGACTGTTTATTGCAGCTCAATTTACAATCGCCAAAATGTGGAAACAGCCTAAATGCCCACCAACCCAGGAATGGATTAACAAGCTGTGGTATATGTATACCATGGAATACTATTCAGCCATTAAAAAAAATGGAGACTTTACATCCTTCGTATTAACCTGGATGGACATGGAAGACATTATTCTTAGTAAAGCATCACAAGAATGGAGAAGCATGAACCCTATGTACTCAATTTTGATATGAGGACAATTAATGACAATTATGGTTATGGGGGGGAAACAGAAAGAGGGACGGAGGGAGGGGGGGTGGGGCCTTGGTGTGTGTCACACTTTATGGGGGCAAGACATGATTGCAAGAGGGACTTTACCTAACAATTGCAATCAGTGTAACCTGGCTTATTTTACCCTCGATGAATCCCCAATAATAATAAAATAATAATAATAATAATAATAAACAAGGATGACAAATGCTGAGAAAGAGGAAGAATGGGAAGGAGGGAGAGGGGGAGAGAAAGTGAAAGAGAGAAAGAAATTACAGTTAGGCACCTAGTTTCTGCTCTTGGCAACTAGTCTAGCAACTAACTGCTAATTGGTTTTAAAAGGGAACTAATGGTGCATCCATCTCTATGGGTTTTAGTTTCTACCCTGAGAGCTTATGCGTGATGGATTCTTTTGCAGAGAACTGGAGCACTTGTCCCATAGCTGTGGGTACCATCTAATATGTAATTAGACCCTTTCCCTCCCATCTCCTTGATCTCTTATTGTTAGTAACTATTCCAATTATAATCCCCCTTTTGGAGTGGGTACTGTTGGTATTTTACATTTAGCCATTTTCAGCAACCAGTTGATGCCTGGTAATTGCAAATTATTTGAACAAGAGGCGAATTGTATAGCAAGAATCCGAAAAGGTCAGGGGAGTTGTGTCTGGAAACTGCAGCTAGAGAATTGGAAAAAAAAACTTGACTTGAAGCATTATTTTCAGACAATCATTAAACTCTGCTAAATTAGACTGGAAATGCATCTGGTATTTAGTCTCTGGTCCCTCTGCAATGAGCAGACTGGGACAGAGCTTCCCAGCATGAGTTGGCTGTGCATGTGTGTGTGCGTGTGAGCACGTGTGTGTGTGTGCGTGTGAGCATGTGCGTGTGTGTGTTCAGCTTCCACGCTCTGGTTGTTAAGTCCAGCATTGGTTCTGAGTGGTCAGTGCTGGGACTATACTAATTATTTTGTTAAACATAATGATCTTCCCCAAAGCAGTGAGACCCAAACAACTTCGAATCAGATAAAGATAATGGCAAAAATACAAGTGCTGCCCAGTCTGCTGAAGAAAAGAACCCCCACCCCGTCCCCCTGCCCTGCCACAAAGAAAGTGTGTGTCAGAGTTTAAGCAAGTTTTGAACAGAAACTTATATTTTGCATTTGAGGCTAATCTGGAAGTTTACCCTAAACTCAGCAGAAGAATAATGCTAATTAAGTTTTTTTTCTTTTTCTTTTTTTTTTTTTGAGACAGAGCCTCAAGCTGTCACCCTGGGGAGAGTGCTAGGGCATCACAGCTCACAGCAACCTCCAACTCCTGGGCTCAAGCGATTCTCCTGCCTCTGCCTCCCAAGTAGCTGGGACTACAGGCGCCTGCCCGGCTATATTTTGATTGCAGCCGTCATTGTTGTTTGGCGGGCCCTCCCGTCACCTGTCAGGTCATCTGCATTATTTCAGCAGAGGCTCCCCCTCCACATACCTGCATTTGGAGTTGGAGGACAGGAGAGAGAGTTCAAGGATTTCCCTCTTAGCTTCCCTGCCTCACCACTGCCAGGAGAGGAAGGATCTGTGGGATTCAGCCTGACCCAAACATCGGCTCTCCAGGCTGGCCAAGGAGTAGTCTACCATTTTGATTTCTTTAGGCCTTTCTGGGAACCCTCTTAGCTCTCCTGAGGAACCCGAGTGTGGGCCTTGCTGCATCAGCCTTTTTCTGGGCAACCCCAACAGACAGGACCCCCATTCATCACCACCCTACACCCTGAATAGTACAGATGGGACCTGCACCTTCACCCACTCGGAGCTGGTTGCTGAGAAACACATCATTGAAGGCAATGTGATGCTTGCACCTGCCACCACCTGTCCCAGGGCTCTTCCCTCCTGCCTCCAGCTCTTCTCCAAAGACTGTGGTGGAGGCCCCCAGGGGCCCCCTCCCTTACTCCCACTACAGGGCTGAGTCCACAAACTCCTCGTGGTGAGCTCTCCTGAGCTCTCCCACGTCCTCCTCCCTGGCCTTTTTATTTTATTTATTTACTTATTGTAGAGACAGAGTCTCACTTTATCGCCCTCCTTAGAGTGCCATGGCATCACACAGCTCACAGCAAGCTCCAACTCCTGGGCTTATGCGATTCTCTTGCCTCAGCCTCCTGAGTAGCTGGGACTACAGGTGCCTGCCACATGTTTGGCTATTTTTTTGTTGCAGTTTGGCTGGGGCCGGGTTTGAAACCGCCACCCTTGGTATATGGGGCCGGCGCCCTGCTCACTGAGCCACGGGTGCTGCCCTCCCCTGGACTTTTTCAAGGCGGCGTTTTCTTTCTCCTGGTTTGTTTCCCAGTCTACCATTTTCCTCTCATTCCTTCCTTGCCATTCTTTTCTTCCTGTTGTTCTGTCTCTCTGAATCTGTTTTCCACCTGCAGAGCCAGCTCCAGCCTTGGGTGATGCCATCTTCCCCAAGAAGGAAGGGCATGGCCCACCTCTAGCCCTGATAGCACCCCAGCCCCATCCACTCCCTTCCACAAGTCCAAGTGCTGCTCATCTCCTGCCCCCGGTCCCGCCCTGGCGTACCTTTCACAGGCCGGGGGCAGCCTGTGGTTTTGTCACCTTTTGTTTCCTTAGTGCCAGCTTTTCTCTGCCCCTCTCCCCTCCCCACCTTACGCTCTTAGAGGTGGGTAATATATCTGTATTTCCTTCTAGTTTACCTCACAACCTGAAAGTTTCACTGGTTGATGCAGATACTGAATTAGCTAATCAGCTTTCTGCAGGACTTAGATCAAGGCCAGGGTGAGCATGAGCCGCTGAGCTGAGTTGTCTTCTCCAGCAAGTCCATGGGAGGACTGGAGTGTGGATCACCTGGGAGCCCAGGCTTTGAAGCAGAGAATTTGGGCTCATATCCTGGCTTTCATCACTGACCAGCTGGGAGATGATCCCACTATTTTGAGCCTCAGTTTCTTCATTATTAAAATGGGGATGATAATAGCGTCTGGGTTGTGGATCACATAGAGTGGTGTTATCACATGCTGTTTTCTTCTTTCCTTCATCCCCTGTTTGCTGAAGATAGAGGACACAGGGGCCCAGTCCAGGGGCAGCATCCTGGGAGTGCTGTTAGTGTCAACTAAGAGGGGACATGTCAGCAGGGGTAAGGAGGTGCAGGGCCCAGGTCCACCTCACAGTAGCCCCGGAGTGTTGGGGAAGTTATGTTCCTACATCAGGGAAGGATAAGCAACCCATTCTTGCCCACACCCCCTGTCAGCTGCACCCTGTTGGCTTCTTTCGGTAGATGCTGGTGATGTCAGTGGCCTGGGACATTGCAGACAGGGGACCTTCCTTCAGTCGTCACTGAGTAAGGCTGTGGGGCTCCCAAGGTGCAGGTGGTGTTGGCCTCGTTCGCACCTAAGTGGGAATAGAACCCAGCCCCATGAGGTCATGTGCGCCAAGCTTGCAGTAGAGGCCATAGAGAAGGCTGTCAGTAAACATGCCAGGCCTGGGGCCGCCGTGATCTGTTACCTACTGCCTGGAGAAGATGCAGAGGTAATGAAAGATACAGCTTCACAGATACACAGACGCTGGAGGGGCTGACTCAAATTCTCAGAGCTCAAGATTGACTGTCTTCTGTCTGAAATCCTGAAGGGGTCATGGGGGATCCTGTAGACCAAATGCACACAAGGGGCTGAGGTCACAGTAGTTTGTCTGAGTGACTGAGTTGTCTCCCTGCGGGGTTTTCATGTGGGTGAGACATGAAATGTAGTGTGTGCTGACATCATTTTAATAAGGCTCAGGCACCTTCATGGATGCTCCAGAGTCTTCTGCTGAAACCATTGTGCTGTCAAAAGCTGACATTATAATGACATTGCAGAAGGGACTCCTTGGGAAATCACTGCTCATTTCCTTTCAGGCAGTTCCTTCACCTGCAGAAGCTGGACTTGCTGCTCTGCTCCGCAGCATCTGGGGATTGATATGATCCTGAAGTCAATTTTGCAGCTGAGTGGACTGAGGTCCCAGAAAGCCAAAGGCCTAAAGTGGAAAATATTGAGCGGGTGACTCATTAAGCCTTGAGTCTAGGGCTTCGGCCCTTCAGAACACCTATGCACTGCTGATCTTACTGGACATTAGGAGGGCCAATTGGACTGTGGCCTCACTTCAGGCCAGTGTGAAAAGGGAGACAGAGCTTGGGAATATTTTCCACTGCTGATTTTTCAGGGTTCTTAATGCCTTTATCCTCACCCAGTTCACTGTGATTCTTCTTCCAATTTTCATCATCTGCCTGTGATGCTAAAACTTTCTCCTTGCAAGGTCCATTCTGTTCCACGCAAGGTTCTTAAAAATGTGCTTCCTCCTCTTCAGGTGCCCCCATCCCAACCAAGCCAACAGCCACGCCTTCGTTTTCTCACTGGAGTGATCTCTGGTCATCTCCCCTCCGCTCTAGGTTGGTTTGTCACCGCTTTCTCCTCCCCTTCCATTTTCAGAGCATGAAGTGGTCATTTCTTCTTAACAGAACCAGCCTCGGATGCCATCCTTACAGTGTAAGACCTGGGCTCTCTCCTGCAGTCCAGACGATCTCTCCTTTCTCTCCACTAGGCCCTTCCGGGCTTTCAGATGTGCACTTGACCTCGTGGTATCTGCCTCCCCCAATCTAATTCTTTTCACTGGGGAGCTTCTTTTTCTTTTTTTTTTTTTAATTGAAACAGAATCTCACTTTGTTACCCTCAGTGGTGTGCTGTGGTGTCACAGCTCACAGCAACCTGAAACTTTTGGGCTGAAGCAATTCTCTTGCCTCAGCGTCCTAAGTAGCTGGGATGATAGGTGCTCGCCACAACACCCGGCTATTTTTGTTTGTTTGTTTAGCAGGCCCAGGCTGGGTTCAAACCTATCAGCCCCAAAGCATGTGGCCGATGCCCTAACCACTGAACTACAGGCGCCCAGCCTGCTCCCTGCCCCCTTTTTAGGCGGGTCTCACTTTGTTGCCTCAGCTAGAGTGCTGTATCAGCCTAACTCACAAAAACTTCAAACTCCTGGGTTTCAGCAATGCTCTTGCTTCAGCTTCCAAGTAGCTGGGACTACAGGCACAATACCAGTTAGTTGTTCTACATTTAGTAGAGATGGGATCTCACTCTTGCTCAGGCTGGTCTTGAACTACAGAGCTCAAGAGATCCCTCCTACCTTGGCCTTCCAGCATGCTGGGATTTCCAGGCGTGAGCCACTGCACCTGTCCTCTGGGGGGCTTCTGAAGCAGTCAGCAGCCAATGATTTCTCACCCCTGGGGCATCTCCAACCCCCTCGATGGCCACCTGTCTTGGGGGGGGCTGAAGGTCAGGAATGTGTCTGTAATGGTCAAGTTCTCCAGTGCTCTGTAACCTTGGGGGCTCTTAATGGCTCATCTTCTTAAACTTTCCTTAGAGGTCCTCAAGACATCCTGCTCTGAGTTCTCTGCATCCTCCTGGCTTGTTTGTCTCCCATTCCCTTGGCATCTCTTCCTCTTTTTACTCCAGATCTACACAATCTTTAAGGCTCAGTGTATTATTCTCCTATTTTCTATTCTTTCTCTGAAAGTGCACTTGTTCTCATGTCTCCAAACTCTATGGTGGAGTAGGTGACCCTCAAAACTGCACTGGGATAAGGAGCCAGTTTAAGAAGAAAATAAGAATTAGTGGGCATAACAGGGACAGAGCTGATGGGGAGCCTGGCCATTTTGGATTCTAGTCTGCTGCAGTTCCCCCGGCTGAAATAAAACCCCTTCCTCTTCTAAAAAAAAAAAAAAAAGAATTAGTGGGCATGAGAAACATTGAGAATATAGGAAGAGCTTGTTTATTTGGGAGCATCTTGGCATTGTTAGGGATTGCTCCAGCGTATCTGGTAATTATCCATTCCCTGACTTCCCATTTCCTTCCTTACATTATGTAAATATTAATTCAATATTCTGTTTACCAATTCAGGAACCATGGTCTTAAGCTTTGTTGTTTGCTAGTTGACTTCAAGATGAGTGACAGGTCCTAAACTCTTCCTGTCTGGACTGTGAAACCAATCTTCTGTGCTAGAGCCTTTCTAATGCAGCATGATGTAGGACTGACCTTTGCATGCGTAGACTGGTGGGGGATGCACAGACCCCTTCTGGGAAGTGAACCATTGGTCTGATGTGCAGCCAGTCTCATTTGGGATAGCTGACATAGCTTCTGTGTGTCAGGAACATGCCTGCTTCTGCAGCAGAGAGCGGCCCGGGGTGAGAGAGTACCAACTATCCCTTCTTTTTTTGAGGGGAGAACATTTGAACAGCATCTAAACTAAGCATCCCTAAAATTTGCCCTCAAGACCAAGAGGCCTCCTTTCTTAGTCTTTAAGATGGTCTTTGTGTCTGCATCTGGCTTTCAAGAAGATTGTTAGGAACTTCATCAACATCGCTGGCAAACTAAGCAATGCCCGACTCTCAACAGAAATCAATCAAGTGTAACAATTTTGGGGGAAAAGTGGCTTTGTTTTCTGACTTATATCACAAACAGTGGCTCCAATCTGTCATTATGACTGAGAACATGTCACAACAATCTGTTTTTATTCTTTAGGAAAGAAGAACAGCATCTTGCCTCCTCCAGCTACAGCTAATTTGGAAAATTTGCAAGCTGACATGCAACTTGATTAAAATGACCTGGAGCCACCAATTCTTTTAAAATGCAGCTCAATGCTTACAGCTCCAGACCTCCTATGATCCAGTTATCTTCTTTAAAGCTTATTTTTTTAGGGGAGGAGAAGAAAGGAGCTGGGTGAGGGCAGAGAACCAGTTGTATGTTACAATACACATAGAGATTTTAAATTATTTTTACTTTTCCCCTTCGACTCTACCATCACCATGAGTTTCCATCAGAACTTAAAGGAGGAGAAAAGTAACATCTGACTTCCCTAAGAGAGTTAGGGTCGGTTTCATAGTCCTGGGCACAGGGCAGCCTTATTGTCCAAATGAAGCAGCAGAGTTGGCGCTGGAGATTGTTGTGACATTGTGGCTTCACTCCTATTCCATAGTTTTAGAAAATATGTAGAATTTTTCCCTATTTGAATGGCCTCACTAGGTCTTTGTTAAACCTATGGCTATACTGATTGTAATGATATTTCCTTCTAGGAAAACCAATGGGTTAAAAACAAACCAACAAACAAACCCAATAACACTTTTGCCTGTTCCAGCCTGGAGACCACAGAGTTCCACATGATGGAAACTGAAGCACTGTTCCTGGGTCAGGGTGGAAGTTTGGTCTGTAAATACACTCTTATGAATATGTCGGCTTGCTTTATGGCTTCTACAAATGTGTATTACGGGCCCATCAGCGAGGGAGGATGTTAATGCAGGAAGTGTTAATGTGAGCTGGCATGGATGCCCACAGCTGTATTGTTCACTAAGACAATGTATAATTATTAGGAGACAATATATAATTACACATTGAATTGTGTGCTGCAAACTGTAAGTGTTGGCATTCTAGCTGGGAGAAGGGAGAGCTCACACTGGTTGAGACCACATAAACGCAGACGCTCATTTGTTGGGGGCTGTGCAGTAATGAGAATCGTTCCTAAATTCTGTTGCCTTGGCAACCTATTCTAAAATGATGTCGATAAAGAGCTAGCAACACTTATCAATGAAGCCAGTGTGTCTGGGAAGGAAAGCTTCTGACAACAAGGCATCAAGCATCAGTCCAAACTGGCTTTTAGGGATAGCCCTGTTTAAAGCCTATTAGAGATGTGAAATGCAAGATCAGACACCAAGCTCATGGCTATCAGCAATACCCTCATGCCCCCCTGGACAAACACATTTCCACTGTCAGGGCTGTGGGACATTCATTGGTTCATGCCCTGACTCTTCTGAATGGGTCATTTTTGTGTGGGTGGGCAATAACTGAGATGACAGGAGGGACACCCTCCTGTCAGGAGGGTGAGCAAGTGGTGGAGTGACACCCCTCTTTGGAAGTCATACATCTCCCAGCGTAGCAAGGACACCTGGACAAGTCCCCCTTTCCTTGGTCACTCATGGCTTAATGAGAATACCTTATCTGATTTGGTTCCTGCACCTAATCTCTTGAGGTGATGAGGGAGGGATACAGTTAGTTCCTTCTCATAGATAACAAAACGAGGCCCGTAGAGGTTAAGTCACTTGTTTATGCTGCATCTTCAAGACAAGTTAGGACCAAAACCAAAGACTTGGATTTGTTCCCCCCACTAGGCAGAGTGCAATCCCTTAGGAATCCCACTGTCTACCTGACCTCAGGACCTGCACAATTCCTCGCTTTGGCTCTGGGTTCAAATCCTACCTGAGTTGTGCAAACCTAACTCTGGATCAGCTCCTGGAGAGTGTGCATGTGGGGGTTGGCGGTAGAGGTGGGGAGGCTGCTGCTGTGTTGCCCTGGGCTGAGGCAGGTGAGGCCTCTCTGGTGTCCACACCTGGGCAGGTGCCTCCTCTGGTGTGCAAGGAGGTAAGTCTGACATAGCTCTCTGCGCATAATAGTGTATCTGGAGAATATTACTAAAGAGATTGTGAGACTGCATTTTGAAGTTTTCTTTTTATAGCAGTAAATCTTGTTCAGATTTTTCTTATTCATTTTAATTATGCTCTTTTAAATTATATTCCATCAGGCACAGGCTGACTACATTCAGACCAAACAATAACCCAGGCATCTTCCAGATATGGAACTTCAATGATTGTTTACATTAGTGTCAATCCTGAGACTGAAAGAGCGGAGGGTGCTAATTTGCATCATGCTAAAGGCCATCTATAAAAAAACCCTCACAGAAGAAGATTAGAGCATAAATTGCCTGCAGTGGCATATGTCGAACTCCTGGGCTCCCAAACGGAGCAAAACTCTTATATAAAGTGCCTTTGCCCTTGTTAATTACAGAATAACAGACTGGAGGGGGCAACTTCCTCCCACTATATTCGTTCTTATGCCCTTCCCCGCTTCCTTCCTTCCACATGTAACTTTTTTTTTTAAAAAACTTTGCATCCAAGTACAATATACTTACAAAAACAGTACACATGTATGACTATTGACCTGGATGGGTTTTCACAAACTTAACAGCCCTGTACAATCGACATTCCAGTCAAGAAACAGCACTGCAGCACCCCCACATCCCCCTCAGCCGCCCTTTCCGATGCTACCCCCACCAGGATAATCACCATTACCACTTCTACCACCATAGTAGTTTATTTCACCTGCTTTTGTAAATAAAATCATACAGTATGTGTGCTTTTGTGTGACTTTTGTGGGAGCCGTACATGTCTTTGTGTGTCTTTGTAGGCCATGATTTTTGCAGTGCGTTGCATGAATAAAGCATCATTTATTTATTCATTCTACCGTTGGTGAGTATTTAGGTAGTTTCCAGTTGAATGTTTCACATCCAGTGTTGCTCTGGACATTCTAGTTCATGTCTGTTGACAAATACAGAGATGCATTTCTTCTGGGTAGATGCCTACGAGTGGAATGGTTGGTCATTTCATAGGAACATGTTCAGCTTTAGTGGATTCTGCCAAATGGTTGTCAAAGCAGTTGTACCATTTACACTCCCACCAGCTGTGTTGAGAGTTCTGGTTGCTCTACTTTTGTGCCAACACACATTTCCTATTTTTTATTTTTGGCATTCCGGTGGTGTATAGTATTAGAGTATTTATTATATTGCAGTTTTTATTATATCACACAGAGTAAAGTTTATTATATTGCAAAGAGTATTTATTATATCACACAAAGTCATTTGTGCATTTTCTATTGGATATTCTGTATTTTTCTTGTTGATTTATAAAAGTTATTTATATATTCTGGTGGAGACTCATTTAAAAATTTCTCCAAGGCCTGGTGGTGCCTGTGGCTCAAGGAGTAGGGCGCCAGCCCCACATACCGGAGGTGGTGGGTTCAAACCTGAATGGGTTTTCACAAACTTAACAGCCCTGTACAGTCGACATTCTGGTCAAGAAATAGCACTGCTAACTCCCCTAAATCCCCCTCAGCCAAATAACTGCCAAAAAAAATAAAAAATTTCTCCAAGGCCCGAGCACTATTGTTTTCCACAGTCAATGAAGTTTTGTTTCATAAAACAGAATGAAAAGGCATTGCCAGAACTTTAGCCATGGGTGAGCTTCACCACTATGCAATATTCCCTTCCTCATTACTGCAGCCTCCTTAGCACGTTAGGGGGAAATCATATCCATATGGGACAGCTTGAATAAGGTTTAAAAAAGTCTCGAGGCCCAAAGGAGGCCTCACCTTCTGGACAGTCCATGGACAGCTATTGATTAAAGACAATAGTGACTTCTGGGGCATCCAGCCTGGACCACATAGACACTACATGGGGGTGGCAGTGGTTTTCCTTCCTACCTTCATTCATTCATTCACCCAACAAATATTTACTGAGACTTTCTAGGTGCTCTTCTAGGCACTTGAACTATAGCAGTGAATAAAACAAAGATCCCTATCCTCATGGGGCTTACCTTCCAGTGGGAATAGACAACAGGGGTAAATATAAATTCTTAAATCACTTAGTATCTTAGAAGGTGATTAGTGCAAGACCAATGGGAGGGACCAGTAGGCTGAGAAGGTGAACTTAAGATTGGAGGGAGAGAGGGTCTTGGTGGGAGAGCAGCTGGCATGTTTAGGGAGCAGTAGGGAAGACAGGGAGTCACAGAGGTAACAGGAGCTTAAACGCCATAGAGCCAGGGAAGGCTCCTGAAGGGCTTTGCTTTGAGAACATGCAAGATAGTGGCTTGGCACCCATAGCTCAGTGAGTAGGGCCCTGGCCACATACACCTAGGCTGGTGGGTTTAAGCCCTGCCTCTGCCAGCTAAACAATAATGACAACTGCAACCAAAAAATAGCCGGGTGTTGTGGTGGGCACCTATAGTCCCAGCTACTTGGGAGGCTGAGGCAAGAGAATTGCGTAAGCCCAAGAGGGCTTAGAGGTTGCTGTGAGCTGTGATGCCCCAGCACTCTACTGAGGGTGACATAGTGAGACTCCGTCTCAAAAAAACAAAAAAACAAAAGAAAAAAAAAAGAAAGAAAGAAAAAAACATGCAAGATTGGGGGGGGGTCGGAAGAGGATTTGAGCAGGGAGCCACATGGTCGGTCTACACTACACACAGCTGCAACTGCTGTGCTGAGCAGAGAGGGCGGGAACTGGGTGGAGGGGTGCAGAACCATGGGGAGGGTTGTCGCCAACCCAGTGAGAGATGCTGGTGGCTTGTCCCAGGCTGGTAGCCCTGGAGATGGTAAGATGTGTTCAGATGCTGGATGTATTCTGCGGGTAGAATGGGTCTCCTGACCGTATGGGTGTGGGCTGTGGGCTGTGGGTGAAGACAGGAATCAAGAGTGGCTTGGCCATCATGGGACTTCCGGCTCTGGTCACTGCTTGTAAGACTCCTTGTTTCTGGGGAAGTCCTCCCCATCCCCCAGGTCTGATGTCTTGCCCTCAACTCCATCCCTCACCCCATCCTGGGTCACGAGCCCCATCACAGCACAGGTAACCCTCACCTTGTAACTGCCCCTTCTCTACTTCCCAATCCATTGTTATACAAAAACTTGCTTTCCACCTTCCCTCAGGGTTGACTTGGAGATCTGAAGGCTTATTTTGAAAGTAAAATAAATCTCTCTCTTTTTTTTTGTTATATTCCCACTGAAGCATTCCTAACTCTCCCTGAGGCCACACGAAGGCCTCTGACTGATCAAAAGAAATGAGTCACAGAAAGAAAAGCATGACTGATTAATATTTCAAGGTAACTTGTTATTTAGTTTACCTTCTGTTTGTGTATTTCTTTTCACTTAGAATCAGGGAAACCTCTAATGTTAGAGCTGAATGATAATGAGGAGATTGTGTAAACGAAGGCCTGCCTGTTATGTTTGAGAAAAACAGATTCAGTGAGGTAAACTGAGGCCCAGGAAGGTAAAATGAAGTGCAGGGAGGTTAACCTAAGCCCAGACAGGACCACAGCTTTTCTACTCTGGCAGAAATGGTTCTTTCATGACAACAACCCTGGGGTGACAGAGTCTGGTTCTGGACCTTGGATCTGGGCTTTGGGGTCTCTTTAGCCCTTTCCCCCGCCTTGTTGTCTCCCTCCAAGTGGGCTCTCAGTTTCAGAGTTGATCTAGCACATTACTCAGTCAAGCTAAAAATAAATGTGTCCCTAAAAGGCCTTTGGATCTCTTTGTGTCCTCTGTAGCGAGCTGACCATTTGGCAAGGGTTTGGAGGGTGCATGCTTTCAGAAGGGGCAGCCGTCTTTCGCCTGCCTCCCAAACCCAGCCCTGTGGTAGGTTTCCTCTAACCCACCTAGGGCAGGCTGCTCTGCTAACCCACACCTCTAGCATAGCCACAGGTCAGGGTTAATTAGCACACACTCCCCAACCCCCACCCCAGTCTTGGGCCTTCCTTACAATAGCAGCAGTGTTTGCCGGGGCCTGAATGGCACTGAATTAGCATAAGCCAACACAGGCAGAGTAGCTGGTTGGTGGGATGTGGGGCTGGACTGGAGGTCCATGCCAACACTGTAGAATTTGTGGCCACCTCTGGCTGTAGGAATCCAAGCCTAGGCTCTGTGCCTCTGAGTCAGAGTTTGCTGCTTGTGTCCTTGGAAGGAAGGTAAATTATGGTTGGTTGGCCCGTTGCTGACTGCATTATAAATACTTACAAATGTTAACCACAATATTAACACTTGCACATGCACAGGGTTGTACGGCACACAAAGATGTCTGAGTTTACAGATAGGGCTTCTGGGGGTCATAGAAGTAAGTGAGGTAGTCGTCCAAGGTCACAGACAGGGAGAGACAGATTGGGGGGTCACTCTCTAGGCTCTTGGGAGCCCACCCACCATCCCTTCTCTATTGCATTGCCAGCCAAGGACCTGTCGTGTGTCTAGATGATGTGTGTTCCATATAAATCTCTGTTCCCAAGTTAGTTACCTCCTCAGCTGCAGAGGTTCCCTATGTGGAATCTACTTGCCCTTTTCTGGGGGCTCTGACTGAGCATCATAGAACATCATCTCTAGGCTCAGAGATTATCTGATTAATTGACATGGTCCTCTGATGCTCCTTTTGTTCTGGTTGTGTTCTTTCGTAGAACATGACAGCTGGCATACCAGGGAAAGCGAGGGACTTGGAATCTGGCAGCTGATCTGAGTCCTGGCTATGAGCGGGGGACGTGACCTTGGGAACATTTCTGCACTTGGGTCCAATTTCCTTATCTATAAAAAAGGAGGTTGGTAATAATCTGATCCCTCCCAATTCCAAACCTCCGTGCTTTTCTTCAAAAAGATAAACAAGCAGACTAAATAATAAAGCCAAAAATACCTCCCCGAGCAAACATACCCTCAAATCCACATCCAATAGGAAGGGCATTTGAGATCTGGGTGTTAGCATTCAGGAATGTGGTCACAAGATTCTAATATGGTTGCTGCTGGAATTTCATCAGAAAATCTGAAGCAGGGCATGCTGGTAGACTTTAATCCATAAAAGTTCTCTAAGCAATATTTCTAATATATATTTTGTCAAAGATTTGATGCTCTCTGCTTAGGTATTTCTAACAAGCACTCTCTCTAAACAAATCTCTTTGAAAATGCATTAGATAACACGGTTCCTTCAATTCCATATCTCCCTTTCTGTCTAAACTGAAAAAGCCAGTTCACGTTATTAATGACAAGTCATTTTGCAGAGTGCCCGGGTTAATAGAAGAGATAACTGGCAAAATAAAAATGTGTAATACTAACATGCCAAAGATAAAACAGAGGTCTGCCGTGAATGCATAATGCGGAACGCGGAGTGGGGTGGTGCGGGGGTGGGGGTGGTGGGGGTGGTGGTGGTGGTGCGGGGAAGTTACTGGCTGGTGCAGAATTCCAGCAGAATGAACAGGCGGCGATGGCCACCAGCTGCTTTCCCAGTGTGCTGCTTTCCTGCCTCCTTTGAATCCTCAACTATCCTCCTTGAACCCAAATCTTAGAATTTCAGAGTTAAAAAACGTCCTTGGGAATTTTGAGGGTAAACACACTGAGGCCCAGGCAGATGAGGCGCTCACCGGGAGGATGGTGCCAGCTAGAGGCAGAGTGCTCAGGGACCCGTGTTCACTCCCATCTCGGTGCTTTGCCCAGGATTCCACTGTTGCTGGTGCCTGCTCCTTCCTATGCAAGGAAGAAGGAGCAGGGACTTAAATAAAATTCAGAGCACATTAGATTCAAATCCCAGATCTACCACAGTCTAGCTGCATGGCTTTGGGAAAGTCACTTCACCTCTCTGTGCCTCCGTCACTGTAAAGTGAATTGATACAGGTAAAGCTCTTTACACTCTCATGCGTGTTCA
Organism: Nycticebus coucang; assembly: GCF_027406575.1. NCBI lineage: Eukaryota > Metazoa > Chordata > Mammalia > Primates > Lorisidae > Nycticebus > Nycticebus coucang. Next base: position 58,712,807 of record NC_069794.1, on the reverse strand, counting down.
GGAAAGTTAGTGATAGTTGTTACTATTTTGCGATTTCTGAGTTTATATGTGTTCAGTTATATAGTCCCTATCTGGAAGCAGAGAACAGGACTTGAGCCCATGAAGGCATAGGAATTGTGTGTTTCCTTGAAAGTCCTCAGGTTCAGTATTAGAAGAAAACATTGGCTGTTCTCTGTGCCCATTGGGCGTTAAAGCAAGAGGGAAGACACTTAAGTGATAGCTGAGGCCATTGAGGTAGATTCTTTAACTCTGAGAGTGTGGAATCTCCTTGGGTGGTGAATTTGAAGCAGAGCTCTCAGGCCCAGCAGCTATATCATGTAAGTGGTGTGAAGGGGGAGAGCTACCCTAGGTGACCTGGGCATCCTTTCCACTACAAGGAGTCTGAGCTTCCTACTGCAAATTTTAATAAGTTGCTCTCATTAATTAAAATACAAATGTGTGATACTAACAAAAAAGAGGTAATCAAGGAAGCTGAATTACCAGGAAACCGAAAACACAATTGGAGCTGGATAAACTGCCTTGAAGAGCTGAGACTTTGCAACTGAGCATGCCTATGTGCTTTCCAGCTTCATGACCTTGGGCAGGTGGGTGACCTTGTCTCCCTGAACTTCAGATTTTGTGTCCATAATGTGGGGAAATATCAGTTCCTTCCTTATAAAGTTGAAATAAGAATTGATGAGCTAATAAATACATATATTATATAATGTTGAAATAAGAATTGATGAGCTGATATATATATACATATATATACACACACACATACTACTTAACACACTACCTGGCATATACCCTGTTTTCCCCAAAATAAGACATCCTCCAAAAATAAGACCTACTTACAGGAAAGATAAGACGTTCACTGAAAATAAGACCTAGAGCATCTTTGGGAGCACACCTTAAAATAAGACGGGGAAACAGGGTAGTAAGTAATTAAAGTAATTAATGATAATTATGATTGATTTTATTTTTAAAATGTGATTTAGAAGAAGCCTCATTTAATTACAACTCTTACACATTAAAAACATTTTAAAAGCGCCTCAGCATAGCTGTTTGGTGGAGAAGGATTTTTGTCATTTATTTCTCAGTTAACCCTCCTGGCATTTAAGCAGTGAACTTGTCATGAGGGGCAGGATTCCATTCTCATTCAGAGCTCTTTTGAATAGGTGTCTCCTTGAGCTGGCTCTAGGAGAAAAATCTCCCGGGTGTCTGAATGACCTACACTATTTGGAAAAACAAGCAGAGCTGGATTGATCTGAGTTGATTGCTTTCAGAAATAACAACTTGGCTGAATTCAACTGCTTCCTCCCTTTTTCCATCAGCCAATTTTGGGGTAGATATAGCTTTGTCATGAAATCTGGGTGAGCTTGATTCTGTATAATTCAATCGCAAGGTATAAACAATCTGGAATGTTTTGTGGAAGACCTTGAATGAGTTCCGAGCAGGGAATGGAAGTTTGAAAAGCTGGAGAGTGGAAGCATCCAAGTTTTCAGTTTCAGGTGGCCTTGATTAGCACACAGTGACAAACGAATAGCTCTTTCTGAAACCCACCCTGTCCACCCTCATTGAGTCTGGTGAGCTCTACTCTGTCTGGAAGGATCACTAGAAGAAACCTCAGGGACCAGACAAGCCAACTCCCTCATTCTCTAGATTAGGAAGCTGACATTTAATGAGTTTGCGTGACCAGCGTCTCTTACTCTGTAATATTTTCCTCTTGATCCCAACACCACCATTCTCTATTTTCTTCAAGAAAGACTTATTGAGGGAATTTCCAACTATTTTACCATTTCCACATTGTTCACGAGAGAACAAAAATGTATCTTTATTAAAAATTTTGAAGTGTCAGCTCTTTAGATCTGAGTGTACCTGAGACCTGTTTCCTTGGGAGACAGAGGGAAGGAGGGAGGGCGCTGGGGTGGGGGGGCAAGTAGGCTGGTGCCAATGGGCAGGCTGAAGAAGACCTTCACTGCCCCCTTGTGGGCACGTGGGGCCAATTGGGGTCGTTCCTCTGGTGTTTCCATCTTTCTGTCTACTTTGGCTGCTTGCCTGAGATCTTTATCAATGCAATCAGCATTGCTTCAATAGAGCTTTTGTTATTCCTTCCAGTGTACTTTTAGTTCTTTAGCCCCAGGAAAGGGGAAGTTGTTGAAAGCTAGCAAAATTCTATATTCTGAAAAAATATCTACAGGCAGAAGAAAAAATGTCTACAGGATCCAGAGAAAGGCTGTTCAGATGAAATCTTTCAGGAGTCTTGCAAGATTCTTGTTTCATCTTATTGTGGCATGTCTCAACAAGAGTGGAGATTTATGGGGCGAAAGTCAGGCCCCAAGTTGGCACTGTCATGGCTATCACCTGGTCAATTGGGGAGGTCAGGACAGCTGAAGATTCATTTACTATCTCATGTATTATCCTTGTTTGCTGTCCAAATTAGTTCTAACCTCATTCTGATAGTTTCAGATTCAATATCATCCGTTGAAATACTAACGATATTTTTCAGTGCAAAAAAAAATGACTTTCAAGTCCTGTATTATGGAAAGGATTATAATAAATTAAATGCCTAAACTGGCAGAGTGCAAACAATTTTGACTCAGATCTAAATGTTTGCACTGGCTGTTTAAACATTTAATTTGTTAGAATGGAAGTAGCAGCACAGAATAAGCATGTTAATTAAATTCAGGCTTTAGCAACGTGAGTCATCCCACGGACACAGAGCGTGACAAACCCGGATGGCAAGAGTCAATGTGCGTTGCTTTCTCATTCTCCAAATGAACATTTTACATCTTTAAACTCTGCAGACATTAGTGATTTTTAATGAATTGTTCTGTCTTTCAGAGGTGACTTTTAGATGATGTTGTAGTACTGTTGGGCTGGGAAGCAACTTTACTTATTAAGTTGCAGGAACGCTATCACCATAGATAATTGATTAAAGTGATTACCTGACTAATCTGTTCTGTGATTTTACATTCAAAAATAGAAAAAATATAAGGAAGAGTTATAAAAAGAAAGCCTCTAAGTACCAGCTTATCAAAAACAAAGAATCTCCCTGACCATTGTCTTATGGACTATCACCACAATTACCAGTATCGTCACCATCATCATCCTCACCACAGTTTCTGGGGAATATCCAGGCCTGAATTTCTGGTCTGGCCTTGGTTCTGCCACGTGGTAGAACCATGGTCAAAGGACATTGCTTAAGTCACTTGTTTTGTCTAAGCTTTCAGTTCCTCACTTGTAAAATGAAGGCATTTTTATTAGTGAGGGTAAAACTAAGCTGATGTAGCAGAAGCCCAAATATAGTGATTTAAATAATACTTCATTTATCTCTCAGCAATAACCCAGTTGTTTCAGGCTGGCAGGGAAGCACTTGACCCCCTCCCTCCCTCAGAAACCTTGGGTGGTCCCCTGTGGCTTGCAGAACTCAATTTGAGTTCACATCTGACCTCGACCCATACTTCCAACTTATGCAGTCTTAGCCTCTCTGTTTCCATCTGTCTTTATTGTGCCGTGTCCTCTGTCTAGAATGCTCTTTTCTTCTTCCCCTATTGACATTTTATCCACTCTGTATAGCCCAGCTCAAATGCTGTCTCCTTCACAAAGCCAAAGCTCCTCCAAAGCTTGCCACTCCCTGTGAGAACATTCATTGTGTCTTCCTCTGCCTTCTGATATTTTTGCCTTTTTCGTAGCATCTAATTTAATTCGCCTATAATTAAGTGAGTTATTTATAGAAATAGGTTTTGTGTTCCTGGGGGCAAAACACACTGCATATTATTTGTCTTTGTTCCCCTAGTTCCTTTATCCAGCATTATTTCTTGCCCAATAAATGCATGTTGAACTGAGTGGAGTAAAAAGTTGTTACAGAGAGGAAAAGTCAGTTGTCAAAATAGCAACCATTTGCTAACTCAAGGGGCCAATTAGGCAATGAGTTATTCTTTGGAAAATTCCAGATGTGGATCAAAACAGTTCCAATTAGACTTACATCCTGTGCTAGATCCAGAATAGCATACAGAAATACTCGTTGGACCTTACACCCATGTTATTAGGAAAAACACTATCCCTGAGATTTGTATTATTTTTCTTAAAGCTTTTGTCCATGAGACATTGAAATTACATGTGTCTAATTATAGATGTACAGGCATGTATATAATGTTTTTTGGCTTGGATTACATACATGGATCTTGCCTGTCATATGCTTTAAGTCTGTCTCCATTTGTGCAATTTCTATCTTCATTCTATTCCGTTTCAGCCATGTTAGAATCTAAGAGTTACTTGACTTAAGGAGTCTCATTTCAAACAGTAACCTAACTCATGGGATCTAGGGTAAGGAGCTTAGAGCTTTGAGCCCTGTATGGGTTTATTGTGCAGTTGGGAAAACTTCATCTCCTTTTCCTAAACCTCAGTCTTCTCATTTGTAAATAGAATAGATGCTACCATTTCCCCCTTCTCACAAGGCTGTTTGTGCAGATGATGGCAGCTCATTAGTGCAGTGCTTTGAAAAGAGCGCATGGAATCCTGTTGGGTACTGTTGGGAGGCTAACCTCCAGGCTTATGAGAACGGATATTACAGCCATGCATCTGCTTGTTCCAGTCACTGGGTGCACACGAACAGTCCCTTAGTTGTATTTATAACACTAGCTTTTTTTCCAAAGAAAGAAATTAAATTTGTTTTTTTCATATTTTACAAATGCAGCCATGAGTTAGTCTGCTTGAATGAATTTCAAACCATAACGTAGATAATGTCAGGATGGCAATAAAACTTATGAAATAGAGCAGGGGTGATGAAAAGACAAAGCAGGAGGGAGAGATTCAGACAATTCCACTTTTCTGCCTGGAAATTTTCTTTTTCTTTTCTTCTCCCTCTATGCCCTTCAATCCCCCTGAACATGTAAACCTTTCTGCTCCTCTTCATTTGAATGAATCTGGGCAGATGGTATTAATGCTTATAAAAGTAAATGAAAACTGCAAAGATGGATGTATAGTCTGTTACCTAGTTCAGATTTTTTCTATTCTTTGTATCTGTCATCTTACAATTCACCTATGATTGAAACTAACCGAGCCCCAAATGGTGCATTCAAGGACGTCTGAGTGGGGCCCTCACCTTCCCCTCCTGCCCACACTTTCCCATTTGATTCATTTATTACAGAGGTGTCAGTGACAGGTTCCATTCCTGCAGGATCCTATGACCAGTGAGAACTCACATAGGAATGAGGAAGTCTCTGCTGTGTTGTGGATGTGCTACCCTGTTTCAGGGAGTCAAGGCTTAAACTCAAGAATTAACCTGAAATGGTACAGTTTCAAGAGGGGAAGGAGTTTGGGAAAGGGCAAAGGACTCTTGGGGTGTCCCAGAAATTATCACACACCAAGGCTTATGTTGCTGGTATATAAGACTGTGTCTGATTGTAGGAAAGAATTTTATCATCTCCATAGAAAGAGGGAGGCCTTTGGAGTGATGATAAATAACCCATCTCTCAACACACACACACACACACACACACGCACACACACACACACACACAGAAGGTCTGAGGAATAACAATCACTTTATGATTGCCTCCATCAGGGGCCATTTGGTCACAATTTGCTCAAGCTGGTTTAGGCAAAGGGGAGAATTTGTCTGATAGAGTCCAGGGACAGAGATGGTTGTGGGGTTGAGTGGGGCTCATATCCTGAAGTGAAAGCGACCAAGAGGGCTCAATGTTTCTGCTTCCCTGTCAGTTTGATTCATTGTTTTCTCCTTGGCTTATTGGTTTTTGTAAGTCACACATGTATCAAGCGTAGCTGCCTCTTCCCTAGTCTATGGAGAATTCCAAGGTCCTCAACCTGGAATATGCAACTCTGATTGATTGTACTCAAAATGGCCACTTGATCAAATTGGTCCAATCAGCATGGGTCAATCAGGTGACCCCTTCTCAATCAATCATCTTTGACTGGGGTTACAGCAAGAGGCTGAGGAAGCCATTCCTCAAGAAGAGATTGCACAGAGGTTAGATAAATGAACATCCAATTTAACACCTAACTCTTTTTTAAAAAAAAATTCAGGTTAATGTGAGGGTACAGAAAACCAAATCACAATACTTGAATTTGTTATGTAGAGTCCCTCAGTGGCTATGTCCTGCACCCAAAAGGTGTGACATACATTCCTACATTGTGCCCATTCAGTGGGAGCACCCCAAATTCCCCTCCCCTTTCCTCCTGCCTTTGTTCTCCCTCCCCCTAACTTGATTTGAAATGATATTTTCTCCTATGTGAGTGCAAATTAGATGGACTATTGGCCTCAAATTGGTATTGAGTACGTTGGATATTTGCTTTTCCATTCTTGTGATACTTTACTGAGAAGAATGTGTTTTAATTCCAACCAGGTTAATACAAAAGATGTGAAGTCCCCATCTTTTAAATAGTTGAATAGTATTCCATGGTGTGCATATATCATAGTTTGTCAACCCATTCCTGAATTGATGGGCATTTAGGCTGTTTCCACATCTTGGCAATTGTAAATTGAGCTACAATAAACAATGTAGTACATATGTCCTTATGATAAAATGATTTTTTTTCTTCTTCTGGGTAGATGTCTAGTAGTGGGATTGCAGGGTTAAATGGGAGATCAAATTTGAGTTTTTTGAGTTCTCCATACTTCTTTCCAAAGAGATTGTATTAGTTTGCAATCCCACCAACAGGTAAAAGTGTTCCCTTCTCTTCACATCCGTACCAGCATCTACAACTTTGAGATTTAGTGATTTGGGCTAATTCAACTGGGGTTAGATGATATCTTAAGGTAATTTTGATTTGCATTTCTCTGATGGTTAGGAACAATTAGCATTTTTTTTATGTTCATTAGCCATTCATCTGTCTTCCTCAGAGAAGGATGTGTTCATATCTCTTGGCCAGGAATAGATGGGATTGTTACCTTTTTTTGGTGATTATTTTGAGTTCTGTAGATCCTAGTCATTAAGCCTTTGTCACATTCATAATATGCAATTTTTTTTTTTTTGCATTCTGAAGGTTGTCTATTTGCTTTGATTGTTGTGTTCTTAGTTGTGCAGAAACTTTTTAGTTTAATTAAGTCCCATTTGTTAATTTTTGTTGTTGAAATTGCCATGGAAGTCTTCTTCATACAATCTTTCTCCAGGCCAACATCTTCGAGAGTTTTTCCCATGCTTTCTTCTAGGATTTTAATTATTTCCTGCCATAGATTTAAATCTTTTATCCATCTTGAATCAATTTTTATAAGTGGTGAAAGGTGTGGGTCAAGTATCAGTCTTTTACATATGGCTACTCTGTTCTCCCAGCATCATTCATTAAATATGGATAATTTTCCCCAGTATATACTTTTGTTGGGTTTATCAAATATCAGGTGGCTGTAAGAGATTGGCTTCATCTCTTGGTTTTCTATTTGGTTCTAAATATCTATGTCTCTGTTTTTGTGACAATTCCATGCTGTTTTGACCACTGTAGGTTAATAATATAGTCTAAAGTCTGGTGGGGGGGGGCCTCTGGTTTTATTTTTATTACTAAGAATTGCCTTGGCTATATGGGTTTTTCCTGGTTCGAAAAATGAAGAATTATTTTTTCTGAATCTTGAAAGATGTTACGGAGGAGAATTTCCCGAGCATTGCAAGAGATACAGAAATTCAGATTGTAGATAGTTTCAGAACCCCAGCACTACTCAATCCAAATGAAGCATTTCCTAGACACATTGCAATTAACTTTGCCAAAGTTAATATGAAGGAAAAAAGTCCTGCAGGCAGCCAGGCATTACAAAAAAAAAAAAAAAAAAAAAGCATTACTTACAAAGGGAAAAATATTAGGATAACTGAAGATCTTTTGGCTGAAACTTTTCAAGCCAGAAGAGGAACAGTCATTGACCTTTAATCTTTGAAAACAAAACAACTTTCAACCCAAGATCCTGTATCCAGCTAAAGTGAGTTTCATTTGTGATGGAGAAATCAAATACTTTACTGACATCCATATGTCAAGGAAATTTGCCATAACTAGACCAGCTCTCCAGGAAATACTTCTTTCAAAATGTTTTGGAATAGTTTCTACAGTGTGGGTATAAGCTCTTCTTTGAAGATTTGATAGAATTCTGGTGTGAAGCCAGCTGGTCCAGGGCACTTTTTTGTTGGAAGGTTTTTTATTGTTTCTTTGATCTCAGTGCTTGATATTGGTCTGTTCAAGAGATCTATTTCTTCTTGGTTAAGCCAAGGGGAGGGTATGATTCTATTGGTCCATATTTCCTCCACATTGTCAAATGTCTGGGCATAGACATTTTTGTAGTAGTCAGAGATAATCTTTTGTATCTCTGTGGTATCTGTTGTTATTTCCCCCTTTTCATTTCTGATTGAGGTTATTAGATATTTTACTTTTCTCTTTCTAGTTAGTCTGGCCAATGGTTTATTGATTTTAATTGTTTTCTCAAAGAATCAGCTCTTTGTTTCATTAATTTTCTGAACGATCCTTTTGTTTTCAATTTCACTAATTTCTGACTTAATTTTGGTTATTTCTTTTCTTCTTCTAGGTTTGGGATTAGATTGTTCTTTCTTTTCCATTTACTTAAGGTGATTCATTAGGTTGTTGATGTGTTCTCTTTCTGTTTTTTGGATGCAAGCATCTAATGCAATAAATTTCCCTCTTAAGGCTCTTTTGCAATGCCCCACAGGTCTTGGTAACCTGTAGCTTCATTGTTGTTATGTTTGAGGAATTTACCAATTTCCTCCTTTATTTCTTCCTTGACCCAACTGTCATTCAGCATGAGGTTATTTACTTTCCATGTCTTTGTGTGGGATGATAGTTTTTGTTGGAGCTGAGTTCCATCTTTATTACCTTGTGTTCTGAGAAGATACAAGGTATAATTTCAATTATTTTGATTTTGTTGAGGCTTGATTTGTATCCTAGGATATGATCTATTTTGAAGTATGACCCATGGGCTGGTGAGAAGAATGTATATTCCTTAGCTTCTGGATGGAGTGTTCTGTATATGTCTATTCAGTCCATTTGATCCAGGGTCACGTTTAAGTCCCGTTTAGCTTTAGTTTCTGTTTAGAGAATCTACCCAGTTCTGTCAGAGGGGTGTTAAAGTCCCTAGATATTATAGTGTTATGGGGTATCATATTGCTCAGATCAATCAAGGTCTGTTTCATAAATCTTGGAGCATTTAAATTTGGTTCATAAATATTTAGAATTGAAATGCCCTCTTGTTGTAGTGTTCCCTTGACCAGTATGAAGTGACCAACACCTAATTCTTGCTTGCTAATGAAATGATGATAAAGTGTGAGGATTTTCCAGGTTCTTTGCTTTTATACCTCTCTTCTTTTCCTAACCCTCACCATTTCACAGGCAGTGGTTTGGGGAAAATTATTTCACTTTACTTTTTAACAACACTATAGTTTAACTAATAGTTTAACAAACAGGAGCTGATGTAAGAAATGCACGTTTCTTTCCTGGAGCCTACAATTTAGTGGGAAAGACAGATAAAAAAATAAAACAAAACAAATAAACATACTCAACGGCAAACAAAATAATTACAAGTTGTGCTGAGAGGAAACAGAATATTGAATTAGGAAAGATGGGCTGGAAAGGAGGGGACCTATTTCAGATGCAGTTGCCGGAGGATTGCTCTGGGAAGTTGACTTTTTAGTGGATCTGGAGAGGACCAATCATGAAAAAAAATAGGAGGAGTGCTAAAAAGTATTTAAAGCAGAGAAAGGACAGCATGTGCCCCAAATATGAAATCACTGAGGAGGAAAAGAACTTAATTTGCTTTTCATTCCTAACATGCTTCATGTTCTAACTCTCCTTCACATTGATAATTGAAGGTCTTGTTTTTAGACTTTATGAAGTTCTATTGGAAAAAGTTAAATTGTAGCACAGAAGATATACATTGGCATTCTAATTTGAATCAGCATTCAAGATGTAGGTTAATATTACAATAAAATAATCCAGCCATTTTTTGAGATATTATATACAGCATCTTATATTCTTGGGGTTTGAAATTGGACCGATCTGGGCTTGAGTCTTGCCTTTCTGACTTACTAGTTGTATAACGTTGGGCAAGTTTCACAGTTGTTCTGTGTATCATTAGTTTCTTCACCTCCCCCATCTCAGCCTTCATTTCTCACTCATCGAGTTTTCTTAAAATTATAATTAAATTAGGTTGTATTAAATGAGGAAATGTATTTAAAGTGACTGTCACAGTGTCTGCCACTCACTACATGTTAATTATTTTTATTTATTTATTTATTTATTTTTTTTATTGTTGGGGATTCATTGAGGGTACAATAAGCCAGTTACACTGATTGCAATTGTTAGGTGAAGTCCCTCTTGCAATCATGTCTTGCCCCCATAAAGTGTGACACACACTAAGGCCCCACTACATGTTAATTATAATTTTTAAAAGTTTGTTCACATTACTCTTATCAATAAAACAAATTTTAGCAAACTATAGTGCTAGAATTTATAGTGCTTCTTAGAGGAGTTTTATAGAGGAGTTCAACACATAAAAGAATCATATGATGAATACTTTGGAACACATATTGGAGTGGATTAGAACACAGAAGTCTACCCTTTTTTTCTCTCCAATTCCATTAAGGCAGTGAAAAGAAATTAGCATCAGAAATTGAGAGAAATTCCTCATATGAATGGGATTAGCAAAGACCAAGAAAACCACAGTACAGAACCCACCTAGGAGGACACTGCTGTAAAGTAAGAGTAGAGTGAGAGAAACTCTGAGCTCAGCTCCAGCAGATGCAATGAACAGGAAGAGAGTCCTGGGGCAAGTGTTAGGAACTGAGAGCTGTGTGCAGACAGAGGGCTAGTTAGTTAAACCTCTTGCCAAACATCAAATTAGGCTAAAAAGTACAGAAGGGAAAAGTGCCCTGCAGGGAGGTCTACTCAAGAGATTGGAGGACCTAGGTGGGGGGAGAACCAAGGTAAGCATGAGGAAATTCTAGACTTCCTAAAAGATACAAAGGGGAGAGAGGTAAAGTAAGAAAGTCCTTCTGTACCAGGAAACCACGGAGGTTTTTCATTGCGAGAGTCTTCCTTACTTTTTGGCAACTGGGGAGAGGTGCTCGGCCTCACACCTGTCCTATGTGCAAGCTTCCCTGTTAGGATGTTCCCCAACAACCTATGAGGTAGGGCCTTTGGAGGGGAACAAATCAGTATAATTGAAGAAAAAACATTTGCTCACTGCCTACACTGAGCACAGTTCAAAAAGACAACCAGTGAGTACCAGGTATTTGAGGGAAACAAATGGCATGAAAGAGAAGGACCAAGATTAAGAAGAACTGATGATCTTGAAAGAAAAAGAGACAATTCAAGAAGCAGAAGAAAATTAAAAAAAAAAAAAAAAAAAGAAAGGAAAAATGAAAGAACACCACGAGGGAAGTAGATTCATTAAACAACAGAGAAAACAAGCTGCTCTGGAAACTTAGAACCAGAAAGCAAGGACTAATTCTAGAAAGTTACAAATCTGAAAGGAAACATTTGATAGAGGGCCTGAGCAATGGAATAGGCCAAATGGGTGATCGAGAACTAAGACTCAGAAATCCATCAGAATTTAGAGCAAAACTACAAGGACATAAAAAACACAGGGAAAAGTTTTAATACAAAAAGGGCCAATTTAGGAAGGCCAAAAGCACCAATTGAACAGGACATCCAGAGTCAAAGAACAAAGACCAAGGCAGAAAGGAAAAATAGAGGAAATATTTCTTCAAGCTACAGAGAGACAAGAATCATTTATTTTCAAGTAGAGCCACTGAAAGCCAGTGGAGCGAATATAAAAACATCCACATACCAGAAAATCTTGGTGAAATGAACAGGTTCAAAGGATAAAAGAAAATTTGTAACATTTCCAGAAAGAAAAAGAAATATTACCTACTAGAGTGGACATTAGTAGTTACAGTGCTAGCTTTCTTGCTTTTCCCTCTCCCATTCTCAGTAAGAGTTCCCTCTCTTGTTCCTCCCTCCCTCCCTTTCTTCCTTTCCATTTTTTCTTTCTGTCTTTTTCTCCTTCTTTCTCTTTTGAGTCTTTACTCTTTCCATGTCATTTAGATGGGACTATAAATTTTAGGACCACCCCAGTCCAACCCAGGCCATAAGAAGGAGCCTGGGACCCAGACCTGACCAATGAGAGAATCCCATTTACTGGCCAGACTGATAAGCTTAGGTTGGGCACAGGAGCCAAAAGAGCCCTCCCCACGATTTTCATGTATTAGTCGGGAAGCTGGTCTCTTTCTCTGTCTTTTTTATTCCTTTTTTTTGGAGACAAGGTTTTGCTCCATCACCTGGCCTAGAGTGCTGTGGTGTTATCCTAGTTCACTGTAACCTCAAACTCCAGAGCATCAGGTGATTCTCCTGCCACAGTCTCCTGAGTAGCTGGGACTACATGCACATGCCACCGTGCCCAGCTAATTTTTCTAGTTTTTGTAGGGCTGGGTGTCTCACTCTTGCTCAAGCTGGTCTTGAACTCCTGACCTCAGGTGTTCCTGCTGCCTCAGCCTCCCAAAGTGCTAGGATTACAGGTCTGAGCCACTGCACCCATCCTCGTTAGTCTCTTATGTGACTACAGAGATATTAGCTACAGCTTCATGTAGTTATCCTTCTTGTATAGAGGAAGCTTATCACAGTAGTACAGAATGAATTGATCAGAAAAAAGTACAAACAGAGTCACATGACATGAAAAGGAACCTCAATGACACTGTTTTAACCACTGGATTCAGCCATACTTGAGGTGTGTTTCACTTCTGGACTTCCCAGGGATGAATCAATAAATTCCCTGCTTTGATGAAGCTGGATGAGTTGAGTCTCTGTGATATGCAAGAGGAATGAAAATCAGATCAGATCAAGACTTTTCTCACCAGCCACATGGACTGCTAGAAGATAAGGCAGAAAATTCTTTAAAGTTCTGGAAAAATAATTTTGAATCTAGATTTAGTTTTAGAATCTAGTTTTCTAAGTAGAAAACTTTCTATATCCAAAAACTTTTCCAATGTGAGGGAAAAATAGAAACTTATGACATGTAATAAATTGGGAGGTTTTCCACTCATAGAACCTCTCTGAAAGAATTTTTTGGGAATGGACTGTAGCAGAATTCAAGAAGTAAAAAGATGGAAAATGGAAAATGACATTAAACAAAGTTAAAAAAGAAAAAGAAGCAAAGCCATCAGTGAAAGATAATCTAAGATGCCAAGTTAAAAAAGACTCACAAATGGTTTGGACCTAAAATTCTGAATTATTGAAAATAGGAGGGAATAGGGGGAAGGAAACCCACTGTTAGTGTACTAAGATTCTCACATTGTTAGGGAGGAGCTACAGATACCAAATCTAGGCACGAATAGTAAATTTAAATTTTATTTTTAAAATTTTATTGTTATTATTTTGTTGTTGTTGTTGTTTTTGTTGCAGTTGTCATTGTTTGGCAGGCCCAGGCTGGGTTCGAACCCACCAGCTTCAGTCTATGTGGCCAGCACCCTGCCCACTGAGCTATGGGTGCTGCCATAAATTTAAATTTTAATTGTTGTCAAATTTAATAGCAAGTACTAGAAAAATAGAAATAGGATGTATAATTCTCAGACCATTAAAGGGGAAAATAATCCAATCTAATAAAAGACAAAGGAGGGGAAAAGTAAATACCAAGATACTTGGAAAGAGAAAGCATAAAACAAGCCAACAGGAATAAATCCTGACACAATAGGGGTTATAATAAGTGATCCAATAAGTAGGTCAAATGGGCTAGAATGTGAGTACCTTGAAGGCAGGAGTATAATTGGTTTTGTTCATGACTGAGTCATTCAATAAATATTTGTTGAATGAATGAATGGGTAGAAGTTCTATGATTCGATTTTCACTAAGTGTGTTCAAAAAACAGATCTAAATAAAACAGTCTACATGTACCACATGCTTACACACTGAGGTAGGAAATAAAAGGATAGGAAAATATTTCCCAGGAAAATTCTGGAGAAAAGGGCAAGTATGGTAATATTAGCATCAGATAAAACATTTCAAAGTCAGATGCATTGAATTAGATCAAGAATAATATTTTATGTGACACCTAGCTAGGAAGCGCAAGGAAATCAACTGCCAAAGTTGATAGAATTTATAAGGTGGGTCAGTAAGATGAGTAGATACAAAATTAACCTACGTAAATTAATAATATTTCTATAAACTAGAAATAACCAATTAGAAAATGAAAAGGATAAAAGACTCAAATCACATTCACATAACAAAAAATTGCAAGAATATTAATATTATAGACCTAACAAGAAACGGGCAAGGCTAGTGATGAAAAAGAACTGTAAAATGATAAAACTGTTATGAATATTATCAAATATTACCAAACCCTGAAAAAAAATGGAGAGACACTTCCTAAGTGAAACATTCCACACTGTAAAGATGACAACTCTCCCCAGGGCAGTCTTTGGATTCAGTGCAATCTAAAGAAAAATCCAAAATTTGGTAATTATATCTAATCTGGGAAGCATGAGAATAACTAGGAAGCATTTTAAGAAGTAATAGAGAAAAGGTTTGCCCTACCAGATATCAAAATAGGCTCCCAAAGTTTACTAACTGAAACAGTGTGATATTCATACAAAAACTGACAAATACATGGCATATATTAGAAATATAAACTAGAGAGCCAAGAATAGACAAGTCAATTTATAGGACTTTAGTTTTTGATAGAAATGGCATTTAAGGTAGTGGGGGAGATGATATTCATAAAGGTATTCGAAGAACTATCTATTTATTTTGAAAAATAAAGTTGGAATTCAATCTTGCGCCATAGTGAAAATAAATGAGTAGTATATTAAAAAGCTAATTGCCTGAGGTGGGTGGATTGCCTGAGCTCAGGAGTTCAAGACCAGCCTGAGCTAGAGTGAGACTCCATCCCAAAAAAACATCTGAGTGTTGTGGCAGGCACCTATAGTCCCAGCTACTTGGGAGCCTAAAGCAAGAGAGTTGCTTGAGCCTACGAGTCTGAGGTTACTGTGAGCTATGACAGCACAGCACTTTACTGAGGGTGACAAAGTGAGATTTTGTCTCAAAAAAATAAAAATAAAAATAAATAGAAAGCTAACTGTAAAATCTAAACTTTAAAATATTCAAAAAATACAGGAGATTAAGAAAAATGTGCTGAAATGGAGAAAGTCTTCTCATCTAAGACATAGATTAAAAAAGAAAAGATGGATGGATTTGACTCCATAAAACTCAACAAACAAAATAACCACCACCCCCCAACACAAAACTACATAGGAGGAAATGTTAGCAAGATAAAAAATACACAAAGGATTAATGTGTATTATTCTTAAGGAATTCTTGTAGATCAACAAACAACCCAATAGAAAAATGGACAAGAGATATGAATAGGTAATTCACAGTGGAAGAAATACAAAAGTCAATATACATTAGAAAAATACTCGATGTTATTAATAAAAGGTAAACAAACTAAAATAAGAATGTTATATCAATTTTTTTTTTTTTGAGACGGAATCTCAAGCTGTCACCCTGGGTAGAGTGCCATGGTGTCACAGCTCACAGCATCCTCAAACTCTTGGGCATAAGCGATTCTCTTGCTTCAGCCTCCCTAGTAGCTGAGACTACAGGTGCCTGCCACAACGCCTGGCTATTTTTTTTGTTGCTGCTGTCACTGTTGTTTTAACTGGCCTGGGCTGGGTTCAAACCCACCAGCCTCTGTGTATGTGGCCGGCACCCTACCACTGAGCTACGGGCGCCACCATTATATCAATTTTTATTCATATTAAGACTGATAAAAATTTTAAAAGATAGAAACCATTCAATAATGCTACACATATATCAGTAAAGTTTTTGATTGCAAATGCCATGAAGACATGACTTAAACTGCCTTGAGGAGTTAGGAAAATTTTAATCTAACATAACCAAATGTCTAGAGATATGGCCAGCTCTTGGTGTGGCACCTTCAATGGTTTGTAAAGATGTTAGGGACCCAGGTTTCTTCTTTCTTTTTTGTTCTATCAAACTTCATCCTAAGGTTATTTCTCTTAGGCTGGCAAAAGGGTTAAGGCAATTCCAGATCCATCTAGTCCTGAAAAGTTTCAGAAGAGGTGATCTTTACCTTGTGACTGTTTTAGAAGTGAGGAAACCTTTCTAGAAGTTCCCCCAGGCATATTTTCCTTTGTAGGTCACATGCCTATCCTTAAACCCATCACAGGAAAGAGGAATGGGTTTATCCCCATCACTGTGTGTGTGTGTTTGTGTGAAAGAGAGAGAGAGAGATATGCCATTACCACTCTAATGAGGATATGGGGAAACTGATAATCTCATTCATTGTTGATAGGAGAATGAATTGCTACAGCCTATTGATATCTTTCAAAATTTAAAATTTGCACACACTTTGAATCATTCCTTCAAGGTATCTATGCTATAGAACTATTGGTATGTTGTATAAGAGACATTTGTGAGGATATTCACGACAACGATGCTTATCTTAAAAACTGGATATCTTCTCAATATGTATCAGTAGTGGAATGCTACATTCACACAATGCAAGATAGGCTGCAGTTGCAAAAACTCTAAGACATAAGTGAAAAAAATCAAGTTATAAAACTGTTATATTGGGGCGGCGCCTGTGGCTCAGTCGGTAGGGCGCCGGCCCCATATACCGAGGGTGGCGGGTTCGAACCCGGCTCCAGCTGAACTGCAACCAAAAAATATCTGGGCGTCATGGCGGGCTCCTGTAGTCCCAGCTACTCGGGAGGCTGAGGCAAGAGAATGGCTTAAGCCCAGGAGTTGGAGGTTGTTGTGAGCTGTGATGTCATGGCACTCTACCGAGGGCCATAAAGTGAGACTCTGTCTCTACAAAAAAAAAAAAACAAAAACTTATTATATTGGGCAGCGCCTGTGGCTCAGTGGGTAGGGCACTGGCCCCATATACCGGGGGTGCTGGGTTCGGACCTGGGCCGGGCCAAACTGCAACAAAGGAATGGCCAGGCGTTGTGGCGGGCACTTGTGGTCCCGGCTTTTTGGGAGGTTGAGGTAGGAGAATCGCCTGGGCCCAGGAGCTGGAGGTTGCTGTGAGCTGTGACGCCAAAGCACTCTACTAAAGGTGGCCAAGTGAGACTCTGTCTCCAAAAAAAAATGTGGCTCAGTGAGCAGGGCACTGGCCCCATATACGGAGGGTGGCGGGTTCAAACCCAGCCCCGGCTGAACTGCAACCAAAAAATAGCCAGGCGTTGTGGCCGGCGCCTGTAGTCCCAGCTGCTCGGGAGGCTGAGGCAGGAGAATCATGAAAGCCCAAGAGCTGGAGATTGCTGTGAGTCCTGTGACATCATGGCACTCTACCGAGGGCGGTAAAGAGAGACTCTGTCTCTACCAAAAAAAAAAAAGAAAAAGAAAAAAGAAAAAAAAAAGACCTGTTGTATTTATGTTATAAACACACTTAGAAGTGGCATCTATTTGCATACAAATGTGTAGAAAAGGAACTCAAAGGATAACAATCCTTTCTTCCAGGGAGGAGTTAGGATGTGGACCATGTAAAACACTCTTTCTATTTTTTTTTCTTACAATGTTGGCTTTTGGTAAAAAGACATTTAAGCTTCTCACTGTAATTAAAAAGTCTGAAGAGAGGTGTTCTAAAGTATGCAGAGTGGAAAGGAAGTGATATTATGCTCCTGTTCTGTCTCTTTGCTCAGCCATTCCTTGGAGTGTGGCCTTTTTGTTTTTAGGTTTACTGCAGAGATTCCCAAACTTCCTCAGCTCACGAGGCCTTTTGTGTCTCAGTGATTTTTTTTTTTATGCCTCCTCCTCTCCCGATTTTTTTTTTAACGGTGACACCAGGCCAAAAGAACTACTTAACATTTTTGTTCATTGGGTAATTAGGTTCATACCATTTAGCAAATATTTATATCCTAACAATCTAGTAGCTGTTCAAAAAATACACATAAATTGAAAGAAAAAATATTTTCATTTAATTGGTACATAACTTTAATTACTTGCTAATGGGATGTGTCCTCCTCATGGGCATGAAACAACTTCAGAAATCTTACTGCTGCCCCCAAATCCTATTTCATGTTGATTTTCATACAGCAACTTGTTTCTTTTTTAAAGTTATAATTACTGAAAAAAAGTCACTGACATGAATATAGTGCAAACTAATGTGGAATGTATGAATTGTCTGATCCTGCAGTTTGCATTCTGTTTGACAGATGTTGAGTGTCACTGTCTCTAAAGTTTTCCCTGAAAAATTTCCCTATGACGCCTCTGTGAGCTGCATGACATTCCAGGTGCCTTGGGGCAAAGTTTAGGGATTGTGGGTTTTGAACGCAAGATGGTTGCCTCAGCTCCAAGGTTGCATCTCTTCCTAATATCATCCATGCGGGAAGAATGTCCAAGCTTTCTCACCATTTCTTTTGTTTCATTTCGGGTTTATTAGGATATAGTTTCACGTAATGCGCTGATTTTGATTACATGGTGAGGTAAATACAGAACACTATATAGATACATAGACACAGAGCACTAAAATCAAGGTACAGAACATGTTCTTCACCCCCACAAGTTCCTCTGAACCCTTTCCCAGTCACTCTTCTTACAACCCCCACTAACTAGTGATTTGCTTCCCATCACTGTAGATTAAGTTGGTCTTTTCCAGATTTTCATAGAAATGGAACACAAAGTATGGACTTTCTGGTGCTGTATCCTAATTTTGAGATTCATCTAAGTTGTATGTATCAATAGCTCTTTTATTGTTGAATAATATTCTTTTGTTTGAATATATCCTGGTTTGTTTGAATATATCCTGGTGAATATGTCCATTCACCTGCTGGTGGACATTCGGGTTGTTTCTAGTTTTGGGCTGTTAGGAGTAAAGCTGCTGTGAACACTAAGAGACAGATCTTTGTGTATATATGTGTTTTCATTTCTCTGGAATTATACCTCTCTCTCTTTTTTTTAAGCAAAATTATTTCCAGAAGACCCCCCATTCCACCCCACCCCAGCAGACTTTCACTGATGGGAATGGGGAGTCACTTTACAGCAATCACTTCACATCCTTTGCAGCAAGGGACTAGGGTCCTGCTTAGGAGCAAGTCGCCTCCCCAAACAAAATGAGAGTCCTACAAATGCAGGAAAAATAGGAGGCATAACCCTTGGGTGTGCAGCCACCTGTGTCTGCCTTTACCCATGAGGATTTTTACTACAGAACCTTGTGGCAGCGTTATTTACGTTTCACAGTAAAAGTCTCTTCTCTGACTTGAAGGTACTTAAGCAGATCTGTTGCTGACAGATATTCAGCAGTAATCCTAGAAATAAGCCAAGAAAAGAAAGAAACACACATACGTCACACACACACACACACACTCTCTCTCTCTCACACTGACAGAGAATTGCTCTCGGGAATACGATATGAGGGCACAAGTGTCATGTGGAGAGAATTTCACCAACTGGCTGCCAGATGTGGGTCTACCCTGGGCTGAGGCACAGCTGGTCTGCCCTACAGTAAATCAGATGTGGGAGGCAAGTGCCATCTGGCACATAAACTTGGCAGAGCCTGGAAAGACACGTTAACGCACGTGTGCAGTTCTTCTTATTATGGATGATCATGGACGGAGCCTGGGCAGCAGCAGCAAGGTGAGCCGCCCTCCCCTCCAGCCAAGGCTCTCCCTGGCCCTGAGGGCCTCCCTCTAGTTGGGGCTGATTGTGTTTTAGCTCAGGAGGAGCTGAGGAGTTTGGCCCTTTAATCTCAGTCCTCATTTAGCACATCTCCTCTTTTTAACCCTTCTCTTCCTGTGTTCTCTTCTGCGGAGTCTGTCTCCCTTCCTCAGTAAGCTTCTCAGAGGCAGGGACCTGATCTTATATATCTTACTTAGCATCTCTGCTCCCAGCATTTTGCCTTGAATAAAGTAGGTGCCCAAAAAGTCATTGCAAAAATGTCTTTGCCGCATTGCAGGACCAGAGGGAAGTCTTGTGAAAGTCATGTTTCCACCTTCCACTCTTTGCTCCTATTTCCAGATATCTATTGATTGGAAACAGTTAAGAAGCACCACAGCAAATACTCTACATCTTTAGTTCACATCTCAATATGTAAACCAGGTCCCAAAACATCTTGTTAACCATAATTCTCTCTTATCTGCTACTAAGAATCATGAAATGTTAGAGTTGAAAGTCACCCTAGAGTTGAGCACTGTGCAGGTGAAAAGCCCAGAGAATTGAAAGACTTGCTCAGGGCTATCTTGGTAGCAGAACAGAACAGTTATCTACAACCCACCTTATTCCTGCAAGGACTAGAAGATTCATGTCACATTTGTTTATGCCACTTAACAAATAAGTAAGCCACTTTCAAGGATAATTAAAATGTAAGCTAGAAAAATTGCAATTAGGTACAAAAGAAGACAGACACTAACTTAAAAATGAGCTAAGAGTAAGACCAAAACAGAAACATATACCAAAAAGACACCCTGCAACAGGTTGGCTACAGACTTGGCTCTGAGCACCTATATAGCAAAACAGAAACGAAAACTGGTTAGATACAAAATCCACCATGGTGTGCATAAAAGAAAAAAATAGACCTGTAGTTCAGACAAGTCCAATCATTGTTGTAACTAGTACCTGACAGGCATCACTCACAAGGAGACCTCTGTGGGTTGTTACAAAGGTCCTTAACGGTGTTTCAATGATGCATGGAAAAACATCTCTTAGCACACGGCTGGTAGCTGATGGCAACACGACAAAGCTCCATCTGAAAAAAGCACTTTATGTGGGTGTAGGGGAAAACTGAGAATAAACTCCATGATTACTACTGGAAGAAAACAAGCTTGCCAAATTGAGATGTGAAAAATTTAACTCAGAATTCTGTGACATCAGGAGTACAATAATAATTACTGTTCTTAATTATGACCCAGAGGCACTGTAGGCCCCAAAGTATTTTATGAATCATCAAAAAGAACTTTTTTAAAAAAAGTTCAATCTGGTTTTATATTAATTTAGCACTTAATTAGATACTGTCATCTGTTCTAGTTGTTATTTCATATGTTTGTTTTATCGCCTTCGATTAGATTGTCGTTTTTTTGATGGCTAGAGTCCACATATAGGGAAAGTGGCATTTTACTTAACAAATGTAATATGAATCATCTAAAATTGAGTATAGAGGGGAAATGTCTGCATGAGGAAAGACAGTTGGACTTTTTAGCCCTGATTCTTCTGAGCTCCTTGTAAATTTCTTTTTTTTTTTTTCTTTGAGACAGAGTCTCACTTTGTTGCCCTGGGTAGAGTGCTGTGGCCTCATAGCTCTCACCAACTTCACACTCTTGGGCTCAAGTGATCCTTTTGCCTTAGTCTCCTGAGTAGCTGGGTCTATAGCCACTGCCACAATGCCCAGCTATTTTTAGAGACCGGGTCTCTCTCTGGCTCAGGCTGGTCTCCAACTCCTGAGCCTTAGCTTCCCAGAGTGCGAGGATTACAGGTGTGAGCCATCGCACCCAACCTCTTTGTGAATTGCTATGCTTTAACCATGGGAATGGAAAGTGCTATTGCTTTCTCCTTTAATACCATCCTTTATTCCAGTCTCTTAATATCTCATGGCACATTTGAGACTAATTTGAAATATTAAATAAGACCTTATAAAAAGGCTTAGGATAACAAGAGGAAAAAAAAAACACAATGGGTAACTTGAAACTACAGAATCTGATTTATGACCATTAGCAACCATGACCAGACAAGTACTGACAATATCAGGATTGGGAACCCAGATTCTGGTGCCAAACTACCCGGGTTCAAATCTCAGCTTTATCTTTCACTAGCTGTTTACTTAATCTCTCTGTGCTTCATTTTCCTCATCTTCAAGAAGATAATAATAATACATATCTCACAGAAGTGTTGGGAGGGTTAAATGAACACTTACACTTGTACTTGCAGGTAGTAAATATGTACTAGCTATTAATATTATAACTAGGCACTTTGTATAAGCCAAGCTCTTTATATGCATTAACTCAGTTTTCACGTAATGCTCTAATTGAGGAATTCTCAAAATTGTTGGTCTTTATACTCTTAAAAATTACTGTAAGCTCTCTAAAACTTTTTGTTTATACAGGTTAAATCTACATATGTTTACTGTATTAAAAAATGAAAGCAAAAAATTTGAAAAGTTAATTAACTAAATAAAAATAATGTAATAAACCTAATACATATTAACAAACTGACAGAATTATCATGAAAAGTAACTATGTTTTTAAAACAAAAACTTTAAGGACAAAGAGGCATTGTTTTACATGTTTGCAAGTTTCTTTAATGCCTGGCTGAAGAGAAGATAATTGGATTCTCATAATTGCTTCTGTATTCAAGCTGTTGCAATATGTTGTTTTGGTTTAAGAATATGAAGAAAATACATTATCACACAGATATGTAGTTAGAAAAGAGAAGAATATTTTACTTGCTTTGTGTATAATTGTGGCCCTCTTTGTGGTCCTTTCTAGAAAAACTCTGCAAGCAGTAGTTTCTTTAAGGTTAACGGCAATGTGTAATCTACAACCATAGTAATGAACTTGTCATTCTCTCCTACATTGGTCTATCTAGCACTTAGAACAGGTCATTTACTCATGCACAGCTTTGTGATACCACCATTGGTCACTTAGGAGATATTGATTCACTGAGTTGTGTGGATCAACAAAATTTTGAAACATTCATATTTGTTAATATCACCACCAATCTCAATGAAAAGGTTTTTAAGCATTGGATAGCTGTCAAATCCACAGGTTTTCCAAAATTTTAATTTTCTTGTGGAAGTTCAAGGTTTATTATTGGAACAAGCACTATCATTTGTTTTCCTCAAAGTGACAGACTCACTTGTTCATTTTTAAGACCATATTTTCCAAATATACACGTCTGAATAACCACAGTTCGTCTGTCAGTTGTTTTTTCCAGTTAAAATGGTGCTCGGTGGAAAGATAGTGAGCTCAGCTTGCAGTTCAAACAATTGTGCAGTGCTTTTCCTTGAGACAACCATTATACTTCTGAATGTAAAAATATTTTATGCATATTTGCCATTTTGTCACACAGAATGCTAAAGCTACACATACTCAATGGTTAAGATTTAATAAAAATAATACTTACTATGCTTCATCAGGGTCATGCTTAAGAACACGTTTTCTTTAAGTGTGAGGAATGCAGTAACTTGATTTGTGCTAAGTCACCAGTAGTTTCACCTGCTATTTCTTTTGCATCATTAGTGAAAATGTCAACCCAGGTAATAGGTAAATACCATTTTAGTCTTATTATGAAACTTGTTTTGCCCTTGTGGACATTCCAGAAGTGCCTAAGGGACTCCTGGGGTCCAAGAACCATACTTTGAGAAGCATTGCTTTAATTTTCTATCTCCTCAGAGTTTTCTCAAGCCTATTCAAAATTTTTATGTTCAGACCTAATAGATTGAGAGCCAGTGCCCTCTCTGATCATGTCCTCTGAATTCTGCCTTTCTGTCTTTTCCTTAGATATTTGGTGCTTGAAAGGATAAGACCCTTCAAAATAAAAAGAGATCACATCTACTCACTGGAGCATGGGCACATTAGACTGGATGTGAACATTCTACAATGTTCATAAAGAGGAGCTGATATACAGGGCCAGGGAGGAAGGCTCATCCCGCATTGTCAGAGCTCTCTTAGAGCTCCAAATCCTGGCCTGTTCCAAGCCCTTTGCAGCACAAAGACTGCCCCATGAGGGTTGTTCTTCCTCCCCTCTGTACCCTCTTCACGAGTGATGGCACCAACACTGAAGTGGTCCCTGTGGGGGAAAGGGGCTTTCAGAGGCATCTTCCATGATGAAGACGGAAGACCTAGACCTTCACTTCCTTCTCTCTGACCAGGGCTTTCGTACGCTCATGTCTTTGGTCTGTGATTAAGTTCACCACTCAAATGTTGGACTTTATATCCAGAAAGGTGCTTGGTTGGGGATCAAATGGGATGGGGTTGGGGTAGGAGGATGGCAAGAGTGAAGGGGGTGAGAACAGAGGTCAAACTGTGAAATGAAGACCTATAGAAGCCCTGGGTAAGACAATAAATGGAGTAATCTTTCAAAGCAGTAGTAGTTTTGTGGTAGTTGAAAAATAAAAATAAAAAACAACTGTGCACCTCACCAACTAGAATTGAGAAACATTAATGTTTTGTCAAATTTATTGTAGGTCTGTTTAAATAAAAGAAATAACACATTACAGATAAGAGTTAAGTCCCCTAAGCCTATATTCTTTAAATATTCATTTTATATTTATTTTGGAGAATGGCAGAACACTGAGTGAAGAAAGGGCAGAGGAGGATAATCACCCTCTCCTCCTCCTAGCAGTTCAGCTCTCTCCAAACTCATCTGCCTGTTCAGTAAACGAAAGCAACACCATTAATGCACAGATGCTCCTTAGAAGGGCAGTTTAGCAGCCAACCTCTCTTCCACCCCTCTCCTATCCCACCCTCTTTTTCAATATGCCATACACATACAGGACTCTTTCTGAGAGGAGCTCTAGGAATTATAATTTTCTGAATCTAGTAGTTACATTTCATGGGTTTTTGGATGCTCCTTAGAAGCTGGTTTTCCACACCCTGCCCAGGCTTGCTCATTCCTCTTCCTTTAGCTGCCCCTGTGCCACCTGATTCTGACACTCCCTTGGTCTCAGTTTCCTTCTCTGTGTGCCGAGCCTTGCAATCCCAGTGTGGATGATTTGGTCAAGCAAATGGCAATCATCTGTGTCCACAGCTTCTGGAGTAAGAGAGAGCAACTAACAACTTAGTTTTTTGTTTTTCCCCCTTCTTCACATCTCCACAGCTATAGTAAATCAGATTGCCTGACTTTTTTTTTTTTTAAACTACATCTGAATCTAATGCCCTCAGTTGGAAATTTCTGTCATATCATTCAGTGCATGGCAAGAGCAATGGGCTTTTCTTATTAGTGAAGCTGAAGAGTAGAAATGAATCACAGCACTTTTGTATTCCAGAACATGGGTCTGAGATGAGTGATCGCGGGAGGTCGGCCATAA
The DNA here is from genome assembly GCF_027406575.1 of Nycticebus coucang. Taxonomy (NCBI): domain Eukaryota; kingdom Metazoa; phylum Chordata; class Mammalia; order Primates; family Lorisidae; genus Nycticebus; species Nycticebus coucang. The sequence continues at coordinate 58,687,837 of NC_069794.1, read as the reverse complement.
CACAGCCCCAGTGATGCAATTCTTAAATGATTTACAATGAACATAAGTCCAGAGACTGATGCTGAATAAATATCTCCATTTAATAAGCATCAAAGTAAGAGGCGACTTGCAAGGGCTAAGAAAAGGGCTGGGAATCATCTGCATCTGACACTCTCTCTGTCTCAGTCTCCCCCTCTGTGTGATGGGCCTGCATGTGTCTAACTGTTCCCATAGGGCTTTTGTGGGCAGCGTACTTTATCTTTTTTGGTTTTGTCTTGCCTATGGCCAACAAACTTTTAATATCTGGAATATATAAATAATTCCTACCAATCAATAGGAAAAACACACATACAAGCAAAATAGAAAAACAAACAAATTGGCTCAAAGGAGTAGGGTGCTCCCCCATATACTGGAGGTGGCAGGTTCAAACACAGCCCTAGCAAAAAACTGCAAAAAAAAAAAAAAAAAAAAAAAAAGAAAAACAAGACAGAGAAGAGGAAGATGGCGGCCGAGTAACAGCTTCCCTGCATCTGGGCACTGTGAGTCTGGGGAGATAAGACTCCAGGCATCTCTGGCTGGTGGGATCTGCCTATAATCATCCCTTTGAGGACACAGGGAGTCAGCAAGAGACTTCTGGACCCCAACAGGAGGACAAAAACAGTGGAAAACTGGCAAGTGGTTGCTTGTGTTCGATTGGTCCCTCCGGCAGCTGTAAGTACAGCAGCCGTGAGACTGAAAACCCAAAGGCTTTACCTGTTAACTGTTTTGGTGTTTTTGGACTTGGCACTCAGTTGAACTGCCTTGGGGAGAGCTTGGGCAGGAGTGCAGAGAACTTTGGGTGTTGTCTAGGGCCCCAGACTGAGCCACTGAGCCCAACAGAGCTGTTAGTGTTCAGCTGTGGGCCACAGGGAGCCATTGTGAGAGAACTGCCCAGGCAAGCTTCGTCCTCAGGGTCGCAGAGCAAGAATAGGGCGGGAGTTAGTAACCTTGTGACTGAACAGTCTAAAGGTGGGGACTGAGCCGCCTTACAGCCTTAACCTTCAGTGGCAGAGTGAGACCGATTTTGGCACCCTGGGTAAGTGGATAGCCACTTCAGCAGTGATCCCAGCGACAAGCACTTTCCTGGGAAAGCTTCTGCTTAGTGAAGTTTAGAAGTTTAAAGTGCCTTTGAAGAGGGCTGAAGAGAGATTTAGGGTCTCCACCCTGTGGAGTGTGAGAAATCAGTGGAGGCCTCCAGTCGTGTCAGCATTGTGATTAACATCTCATACCCCAGAAGACCACCTGTTGCCCAGACAATATTCAACAAGATATATATACTGCTTTGTTTTTGTTTTTTTGTTTGTTTTTTGTTTATTTTGTTGTTGGTTTGTTTTTTAATTTCAACCTTTTATGTACAGATCTTTTCTTTTCTTTTTTTCTTTTTCTTTCTTTTGTTCTCCATTTTTCTAGTTTAAATATAACTTCCCATTGCTGCCTTTTACAATAATTAGAACTTCATTTTTGCTAGTGTTTCTACCCCTATTATTTGTTTTTTCACCCAATTTTATCCAAAAAGTTTTCTGTTTGCTTGTTTTGGTTTGATTATAGCATTTTTGTCTTTCCTCTCTACTTGGTGGAGGTGGGGTACTATGTCTGATCAGGTTAGCAACAAGCTGCTGACCTCAAGGGAACCACCCAACCGGGCACCCCCAGAGGTTGGGGTTTTTTAAGGTTATGTCAAAGTATCCTACTGTACACCTATATTGTCTGTCTTCCTCTTTCTGTGCCTCTCTCCTCTTTGTCAATATTCTCTTTTACCCACTCCCTCTCCTTTTTTTCTTTTCTTTTCTTTCTTTCTTTTATCCCTTCTTGCTCTTCAACCTTCTCATCCTTCTTGTCCTGTACCAAAAGAACTCATCAAAACCTTAGTCCACAGGCATGGGAACTTAAAGAGCAAGAGGAAGTGAAAGGAAAATTAGGGGAAGGAAACAGATAAAAGTAATCACCCATGAGGAAGAATCAGCAGAAAACTCCAGGCAACATGAAGAACCAGTCCAGAGCAACCCCTCCAAGGGACCATGAGATAGCTACTGCAGAGAATTCCACCTATAAAAAATGTTAGGAATGACAGAAAGAGAATTTAGAATACACATGGTGAAAACAATGAAGGAAATGATGGAAGCAATGAAGGAAACTGGTAATAAAGTGGGAAATACCAAAAGGAAATCCAAAAACAGAATCAAATAAGAGATGAACGATACGAAGAATATAGAAAGGATATAGTGGAGCTGAAGAAATTGAAGCAGTCAATTAGGGAACTTAAAGATGCAATGGAAAGTATCAGCAACAGGTTAGACCATGCAGAAGGAAGAATTTTGGAGGTAGAGAACAAAGTTCTTGAGATAATTCAGATAGTTAAAGAGGCAGAAAAGAAGAGAGAGAAAGCAGAATGTTCACTGTCAGAATTATGGGACTTTATGAAGTGTTCCAACATGAGTTATAGGAATCCCAGAAGGGGAAGAAGAATGCCCCAGAGGAAAGGAAGCCATACTAGAGAATATTATAAATGAAAATTTCCCAAATATCACCAAAGATTCTGACACACTGCTTTCAGAGGAATATTGGATCCCAGGTTGCCTCAACTCTAACCAAGCTTTTCCAGGACACATTGTGATGAACCTGTCCAAAGTCAAGACAACAGAAGAGATTCTGCAAGCTGCCAGCAGTAAGCACCAGTTGACCTACAGGGGCAAATCCATCAGAGTGACCGCAGACTTTTCTAATGAAATTTTCCAAGTTAGAAGACAATGGTCATCTACCTTTAAGCTACTTAAACAGAACAATTTCCAGCCCAGACTTCTATACCCTGCTAAGCTAAGCTTAAAAATTGACGGAGAAATCAAATCATTTACAGATATACAAACATTGAGGAAATTCGCCACAAGACCAGCTCTACAAGGAAATACTTCAACCTGTTCTACACACTGACCATCACAATGAATAAGCAGCAAAGTAAGAACTCAGAAATTAAAGGACAGAACCTAACTTCCACACTGATGCAAAAGATAAAACTAAGCAATGGACTCTCACAAAATAAGATGAATAGAATATTACCACACTTATCAATTATCTCAATAAATGTTAATGGTTTGAATTCCCCACTGAAGAGACATAGATTGGCTGACTGGATTAAAAAACACAAGCCATCCATTTGCTGTCTGCAAGAAACACACCTGGCTTCAAAAGACAAATTAAAACTCCGAGTCAAGGGTTGGAAGACAATTTTTCAGGCAAATGGAATTCAGAAGAAAAGAGGAGCTGCGATCTTATTTTCAGACACATGTGAATTTAAAGGAACTAAAGTCAAAAAAGACAAAGATGGTCACTTTATCTTGGTTAAGGGAAAAATACAACAAGAAGATGTTTCAATTCTAAATATTTATGCACCCAATTTAAATGCTCCCAGATTCTTGAAACAGACCTTACTCAGTCTGAGCAATATGATATCTAATAATACCATAATAACAGGGGACTTTAACACTCCTCTTACAGAGCTGGACAGAGCCTCTAAACAGAAATTAAACAAAGATATAAGAGATTTAAATGAGACCCTAGAACAACTCTGCTTGATAGATGCATATAGAACACTCCATCCCAAAGATAAAGAATATACCTTCTTCTCATCACCCTATGAAACATTCTCCAAAATTGATCATATCCTGGGACACAAAACAAATATCAACAGAATCAAAAGAATTGAAATTTTACCTTGTATCTTCTCAGACCATAGGCACTAAAGGTGGAACTCAACTCTAACAAAAATGCTCGACCCCACCCAAAGGCATGGAAATTAAAAAATCTCCTGTTGAATAACAGATGGGTGCAGGAAGAAATAAAACAGGAAATCATTAACTTCCTTGAGCATAACAACAATGAAGACACAAGCTACCAAAACCTGTGGGATACTGCAAAAGCAGTTTTGAGAGGAAAGCTCATTGCTTTAGATGCCTACATTCGAAAAAAAGAAAGAGAGCGCATCAACAATCTCACAAGCCATCTTATGTATTTGGAAAAAGAAGAACAATCTAAGCCTAAACCCAGTAGAAGAAAAGAAGTATTCAAAATCAAATCAGAGATCAATGAAACTGAAAACAAAAGAATCATTCAGAAAATTAATGAAAGAAGGAGTTGGTTTTTTGAAAAAATAAATAAAATAGATAAACCATTGGCAAGACTAATGAGAAATAGAAAAGTAAAATCTCTAGTAACCTCAATCAGAAATGATAAAGTGTCGGAAGCCATATAAGGTACAGCTTGGCCTTACTTCCTTTTTAAGTAAAAAACAGTTTTACCTTTTCCCGGTAACTTTACCTGGCAACTAGCCAACCAATCACCTTATGCCCCATCTTACTTACTCTAGCTAATTCCCAGTTAACAACAACTCTGAACCTCCCAACAAGACACACCCACCTTCCCCGTAATGCTTATAAGGCACAAGTTTTTTTTAATAAAATTTGAGACTTGATCAGAAAACTGTCTTGTCTCCCTTTCTCGTGCCCCTTGTTTGTTTTTCTCCTTTAGGTGGTTCCTGCGCCCCCCGTTGCTGTCCCGCAGGTCGGGACATCCTGGCGCCCAACAAGGGGTGATCGGGACCCCCTGGAGGAGAACGCTTGCCTACGGAAGCCCCGGCCGGGCACCATTTGGAGCTGCAGCGAGGACCCGCGTGCACTCCCCATTCAGATCGCCTCGGTTCACCCGCCGTGAGACGGATCAGAAGATAAGGTAGGCAAACGATAACTTACAAGATTTCAAACATTTCACCCCTTTGTGTTGGCTGTTATTATTGGCTCTCCCGGATCTAATCCACTTACCAAGCTCACAGTGCCAAAGCGGGGAAGGATGAGAGGTACCCGTTTCGGCAGTGAGAACTCCAAAACACTTGGACTAGTTTTTCTGCCTAACACTCTCTAACAAACTCTGAGCTTGCTAAGTCTTATACGGTCGTCCACCTCAAGGGCACCCCCAGGGACGCTGCCCCCCAAAGGCTATGCCTGAGGGTGGTAGGCAGCTGTCCTGCCTGAGAGGGTCTGAGCAGGCGGATTATACCTGCCGACCTATGACACGTGAGCAGAGATCGTAAGGCACAGGGAGAGTGGTCACAGAGAAACTTAAGTTCTGAGTTGACTGGAGAACCGAGATCCTGAGAGAGCCATCCAGCCAACATAATGGGGAATTCGCTTAGTACACATGAAATGTTCCTTGACAGACTCAAGGGATGACTCAGAGTGCAAGGAGTAAGGGTTAAAAGAAAGGACCTTAAAGAATTTTTTAATTTTATTCATAACACCTGCCCCTGGTTCCCTTTAGAGGGAACAATCAGCCAAAAACGCTGGGAATGAGTAGGAGATGCCTTGCAGGACTTTTACCACACCTTTGGTCCTGACAAAGTCCCAGTTACAGCCTTTTCCTACTGGAATTTAATTCACGACATGTTAAAAGTTCATTCACTAGATCCTGACATTCGAGATGTCATCAAGGTAGGAGAAGAAGTCCTTAAAGAGGCTTCTCGCCCTCCTTCCACCTGCCCCTCTGTCATGGTAGAAATTCCTGACAACCCCCCAGTTTCCCCTAAACCCCCGAACAGCCCTGACAATGCTCTTAAAACTCCAAAAACTATATGGGGGCACCTTGTGACTGTAAGGGAGGAACAACTACAATAATACCCACCTCACATACTAGCCAAGTTGATTGCAGTGGCAAAACCGCCTATTTAACTTTCACATCACAGATAGGAGGAGGACATAAGCAAAACTGGCAATGTGTTAATGCACCCAAAATAATACTCCCAGTTCAAAACAAACCAGGACCTTGTCCCATGGAGTGTGAAATAACCAATCAAATGCACTCTATGTGCTACAATAGTGTCCAGCAGTGCACCCACACAAACGGCAACACATATCTAACAGCCATTTTACAAAGAACTTATTCTGGCTCCTTTGGAGGTGAGCTTGATTCTACTCATAACCTTGGACACTCCAAATATGCCTAAGCAGGAGTGGCAAAAATGTTTGCTGGCCACTAAAACCACCAATTCACACATCTGATGGCGGTGGGCCATCAAATAGGTAAGAGAAGATGCGGTCCAAAAACAAATTGAAAAAATAATTAAAGAAAAATATACTCCTCTACAATACCACCCCTTAGCTTTACCTAAATCTCGAGACATAGATCTCGACATCCAAACCTCTGATATTTTAGAAGCCACGTTCAAAGCTTTAAATAATTCCAACCCAACCCTCGCGGAAAACTGCTGGCTATGTCTAACTCTTGGCACACCTATGCCCCTAGCCCTACTAACAAACACCTCCACTTCACATCTAAACAACTCACATCTAAACTGTAGTGACAGTCTACCTTTTAGAGTCCAACATATAGAATTTACACAAACCCCTTGTATATACAAACCTCCCCAGAACAATGATTATGATGTAGACTTAGGAAGCATCACCTTCACAAACTGCTCCTCCATTTCTAACATCACCTCACACCAGTGCCCCCCTCCCGGGCATGTTTTTGTATGCGGAGGAAATTTGGCCTACACGGCCCTACCAGGTAACTGGACAGGCTATTGCATAACCACCCAACTACTCCCTGATATCTCTATTATACTAGGAGATCAACCTGTTCCTCTCCCCAGTCTTGATTATATAGCTGGACATCCACGCTCTAAAAGAGCTATTCAACTTATCTCATTAATAGCAGGACTAGGCATCACTACAGCAGTAGCCACAGGAGTTACCGAAACAGGAATATCTATACATTGCTACCACAAACTGTCTCATCAACTAATAGAGGATGTCTCAGCTCTTTCTGAAACAATTCATGATCTTCAAGATCAAATAGACTCCCTAGCAGAAGTAGTCCTACAAAACCGTAGAGGCTTAGATCTCCTCACGGCAGAGCAGGGAGGTATCTGTTTGGCTTTACAGGAAAAATGCTGTTTCTACGCCAACAAGTCAGGCATTGTTCGAGACAAGATAAAAAACCTGCAAGACCAGCTCGAAGAAAGAAGAAAGGAACTTCGTGATAACCCCCTTTGGTCAGGACTCAATGGACTTCTTCCTTATCTCCTCCCACTCCTAGGCCCCCTATTAGGTTTTCTATTAGTCCTTTCCTTCGGCCCCTGGCTATTCAAAAAGGTCACCACTTTCATTAAACAACAAATAGACTCTGCCCTAGCAAAACCAATTCAAATTCACTACTGTCGCCTGGCTCTGTCTGACCAAGAAACCGACTCTCATGGCTTCCCCTCATAATGAGGGCAGTGTATAGATCAGAGGTACACTTACCCATTCCTAATAAAAGGAAAAAAGGGTATGGGCAGTTGAGTGCACAGCAAGGCATTGCAAGAGAAGATCCCACAATCCTTCGACCTCCCCATCCCAAGGAGAAGTCAAATGAAGGATCAGACCTCCTCTGATTTTTCTCTGAGAGCAAACCTGGCTTGCATAGAGGTTGGTATCAAAAATTTTGCTTATCTCTCCTCTCCAAAAGATACCGCAAATAACAAATGTGGATCTGGGAAATCCACGAGAGGAGCCAGGTCACTACTCTCTCTCTCGGTTAATGCCCACCTCCTTAAAACAAAAAGGGAGGCGATGTCGGAAGCCATATAAGGTACAGCTCGGCCTTACTTCCTTTTTAAGTAAAAAACAGTTTTACCTTTTCCCGGTAACTTTACCTGGCAACTAGCCAACCAATCACCTTATGCCCCATCTTACTTACTCTAGCCAATTCCCAGTTAACAACTCCTCTGAACCTCCCAACAAGACACACCCACCTTCCCCGTAATGCTTATAAGGCACAAGTTTTTTCAATAAAGTTGGAGACTTGATCAGAAAACTGTCTTGTCTCTCTTTCTCCCGCCCCTTGTTTGTTTTTCTCCTTTAGGTAGTTCCTGCGCCCCCCGTTGCTGTCCCGCGGGTTGGGACAATAAAGGGGAAATAACAACAGATTCCACAGAGATACAAGAGATCATCTCTGAATACTACCAGAAACTCTATGCCTAGAAATTTGACAATGTGAAGGAAATGGATCAATATTTGGAATCACACCCTCTCCCTAGACTTAGTCAGGAAGAAATAGAGCTCCTGAATAGACCAATTTCAAGTACTGAGATTAAAGAAACAATAAAAAATCTTCCAACCAAAAAATGCCCTTGTCCAGATGGCTTCACACCAGAATTATATCAAACCTTCAAGGAAGAGCTTATTCCTGTACTGCAGAAATTATTCCAAAAAATTGAGGAGGAAGGAATCTTTCCCAATACATTCTATGAAGCAAACATCACCCTGATATCAAAACCAGGAAAAGACCCAAACAAAAAGGAGAATTTCAGAGCAATTTCACTCATGAATATAGATGCAAAAATTCTCAACAAAATGCTAGCCAATAGATTATAGCTTATCATCAAAAAAGTCATACATCATGATCAAGTAGGTTTCATCCCAGGGATGCAAGGCTGGTTTAACATACGCAAGTCCATAAACATTATCCACCATATTAACAGAGGCAAAAATAAAGATCACATGATCCTCTCAATAGATGCCGAAAAAGCATTTGATAAAATCCACCATCCTTTTCTAATTAGAACACTGAAGAGTAGAGGCATAGGTGGCACATTTCTAAAACTGATTGAAGCTATCTATGACAAACCCACAGCTAATATTTTACTGAATGGAGTAAAACTGAAAGCTTTTCCTCTTAAAACTGGAACCAGACAAGGTTGTCCTCTACTATTGTAGAGGTTGTCCTTTACTATTTAACATAGTGCTGGAAGTTCTAGACAATACAATTAGGCAAGACAAGGAAATAAAGGGAATTCAAATGGGAGCAAAGGAGGTCAAACTCTCCCTATTTGCTGACTACATGATCTTATACTTAGAGAATCCCAAAGACTTGACCACAAGACTCCTAGAAGTCATCAAAAAATACAGTAATGTTTCGGGATATAAAATCAATGTCCACAAGTCAGTAGCCTTTGTATACATCAAGAACAGTTAAGAGGAGAAGCTAATTAAGGACACAACTCCCTTCACCATAGTCTCAAAGAAAATGAAATACCTAGGAATATACCTAATGAAGGAGGTGAAGGACCTCTATAAAGAAAATTATGAAATCCTCAGAAAGGAAATAGCAGAGGATATTAACAAATGGAAGAACACACCGTGCTCATGGATGGGAAGAATCAACATTGTTAAAATGTCTATACTTCCCAAAGCAACCTAACTATTCAATGCCGTTCCTATTAAAATACCAACATCGTACTTTCAAGATTTGGAAAAAATGATTCTTCATTTTGTATGGAACCAGAAAAAACCCCATATGGCTAAGGCAATTCTTAGTAATAAAAATAAAGCTGGGGGCATCAGCATACCAGATTTTAGTCTGTACTACAAAGCCATAGTGCTCAAGACAGCATGGTACTGGCACAAAAATAGAGACATAGACACTTGGAATTGAATAGAAAACCAGAAAATGAAACTAACCTCTTACAACCACCTAATCTTTGATAAACCAAACAAGAACTTACCCTGGGGGAAAGACTCCCTATTCAATAATTGGTGTTGGGAGAACTGGATATCCACATGTAAAAGACTGAAACTGGACCCACACCTTTCCCCACTCACAAAAATTGATTCAAAATGGATAAAGGACTTAAATTTAAGGCATGAAACAATAAACATCCTCACAGAAATCATAGGAAGAACACTGGAAGATATTGGCCTGGGGAAAGACTTCAGGAAGAAGACTGCCATGGCAATTGCAACAATAACAAAAATAAACAAATGGGACTTCAGTAAATTGAAAAGCTTCTGTATAACTAAGGAGACAAAAACCAAAGCAAATAGACAACCTACACAATGGGAAAGGATATTTGCATATTTTCAATCAGACAAAAGCTTGATAACTAGGATCTATAGAGAACTCAAATTAATCCACATGAAAAAGGCCAACAATCCCATATATCAATGGGCAAGAGACATGAATAGAACCTTCTCTAAAGAAGACAGACGAATGGCTAACAAACATATGAAAAAGTTCTCATCATTTCTATCTATTAGAGAAATACAAATCAAAACCACCCTGAGATACCATCTAACCCTAGCGAGAATGGCCCACATCACAAAATCTCAAAACTGCAGATGCTGGCGTGGATGTGGAGAGAAGGGAACACTTTTACACTGCTGGTGGGACTGCAAACTAGTACAACCTTTCTGGAAGGAAGTATGGAGAAACCTCAAAGCACTCAACCTAGACCTCCCATTTGATCCTATAATCCCATTACTGAATCTACCCAGAAGGAAAAAAATCCTTTTATCATAAGGACACTTGTACTAGACTGTTTATTGCAGCTCAATTTACAATCGCCAAAATTTGGAAACAGCCTAAATGCCCACCAACTCAGGAAGGGATTAACAAGTTGTGGTATATGTATACCATGGAATACTATTCAGCTATTAAAAAAAAATGGAGACTTTACATCCTTCGTATTAACCTGGATGGAAGTGGAAGACATTATTCTTAGTAAAGCATCACAAGAATGGAGAGGCATGAATCCTATGTACTCAATTTTGATATGAGGACAATTAATGACAATTAAGGTCACGGTGGGGGTGGGGATAGGGGAGAGCAGAGAGAGAAAGAAGGAGGGAGGGGTGGGGAAAGGAAGAGCAGAGAGAGGGAAGGAGGGAGAGGGGTGGGGCCTTGGTGTGTGCTACACCTTTTGGGGGCAAGACACGATTGCAATAGGGACTTTACCTAGCAAGTGTAATCAGCGCAACCTGGCTTATTGTACCCTCAATGAATCCCCAACAATAAAAAAAAAAAAAAGAAAAGAAAAACAAGCAAATGACATAGAAGTGTATGGCCAATAAACATAAAAAGAAGTTTAATCTCCTCAGAGTCTCACTATGTTGCCCTGGGTAGAGTGCTGTGGTGTCACAGCTGATAGCAACCTCAAACTCTTGGGCTTTGCCTCCCAAGTAGTTGGGACTACAAGCACCCGCCACAGTGCTATTTTTTTTTTTGTTGTTGCAATTGTCATTGTTTAGCTGGCCAGGGCTGGATTTGAACCCGCCAGCCTCTGTGTATGTGGCTGGTGCTGTAACCACTGAGCTACAGGTGCTGAACCTATAATGCTAAATATTAAGAAGTGAATGTTAAGTCATGCTTGAATTTTCCTCCATACCCACCACATCTTTGTATATTTTATCCCCCAAATGGAGCCCCGCTCTATTTTTCTTTTCCATTTTCATTTTTATTTTTTTTAGTTTATTTTTTTATTATTAAATAATAGCTGTGTACATTAATGCGATCATGGGGCACCATACACTTGTTTTATAGACCATTTGACACATTTTCATCACACTGGTTAACATAGCCTTCCTGGCATTTTCTTAGTTACCGTGTCAAGACATTTACATTCTACATTTACTATGTTTCACATGTACCCTTGTTAGATGCACTGCAGGTGTAATCCCACCAGTCACCCTCCCTCTGCCCACCACCCTCTTCCTCCCCTCCCTTTTCCCCTTCCCCCTATTCTTAGGTTATAACTGGGTTATAGCTTTCTTGTGAAAGCCATAAATTAGTTTCATAGTAGGGCTGAGTACATTGGATACTTTTTCTTCCATTCTTGAGATACTTTACTAAGAAGAATATGTTCCAGCTCCATCCATGTAAAAATGAAAGAGGTAAAGTCTCCATCTTTCTTTAAGGCTGCATAATATTCCATGGTGTACACATACCACAATTTATTAATCCATTCGCTTAGAGATCTAAAAATAGATCTGCCATTCAATCCTATAATTCCTCTACTAGGTATATATCCAGAAGACCAAAAATCACATTATAACAAAGATATTTGTACCAGAATGTTTATTGCAGCCCAATTCATAATTGCTAATTCATGGAAAAAGCCCAAGTGTCCATTTTCATTTTTACTGTCATTGCTTCAGTTCACAAAGTACTGGAAAGAATATGGATCAATACAAATTCTTAAAGGGTAAATTAAAGTATCACTTTGGAATTGGCTAGCACTTCTGTTGATAAAACAAACATCAAAACAAAAATATCACCTTGGAAAACAATTTGGCATTATCTTGGAAATCTGAATATGGAGACACCCTATAACTCAGCAGCTCTAAACTTACTATATACCCTGGAGAAATTCTTGAACATGTGCCCAGGAGACAGGCTCATAACAAACAGATAGTATTAGTCAGGGACTGGAATTCTTTGGAATCCATTATCAAGAGAATGAATGTATAAATTGTTACGTTTGTAAGCAGTATATCTCAGAAGTGACTGAAAGTGGCATGGAAAGTACTTTTCAGCATATCAAAGGTAAGTTCACAGGGGCAAGAGTTGGGCTTTATACCATAAAAGGAGAAAATAACAGACTTAGTCTCCTGGATCAGCTAAGCATCCCACCAGGGAAGCAGGGATTATTCTGGCTCTTTTCAGAAAGCTGAAACTAGTTTAGGGTCTCTCACAAGCCAATCGGAGTAAGACCTACAGTGCTAAACTTCCTATCATTTGGGCATCAGGGGAAGCAGGAGAGAATCCTGAGAATATGTAAAGAGGCAGGAAGGGCACACCACAAGTCTGCATGAAGTCATTACATTAGAGTTCTCCAGCGGAACGGAACCAATAGGACACAGATAGACATAGAGGAGATTTATTATGGGAATTAAGTCACATGATGATGGAGGCTGAGAGCTCTATGTCTGCAGGTTAGAGAGCTGGGAAAACTGGTGGTGCAATTCAGGGAATGGGGCGGGAGTGGGACCAGGAGGGTGGGTAGGGGAGGTGTCTACTGGTGTAAGAACTAGTAACTCTGATGTCTAAGGGTAGACGATGGGTGTCTCAGCTCAGGAAGAGAGACAGTTTGCCTTCCTTCTTTTTGTTCTATTTGAGCCATCAACAGATTGGACAATGCCCACCCACATTGGTAAGGGCTGTCTTGTCTTTTCAGTCTACTGATTCAGATATTAATCTCTTCTGGAAGTACTTTCAGGGACACACTCAGAAACAATGTTACCCCAGCTACCTGGGCATTCCTTTGTCCAGCCAATTTGACACTTCAAATTAACCACCACGGTCATCAACTAACAGGTTTGGGAGGAGACTCAGAGGATGCCAGATCCTTCATCTGCCCCTCATCCTATCAGCTAATTGTCTACTCTTTGCTTGAAAGTTTCCAGTGGCAGGAATTACCACCTCTAGAGATTTAGCCCATCTCAGTTTTGAGTGTTGTGCATCATCATATAGATTGATTATCAAACCTCCCTCACAAAACAGTATTGGCATTGAGTCCCTTCATCTCCCAATCCTTCCTTTCTGGACAGGCCCCAGTTGCTCTGTGTTCCCAACATGGTGTAGGCCTCAGTGTACGGCACTGCAGAAGGGCCGGAACCATCCATGTGCAGCATGAGACTGCTTTTCATTAGCCTTCTCTGTCCCTCCTTCACCTCTTCTCAGACCTCCTCCAAGTGTGTGGTGGTAGGGAAGGGCTCAAGGGGGGTTGGGGGGCAGAGGCAGGGAGTAGTGTTGTTGATGCCTTCCCAGTTCAGACAGGGGCCCTTTCTTTTTAACTCTAACCTCCACACTCACTCTTTTACCTCCTTTCTATTTGTTGTGTCTGCAAGAAGCGCAGAATCACACATTCTGGAGATAGTCATTGGAGATTTTATTCCATATCTCAAAGACTTCTGGATCAAATCTGACAAATCAAAGCAGGTTCAGAAGGCCCAATACCATAATTTCTATAGTGCAGTGGTTTTTAAAGATTCTTGACACCACCTAGTAACACATAAGAAATCTAAATCATATGACTTCACCCCAAACCTATTGTATCTAAAGCTCCTGGGCTGGGGTTTAGCAATCTGTCTTTTAAATAGTCTCTCCAAGTGATTGTGATTTGAGAACTACTGATATAACCAGCCCCATAAACAAGTTTTAGTGACCCCTACAGGTCTTTATAATCCTCTCCCTTAACTGACTACTTGACATTTTGAGTTGTTTCCCAGAACTGATGGATTTTTCTGCAAGACAAAGAAGTTGAGATTCTGAAAACCCCAGGGCAGATTTTTTGATGTCAAGACTCACCATTCCCCTCATCCTTCCGCAAAGCACATGGCCCCTTCTTAACAAAGCCTCTGTGCTCAGAGGTAGAGATTTGAATCAGCTTCTCCCATTTTACTGACAAGACATCAGTCATGTTAAAAAAAAAAAAATTCCTTTCTGTCTCAATAATTGGATCTTTGTGCAATGAACATATAGACAGAAACCCCTTTGAGGTTTTGAAAACAATTATGGGGGTCCTTTTGGGATGGTGTTGCTCAAGGTTCATTGGGTGAAGAGTGGGAAGAGGCAAAATCTTCCCTTAGCTTCTGCCTGGAGGGTAGCTTTGGACTCTCCTGCCAGCTCCCCATTTCCAGCTTACACTGTACTGGTAATTGCCTCCTAATTGCCTGAGAAGAAAAGACCTGTGGATTGTGACATTTGCCTGGGGGTCAGGGTGGTGGTGGTATTTGAAGGTACTGCACAGTGGGGGACACCCCTCTCAATTGGGGGATTTTTGAGGAAATTCCCATTTGTTTTGGGTTGGATAAGCTCCCAACCATTTGTTAGGGTGGGGCCTAATCTAACTGATTTAGCAATCTTAGGGTTAATTAGGTGAAATTGCAGTTCCTTTGTTTGAAACCCCTTGAATTTCTTTTTCTGTTGAGTGTTTATCTGGGCTAGTGTGTGGCATGTAAATCTGGAGCCTATTAAGCTCTTTGTCTCTATTTCTTTTCACTCTTGCTGGTGTTATGAGCACAGTCCAAGCTCTGGGAGGTTGAAAGATACTTCTGAGGGTAGTTTCTCATGCAGTAAGTTCTAAAGTCTGACAGGTTACATGATACCTCTGTCCTAATGTCCGGGAGTTTAGAAGGCATCTCTGTCATTAGATCTTGAAAGATATCTCTGTGGGGGTGGGGCGAATGCTCGCTGTTGGACGGGCAAAGAGGAGCACAAACATAATGTATACAGATTTTGTGCAACTTCAGGGGAGTTCTGAGATAAAAGCTACCAAAACTTTGTATGTGTATGTATGTGTTTAGATTTTTTTTTTTTTTTTGCAGTTTTTGGCTGGGGCTGTGTTTGAACCTGCCACCTCCGGTATATGGGGCTGGCGCCCTACTCCTTTGAGCCACAGGCACCACCCTAGATGTTTTTAATATATGTACATATATTTCATATCTACATGGTATCAAAATTGGTTTATAAATACAAGTAGTTTTATTTTATTTTATTTATTTTTTTGAGACAGAGGTTTACTTTGTCACCTTTGGTTGGTTGCCATGGCATCATAGCTCACAGCGACCTCAGTCTCTTGGGCTCAAGTGATTCTTTGGCCTCAGCCTCCCAAATAGCTGGGACTACAGGTGCCCGCCACAACATCTGGCTATTTTTAGAGACAGGGTCTTGCTTTTGCTTAGGTTGGGCTCCACTCCTCAGTTCAGGAAATCCACTTGCCTTGGCCTCCCAGATAGCTAGGATTACAGGTGTGATCCACCCCACCAGGCTTTAAAAGCAGTTCTCACAAATTAAATAAATAAGCCCAAGTGCTTTTCAAGTTCACATGCATTTAGTAATCTTTGGTAAACAAGCTAGTATCGAAATGTTATTGATAAAATAGCAGTAAAAGTGTCTTTAAAATTGTCAGTATGCATTTTTGCATGAGTTTACTGATCATTTTTATATTTGGAGATGTCAGGGTTTGACACAATGATTATAAAATTAAAAACCCAGCCAAAAGAAAATGATTTGTGTTTGTCTGATTTTTAATAAGTAAAACTAATTTAATATTGTTGGTTTAATAAAAACAGCTAAATCTCCTGAGTTATTGGCAAAAGTGCCCATGTACTTTTCAGATTTTTTTCTCAGGTAAAAATGTAGACATTCTTAAACCAAAATAAATGTCTGTAAATTAGAATAAAGAGAACTCTGAGTAAATGATATCACAAAACAGAAACTTATAGTTAAGGGTTTATGAAGACATTTTGGTTTGGTCATTCTTTCTGAGCACTGATTGCAAGCTAGCCTGTTAATTGTACATTGTATTGCCATAGCAAATGCCACTCTCTATAAAAATTTTTAAAAATCCTTGAACTATTAATTTTTGTATAGTAATTTATTTAGAAATGAACAAAGTAGCTGTTCTTAGAATCCAAAAAGAATCTCAAAACAATCTCATTCTTTGAAGGTATTACATGTAATTGAATTTGCATTTAAGTAGAAAAATGTTTGGCGATCAGTGAGATAAATTTTTTTTTCTTGGCTCATTTCTCCATTTATTAGAATAACCACATTTGGAGAGGCACAAAGCACTTAAGTTTTATGTGACTACAAAGTTATCACAAATTCCAAACTTTTTAGCCACAGATATCTTACCTACTCTGTTTAAAGAAAAAGCTTTCAAAACATCTGAGACAGCTTAATACGCAGAGACCCTGCATATATGGGAACTAGGTATTTTAAATGCTTGTACTTCCTGCTTTAATAATGTCTTCTTCAAATGGAGTCCAGCATAAAAGGGATTGAAATATATGGTGCAAACGCTTTGGAGAGAGAGTGAAATAAATCTGCACAACATGGGAAAAAAACGTAGTGTGCACAGAAGTTCTGCAAGGATTCACTGAGCCATCTGGGCTTCCACGGCTTGTGCTGTCCATTCTGGTGCTGTTTGATTGATTTTCTCCAAAAGATTATTCACTTGGAAACAAAGGGATTGGATCTGCTTGTCCCACGTTGGCAGGGCTTCTCGTGTTTCAAAATGAACTATTCCATCAATCTGGTCAATAAATCCATTCATATGTCCTTCTGTTATCATTTGAGATGCTATCTTTTCTGCCTTAGCTGCCGGGATCTCTAAAAGAGCTCCAAGTTCTTCAAAGGTAATATTATTATAGAATTTGCTTGCAGACAACAAATTGTGTTCAATAACAGCTCTGTTTTTGCTTGTTATTGCAAGATGCTGGAACCATCAGCTGTAGTTGCTTTCTGGGGCGGCATCAGCATGGCAGCAAATTCTTGAAGTTGATTTCCTCTGATGATCCTGTCTAGGTACATTTTTTCTCGGATCCCATAAGTAGCAAGTTGCCGGCACCTTTCATCCTTAAAAAGAGTAGCTAGCATCCGAGAACGCTGCTGTCCTGCTGATGCTAAGATGGTACTGTGCAAAGCATGTTTTAAGGCCTCTAGTCTTTCACTCTCATGGACTATTGTCTTGTAAGAGAGCTCATTGTACCTTTGTGCAGCTTCAGTGAATTTTCTTCTATAATCAAGAACATGTGCATAGCATACCTTATAATGTATCTGTAATTGTTCATTGGTTGATTCATTCTGAAGCAATGATGCTCGTTTTTTTTTTTTTTTTGTAGAGACAGAGTTTCACTTTATGGCCCTCGGTAGAGTGCCGTGGCCTCACACAGCTCACAGCAACCTCCAGCTCCTGGGCTTAAGCGATTCTCTTGCCTCAGCCTCCCGAGTAGCTGGGACTACAGGCGCCCGCCACAACGCCCGGCTATTTTCTGGTTGCAGTTTGGCCGGGGCGGGATTTGAACCCGCCACCCTTGGTATATGGGGCCGGCGCCCTACCGACTGAGCCACAGGTGCCGCCCGATGCTCGATTTTTATAAGCCTCTGCCTGGACTGGATCATTATCTTCCAAATATAGCCTAGCAATCTTCAGGTAAGTCTCCAGCTTATAATCTTCATTGTACTGTTTCCAAAGGAATTCCCACCAACACTTGGGCTGCATTTCTCCAATCTTCTTCTTTTTCATATATGGATGCAAGACGCTGTCTTATGGAAGCAACCTATTCCTCAAATGAAATTACTCTAGGCTGGATCTTTTCTAAGGTGAAGTGATAAATTTCTTTGGCTGTGCTATCAGGCAGGTTAGGGAGATGTGTGCAGAAATCAGTGAGCAACTGTCAAGAGATCACGAGACTGACATTTTCATTTACCATTGCTTCCACAAAAGCTTTCAAAGCTTCTAGTTGATCTACTCTGGATAGTTGAATAGCTTTTCCCAGTATCTGATGATACTTTCCAGCCGGATCTTTATGAGAGCCACTCGAATTCATGAGCTGGGCCAAATCCTGTCGCTGGGCTGCTGCCATCTTTCTTCTAGCTCAGCGGTGGCTCAGTGAGGTAATTTTTAAAATCACTTAATCTTGACCCTTATGGGGAAAAAAAAAGTTATCACTTTGTGTCTTTATGTTACTGAAAGTTTGGTACCTGTTCCCAAGTCTGAATGAAGATCAAGGACAAGTGGTTTGAGGAAAAGGAAAGAGAAGTTTATTAATTTGCTGGCAAATGACAGACTTCTGTCTTAAAAGAACATTGTCTCCTCTTTGAGCAGAAAAACAGGGTTTTGTTTTTTTTTTTTTTTTTTTAGACAGAGCCTCAAGCTGTTGCCCTGGGTAGAGTGCTGTGGCATCATAGCTCACAGCAACTTCAAACTCCTGGGCTCAAGCGATTCTCCTGCCTCTGCTTCCCAAGTAGCTGGGACCACAGGTGCCCGCCACAACGCCTGGCTATTTTTTTGGTTGCAGCTGTCATTGTTGTTTGGCGGGCCTGGGCTGGATTCGAATCCGCCAGCTCAGGTGTATGTGGCTGGCGCCTTAGCCACGTGAGCCACAGGCGCCCAGCCGAAAAACAGGGTTTTTTAAAATAGGGTTTTCAGCTTTAGGCTATTGCTGTTTAACTATAGCATCTCTGGCAAAGACGATGTGACCTCTACCCAGACAATTCTGTTGAACCAGAATCATCATGTGGTTTAAGATACTACACAAAAAGAAAGAATGAGGAACATGCCTCTGCCCCTCTGATTACTGGCCTAGGGCAGAAATGCAGGTTTTAATTTCTCAGAAAGGGGGAGGAGTTTTAAAGAGACAACTCATAAAACATTTTACCCCTTATCATATCCTTACTTCTGTTGCATGTTCTCCACGGTCAATTTTGCTCTTCTATAACTATGGGAGGAGGGACCATGTAGTCATCAAGCCACTTTCTGCTGAATCGGGGTGATGTTTCAGATGAAAAATTTACATTTATTTATGCCTTTGCTCTTTCTTATTTGTACAAAAATACAAGAGATTACCAGGTGAAAGGGGGCATTAGCAATTACTACAACCATGAGGATTGACCAAAAAAAAATTATCCAACCATGAGGATTGGATAAGAGAGATTTTACCCCATTTGGTATCTAAGACACCAGTAAGGACTTTGGTTTCTTATTGTCACTTTGTACATAATTTCTGATACAGGGCTGGGCAAGAAAGAAATGTGGGATCTCTGAATCTGGAGCTATTAGTCACACCCTGTCGGTAATTTGAGAGACTCGTTTCTGCAAATTCAGAGCATAAGAAATTATACACAGGAATACTTGCACCAAATGAGGTTTAGGCTGACAAACCCAGCAGTGAGACAGATTAGCAAAGGAGGTGATAGTTCAGGAAATTCTCACTTAAGAGTTGTCTCTACATCTTATAGACAGAACCAAAGAAAAGGTAGCAAAAATGTAAATATTTTCATTTTTCCTTCTTAAACAGATACTTTAGATCACCTAAAGACTGGCTCATCCCCTGGGGGCTGAGTCTTCTTCTGGGGGACATCTCTTTACACTGGTACTATTTCATCAAGGTGTGAGTTGTTAGAGGCACTTCCTAGGGTCCTTTTACTTTTCTGCTGGTTGTTGTTCTGGTTTTTGTGCTTTCCAAGCTTTCAGAAACACCTAGTCTCCTGTGTGGAGGGATGGAGGGGAGCTCCCAGCATGGGAGGGGATCTGACAGATGCAAACTCATGCATTAGAATTTAATTTTCCTATTGGACTTATGATTTTACTCTGTTTTCTTCCCTTATGGCTATATTGGCATACTTACCTCAGGGTGCGTGGAAGGGTCTCGTATAAGCTGTTTCATAACGTAAGCCCATTTCTAGAGGGTATCCTTATCTGGAGGATACCTTATCCCACTTTAGATGGGTTTCCTGCATCTATTTTGCTATAGTTTTCTTTAAAGTAAGAATCATTTTCTGTTTTTCCTATAGATTGAGATATCTAGAATGTATGTAATTTCTATTCTGGATGGAAGGCTTTACTTACTTGCTGTGCTACCTCTGATACAAAGGAGGGTCCATTATCACTCTACATGGAGTAGAGGAGCCCATACCCTGGAACGAGTTCCTTCAGAAGGATTCTGGTCACCTCAGATGCTAGATAAGACTCTACCCAGCTTAAAAAGGTATCTACTAATATAAGGTTCAGTCATTTTAGGCATTGGAGTAAAATAAATTTGTTAAACCTCAAAATGGTGGGTCCCCCCACGTGGGGTTCTCTGTGCAGCAGGTCGCTTTTCTGTCTTTGGATTGTTCTGAGCACATAAAAGGAAGCTATGAGTTATTTGTTGGATAGTTTGTTGCAAATGGGGTCCTCTTAAATGAATTCCTGAAGGCCTGTAAGGTGTGCCTTCCTGTGGACTCTTCTACCCCATATGGGGTCAGCAGGTGAGTCCATGAGACTTCTGTCTCTACTTACCAGTGTCATCCGAAATGTCAGAGCCTCAGTGCTTAGTTTAAAAAGGTCTGTATGGATGTAAATTGCCAGACTATCGAGGCCCTGAGGAATAGATCACCTTTAGTGGCCTCGTTAGCAGCTCTTCCAGTGGCCTGATTTCTTTTTGCAAGTATAAGTGTGTCCTTTTTTAGTGACCAAGACAGTGAATGGAGGCCACCTTTTTGGGCTCAACCACAGCCTGTATCAGGCCCATTATCTCAGTGGTATATCAAATGTCCTTATTTCCCGCCATAAGGAGTCCCCTTTCCTTCCAAATGGTATGCACAGATTCATCTGCTAGGATAGACAGCCTCCAGAATCTCTAAACAGTCACTTTGTAAAGGCTTATTCTCTTCAGTTAGTAACAGGGTGACGGATTGAGAGTAGACACAGTCTTTAATTTAACATTTGTATTATCCAAAAGAATGGCTTGGTAGTTTCTTAGCCTTCCTGTGGTCAGCCAATAACCCTCTCTTCTGTTTTAATAAAGCCAGAAGCTGGTGGGGGGCCATATACTACACAACAGGTTGCCTACTCCCAGGCAAGGAGGCCATCCTCTCACAGTATTGTCCAGTTCCTTTGACAAGTATGATACTAGCTGTGGGAGGTCTTCCAGCATCTGTACTGAGACTCCAGTGCTCATTTCTTGTTTTTCATCATCATATAATTCCAATTATTTTTGCAAGTCAGGCAATCCCAAAGTGGGTACAGTCATAAGACTGCTTTCACAGAGAGTCTTTCAAAGCTTTTCAAAGGCATTTTGCCAGGTCTGGGGCTCCATATCTGTTCCTTTAAGAGCCTGGTGCAAGGGTTTTGCTATTAGTAACACAGTCCAACAGTGCTACGAGGTCATCCTAGTCTTAGGATTCTGCCATTCAAATGCAACTGAGTGCCCATTCATTGTCACTTGTACAATATTATTAACGGCACATAGATCCTGTATGAATCTATACTTACTTGTATGGGGAATTTAAACTTTTTCTGTACGTCCTGGGGTCTGATCAGCCCACATGGCCTTTCTCACTTTTTGACAGACCTTGGGAGGAATAGAACTTCCTTTTTCTTGCCTCTTGTGCTCTTCACCAGGTCCTGGTATTCAAAGCCAGCAGGATCTTGGTGGTGCCCTTGGAAGTAAGCTTCAGTCTCTTCTGGAACAGCTGCCAGTGGCCTTGCTGCTCACCTAGGTCCAATGTGGCCCCCGAGGACATTGGGGTCACTGGAGTCAGTGGTGGAGCAAGGTCAGCTCCAACGGTGGCTCCCCAGGGCCCATCTCCCGGTGATGAGTTCCTCAGCTATTGATACCTGGCCCCCATCTCCTGCCTGGCTCACAGAGCACTGAGTGTTGCTGGTATTGGGTGCCAAGGCAGCAGCCCCAGGGGATACCAGACCACTTCTGCCCATGCAGCTTGCTGGTGGTGGCACTTCTGTGTCAATTTAAAAGTCCAATAATCGACTCTCCACTATCAATAATACGTGGGGCTCCTATGGCAATACTTGGATAGGAGCCACTAATAATGCATGGAGCTCTAGGCCACCTCATTTGTCATCTGAGTCCTGGACATGAAAAACCATTGCTCACCTGGGGGTTTCTTTTTACCTGGAGTGCTTTGCAATTTTGGGCAATGTTCTTTCCAATGTTCTTCTTTACAAAAAGCCCACTGATTGTATTTCACCCTGGGGTGACCTTTACCACCCTTTCTTTTTGACTGTCTCAAAGGACCTTTGCTTGGTTCAGCTCTCAGAGCATACATTGGTTTAGGTTTCTGTTTTTCCCTAATGTTATATACTTGAAAGGCGATATCTATAAGCTGTGAGGGATTCATACCAAATGCTCCTTTCACGCACTATAACTTCCACCTTGTATCTGAAACACTTTGTCCTATAAACATCATATTAACTATGTGCAAATGTTCAGGGACCTCTGGATTGGCATCTGTATATTTCCAATATGCCTGGTAGATGCATTCCCACAATTCATTAGTTTGTTGTTGGTAATTCTTGGACCGTGTTTAAACTCTTCTGTTTAGGCACTTCCCTCCAGAGGCCTGCCGGAATACACTTTCAGTACTAATGTATTCTTACATTGTCTACATTCACATTAAGATGCCAATTTGTGTAAGTCCAATAATACCCTGCTGGCTGTCCTTGCACATTTGAGCCTCCTATCTGATATCACTGCAATGGAAATTGCCCTGCCTTGGCTATAGGTGCTCTCTGGTCAAATTGAGTTCCTTGCCAGGTTTTGGAAGGAGGGACCTTTTTCACTCCTGAGCCAGAACCCAGTGGGCATGGGACTGAAGAATTTGCTCCAGTCATGCCTTCCCAGGCCCTCCCTCATGGTGCCAGGATGGCAGTAGCTGCAGGCTGGTCAGTTGCCCCTGACCTGGCTGTGCATGGGGGTGCTTCCCAGGCCAGCAACCATGGGGCTCCGGTGGGGGAAAGCTGCTTCTGTTAGGGTGCTCTGTGACCACTGCATCAGGGGCTGAGGTGGATGGGGCAGAGGAGCTCCAGCAGTGTGAGCTTGAATGTGGCTGAGTGCCTTCCCGGGTAGGTGGGGAGCTGGTAGTTGGGGAGGGGGGCAGGTTCGTGAGATCCAGCCTGGTTAATTCCTCCCCAACTTTATCACCTGAGACATGTAACTTTGTTCCAGGCCTTTCAGCCTCTTTATTCTGCAACTGCATGAAAGACTGTACATGTGGAGTCTTATCCCATTTACCTGACCTTGGACAAGATAATTCCAGTTTGTAAGATAGTATGATAATTTAAGGTTCCATTCAATGGCCATTTCTCCTCACATTCCAGCACATATGTTGGCCAAGCAATATTACAGTAAAACATCATTCTCCTTTTATATATAGACTCATAGCTATGAGTTGACCATTCAGCCACGATTCTTCCCAAAGGACTTTCAGATGTAATAGAAATGGAGACTCTCATGTTGAAACAAAACTTATAAAAACCAACAAACACAGGGGGAAAAGTAGACAATACAGGGAATTCCCAACATGAACAATCTCAAATGCCAAGGCCTTACTAAACAAATGGGAACCGTACAAATGAGAACCAAATTCTTAAATGAGAACTAACATCTCCTAATTCAAAAGGGAATCAATTCTCCAGGTTCCCTAGTTCCATTCAACTGTAAATTCTACCACCAAAGGGTGCCACGAACAAATAACCTACCACAGGGCCGGAATGTTCAAGAAGATTCCCCAAATGGGTGGAATCAAGGGTCTCAGTGTTCACACTGGGGAACCCACCAAAAGGGCAAAGGCATCACAACTCTTTCCAAATTCTCTTTTTTTCCGTCAATGATCAGGTTGTAAGGAGTTATAGCTAAATCAGGGAGACAATTCCCTGGAGCTAAACAGTCTCCAGCAGATGCTGGGGCAGTTTCTCACTCTTTCATCCTGAAAAGATGCTGCTACTATTGGCAAAGACCCAGGGCTGCTCCCTGCCTCTTCTAGTCACAGCAGCATTTTTGGAGTGCTATTCCACTCCGATGCTGATGGGCCCACCCAGGGATGCCAAATTATGTTACCAAAAGTTTGGTACTTATATCCGTGGCCAAAGAATGAGGACAAGTAGCTTGAGGAAAAGGAAAGAGAAATTTATTAGTTTGTGGGCAGATGAGGAGGATAGCAGACTCTCATCTTAAAGAACTGTCACCACCCCCCTCTTAAGTAGAAAAACAGAATTTTTAAAGGGTGTTTTCAATTTTGGGCTATTGCTGTTTATAGCATTTTTGCCCTTTTCGGACCCTTCTGTTACAATTATTTGAGATGCTAAGGATTGATGCTAGACACTTATTTAGTCTATAGTCAGGTGATGTCCTATCAATAAATTTCATTCTGGGATGTTGGTATTTTAAGAAGATATAATGGGTTAACATATTTAAGAAAGATGTGTTCTAAAACTACTATACCTGATATTCATAGAACTTAAAGGTGTGGTATTATACAGAATAGCAAGTCTTGCTAAAATATTTACATTTGTTATCTTGGCAGGTTTTCTTAACCTTAAAAGTAATAATTAAAACTGTATTTTGTGATTATTCTTGATTTATGTTTCAAAATTCTTTACTCCCATTTTTACAAAGAAATTATGTCTGCATACTATGTGTGTTTAGACATTGAGTGACTTTGTTGAGGGCACGATTAATCATGTTGATTGTACATCTAATAGTCACAGGCTATAAAAATGGTTAACAGAAAATAACTTGAAAGATAACTGGGATCTTAGGAATCTGTCTCTCAGCTGTATCGGTGCTAAAATTATGGGATTTCTTTGTCCCATTCCTTTGAGGGGTTCCACCCTAAACCTAGTAAAGAAACAAGCTAAATTGAAAATATCATCCATTAAACTGAATCAGTTTATAGTTTTTGTAAAAGAAATTTTACCTCTGTAAAAAGAAAATCTCCATTTGTAAGGGCACCTCCCTCTCTTCACCTAAACCACTATAGACTTTTAGGATAAAAGGAACAATGGCTCAAAGTTTTTATAACTAACGTACCTTTGTTTAAGTATAAAGTTCTGTGTCTGGAGATGTAAATTTTGAACTTGGCTTCATGTCTTTATAAATGCAAATTTAGAGTTGCCTAGAAACAATTGTTTAAGATAATAAAATAAGTAATCAAGGAATCGCTTACCTAAAGTGGCAGCAAGAAAGCATTCAAAAACTGACAAATGAAAAATCATACACATCTGTAAGATCTGCTTCTGACTGTATCTTCACGTCATACTTTCAAGATTCCTTTCAGTAATTTGAAATCTTAAAGGAAATTTAGCAGTGGGTAATTATAAAATGTCTGAGTTATTTCTGGAAACAAAAGTTTAAATTCAACAGTTTATAATCGGCTATGGTCCAAGATTTTGATTCTTTAAGGAAAAGTCATAGAAAGAAGTGAATTTTTAAGTGACTTTTTTTTTTCTTTCTTTCTTTCTTTCTTTTTTTTTTTGAGACAGAGCCTTAAGCTATTGCCCTGGGTAGAGCGCTGTGGCATCACAGCTCACAGCAACCTCCAATTCCTGGGCTCAAGCGAGTCTCCTGCCTCTGCCTCCCAAGTAGCTGGAACTACAGGCACTGGCCATAATGCCCGGCTATTTTTTGGTTGCAGCTGTCATTGCCCCAGCTGGATTTGAACCCGCCAGCTCAGGTGTATGTGGCTGGTGCCTTAGCCACTTGAGCCACAGGCACTGAACTTTAAGTGACTTTTAATTTAAAACATTACTGATTCTTTTTGCTTTGTTTTCCAATTAAGGCGAATATTAAGTACATAGTAAAATTTATCTGATATCTCCAGAATTTAAAAACCATTCTATTGCCAATGCCCTGTTGGTAAAGGTACAAAAATCTTCTCTCTAGGCCCAGGGACTATCACACAAGAGGAGATAAATGTAAAATTGTAAGGGCCAGTTTGGAGGGATGAAATTAGTTCAGACCCTCTAGATAAGGTGTGGACATTTAGATGTCTGAACAGCTGGCAAAATGAGGAATTTTGCCTTTTTGGGCCTGTGGTATCGGTATCCCTCCAACCATAAAGACTTTCCTGCATAGATTCAAAAGAAAATTACAGTGAGGATATCAAGGCACCTGGTGACAGAGCTGCCTGGGTATAGTTGTTCCCAGTTCTGAAATTTATGTAAATAGACTTAACAAGAAATTGATCCTGCATCTTAGGCACCAGCATCTAGTACTTTTGGTGTACTCTCTGAATATATTATTGTCTGTGGGGTCAATGAGAAAAAAATCCCTGTGATTATATAAACAGCCGGACAATGTGGAATGCTTGTTGGAAATTTTTACCATTTACTCTTGAGTACATAATGGGTCAAAATTTGCTCATTAAACTAGCTTCCTAAAACTGTTTCCATGAATGACGGGGGGAATTATGGATGAAAATATTTCCTGGGAGGGACATGAGGGGAATGAGTATTTCTTTTAATATACTTTGGTGCCTTGGTGGAGAAAGGGTAGCAACTCAGCAATATGTACTAAAATGTTTTGGTTACAGGCCCCCCCCCAACTACATCCCATTTAGCAGGAAGCAGCCAGGTAAATCAACATCCTGATTCCCCAAGATTGAGAAATGAACTAAAAAGAAAAGGGGAGCTGTAATCGGCACCATAAACAACTTTCAATGACCCCTTGTATGTTTTTTAAAATCCTCTTCCCTAACTAACTACTTGGCCTTTGGAGTTGTTTCCTAGAAATGATGGATTTTCTGAAAGACAAAGGAGTTGGGATTCTGAAGGCCCTGGGGTAGACTTCCTAATGCCAAGATTCACCATTCCGGTTGGCCTTCCCCAAGTGATGAAGCCCTTCTTTAAAAAGCCCATGACTGGGTGGTGCCTGTGGCTCAAAGGAGTAGGGCGCTGGCCCCATATACTGGAGGTGGCAGGTTCAAACCTGGCCTGGCTAAAAACTGCTAAAAAAAAAAAAAAAAAAAAAAAAAAGAAGAAGCCCATGATCTCTGTTAGGTGGAGAAGCATATTTGAAGCAGCTTCTCCTGTTTTCTTTCTTTTCTTTTTTTTATTAAATCATAGCTGTGTACGTTAATGCGATCATGGGGCACCATACACTGGTTTTATAGACCATTTGACACATTTCATCACACTAGTTAACATAGCCTTCCTGGCATTTTCTTAGTTATTGTGCTAAGACATTTATATTCTACATTTACTAAGTTTCACATGTACCCTTATAAGATGCACTGCAGGTGTAAACCCACCAATCACTCTCCCTCTGCCCATCCTCTCCCCTCTCTTCCCTCCCTCCCCCCCTTCCCCATATTCTTAGGTTATAACTGGGTTATAGTTTTCATATGAAAGCCATAAATTAGTTTCATAGTAGGGCTGAGTACATTGGATACTTTTTCTTCCATTCTTGAGATACTTTACTAAGAAGAATATGTTCCAGCTCCATCCATGTAAACACGAAAGACGTAAAGTCTCCATCTTCCTTTAAGGCTGCATAATATTCCATGGTGTACATATACCACAATTTATTAATCCATTCCTGGATCAATGGGCATTTGGGCTTTTCCCATAACTTAGCAATTATGAATTGGGCTGCAATAAGCATTCTGGTACAAATATCTTTGTTATGATGTGATTTTTGGTCTTCTGGGTATATACCTAGTAGAGGAATTATAGGATTGAGTGGCAGATCTATTTTTAGATCTCTAAGTGTTCTCCAAACATCTTTCCAGAAGGAATGTATTAATTTGCATTCCTACTAGCAGTATAGAAGTGTTCCTTTTCTCCACATCCATACCAACATCTCTGGTCTTGAGATTTTGTGATATAGGGCTAATCTCACTGGAGTTAGATGATATCTCAAAGTAGTTTTGATTTGCATTTCTCTGATGATTAAGGATGATGAGCATTTTTTCGTATGTCTGTAGGTCGTGTGCCTGTCTTCTTCAGAGAATTTTATCTTCAAGTCCCTTGCCCAGCCCGTGATGGGATCACTTGTTCTTTTCTTGCTTATACGTTTGAGTTCTCTGTGGATTCTGGTTATTAAACCTTTGTCGGAGACATAACTTGCAAATATCTTCTCCTGTTCTGAGAGCTGTTTGCTTGCTTTACTTACTGTGTTCTTGGCTGTGCAGAAGCTTTTTAGTCTGATTAGGTCCCAGTAGTGTATTTTTGAAGCTGCTTCAATTGCCCGGACCTCATAAAATACTCACCCAGACCGATTTCTTCAAGGGTTTTCCCTGCACTCTCTTCTAGTATTTTTATAGTTTCATGTCTTAAGTTTAAATCTTTGATCCAGTGAGAGTCTATCTTAGTTAATGGTGAAAGGTGTGGGTCCAGTTTCAGTCTTCTACAGGTTGCCAGCCAATTCACTCAGCACCATTTGTTAAATAGGGAATCTTTTCCCTATGGAATGTTTTTAATTTGTTTGTCAAAGATCAAATAACGGTAAGTAGCTGGGTTCATCTCTTGGTTCTCTATTCTGTTCCAGACATCTACCTCTCTGTTATTGTGCCAGTACCATGATGTTTTGATCATATCAATTTATAGTATAGTCTGAGGTCCGGTAGCATGATTCCTCCTGCTTTATTTTTATTTCTGAGTAATGTCTTGGCTATTCGAGGTTTTTTCTGATTCCATATAAAACGAAGTATTATTTTTTCAAGATCTTTAAAGTGTGACAGAGGAGCTTTAATAGGGATTGCATTAAAATTGTATATTACTTTGGGTAGTATGGACATTTTAACAATGTTGATTCTTCCCAGCCATGAGCATGGTATGTTTTTCCATTTGTTAACATTTTCAGCTATTTCTTTTCTTAGAGTTTCATAGTTCTCTTTATAGAGATCTTTCACATTCTTTGCTAGATAAACTCCCATCTTCTTTGGCACTACTGTGAGTGGAATAGAGTCCTTAACTCTTTTTTCAGTTTGACTATTGTTGGTGTATATAAAGGCTACCGATTTATGAATGTTGATTTTGTAACCTGAGGCTCTGCTGTATTCCTTGATCACTTCAAAGAGTTTTGTAGTAGAATCCCTGGTGTTTTCCAGATATACAATCATATCATCTGTGAAAACAAAAGTTTGATCTCTTCTGACCCTATATGGATACCCTTGATCACCTTTTCTTCTCTAATTGTGATGGCCAAAACTTTTATTACAATGTTAAAGAGCATTTAATAAGTGGAGACAGTGGGCAGCCTTGTCTGGTTCCTGATCTGAGTGGAAATGATTTCAATTTAACTCCATTCAATATGATATTGGCTGTGGGTTTGCTGTAGATGGCCTCTATCAGTTTAAGAAATGTCCCTTCTATATCAGTTTTCTTAAGTGTTCTGATCATGAAGGGATGCTGGATATTATCAAAAGCTTTTTCTGCATCAATTGAGAAAATCATATGGTCTTTGTTGTTTAATTTGTTTATGTGGTGAATTATACTTATAGATTTATATATATTGAACCAGCCTTGAGACCCTGGGATAAAACCAACTTGGTCATGGTGTATAATTTGTTTGATGTGCTGCTGAATTCTGTTTGTTAGGATCTTGTTGAATATTTTTGCATCTATATTCATTAGTGATATTGGTCTATAATTTTCTTTTCTTGTTGGTTCTTTTCCTGGTTTGGGAATCAGGGTGATGTTTGCTTCATAGAATGTGTTGGGTAGTCTTCCTTCTTTTTCTATATTTTGGAACAGGTTGAGTAATATGGGCACTAATTCCTCTTTAAAGGTTTGGTAGAATTCTGATGTGAAGCCATCTGGTCCCAGGCTTTTCTTTTTAGGGAGATTTTGTATGGTTGATGTTATTTCAGAACTTGATACAGGCCTGTTCAACATTTCCACTTGATTCTGGCTAAGTCTTGGAAGGTGACGTGCTTCCAAGTATTGGTCAGTTTCCTTCTGATTTTCATATTTATGAGAATAAAGTTTCTTGCAATATTCATTAAGGATTTTTTGAAT
Organism: Nycticebus coucang; assembly: GCF_027406575.1. Taxonomy (NCBI): domain Eukaryota; kingdom Metazoa; phylum Chordata; class Mammalia; order Primates; family Lorisidae; genus Nycticebus; species Nycticebus coucang. The sequence goes on along the minus strand of NC_069794.1, from coordinate 58,657,767 downwards.
TTCTGAGGAGTCTGTTGTTATTTTGTCTTTGTTTTTTCTGATTGATGAGATTAGAGATTTTACTCTTTTTTTCCTGGTTAGGTTAGCCAAAGGTTTATCTATTTTAGTGACCTTTTCAAAAAACCAACATTTTGATTTATTGATCTGTTGTATAATTCTTTTGTTTTCAATTTCATTTAATTCTGCTCTAATTTTGGTTATTTCTTTTCTTCTACTGGGTTTGGGGTTGGAATGTTCTTCCTTTTCCAGTTGCTTGAAATGTCCCATTAAGTTGTTAACTTCCTCTCTTTCTGTTCTCTTGAGGAAGGCTTGCAGTGCTATAAATTTCCCTTTTCGGACTGCCTTTGTGGTATCCCAGAGGTTCAGATAATTCGTGTCTTCATTGTTGTTTTGTTCTAAAAATTTGGCCATTTCCTTCTTAATCTCATCTCTGACCCAGCTATCATTCAGCATAAGGTTATTTAACTTCCATGTTTTTGTATGAGTATGAAGGTTCCTGTTGTTAATGAGTTCAACTTTTATTCCATGGTGGTCTGAGAAGATGCAAGCAATAATTTCTATTCCTTTAAATTTACTGAGGTTAGACTTGTGACCTAAGATGTGATTGATTTTGGAGTATGTTCTGTGGGCTGATGAGAAGTATGTGTATTTAGTTTTGTTGGGATGAAATGTTCTGTAGATGTCTGCTAAATCCAAATGTTGGATGTTTAGGTTTAAATCCAAAATTTCTTTGGTCAGCTTCTTATTGGAGGATCTATTGAAAGGGGTATTAAAATCTCCAACTATTATGGAGCTGGAGGAAATCAAGTTGCTCATGTCTGTTAGAGTTTCTCTTATAAATTGATGTGCATTTTGGTTGGGCGCATAAATATTAACAATTGAAATCTCATCATATTGAGTATTACCCTTAACAAATATGAAGTGACCATTTTTATCCTTCCTTACTTTTGTTGGTTTAAAGCTTTGTCTTCAATGTCAGAAATCCTTTCTTCTGCTTGCTCCACTCTGTTACTGTGGGATTCTACTGTATTTTTCAGATCTTTGAGGGCTGCAAATTCTTGCTTCAGTGCATCAAAATCTTTGGTGGTTTTGTCTTTAAATTCGTTAAATTCTTGAGACAACTTTTGAATTTCTCCTCAAATTTCTAATTCCAACTTTTGAATTGCTCCTCAAATTTCTAATTCCAAATTTTCTTTTATTCTATTAATCTTGTTTGCAATCCAAATTCTGAATTCGATTTCTGACATCTCGGCCAGCTGTTTTTGAATGGGATCTTCAGTTACATCTGCCATAGCTTTCCTTGGGGGGGTTGATCTATTCTGGTTATTCATGTTACCAGAGTTTTTCTGCTGATTCTGCCCCATGATTATTTTACACCATTTGAGTTTTCTCCTGGAGCTTTGTCAAGGACCTGTACAGTGCTATGGCCTGAGAAAGTGGGGACCTGTTTGGTGGGGACCTGTCTTGTTTTCAGCTGGTCTCTGTCTGATCCTAGTGAAACAGTTACTCTGGGTTGAAGTCTCAGCTGTGGAGAAATACCAGCAATTAAGTCACCCTGCCTCCCACAGGCAACAATTGGAAAAGGAAAATAAAACCTTCCTACAACCACACACCTAGGGCACCACTTGGATGGTCCTTGGGCGATTGGCTCAGTTCAAAAGGTCCAAATCAATTGTCTCAGTCAGCACCTGTCTCAGGTGGAAGAGTTTAAAAGGTCTCTGACAACTGGATCGCAGGGGTCTGCTGACAACTCACATATGACTTGCTTTGGTGTTCCATGAAGTCAGGAGGACCCACACAGCAAATAGGTTATTCTGGGAAGGTTGATGCCTCCTTCCCCATCTTGCACCTCTGTCACACGTAGTCACTGATAGCCCCGCTGGGCTGTGACCCAGTTGCCTCCAGTGAGCAGATACTCCAGGTGTTTGCACCTGCCTGAATCACAAGGATATCTATATCTGCTCAGCCAGGCTGCTGTTCTCTGCCTCTATCCAGCAGGCGGAGGTGAGGCCTGACAACCTCAGGCGCTTGATGGAAGCTGGGGGGATGTTCACTCAGTTCCAGCCCTGCCCCTGATTGATGTTACCGACAGAACAGAACAACTTTGGTGGAATTTGTTTCTGTCCCTGCTAAATTGCCCTGCAGAAGAGAAGCTGTTTTGAGTTCCCAGAACCTGCACCTCAGGCCCTGTCTTTGGTCCTGCAGGTTTCTATTTGCAGGCCCATTAGCTGTCAGTTCTAGCCTCCTGCCTTCCTTTGTCTATAGCCTGATAATCCCCTGAGGGCTGAGTGCATCTTAGGCTTAGTAAAGTGGTCCTCTGGGTCAGCCCCATGCTGGGAATTTCCCGGTTCTGTGCATGCATTTTCTAGTCCCCACGCTCTACCCAGGCTGGTACCGTCTCAGGCAAACCCTTTACTCATGGGGCCTGCATTTCAGTCCCAGATCTGTTCTGCGGTGGTTGCCACCTGAGAAGATGCCTGGCCTCCTCTGATTACCCAGAGAGATGGGGAGTGTGGCTTCAGAATATTGGGGTGAGTCCTATTGTTGCCAAAAATGGCTGCTGCTCTGCGCCTTGGGGCACCGCCACTCCGGCGTGGTTCCCTCTCAGCCGACCATCCTCTCCTCACTCCCATGCTGCAGAATGAGCACTGACCAGATGCAGTCCGGGCCCTGTCCACGCCCCTCAAGAAATCACCCAAGAATCTAGATTCCTAGGGGACAGGCCTCCAGACCTCAGAGTGAGAGTGGAGGGGAGTGCTGGGAGCTCAGAATTGCAGGTAGAGAATATATACAATTTTATACAGTTTTATGCCTGGCAGGAGAATGCCATGGCACCCTAGTAGGGGAGGTAGGTCCAGTTTTTAGAGGGTCTCTCCCGTGGAGTGCAGTGGGAGGACCTTTGAACTCTGCCCGTTTGTTTGTGGGGCACTCCGAGCCATTCTCATGGGGGAGGGGACTCCCGTCCACTTGGTAATGGATTTTGTACCTTTTGTTTGTATCCTTGGGGTCACAGCTCACCTCAGTGGGGTTGATGTGCACTCTTCAACCTTCTCTCTTGGTGCAGCTCTAATTCACCAGGTTACTCGCTAAATTTCGGTCCTTTAACTCTCCTTCTGGATGGGAGCCTCTGTGGAAAGCTGGCTTCAGTCAGCCATCTTGTCTCTGCCCCCAGCTTCTCCTGTTTTCCTGATGTCTGTTGTATTAAAAAAAAAAATTCCTTTCTTCATTGGCAATCATTGTTGTCTCCATAATTGAATCTTTGTGCAATGAATAACTAGACCAAGAGTGAAGTTTCAACAACATTGATAGGGTGGATGCTGTTGGTACCCTCTCCACATGCACCCAGAGAGTCTATGGCTGCTCCTTCCCAACTATTGTGAATAGTGGCTGGAAAAGGCTCACAGTGGTTCTCTTCTTGAGAGAATGACCATTAGACAAACATGGAACCTCTTTGCCAGGGGAGGTAATGCAATGCACCCCTGCCTCCCCACTTAGAGGCCAATGACTGACATGGGGTAAAAAAGTCTGGCTTCTTGCCTCAAGGAGGGATCAATCTGTGCTCCAGAGCTTCAGGTGGGACTAGGCTGGACCAATGCCATCACCTGTTGAACTTTTTCCCCTGCCCTATCTTGCTTGCTTCTTTCTACTTTTCCTGTAAGCACTTCCTCAATAAGTCATTTTTCACAAGAATCTATATCTCAGACTGTGCTTTTTAGGAACTTGACTTAAGATAATCATTTAAAACTAAGTGAGGAACAGAAGGATTTATAAAGATACTTAAGTGTTGGGCGGTGCCTGTGGCTCAGTCGGTAAGGCGCCAGCCCCATATACCAAGGGTAGCGGGTTCAAACCTGACCCCGGCTGAATTGCAACCAAAAAAATAGCCGGGCGTTGTGGCGGGCGCCTGTAGTCCCAGCTACTCGGGAGACTGAGGCAAGAGAATCACTTAAGCCCAGGAGTTGGAGGTTGCTGTGAGCTGTGTGACGCCATGGCACTCTACCGAGGGCCATAAAGTGAGACTCTATCTCTACAAAAAAAAAAAAAGATACTTAAGTGTCCCATATGGGTACCTGAAAATATTTAGATAATTATGTTGGATGTGATTTTTAGTAGCTTTTGTTTATAGCCTTAGTCTGGGGGATGCATCACCACATGCACAAGGAGGAATACCAGAAACAGAGTGGTGACATTGAATTTCTGTAGCCACTGAGTCCTTAGCATTCCAGAGGCATTTAAGCATCTTCATTAGCTCATTCTCAGACCTATAGTGAGGGTGGTGATTAAGGGCTTTTGGCTGATAAGCAGAATGAATCACAACGAGGTTAAGTGATGGCTGGAAGTCAGTTGCTGAATAAAAATGAGATTCCTCCCACACCACCCCCAATAGCCCAGCACTTCCTCATCTAGTGACATTCATTAGAAGCCAATCCTCACCGAACTCCAGCTACTTTCCTAGAATTGATAGGGAGAAAAATTAGCAAAATGAAACCAGAGATTACTACAAAATACGTAGCCTAGGAAACAATCTGATGTTTTCATTAACTTTGCTATGTTTTATTAGGACAAAGTGGAGATTTAACAATTATTTAGATTATTTGGACCATGTGGATTTAGTTACCAAAATGGACCAGATCACATTAAATGTATAGATAAACTCATAAACTTCTGGGACTTTCTTGAGTTGGGTCTGAAGAGATGTTGCTGTATGAAGACTGGAAGGGGAGAAGGGCTTGACTTTCAGTGGGAGAGGTGATGCCCACTTGTCTGGAATTGATGCTGTTTCTGCATCCTCTCAGCACTCTATAGTCACTGGGTGGGTGAGATGCAGAATGTATTGGTTGTGTCTGGTTCGGCATATTTAACACAGATTCCTTGTGAGGAGATTCCACGACTAGCATGACTAGTGCATACAGAGGGCCTTGGCTATGGCATGTGACCATGACCTCTTGTGTTGGGGTTGGTGAATCATGCCATTTAGGAAGCCCTTTTTTTGAATCCCTATTATGCATCAGCCAGTGTACCTGGTGCTGGGGTTATACAAATGAAAGACACAGATAGTCCTTCACTTCATGGTGCTGTGGGAGAAGTTAGATGAGAGAAGACACAGTTGTCCTCAGTTTTGTCAGTGCTGGCTGGAGGCTGGGAGGGTGTTTGGGAAAAGATGTGCAGAAGTCTTCTTTAGAGAAGTGTTTCTTGAATAGTTTTGAAGAATAAGAAGAAAGGGCCAGAGAAGAGAAACTGTGGATGGGGTGAAAGGGACAGGAAACAGAATTTCACTCCAGGCAGAAGGATCAGAGTAGAGAGGTGCAACATGACTAGATCCTTCTGGCCCAAGTGTCAGGTATGTATGGGTGAGGCAGGGAAGGCAGTAGCAGGACTGGGGCTGGAGAGGGTGCCAGGGGCAGAGCACAGGAAGGTCTGGGCAGCCATGGCAGGATTTTGGACTTTATCCTAAAGGCTATATAAAATCATGAGGATATTGACCAGAAGAGAAGCAAGAAGAGACATTTAGAAAAAGATCTTTATGGCAGCAGCATGGAGGATGGAGTGGAGAGAAACAGGTAGTAAACGCACAGAGAACCAGCAGGTGATTTGTGCTGGAACTCATGAGAGGAGCAGTGGGTCTTTGAATAAGGTGGTGTGCAATAGTCTTGATCAGACAGATCTTGGTTTTAATCTCAGATCATTCTAATATTAGCTGTATGATCTACGGCAGGGTACCTTACCTCTCAAGCCTTGCTTTTCCCATATATAAGATAGTTTAATGTAAGATTGTGGGGATTAAATGAGCTAATACCCATACAGTGCTTATATGTTATTATTATTATGCAGCCATATTAGTTTGGACTGTCTTCCTAAATGCAGACACTGAAGCAAGGACTTGGATGCAGGAAATTCATTAGTGAAGTGATCCCAGGAAGCCAGAGGGAGGGAGGGGGGAGAGTGTATAGGGGAGGGCAGGAAAGATAACGAAGGGTGTGTTACTGGTGGGCTGCTGCTGGGAGCTCCCCCCAGGGACCTGCAGGGGAGCTGTGTAAAACACAGCTCAAAATGGTTCCTCCAAGAGATGGTAAAGTTGGGGTATTTATCCACCAACCCCTGTCCCTCATTGGTTGAGAGTTGGCCCTGCAGGCCTTAAATACCCGGTGCTTCTAGGCTGCTCTGTGCACAGGCTGGACAAGGTTCAGGCGGCCCCATGCCCTCAGGAGTCTCAAGCAGCAGAGACAGCTGCTTGAGGTGGACACTATACTATAACAAGTGTCCACTGAAGCTGAAGTGGACCCAGGAGTCAGAAGGGGGACATGGGCAGAGCATCATGTCTGCTACAATGGAGCAAAAGGACAATGAAATAACATTTAGAATGTAGAAACAGTAGATTTTGATGAGTGATTGGATATAGGGAGCACAAAATAAGGCGGCATCTTAAAATGATTTTTGTATTTTGCATCTGGTCTAAAATTTTCAATGCCATTTATTGAATCTAAAAAAAATTGCCAGAGGGATAATTTTGAGTGTAATGGTGTCAGGGACGAGGGGATGATTTTCATTTGTGCATGCTGTGTTGGAGGTGTCTGTGATATAGCCAAGCGACATACTGGGTTGGCAAATGGGATTTCTCTAATTCCACATTGGACTATGCAGGCTTCAGTTTGACATGTTTGAAATTCCTTAAACAGGTTTTGTGGGAACAAATCCTAACTCTGATAATGAACGAACCCCCACCCCCGCCTCCCCCACCACCTTGCTAACAGAGCACATTTAATCTGGTGGTTTAAGGAATGGCTTTTCAAAATAGCCTTGTGTCTCTTCCCCCCTGCTGTTCACTTATTAGTTGATTTTGAACCTGTTGGTGAATTCTATTGCAAATTATCTGTCTCTGAAGGAGGGGAATAATAAACACTCTTTTGAGCTATTGCACAGCTTTTGAAAACCAAGACAGCATTTTTCAAAGCTCTTCTGAGTAGTTGCAGAGCACAGTGCTCCATCACGTATTGTATTATTTTGCTTCCGTTTGCTTTCAAAACTTACAGCATTCCAATTATCCTGTTACCGGATATTCAGTACTAACGTGAATATGCTCGTTTTCTATAATGGAATTTTTAGATGATAAAAACTTATATGCCAAGTGAAATAAGGCAGATACTTAGCTAATTATGGTGCAGAACTCACCCTGATCATATATGTCTATATATATATATCTCCATATGCTTATATACATTTGTATTTGGAGACATGCATCCTGTTTTTATTCTATTTCAGAATGCATTTTTTAATAGATGTTAAACCACTTACATTTTAACTTTCTGAGGTGGTTTTCTTGATGGATATTTTATTATAGGAAGAAGCATCAGACATCCAAGTCAATGGGGCCAGAGACAAAAATGTGAAATAGGTAAAGTCTAGCTTTAGCTTTCTCTCTCAAGGTGACTTCCATCTTCTCCAAGGGCTTTTCCATGTCCCAGTGTTCACTATCCAGGGACCCAAGGATTGTTGGCCTCCACCTCCAGAGAGGTATTCGTGTTATCATCAGGATCTTCTAAGGTTTATGAGTTGGCCTGTGATATTTACTTTTGCTATGCTTGTGTGTAAGGTTGACTACACATGAGGCTCTGGACTAGTTAGGGAAGGAGGAAGAAGGCAAGAGGAGTGAAACAGGGTCAGAACAAGATCGGGCATCCGGGGTCTATTTTTATCTTCCTCACTGGGGGTTGTGCTGATACTTAACATGGAGATTGGCTCCAAAGGGGAGCAAGGAAGGAGGAAGGAGGACAGCGTGTAGTGGGAAGGTCCTATGGGCCAAAGATTGTGGTAAGTATTCTATATACACATTATCCCATTTAACTTAATAAAACAATATATATATATTTTTAAATGTGCTTGAGAGTAAACATTGCTGGAGAAAAGCAGAAAGTCTCACTTGCATAGCTCCTATTTCTCTGAGAGTTCCTGCTGCCCTCTCTTTCTGTTTAAACAAACAATTTTAATGACTGAATTCTATGTTTAGTTTTTTAAAAGTTCCAAGCAAAGATAAAGTCTTTTAGTGGTCATTTCTCTAAAGGAAAAGAAATGGCAATGAAGTCGTAGAGATTATGGAACACAAAATTTTGGAGCAATAAGATAGCTTGCACAATACAAAATAAAGTAATGACAATAACATTATTTTACTTTTGAAGGATAAAAACAGCAAACAACCTAAGAGAGCGGATGCCTCCAGACTGCATTATCCGTTCTTCTGCTCTGCATTTGATGGGCCTGACTCAGGAATAAAGTTTTAGATGGGGGTCTCTCCCCTGTGCATCATGACTCTGGAGCTGTAATATTTTCTTTCAGAACCTGAGGTCTGGGCAGTCTGGGCTTGTCAGGCACATGTGCAGCTCTGTTGTCTGCAGAAACTGAACTTTGCACAGGCTGTGGGTGGTGGAGCACTTGTGTGTGCCCACCCTGTGGTTCAACCCGAAGCCACCACTGTTTTCAATTATGACTTCAACAGGCAGCTTTGAGGGCTTCTCTATTCATTACAGTGCCTCACACTCTATAATTAGTAATAAAGAAACACAGGCACTTCACAAATATAAAAGGCTAAACAATAATCATGCAGTAAAGGCAATGCTTTGGGACTTTTCCACCTAACTCTGTTTCTTTCAAGTTAAAAAAACCCAACTTTTTCATTGCTTCATTTTGTTTTATTTTTTGCCCTGAGTAATCAAGGTATGAATCTCAGCCTAGCCACTTGTTACCCATGTGGTTTTGAGCATTTGATCTAACCTCTTTGTGCCTCAGTTTCCTTATCTGCAAAATAGAGTTAATGATAATTCCCATCTCATGGGCGGAGTTTGAAGAATAAATGATTTAATTTATGCAGAACGCTTGGTAAGGAACTCTGCTCACATAAAAGCTTGCTCAGTAAATGTTAGTTTTCATTATTATAATCATTTTTATGTATTGAGTGTAAGACAAAGGCATAATCCTCGTGAACGTCTTTTTATAAAACATTCCATTATGCACATTCTCAAATTCAAACATATACAGAGACTGATGAAATTATTCCGGCCTCACATGTACCCATGCTAGCATTGACAACTATTTTAGCAATTCATATAGCCTTCTGTGTGTTTTTTTCCCCTAGACCATTTTAAAGCCAAATCTCAGGAATCATGCTATTTGCCCATAAATTTGAGTGTCTTTTTGATACTAATATTCCTAATAAGTGGAGAGCTTTTGGGGCCAATGTGTTCTTCATCTCCAACTCCTGCTCATAGAGGAGTTACTGGCAGCTAGTAAAAGTTTTACAGATGTCTGTTTAATTAGTGAGTAAACAACCCAAACTTAGCTTTTCTTAACTTTTTGGTAGGTGCTCAATAAATATTCATTGAGTGAATATATGAAGGCAGGAATTTTATAAAGTGCCCAGTGTATACGGAGATGGACATAGTTTATAAAATCAACACAAAATTTTTAATAATTTTGGTGAGATTTTGCAAAACTGAAAAATCTCTCAGGTTTAATATTGCCATGAATGGTAATAATGCCCAAATAATTAGCACTTGAAAGAAGGTTTCATTTTGGTACTCCAATTATTTATGAATATTTAGACATAGGAAACTTCATGAGAAGCAATTAGCAGATTCTTCAAACACATGACAAATCCTTTATTACTGTGCTTTATAGGTGACATGGCTTACAGAAAACCAAATGTAATTAAATAACATTGAACTTGAATTCTACCACAGACTCAAGATATACAAGTTATACTTGGCAAGGCAAAATTTCTCAAACACTAGATTGTTTCAGGTGAAAGATAAATTTCCATTAAGTAATTCCAACATTTTTTCTTTTTTGTCTTAAAGACAGTTCCTTTGGCAGTAACTTCCACTTTAGCTTTTATCATATAAAAATATAACAAAATTTCATTATATACAAACATTACATTACACAATGTACAGGTTAAAAACACTAAGAAAATGGCAAGCTGCAAGTGAAATTAAAGTCAAAAGCGTGATAAGAAAAATTAAATACTGGACACATTTCATAAAAATTACATTAACTACATTTTTATTTGCAAATACCAAACAGTACCAATGTGATTGGAAAAAGCTTCCAACAACTTCATTTTAAGGCACATCTTGCATATTTATATATACAACACTGAAACCAGTCAATAACTTAGGGGCTTCTCGGAGTGAGCTGTGTATGTGTGAAGACATGCAGCATGGGATTACAGATTTTCATTAGCTCCCTTCTTTGGGGACAGGTACCTGCCAGGTGGAGACTGGTAGAGGGGTACCCCGATCTCCTGCAGGTCTGGGAGCCTGCCTGGACGGGGAGGGGAAAGCAGCGTTACTGTCCTGTCATAGTCTCTGTGCAGCACTTTCTCATAGACACTCTGTAGCCCCACTGTCTTGGGCAGCTGGGCCTGGTAGTAATTGTCCCTGCGCAGAGGATCCCGAGGCAAGGACGTGCTCTTACAAAAGGTTGACATCTGAGCTGGTGGATGTGGTGAGGGATGCCCGTTGGGCCCCCCGCAGGACGGGCTCCAGCAGCGGTCAGAGTGGCCCAGGATCTTACACTCAGCGGTGCACGCCCATAATCCTAACGTAAAAGTCAAGGAAAAGAGCATGATGATTATTCCTGAGATAACACACACCTAAGCTTTTATTTTCAGAATGTCAGCCTGGGTCAGGGCGGCAGGGAAAAGAAAAGGAAAAGAAAAGTTCAAGTGTGTAGATATAATGAGGAATGCTGTGCCTCAAGAATTGAAAGGCACAGTTGTTTTCTGTAAAGCCACCCTAACATAAAGATGTTGTGGAAGGAATCGGGAAGCAAAAACAACTGGTAAACAGAACTCCCTTTGTAGATGGCTAGCCTTGGGGGCTGCTGCCTAAGAGGATGGAGGTGTGCTTTATTCAAGTGGGACTGCTTTGACTTAACATTTTGGAATTTACTGTATGAGGCAGGCCCACATCTGGAAATGGAGGAATAAAAAAATAAAAAAGTGGCGAGGAGGGAGGGGGCTGGGAAGCAAGATGGAAAGGAGGCAAGCAGTGGGGAAGGGGAGGAGGGAGGAATACTGAATTTGGCGAGAGAAAAAGAGTCCTCACCACTCTGCATGTGGTTGATGAGATCCTTTTTCAGAGCGTCCCCGCTGATGTCGGAATCACTGTCGTTGAAATCACTGTCCCCTTTGCCGCTATCTTTGCCACTGAACTTCTCTGCTTCTCGGCCAGAGATGGTGTTGAAAGAGTGTCCTTTCCAGACCGCCACAGGGGGCGCCGGCTCCTTCCCAAAACCCGGGGAGGCACCGTAAGGCTGTAGCAGGGAATAGGGGAAGGTTGGAGAAGAAACAAAAAACAACAAAAAAACGCGACAGGTTAAGCGTCTACCTTCATGCGCCCACCCCTATCCCTCCACTGTCCCTTCCCCCAGACTGTCGCCGGAGCACCGAGGGGGGCGCCCAGCCGAAGGAAGGCCTCACCTCGGCATGCGCGCCGCGGAGCCGCTGCTGCCCCTCGAAGTGACAGGCGCTTTCGCCAGTGGCGCTGCCGCCCTCTGAGCCCGGCACTTCGGCCGCTGCGACCGCGGGCGGGGGCGCGTCGGCCGCGGGGCTGCCAAATGGCGCTTTGCCGCTGCCAGGGAAGGTGAGCACGTCGAACATGTTGGGCCTGGGCCCGGCTCCCCGGGCAGCTTCCTCCGGGGAGCCGGGAGCCGAGGATCCGCCGCCCGCCGCCCCGGGCAGCTCTTCCCGGAGGGCCCCCCCTTTGCGCACCTCCTTCTTGCGGCGGTTGCAGGTGGTGGCGATGGCGATGATGGCGGCCAGCAGCAGCGTGCAGCTCCCGGCCAACACGATGATGACGATCAGCGGAGTGTCCCACTGTAGTGCCGACCCAGAAGTCCCCAGCCGAGAGCCAGGCGGGCGGGCGCGCTCCGGGCTTCCTGCACCGGCAGTCGCAGCCGGCCCGCGCCCGCCGCCTGCTGTTACTATGAAGCTCACAGTTGCGGTGGTGGTGAGAGGGGGACGGCCGCCGTCGGATATGACCAGCAGCGCCTTGAATACTTGGCCCGGCGGCTCCTGGGAGAGGTCGCCAGTGAGCACGATCTCCCCCGTGCGGCGGCCGATGGCGAAGGCTTCGCGCGGCTCCTGTTGCTGCAAGTCGAAGACCAGTTCCCCGTTGGCGCCCTCGTCTGCGTCTCGGGCCTGCACTCTCGCCACGGTCGTGTCTCTTGCTGTGCGCCCTGGGACCGCCACTTCTAGGGAACCATTGGCCGGCGCCGGATGTACCAGGACTGGCGCGTGGTCGTTCTGGTCCAGTACCCTCACTTGCACCAGGGCGCTGCTGGAAAGCTGAGGGGAGCCACCGTCGCTAGCTTGGATGCAAACATGGAGTTGGCGTAGAGTCTCATAATCGAAGCTGCGCAGCGCATAGATGGCTCCCGTAGCAGGGTCAACGGAGACATAGGTGGACACTGCGCCCCCAGCTCGGCCTACTTCGGCCTCCAGCAGGCGGTAGGTGACCTGACCATTGCGGCCCAGGTCCGGGTCCCGGGCGGCCACCGTGGCCAGGTAGGCGCCCGGCGGGTTGTTCTCGCGCACCGACACCTCGTAGACTGACCTAGTGAAGAGCGGGGCATTGTCGTTCTCGTCGCCCACGCGCACCGTGTAGGGCCTCACCGTGCGCAGTGGGGGCGCGCCGCGGTCCTCAGCCACCAGGGTCAGGTTGTACTCAGCAATGCGCTCGCGGTCCAGCGACGCCGCGGTCACCACCAGGTAGCTGCCAGCATAGGCGGGTTGCAGCCGGAAGTGTTCGTGCCCGTAGAGGGCGCAACGCACTTGCCCGTTGGCGCCGGAGTCCCTGTCCGAGGTACTGACCAGCGCTACCAGGCTCTCGCGTGCCGCCCCCTCGGGCACCAAAGAGGTGGCGCCAGCTTCTGACGTTCCCGGCCCTGCTGAAGAAGTCGCATCCGCTACCCCGAGCGCAGCAGCGGCGGCGGCAGCTGCGAAGGGAGAGGCGGCTGGTGCACCGGGGGCAGCCAGCGGGGTGATGGAGATATCGGGCGCGTTGTCATTGACGTCGCGGATGCGCACGATGACCTTGCAGGTGGCGGACCGGGGCCCGGGGCCCCGGTCCTGCGCCCGGATGTCCAGCTCATAGGTGTCCTGGCGCTCATAGTCCACCGGCCCGGCCAGGGTGAGGCGGCCTGAGCGCGGGTCGAGCCGAAAGAGGCGGCGCGCCTCGGGCGGTGTGCGGGCGCCGAAAGAGAATACCACGTCTCCGTTGGGGCCTTCGTCGGGATCTGCTGCGTCCAGGTCGAGAAGCAGGGAGCCCACCGGCGCGTCCTCCGCCAGCTCCACCTCGGCCACGGCGCCCTGCGGGAAGACCGGGCTGTGGTCGTTGGCGTCCAGCACGCGCACGCTGAGGGCGACGGTGGCAGAGCGTGGCGGACGGCCGCCGTCTTGGGCCACCAGCTCCAGGCTGTAGGCCGCCTGGCTTTCTCGGTCCAGCTCCTGCAGCAGCACCAGATCCGCACACTGGGCGCCGTCTGCGCGCGTCTGCAGCTCCACACGGAAGGGGCTGTGCGGCTCGGCCAGGCGCACACTCTGCAGCCCGTTGGCTCCCACGTCCTCATCCACCGGCACTTCCAGGGGGATGCGCGTGCCCACGGCCGCACCCTCGGACACCTCCACGGGGATTTGGGCTCTAGGGAAGCGCGGCGCATGGTCGTTGACGTCCCTCACCTCCACCTCCACGTGCACCAGCCGGAACTGCTCCTGCGAGAAGCTGACCACGTCGAAGGCCAGCACGCACTGCGGGGCCTGGCCACACAGCTGCTCACGGTCCAGGCCGGCGTCCCCGACGGTCAGCTGCCCGTCGCCCTCGCGAACCCGGAGCAGAGAGCTGTTGAACTGCTTCATCAGGCGGAAGCTTGTGTCTCCAGACACTTTCATGTGCAGGTCCTCGGCTAGAGTCCCGATGACGGTGCCAGGGGCATCCTCTTCGAAGGTGCTGTATCGGACTGTCTTGCTCTGGGCCAGTGACAGCACCCAGCAGAGGCTGAAGAGCTGCAAGGGGAAAAGGAAGGGGCTGCCCCCCTGCCTCACGGGACTCATGCCTTCAGCCCTAAGTGCTATTCTGGAAGGCTAAAGAACAGAGTCTTCTCGGGTTTGCAGGTCTGGGAGTGAATGCCAGGCTTTCCGAACCACGCTCTTTGCTAGCCCTGTGCGGGAGAAGTCTGCGAGCTGCACCTCGGCGGCTCTGACAGGATCTGAGGACGCGCGGACCCGCCCTCAACCTGCGCCTCTCCCTCCCTTCTCACAGGAGCTGCGCCGTGGCGCGCAGCCTTCATCTTTATAGCCGACGATATGCAAATCACCAGAGCCTGGCAGCCAATGGCCGCCTCGCTCTCGCGCCGCTCCTCCGCCTGCAGCTGACAATCCCTTCAATGTGGAAAGGCTTAGAGGGGAAAACAAGGGAAAATAGGGAATTTTTCTTTTGTTTCTTTAATTCCTTTTGCCCCCCCCCCCCCTTTCCTGTAAGCATTCTGCTGTGGAGGAGTTGGTACAGGGCTCCGGGAGTAAAAGGAGCTGATTGTAGACCCCTGCCCCAGCCCACCCCCTCTCTGGGTTGAGGCTGCGAGAACTAGGGACGAATACCCTGGGGGTTCACTCCGCTGGGTCCAGATTCCCCTTCTTGCCTACCTCTGCATTTTGCGTTTCCGAGGCTTCCAAACTCTTGCAGCCTCTTAGCCACAGGCTTGCTCTGCGGAGTGAGGCTCTGCTTTCTTCTCACAGCTTCCTCTGGCGCCCGGAATAGCCTCTCGATTAAGAAGCCTGAAGGATAAGGGAAAATCGATTTTATTCAGATTTGCGTACACAATTGTGTTTTGCTCGTGTGAGCCCCGGTGATCAGAGCTGCTACTTCCCTTTCAGAAAAGAGCCCTGCGGTATGTTAGTATGCATGTCACTGTCCAAATGGCTTTCTTAAGCCTTGGACGCTAGCAGGCAAGGAAAAAAAAGTTCCAAATAGGATTTAGCATAAGCTTGAGGAGATTTGGAAAGGTTTCAAAGATCAGACTGTATCAAAGGCTTATGAAGCCCTCGTTAGCAGTGGAAATAGAATGGCGTGGCAGGCGATCCCATTGGATGCACCAATGTCTGTATTATTTCACTGTGACAAGCTAAGGGGAGAGAAAGTTGAACAGTTTCCACAGCGGAGTTGGGCTAACTTGAATATAATGAGCAAACGCCACATGTATCCATTATGTTCCTCTATTCATCCCCAATCACTGCCATAACTCTCTGGCTAAACGGTGATGGGCGCTGAATTCCACACAATACCCGGCTCGTATTAAAAGTGCATTTAGAGAACTTTCCCTCCCGATGCCTTGTTCCGCCTATTTAGAGGATTTTCTTTCTGTTCTAATAGGGCCTCTCTGGGAAGCAACACTCATCCCGTTCCAGAAGAACAAAATCACAGCTTGACGTTGAAACCTGGCACGAACCTGGAGGAACTTAACCATCTGCCTAGGAAAGTGGAGCTCGGGCTACTCTGGGCTACTCTGGGCTCGGCGGGTCCTGGAGCTGACCAGGCGCTGCGCTGGCCTCACATGTAGTCCCCTCCCATCTCTGAAGGCCAGGGAGTTGGGGCTCCAATCCGGAACAAGACAGATTCTTAATGGTTCTTACTGAAGGGCTTTATTGAGCAGCCTATGTACACACAAAGGAGGAGAGATAAAAACAAAAGCCATGCACGAGAAGAGGTTTTTATTTTTTATTTTTTGGCGATGGATTAGATAAACATTGCATTCAGTAAACGTTTTTCAGAATCCCAATTTTGGTCATATTATCAGCATCCTATTCATGTTTCTTTTCCCTCAAACTGTTTTAGGATCTTTTCAGAAGAGTATCAGGAGTTCCCCCAGAGTCGGGAGACCAAGCAGGCAGCTGGGTGGGCTGAGGGAGGTGCTTGGCATAGTCAGGGAGCAGAAAATGCAGCCACAGCCATCAATAAATAAAAGCTCTTATGAGATTGGGGAAGAGGGACGGCGGGTAGCTGAGGACTTCCTCGGAGCTGTCCTGCTTCTCAGCTGTCCTCTCCACCTCCTCCACCATGCAGCCCAGGGAATGCTAAATGCAATGTGGCCAGGCTTATGCAGCCGTGCCGGGACATGGAAAGGGCAACGCCCCCTACAGGAGTCCAGTTCCTGGCCGTCTGATCCGCTTTGGCCCACCTCCCAAGTGCCATTTAATGTCTTGCTGTCTCCTGTCTCCCCCATCCAAGACAGCTTCCTTGGGGGGTATACGCAGACGAAAGAACTGTTTTCTTTTTTTGAGCTTCGGAATACCCCTACCCCGGCCTGGGGCCTGCCGGTAACCTTTGGCGTTCCCAGACTCACCAGACACAAACAGATTCAGAACTGGGTTGGTGGACAGCGGTCTTAGCGCTTCCGCTCGCATAACACAGGGAGGTCCAGCCTGAGCCGTGTTGCTGCTGCCCGGCGGAGACCCCCGGGAAGGGGAAAAGGAGGGAGGGGGTCGTGAGGTTGGAGTCCCAAAGAACCAGTAGTATCTTTCGCTGTTCCCGGGAGCAGAGAATGCCTGTGAGTGACTGGGAGCCAGACTCCACGTCAGCGGCCCCTGCGCCCCTTGTGTCGCCTGCTCCCCAGCACCTCGCAGTTCTGTCCTGTACCACAGAAACCTAGACACGCGCAATTTTAAGTTTGGGTCTTTTTGTTTGGCCAGAGATTCAGAATACCTGAAATTTTTACTCAAAGATCTTCTGTGTTAGCATGATCGTTCTCAAGGCTGGAATAAACGAAGGCGTGCTTGGAGGTGGGAAAAGGGAAGAGTGAGCAAGCAGGCAAAAGCCCGGAGGCAGAGGAGGGGTGTGGCGCGGCTGGGAGAGGGTTCAAAGCGTTTTATCCGCTGCCAGGTCCTCGGCCGCTGGAAAGTGGCAAGGGCAGTGGCGGCGCCAGAAGCTCAGAGCCGGGAGCGCGGAGCCCGGGACTGGGAGCCCGGAGAAGGGAGTCTGGGCGCCGCTGCCGAGCGGGCGCAGAGGCCTTTCCGGGCCGGCGTGGAGGTGCGAAGGCACGCGAGCAGAGCGAGCTCTGGCCGGCCCCGGGCAGCCGCCAGATTATGGAAACACGGCTTAAAATAGCACTCCAGCGTCCTCCGCAGCTCCCCGGGGAGGAAAACTGTCCGTGGGGTTGCAGAGGTGGGGTTGGAGAGGAGGAGGGAAGCTTGCTGGACCTTGCGCTGATCCGGCCGCACAAAAGCCGCTCAAATCGCCTTGTTATCATACCAAAAGGTCTGGGCAGGCTCAAAGGAGCCCTTTCTCTTGGTTTTAGCAATTTCGCCCGCAACTGTCTCCCAATCCTGAGAACAAACACAGCTCCACAATGGCCGACGTTTTCTCGGAATGCAAATGTTGCGGGCTCCGCGAAGCTGGGTTTCTGTTACACAGCCTAATGCCAGCTTTGTGAAACTCGCGTGCAGACACCGAGATTGACACGGGCGTCACGTGACGGATTAGGGTTCTAGCAAAGTTTTCAAAGCCGCGACAATGGGGGCTCAGAGTGATCTGCTATCTCCCACAGTTTAGCGGGAGAGAAAATCAGGATACATTCTCATATGTAATAGGATTATCTTTTCCATTTCAAGTTCTATACAGCATGTAATTTATTTTTAATTAGGATTATATCTATCAGGAAAGGGAACTGGACTTCACTGGAAAGTCTAATTCTTAGGATGGGCAGAGAGAAAGGTTGTATTTTAACCTTTAACTTTTTTTTCCTTTCTTTTTTTTTTTAAAGAGAAGCCCAGAGCCCTGGTTTGGTTTTTCCTCCTACAGGCTCACTCCACTGGATGAACTTCCCAGGGACGTTTGCAGCTAGTGCTCTGTTAAGAAAAGAACAGAGGAGCCTCTTCAGGGGCATTCAACTCATTCTTGTATAGAGAAAGCACACTTTGCAAAAATCTCTTAGAATTCCTCACTTACTAGGGTTTTAGTGGTCTGTAAGTGCAACTGAGCTCTTTTTTACATTCCAAATGCTTATTCTATTTTTTTTTTTTAAATAAAATGTTCTCTGTATGTGTGTGTGTTTATTGGGCTGTCAGTACTCATGGTGACTTTTAAATTTTGTACAAAACCACAGAGCAGCATTCTCCATAGCCCCAGTTCAAACTCAGCAGTCAGACAATGGGACAATTTGGGGGTGAAGGTAACTGTTGTTTAAACATTGATTTTGGATGGAATCCAGTGCCAGATGCTCACAAACCCTGGATCATTTCCAGGTCTGGAGCCTCCATCTCTTGTGTGTTGTCTGTGTTGGGACACTCTGAGAAGCCTACTTTACCTGATACTAAGTAGAATACAGAGACGTTGACTGTGGAGTCTGGAGTTGTCCTACTTGGTTTCAAATCTGATTATTACTACTGATTTCCTGTGTGACCCTGTGCAAATTACTTTCTCTGCATCTTAGTTCCTTCATCTGCAAAATGAGGATAATGATAGTACCTTTATAAGATTGTCTTGAGGACCGTGTAAGATGATATAGTATAGGGTGCTTAGGAGCACATGTTAGTTATTATTTCCCTTTAAAGCACAGGGAAGAAACATCAGAGACTATGTAATCTAAACGTCTTATTTTATAGGTGAGGGATTTGTTCAGAAAGAACAAATGTTCCTGTCTGCTTCTTTGCTTTCCTAACAACTGTCTGTCTGATTCCTTTTCCACGATCTGAAAATAATAGATACAGTGCTAGGTGTATAGATCCCAAAGGAAGGAGAAGATGGTCAACTTTCATGCCCTCAGGATTTTCATTTCAAAATCTTTAGGTACCTTACTCTGTAAGATCAGATGATGACAAAAAGGCATTTTCAGTAGACCTTTTCCCTGCCCATTTCTACAAAAGCCATGTATCATGACTGAAAGATATTTAATGGACAAAAATTCATAATTCTGGAGGAGCAGGAATATTCCAAAAGATTTTCTGTCTTAGGATGCCCAGGAGCAGCAAGTGACCTCCAGTGACTTATACTGAGCCAAAGTGTGAAAACTGTTTGGCCCTCTGTTTCCTGTCTGTATTATTAGTCTGCTAGCGCACACTGCACACTGGATGGTTTAAACAAGAGGAACCTATTTGCTTACAGTTCTGGAGGCAGGCAGCCCAACAGCAAAGTGTCAGTGGGGTTGATTTCTCCTGAGGCTCCTCTCCTCGGCTTGCGGATGTTTGCCTTCTCTCTGTGTCTTTCATATGGCCTTTTCTCTATGTGCATGAGCCCTGGTATCTCTTCCTTTTCTTCAATGGACACTAGTCACATTGGATTAGACCTCATTGGATTTATGACCTCATTTAACTTTAATTACCTGCACATAGGTCCAATCTCAAAATATAGTCATTTCTGTGGCACTAGGATGTAGGACTTTAACATATGAATTTGGAAGAAAGACACAGATTAGTCTATAGCACCCTCATTTTTTCCAAAAACCTCTGTTGAGAATTAATTAAGTGCCATGTGATAGGTTCTGAAGGAATGAGATTAAAAAACAAATTATCCCTACTGGTATAAATAAACAATTTCTTCCAAATGTGAGAGAAGAAACAAACTTTCCATGATGTGGAATATCAAACAATTTATGTATCTATTCTGTCCTCAGGGAAGTGGATTATGACACCTCTTTCTTGAAGAGTGAGCTGTGTATAGTGACTTCCTTTCAAAGAGTACTACATGAAAAAGAAGGAAAAAGAGGGACATTACCTGTGAAATAGTACCTTGGCCAGGTGATCAACAGTGACAGGGCATGCTGATAGTTATGCCCTAGATATGTGGTATGTTGTGGTTAAAATGGCACTTGACCTCTGCGGTCTTCCTCAAGATCTCACAACTCCAGTCTGATAATGAGAAAAACATCACGCAAACCCAAATTAATGAATATTCTACAAAAACCAACCAGGTCTCCTCAAAACTGTCAAGATCATCAAAAACAAGGAAAATATGAGAAACTATCACAGCCATGAAGAGGTGATGGATGACTAAATATAATGTGGTATCCTGGAACAGAAAAAGGGTATCAGAGAAAAACCAAGACAATCTGAATAAAGCATGACTTTAGATAATAACAGGACGTTAGATAATAATGATGTATCGGTATCATTCAGTAATTGCACAAGTGCACCATACTAATGTAAGGTGTTAATCATAGGGGAAACATGATGTGGGATTTATGGAAGCCATCTGGACTGCCTTTACAATTTTTTTCTGCAAATCTAAATCTAACCTAAAATAACAAAGTTAGACCCAGTGGAGATAGAAGAGAAAAGAAGAGCAAACTGACAGAAATGGGGTTTGAGAAGTGCTGTGGTGAAGGTCCACCCATTGTGGATGGCAGGTGGCTTCTTGTGGAAGAGTGGAATACCTGGACGCATGTCACTGGTCCCAAGATCAGTGGTGAGGCTGTGCTCTACATGCCTGTATGAGCCCTGAGGAGGGAGGCCCTACTGTGCTGGGAAACAGGAGCCCTTGGGGACAGTTTTTGGGGAAGGTGACATTTGAGCCAAGTTTTGAAGAATAGTAGAAATTAGCTAGATGTGGAATGGGAGAGGGAGGAGTGGAATGAAGAGGGCATCATGTGCAGAAGGAACAGCAAATTCCACAAAGGTCTGGAGGCCTCAATGTAAGGTTCTGCCAAGGCAAGTAGTAGGTACAGAGAGGTGATGAAAGTCTGGGTGAGCAGGTGGGTGCTTTGCGTGTCATGCTAAGGAATTTGGGTTTTATCCCTAATGCAATGGGGAGTGGATGAAGGAATAAATAGGCTCACCAGGGTAAAGAGAAAGGCAGTGAGTGCAGGGAAAGGGAAGCCGAGAAAGAAGCCTCTCCTGGTGGAACTTTGATCTGGGAGGAAGGTGAAGGGCAATTCCCTCACATGACTGGTTAGGGAATGGTGACTAGTTAGTTATTGGGAAGGCCAAAGAGACTCAGGGGAGAGAAGAGTGCCCTGCATTGGCACTTGCTTTTCTGTGGGCTGACTCCAAAGGTCGTGTTTGCTAATGTGTGAGTGTCACCTTCTCCTCCCAACCAGAAGGAGCTGAAGGAAGCAGTGTAGGACTTGCCGGTCGGTGTGCTCCAGCTGTCATGGGTCCTCTGGAGCAGTGGCTCTCAACCTTCCTAATGCAGCAATGTATTTTTATTGTTAAAAAGGGTCCCGACCCACAGGTTGAGAACCGCTGCTCTGGAGAATGTAGTTCTTCCTGGGAACCTCCTCTTGGATGCTTACTTCCATGGAGTAGGCATGAGGAAAGTGGTGGAGAGAGAATTTGCTTTTTGCTCAACAAGCTGAGGCTTCTCTGGGCTCAACCAGGAACAAACCTAGAGTCATCTCAGGGTATCTTCTGTTGGGCATCTGTCCGAGACAAATGCATGGGGGATGGGAGTAGGATGTCTACAGCCCAGAGTATCTCCTGTATCACCCCAAGGATTCAGTGTGTGTGTGTGTGTGAATTAAGAATTTCCCTGGGGCCTTTTAGTTTGGAGGATATGGGGTATGGCGTGTGGCCTAGGCTCCTAGGACCTTGTTTATGGTTCATGGGCACTTTGAGGCACACTTAGGAGAGGTTACAGTGTTCATGGTGGACAAGGGTAATAAAATGAGCCCTCAGTGAAGAGCAAAATCTCCACAAATCTCCTGAACCATGCATGAGAGTTCTGTAGTTGGAAACACTGGATTAATTGGGTGGATTAATTGCCTTCGGAGCCTAAAACAGGCTGCTACAAATTTAGGGTTTTGTTATTAATAAATCCCACATGATTTAACAGAAATTAAAGCAGGAAGCTAGAGCCTTTTCCAGGGCAGAGAATAGTCTTCCCCCACCAGTCCTGAAAGTCATTGTTTAGTAAGTGTAGGAGACTTCTGACTCTGGGCCTCCTTTGCAACTGAGGGCTTGAACTCTCTTACTCTAAGTGGATCACAAGCCACTTTTGAAATGGAAATGAAGTCAGCATGGCAGCTTCTCCCTCAGAACCCTGGGACCCTGTCCCAGCCAGGGCATGGTGGAGCCTGGTATTATAAATTTTTTCATAGATCTGAGAGCAGTTTTAGGCCATTGATCTCACATCATCCAGAATCGAGATAGATGGCAGCTGATAAACTGCATGGTGACAGGCTGTGGCCTTGGAAAAAAAAAGTCCAGATGAGTGATAAAAAAAAAAAAAAAGAAAAAAAAGAGCTGATGGATTAGTTATCAGCCTCTGAATTCCCCTCACCCCCGATTCCTTCTGACCACTTTAGAAGCATTTATTTTCAGGTAATTTTATAGTTGTCTCTTTGTCCTTCAGAGGTGCTTTTGTCTATGAAACCTCTCAGGGAATTTAGATGGAATCATTTTTATATGTATTGCTTGAAAGCCTCTGAAAGTCCCATAGCCCTGCTCGTAGGCCTGAGCCCTGAGGAGGCCTTTACTTGCACGTGCAGGCTAACCATCGCATTAATGTTAATTTATGACTCTTTGTTAGAATTGCCCAGCCTATAGCCCTCAAACACTTCTTGCTTTGCAAGGGGCAAATAGGGAGAAAGGTACATCGGTGGGAGTGGGAATGGGAGACGGAACTCTCCTTGGACAATATTTAAATGAATGAAGTTTTTTCCACAATTGAACTTCCACAATCCTTTATAGAGTTCAGCCCCCTGTCCAAAGGGCACTATGAATCACATGCTAGTCCAAGAAGGCCTCAGGCACCTTTAGAAAGATTATGAGTAGGTGGGGTGAGAGGGTGGGGGTTGGGAGATTAGAGGAGTGTGGCAGATCATTTGTGTTCAGAGATGAACAAAAGTTGAATTCTTGCTGCCCTGGCTCTGAGCTCCACTTTGGTATCCAGTGTGGGAAATTGAGATGGGGAAGAATGAACTGCTCCATGCATTGAACTGTGAGCCCTCCTGGGCATGGCCGTTCGCAGGGCATCAATCTTGCTTTGCTTTGCCTTGGGAGCCTTGTATAGAGAGGCCTTTGGTCTCAGGGGACAGAGAAGAGGGTTAGATGGAGGGATCAGAGCCCCCACAGAGAAAAATAATGTGACAAGCTGTCAGAACACGGGGACTGGGTGACTCCTGTTCCTTCAGTGGCCAGGGGGCCCTGTAGGGCCCTGTATCCTTCAGGGCTGGGAGCTGGAAGGAGGGAACAATATCGGATGTGTGATAGATTACACACCTTTCCATCAAATCCCAGGGGAAGATTTGCTGGACTTTTAGAAAAGGAGGAGTGGAGTGGCTTTGCCCAGGAGTGGAATGTTGTGAGCAGACTATTCTAGAGGGGGCATTCTAAGAATAAGAAGTCATGGAATCTATAGGGATCAGAAAGGCTGCCCACTGAAGTCAACTGTAAACATGGACCTGAAGGAGAAAATTCAGGGGACAATAGCAAAATAGGACTGTCAAAGTTTGGGGTAGGATTTCCTTAACCTACAGTAATTGTATCCATCAGGATGGGCCAGGTTATTCTTTAGTAACAAATAATCCCCAAATCTTACGATTCAAAGGACAAAAGTTTTCTTTCATTCCTTCTCTGCCTGTCCACCTTGGTTGGCCAGGGGATGTTCTACATGCTGTCCTTACTTGAGGACTCAGACTGACGAAGTAGCCACCATCTGGCACTTTCTCCTTGATGTGCCAGAGGGAGAAGGAATGTGGCAAGTTGTGCATTGCTGTTAAAGTTTCCACCCAGATACGACAGACATCACTTCTGCACTTCGGCTTACATTTCTTTATCCATTTCAAAGTGCCCATAATGTAGTATGAAGCTCATTATTCTTGTAATTAGAAGGAAAGCTTCAGAGAACAGAGCAGGGCAGCAGAGTGCTGGGACATGTACTTTGCTTTCCCTTCTCAGGGCTTAGACAGATCCTTACCTGTGTGTGTGTGTGGCAGCTGGGAGAAATACTGGCCAAAGGCATATGTACCTCTAAATTCAAGGAAGGTCAGAAGTAAATTACAAGTGTCCTCATGTGACACATTCTTTAAAGTATAGGCTAAATTACAGCTTCAGACTAATTAGTGGGAAAATCTCCCAAGAGGGAAAGATTGAGTATTGGTAATGGGATTACATGTCCTCTCCCTCGTGCTCGGGGAAAACTTGCACAAAGCATCTTCATTAATTACAGTCGTAATGGCTTTTACTTTTACTGCCGTTAGCTGACCACTAGGATCAAAAACATTTTACTAAGCAACTTTCAGAGTATGGAACTAGGCTTTGCTGAGTCCTTTACAGTCGGGTCAAACCATCTGCCTTGTCTACAGTCACGTGGGTGGAGGTACGCAGGGCAAGTAAACAAATGGTGAGGGCAACATGATAGTGAACATTAACACTTTAAGGAAGGCTGAAGAACAAATGTTTTTTGCAGGGCAAACATGAGAAAAGGGACCATGAATGATATTTAGAAAGAATTGAACCACGAGAATTTAATTCATTCTTATGTGTGTCATTCACTGTGCTGGGCATTGTCCTAGAAGCTCTTGTCCTCTAGGATATTATGGTCAGTAGAGAAGATAGCCACACCATTGTACAACTTTAGTGTAATTCGGTTTGCCTGGCAAAGAAGATCCAATCCTAGGAACTCATGTAAGAAAGGAAGGAGATGGTTCATCGAGCACTTTGTAAGAAGGAAGGAGCTGTTTTAGGCCAGGCATTGGATTTGGGAGTAAGCATAGGGCAAGAATCATCGCCACTGTATATCCTCAAAGCTGTATTATAACCACCAATACCAAAAGAGCTGAAGATTAAAATATCTCCTATTAGAGATGAATATAATATCCATTTCTCCTTGGAAGTAGTTGGGGTATGTTTAATACATAAAACGTATTTTAATACAGGATTTAGAGAACTGGGGAAAGCACAGGGTGCCATGCTGGTATCCTGTTCTAAACACTGTTTCCACGTTGGTTAAATAAGGTGGATAATTCTTACTCTACCTACCTCAGAGTCGAGGTGAGGATTGCATGATATGAAAAATGTAGAAGGCCTTTATGAGCTGCAAAGCATTATATTTCTTAAGTCATAGTGCTGGTGGATATGATTAAACTAAGGGGATATTGATCCAATTGGTGGGGGGAGAGGGTGAGGGAAGAGAAGTGGCTTTCTGCTGGAAGTCAAGAGGGAGGCTAGGGGAAATCATGGGGAAAGTTTTGAAGCCTTTGAACCATGGAGTGGGGAGCAATGGTGAAGAGCAGAAGGGTAACATTCACTTTAGCTGGGGATGGGGGTTATAGAAGCTGGACATTGGTTAAGAGGAGGTCATTTGCTGCTTTATCTTTGGTGACTAACCTCAAAAAGTCACCAATGGATGTGTGTTGGAATGAATAATTAATAACTGAGTGATAAGGTCTGGCTATCTTGACCTTGGAGTTCTCCTGAAATTATGTCTCTTTCAGTAGCAGGAGCACAGATGTTGACTCTCCACCAGGGCATACCTGCTGAAGATCCATTCCCTTTGGTTAATTTTAGTAAATGTGAGTCAAGAGAGGGGGCCAGGGAAGACCCAGTGTCAGAGATTCAACTTGACACGGGCATCTCAAGGCCAATCAGGCCAAGGCAAGAGGCTGCCTACCTTGTCCAGCACTGCTAAAAAGTCCCGTAGTCTCAGATGCAGATTGAAATGACAGTCATCTGGCTTGTTCTGCCTGCTCTGGGTTCCATAAGTGGAAACACTTGCCCTCTCTTCCCTGAGAGCCCCCAGACTGTCTCTATTCCTTGAGACAGGGCTGGCCATTCGTGCTCCACTCAGCTGGCCCAGACAGCCTCAGCCTTCCAGCCTTTGCCGAATCTTTCTTGTTTTCCATCAGGGCTTTTATGGCATCATTTTCCCCAGCTTTCAGCTCCCCTGTTGCCAAACCCAGCTTGGAGATGATTCTGATTCATTCACAGATAAGTTCATATTACATGCCATTTATCAAAATCACATTCATATATTAAATTCTGTCTTGGGGAGAAAGGGGCATAGTCCCAGCACACATCTTGGCAAGTTTGCCAGTTATAATCCACCCTTTCATCTGCCCTGGTTGGTCTGCATTGTGCTCCTGTCCTGGTCTGACGATGTTCTCCACAGCTTAGACTGCAGCTGTCTGCTGATAATAATAGCAATAATATTTTTAATAATGGTTATGGGTGTCAAGTGCTTGCTTTTTGCCACACTTTGTGCTAGGCAGTTCAATACTTAATTTAATTCTCTTAGCAGCTCTGTAAAGTAAATGTTATTAGGACAAATTTCAAAGAAACCGAGGCTCAGGGAAGTTAATGTCTTCAAGGGCTCCAACCCGGTTAGTGGAGAGGAAAGATTTCAGTCAAATTCTCATGGTTCAGAAAGCCCGGTATTTTCTGTTCTGTGAAGGTACCTTCCCTATCCCATTTCATGTCCTTCTTG
This sequence comes from Nycticebus coucang, assembly GCF_027406575.1. Lineage (NCBI taxonomy): Eukaryota > Metazoa > Chordata > Mammalia > Primates > Lorisidae > Nycticebus > Nycticebus coucang. The sequence goes on along the minus strand of NC_069794.1, from coordinate 58,631,365 downwards.
CTCTGCCTCCTCTCAGAGACCTCTCAAGGTTTTCAAGTGTGTGGGACCCCAGATTCTCCATCTGCAGGCCTCTCCTATGTTCCCCCTCCAGATTTGGATTGAGCATCCTATTTGGATAGGCAGCTATGATATCCCACACAGTGGGCAGGAAGCAAAATTCATCCCATCACTTCTCCAACTGATTCCTTTTCTGATCTCTCTTTCCATCAGCGGTAGGAGTCTCTCAGCCCTGGAGATAATAATCAAGTTTACATTTTCACTCTCCTTTATCCCGTCTAACTCATCAGTTTTTTAGGGTTGTGCGATGCTCCTGAATGTTTCATGCATCTATTTCTGACTTCCCAGCCTGTGGTTCCCACCCTGGGCCAGGCCCTCTTCCGCTCAGTCCTGGATACTTGAAATAGCTTCTGAGGTGAGCCAGCTGTTAGATCATACAGCACCTCTGTGCACATTAGAAAACACTTCCCTTTTCACTGGGCAGCTGCGGTCCCAGGCCAGGGCACATGGCATGGCAGGCAGAGCTCAGGCTGGAATTCAGTTTCTATTGGCATTCTCAGGCAGGAGAATTTGTGCCCTGAATAGGCTGCACATCTGTGCATGGTGATCTCGTGAGTAAACCCTCTCCTTGCCTCATGTTTCTCTCTGTTAGACCACCTCTTCTAGGTGATTTCAAAATACTCAACTGGGATGGCAAGGGTGCTGCCCGATCAGAGTGGACACTGGCCTTAACTTTGGAGCAAGATCTGCAGGCCTATGCTCAGCTGGGTATTGACCCTTTAATTGCTGGATTGTGGAAAGTTAAGGAGATCCTTGGGGAGGGGCTAGGGTAGTATTTGGAGTTCACAGCAGTGAGTTTTAACCAGCCAAAGTGGCAGTATTTTAGTATTTTAACAACAGGCACAGCTTTCCTGGTATATAAAAGCTGAATATTAACTCTGCTTATCCCATGTTGAGGAACTCTCCACAGGCTCTGGGCCAACTCTATTTTTCAATGGTGCCTGAGTATTTTCCACACTTGGCAGTCACCAACTTTCTTTGGCATCAAGGATCTCAACATCCATGATTATTTTCGGATAGGGTTAAATTTAGGTGTGGTAATAAGCTGTTTACCAGCTGTTTCAGGCTATTTGCAGACACTCCTCCAAGGGGGCGCTCAAGGTGTCCCGCTTTCTCCTCCCAGCCATCCACCCCACCTCCCAGCCATCCACCCCAGCCCCAGCAAGAGAAATCACTCCTATGGTCTAGATTTATAGGGGTTATACAAAGACATGCAAATGGACTCCAGGGGAGGGGAGATGCACAGCTGTTAAAACTGGCAGATGTTTAACACAGATGTTCAACTTGGCCATGTACATCTAGATGTAAATTTATAAACAGACATCTATTTACCTAAGTACCTGTAAGTTTTACTTCTTTTCTTACTACTTCCCATTCTGGCAGGTAGTCAAGCTCTTGGTATTTCCTTGATTATTGGCTTTTCACTGGGCAGAAAGGGAAATCTGCTTGAAGAGCCAGAAGCGGGGAAAAAAGGTATGTTTCTGGGGGCTTGGGTGTGCTGTCTTCGGGGGCTGAGGTAGTGCTTCTAGGAGTCTGGCTCTCTGGGTCTCCCCATCCCATCTGAAGGGATCACTCGATGTCCCTGTGCCTGTGTGGCTGGTGTAACTCATTGATGAGGGGTGGTGGGGTGTCACTGCAGGAGTCCCTGGGACCCTTGTTCAAATCTAGGCAGGGAGCCCCAGTACTGAATTTCTTTCTTCTTCTTTTTTTTTTTATCTGTAGGCTGAATGAAGCCCAGCTTGATGTTTAGTCATTCATCTGCTTGTGCCAGAAACTGGCAACCCCATGGACTAACACTAGCCCCAAAGCCTGGATTTGTTGTTTTTCTTAGACTTCACAATATTTAAAAATCAGATTTCACATTAGTATACATTTTTGGCTTGTTTTGGCAGAGATGACCCTTCAAAGGGTACCTGTGTTCCAGTTCCCACAGCCCCCATATTCCTTGTTCCTCACCCACCTGGCTTATAGGCACCTGACTTAATTTCTTGTTGGTCAGCAGGATGGTGGATTTAATGAAGAAAAGAAAGTGACAGATATTTTTATCCCACCTGTGTTTGTAAAAAAGTTTTCTACCTGTCCTAAAGCTTTCTCCATGTCTCTTTCTTGCAGCTCTTTCTGTGTCTGCCTCTACATCCCCTTTTCCTGTAGCTTCTTGTTCCTCCAAAGTGGATAGTGTGGGAATATGGGTCTGGTTTGCCTTTCTTCAGGGGGGTGGCTTTCTGTTAAAGGCAAGCAGAAATCATCCATGGCTCAAAGCCAAGGAGGCCAACCTCCCTTGTGTGAGCCAGCTCTGCCAAAGTCCATAGGGGGGACAACACCTCACTTGGGTCTCTTTCTTTGCCTTGTCCCTCTGACTGAGAGCCAGATGCCAGAGGGCCAAAGTCAGTTTGTGGTCCTGGAGGGGGCCATGTTAGCCACTCAACATGTCTCTGTCCTGAGTCTAAGGCACTAAAAGGGTCTTTGGATGACAAAACTGACCCTCAAATCCTTTTTCATCTTCCTTAGAAAGAGATCCCTGAACTTTTTTCTTTTTTTGAGACAGAGGCTCACTTTGTCACACTTGGTAGGGTGCCATGTTGTCTCAGCTCGCAGCAACCTCAAACTCTTGGACTCAAGTGATTCCCTCGCCTCAGCCTTCTGAGTAGCTGGGACTATAGGTGCCCAACCACAACCTCTGGCTATTTTTAGAGATGGGGTCTTGCTCTTGCACAGGTTGGTCTTAAACTCCTGAATTTAAGCAATCCCTCCACCTTGGCCTCTCGGAGTATTAGGATTACAGGCGTGAGCTACCGTGCTCAGCCTAGATCCCTGAATTTTTGCTGAGCGCATGGCCATCTAGAATAAAGTCTATATGTTTCAGCATTCTCTGAAGCTAGGTATGGCTCTGAGACTAAATCATGGCAATAAAATATAAGAAGAAATATCATGTGATTTTGGGGAAATGGCCTGGGTTGCTGTGAGCTGTTTTGTCTTTCCTTTAACCATGCCAGTTTGTAGGAACTGGCAAACTTTTTCTGTAAAGGGCCAGAGAGTAATATTTTCAGCTTTGGGGGCCATATGGTGTCTGGTGGAACTAGTCAATTCTGCTGTTAAACTGTGAAAGCAGCCACAGACTATATGAGAACAAATGGATGTGACCAATAAAACCTTATATAGTAGAATGGGTAGGGAATTGGATTTGGCCTATGGGCTGCAACATGTTGGACACTGGTCTAGAATGCATATGTGATGGCTGGAGTGAGAGCAGCCACTTTGAACCATGAAATATAAGTCATGTACTGAGAATGACAGAAGGATAAGCTGGAAGGAGACTGAGTTTCCACTTATTGCAGAGTTACTCTGAAAGCTCTGTGGATTTCATTTATGTGAAAGAAATTTCTATCTTGCTTATGCTGTTGTCAGTTGCACATGAACCTAAAGCCCTGACTAACGGATCTTTCATGTGTGGTTAAGCCCAGCTGACCAGATGAGGAGACTGTTGAAGCATATGGGATCAAAACCCCAGGTAGAAATGAAGTGTGCAGTTTTTAGGAGTGTGTTCTGTATTCCTTCAGAACTTTCCACCCAGCTTGATTAACAAGCAAACTTTGGGATTGATCTTCATGCGATCCACAAGGCTATAAGCAGCACACAGAGAGAGCTGGAGTAACTGACGTGTGGTCCACGGAACTGACAGTCTCTGGGGATGGCAGCATTCAGCATTCCACAGTAGGGCTTCACCAGCTCTGCACACCGGAATCCAGCACTCTGACACACGCTAATGAGATTTATTAGGTGTGAATGTAAATGCACTGAGTTTTAACACTTTTTAATTTTTTTTAAATTTTGAACATTAGTCAGAGCCTGCCTCTGAAATAAGTACTGTAGAGAGGGTCTGTGGAGCCCTTTGGTAATCCTTCCACTGATTTTTTTATGTGTTCAAAGGACTGATTCTGCTGAATTCCTGAGAAGACCCAGAAGTTCAGTGGGATTTGAGAGTCTCATGTAAACTAAAAGAGTGACAGGGTAACTGAAAACACTGAAACCTGGCTCCTACTACAAAAATGTTTCCTTGAATGGCTGCTGGGATGCTGCAGTTGCTCCCACTGGGAGCCTGGTCCACTTTTCTTGTGCTCTAAGTGACCCTGCAGTTACTTCTGGGTGCAGACTCCTATTTCAGAGAGGACATGGGGACATGCAGTTGCTATTCCTGGAGAAGAGAGAGCCGAATGGTCATATGCCCACACTCTGTTCTCAGGTATTTAAAGATGTGTGTGTGTGTGTGAGATGTTTAATGAGGCAGCTGTGGGCAAACTATTGTCTATGTTCATGAAAGAGAGAAGGTAGGCACTACTTGCCAAAAGAGTGATTATGGTTAGACCTAAGGAAGACCTTGGCCATGAGAAGGATAAACTTGTATACTGGGAAGCTGAGACAAAATTTCCGATTTGAGATGGCACAGGGTGCAGGGGGGTGGGGGGTGGGAGGCGGGAGTGCTAACTTCAGAATCACACAGACTGGGGTTCACATCCTGGTGCAGCCTCTCTCTTGCTGGTTGGTCTCGGGCATGTGGCACGACCTCTCTGTGCCTTAGTTCATTCTTCATGAAATGATGATAATAATGACAGGGGTGCTGGAAATAATGGATGTGATCACTTTCATAAAGGGCTGGTATAGTCTCTGACCCAGAGAAAATGATCAGAAAATGTGAAATGACAGAAGAAACCTCACTGGTCCCATAGAGGCCAGACATCCAGCCTAAGTGAGACAGCTCTATCAGTGTCCGGTGATCTGAATCTGCCCAGCTTGGTTTGGATGGTAGAATCAGAACAACTTCCCTTGTGAAGGCTGTTTGGCTTTCCTTCCTTCATGTCTTCTATCTGGAACATGGGTCGAATAAAGCTTTCTCTGGGAGTCTCCTCTGGCTGCCAAGGCTGGGTCAGAGTCCTTGCTGCACACACTCAGGACTCTACACCTGGGGTGTCCAACCTGCGGACCCCTGACCACATCCTGATTTTGTGAGGACTTTATTTGCTTATCTGTGATGTTGGATATCACAAAAAGTATGCATGGACTTTTTGCTTTGCTAATTAGTGTTTGTGCATTTGCTATGCAGCCCAAGAGAATTCTTATTCTTTCAATTTGTGGCAGAAAAGAAGAAGGGTTGGACACTTGTTTTGCTGTACTAGGCTCAGCAGCCTGTGTCCCCGGTTTATGGGACTATTTCATTAATACCTGTCTTCCCAACCAGTCTGTACGTCTCCAGAGGGCAAGATGTCATATTCTTAGCAGCCAGCAGAGTACTTGGAACATAATAGGTACTCAATAAATATTTGTAGAATCAATAAGTAAATGAAGTCAGTGTCCCTCTGGTTGTATTTGCATTGGTGTCTTCCATTCTCTCAGATCAATTTATGTGACTATTTTCCTAACATGACTGGTTCTGCCCTTTGCCTTCAACTTCACATTCTCTTAGGGGGGTGGGGTGGGGGTTGTACCTCAGTGAGCTCCAAAGATCTGGTTGTGATGGCAGGAGGCTGACCAGAGGCTTCCAGAATGTGTAGGGTCAGAAGGCTGGGGAGCTGTCAGATAGCAAGAGAATGTTGCTTTATAGACAGGGCTGCTGCATAACTATCTGCTTTCAAAGGCTTCAGGCTAATCAGAATTTCAAAGGGTACTTTTAAATGTAATAGGATTCTACCTGCGAGAGTGATGAGTGAGGTGCTGGAGCTGTTTATTCCTCTAGTTTCTATTCTAGACTTGTATCAAAGACATCTGGGGCCTTCCGATTTTATTCCATTTCTGCACAAAATAGAAAAACCTAATAGGATGGTGGGATGGCAGTGATGGCAAGACCACAAAGAAACAGGGCACACAGCTGCTTACCTCTGGTATTTAAAGGAACAGAAGAGCAGAGAGTGAGCAGGCAGCACCTTTTTAGCTGCTGTTGTGATAATGCAACACCATCATTTACCAAGGTTCCATGAGGTAGAGGGCACATTTTCTGTTTTCTTTTCCAAAACAGCCTGCCAGGGTCAGACAGATCCTCAAACAAACAGAACTTCATGTACAAAGTGCTAAAAATCCACTCTGAAGTTGAAATGGCTAGTAGTAACACTTTCCATTGTTCTGTGTAACTGTTGCTTTTGACCATAGTAATCTTGGGGAAAAATAGTGTAGAAGGGGGGAAAAAATAACCAAAATGACCTTTTCTCAAGATTGTGATGGGGGAGGGAAAGTATGTAAGTCCATATGGTATTTAAAAGATCTGCACCTGCTTTTCTCAGACCAGCTGGCCGACTCCAAGCAAAGTACTGCTCTTTTTGGAAATACTCAGAACTGGACGCATTTGCAAAGGGGTGCACAAAAGCTCCTGGGATTGATTTCATGAAGACTCTGCCAACCATTGGTTTGGAAATTTGAACTGAATGAGAACAGGTACAGTGTTTTAAAGCTGTGGTTTAGAGGTTTTGACACCCTGTAAGTTTTACCTATGCCCAAAATGGCAGAAACAGCCTACACTTGCTCTGTCCATAAAAGTGTCATTTCCAAACCAGTTTGCTTTATAACCAGGTTCCTGGTGCTACTTTGAGATGCAGTGGGACTAGAGGATTCATCAGCCTGTCTGAGCAGCAGAGACATCAGGCAACAGCTGGGAGGTGCCTGTACAGATCCCTAATTGGGCCTCATCCCCTTGGGCCTTGAGCTCAGCGTTCAGAGAATTAAGTCATTGCTCTAGCCATCCAAGTGATCTGCCTCCCTCTGCCATCCTGAAGCCTACATCCTTGATTCTGGTTCCTTTAATCTAACTTCCATTAAAACTTTATGGAAAGCATGTGAAAAGAAACATGAATTTGTGCCAATTCCATAGCTATCCTAAAAAGCCACGCCTGGGCATTATTCCTGAGAAACTGCATTTAGTTTCTCACAGAGCACATGAGCCCAAAGGGTACAAATAGTGGACTCTGCTATTTAAAACCACCCAGGGCTCTTGCTGTGCCTTTTGTTGAGAGCAGTTGTATTATCTAATGAATAATCAATGTTCACTTGACTCTTGAGGGTCCAAAAAAACTAGTCTTGACCGAAATTTACTGATTTGTTCTCTATTTCTGATCTTTACCATTGAGTCTGAACTTCTCTTTGGGCTCCGACTTTCAGCCCACTGGTGTCAGTGGACATTAGGATGACGGCGGGCCCTGGGACTTCAGATGTTATAGTTGAGGAGTGACAACAGATATGCTGACTATTAGACTCACTTGAGATTTTAATCTAGCTTAGCTCCATTATTTTTTGTCATTCATTCATTTTTTTCACTCATTCGACAATTATTTATTTGTGAGAACAGCTGCTGAGTCTGAGGCATGATTTTGCTTCTGTCCCTGCCTTGAGAAGTTTGAGGTCATTGTCAGTCTCCGGATGTGGTTGTAACTCATCTAGACTTTGAGCTTTCACTCTCTGGGTCTCAGCTATTGAAGTAGATAATTTTTTCTGACTTCTCAGCGTCTGTAAATGCAGGGTCAAGGCCTGGTGGTCCGGGCACAGGAAGTTTCTCTATGTGTTTAGCCACATGGCCTGCAAAGTCCAGCATGTTGATTCTGTATCGCAGAACAGAATGCCTTTCATCTTTTCACAGTGTAGAAGTCCAGCACGGTATGTCAGGGCACCTGGAGGGAAAGGACCATATTTTATTCATTGCTTTCTCAGCTTCTGGCACAGAGCCTAGCATGTAGTAGGAGTTGTCAAAATGAATAGAGTGTGAATGGATATATCTGTTCCAGTGCACATCTTCCTCTGGGATCAATGAGGTCATCTCCGCAGATGAAGGGAAACTTTATTCCTCCCATGCGCAGTTCAGCTCCTGAAATGGAGACAAGACAAGAAAGAATGACCCATCAGCTTGCTGACAACACAGTCAAACGGGATGGGACGAGATGTGGTGCCACCTAGCAGAGTGCATCTTGTGTATTCTGTAGAACTTTATGGGTGGGGTGTGGACCTTACCGACGGTGGGACTGAGCAAGAAGTGGCCATGTCTGGGGACTGATCAGAAGTTTGGGGACCAAAGGAGCGCAACCACTTCTCTTCTGCAAATCTCCTGCTGGAACCAATGTTTCATTCATTCAGCCAAGAGTGTGTTAGGTTCTGTTCTGGTTACTGGGGATGTAAGAGTGAGACAAGCAGATAAAAATCCCAGCCTTCCCGGAGCGTTCCTAGGACAGTCGTGTGACCATGTGTGTGTGATCAATAAACAAGATAAATACTTACTGAGTAGGCTAGAAGGGACAAGTGTCCAGAAAGAGGAGTAGGGAATGCCAGAGTAGAGGTAATACTAAATAAGGCTTCAGGGAAGCCTGGTTGAAAAGGTGACATTGGAGGAAAAGCTGGTGAGAGTGGATTTTGGGGGAAGAGTATCACAGAGAGAGGAGCAGGGTCCATAAAACCCAAAGCAGCTTGTGCCGGGGTGGTCAAAACACAGCAAGAGGCCCAGTGCGGCAGGAGCTAGGAGGGGCTCCGACCAGGGGGGGCCTTCCAGGAAGGAGAAGCAGCTGACACCACCCGTGTGCTTCTCCTTCTTCCGCACTTGCCGAGTCCCTTCCTCTTGTTTGAGGGCCCACACAGGCCAGTTACTAGAGAATCTGAATCAAAATCTGTTAGAAAAAGAAAACAAGTAAGTATTGGCTTAAGATTGAACTGGAACTCTGAGATTTCCACTCTGGGTCTGCTGGTGCTGCATTGGACAGAGTTGCGGAAGGAAGCCTCGCGCTCTGAAGTTGGGTAGTTTGAAGAGTTGAATAAAGGTACTAGTTGTAAAGACACGTGGAGAACAGGAAAGGCAGGAAGGGCAGGAAGGGATTGTGCAGCGTGCAAGGGTTAGCAGCACTGTTGCCACTCCTAGGTGTGATGGGCAAGAGGAGGGAGGGGTTGCTGGGGACAGAGAGGACAGCTATATGGAGAGGCCACCCAGGAGGAGCTGTGACACGTGGCTGAGCACGTAGTCAGCCAGCGTGACCCATAGGAGAGAGCTGAAGTATTAAATGCCCCAAACTTGTTCTCTTCTTTCCCTCTGGTCTCCTGCTGGAGCTGCCCACGGGCTGACTTTCCCTGGGAACTGGAGGGCCAGGGAGCTCACTGAGGCGGTCCACATGGGTCAAACTTCAGGGCTGCGAAGAAGAATGGAGAGTGTATCTGAAGGGGTGGCTGGGGACATGGGACTGAGCAGAAAGCAAGACTGAGAAACGATGGTCTCTGTGTCTAAGCAGGGTGGCTGGTTCCAGGTTGCTGCATGGAAGCCGAGCAGCCTGAGGTTGTCCCACTACTACCCAGAGAGAACCCATCGTCAGTGGTCAGCCTGTTGCCAGTGAGTGCTCACGGTGGAGTGCTGCTCATCTGGGCAGGAAAGGACTTAGATGGCGGGTAGAGGACTTAGACCTCTTAAGGGATGGGGATGGCATGAAGGCAGAGCATCATCCCTGGCCAGAGTGAGACCAGACTCAACCCACTTAGCCAGGGCTGCAGTTGACTGTGTTGCTTCAGTTAATGCGATACAACCAGGAACATTCTCGGGCAGGACAGCAGAGCCTCAGAGCTGCAGCTACTGGAGGATTTAGAGTTCCCCATAGTCAATGCGTTTAGAGATTGGCCAGTGTCCCAGAATCCTTGGATTTGCTTTCTTTGGTTACAGAGCTGACTTTGAAATTGATGATGTAGATGACTGGGAATCTTTCAAATTCCATTACTTTTCAGATAGAGTCCCAAACCCTTAATATGGTCTGTGGGGCCTGGTGGAAACGGGCCCCTTCCTACTGTGTCACGTTTATCTGCGGCACTCAACCCTGGCTCCCTGTGCCCTAGCCACCCTGCAGCTGTATTTCAGGGCCACGTCTTTTCCCTCCCTTGGGCCTGACACCTCCAATTTTCTCTGTCTCTCCTCCTTTAACTACTTTTTTTTCTTAATTTCTACTCTGCTCAAAACCATGTCTCATAGAAGCCCTCTCTGACTCTCTAGCATGGCCTGGTCATCACTTGCATACTCTCAGAGTATCTCTTTCCCACCAAACACACTTCACATGGGTAATTAAACCGTCAGTTGAACAATTAGTTATAGGATGTCTGCTGCCCTGAACCCACTTGATTGAGAGATCTGTGATGCGCAGTTGCCCAATGCCGGTGCATAGAAGGCACTCCCTGAACATTTGAGGGAATTATTGACTTAAATGAAAAAAATGAGTTAGGAGTGGGTGTGCACTCACCGCACAGAAAAGAAATAAAAAGCAGCATGAATTGGAAAGGACATTCCTGCCTGCCCTCTCAGTTCTTCTGGATGTTGGGAGAGAAAACAAGCCGGAGGCAATGGTAGGAGGCAGGAGCTGGGAGAGCTGACCAGTCCACTGGCCCGGACACCTGAGGATGAGGAAGAAAAGCGGCCATCAGATATATCCACACTGATCCGATGCTTTTTAGCAAGAGAAAAATCCATCTAGGCAGTATTATCAGAAGGAAGAGAATGTAAGAATAGTAAACCGCCTGCTCTGCTGACTGATTTGCAAAGGTCCAGGCTTGAGGCTTAATGTGATAACAAGTTCAGGCAATCAAAAATCGCTTTAACTGGTGTCCTGACATCTCAGGAATTCAAGAGCCTGCAAAATCAAGTGGGCTGTTTATAAGACGTTTATGGCTCTCTGGTCCATCAGAACGACAAACACATCAAGGCATGATACACAGTTATTGGAATCCACCAGCCCCAAATTATCAAGTAGTCAGAGACAGAGAATAAAGTGGCATGACTGAAGCCTAAATCTTTATTTCATGATGGCAGATTTATAACGTGTGGGACAGGATGGTCTCTTTGAAGGGGTTCACATTACAAACTTGGACCTGACAGGCTCTAAGAAATAATGCCTGGCCTCAGAGGAGTTGGAGTTAAAGTTTATAGGGGGCTCAGAGAAATGATTTAGGAGACGGGTGTAATAGGGGAAGAGCAGGTGAAGAAGTGATGTTGATGGGGAGGAGGGCAGTGGACAAAAGAGGTAAACTTGACTGATAGGTCCAGGCCATTGCAAATTCTTTTTTTTTTTTTTTTTTTTTTTTTTGTAGAGACAGAGTCTCACTTTATGGCCCTCGGTAGAGTGCCGTGGCCTCACACAGCTCACAGCAACCTCCAACTCCTGGGTTTAAGTGATTCTCTTGCCTCAGCCTCCCAAGTAGCTGGGACTACAGGCGCCCGCCACAACGCCCGGCTATTTTTTGGTTGCATTTTGGCCGGGGTCGGGTTTGAACCCGCCACCCTCGGTATATGGGGCCGGCGCCTTACCGACTGAGCCACAGGCGCCGCCCAGGCCATTGCAAATTCTTTATTCTTGCTTCAAGTTTCAAGTTAACATTTACCAGTCACAATAACTTTATTCCTTTCAGGTTATATTGACTGGCTAAAGGGCTTTGCTTCTAAAAATTAAGATCCCCTCTGTAACTTTTCACTGTGCTAGCTCTTGGGACTGCCCCATTCTCTGCATATTTTCTGCTAAGAACCTGTTTTCCCCAAGCCTGTGATAGAAAATGCCATGATTTACAGAAGTTGGTACAATAATATATAATAGATTAAAAGACAACATACCATAAAATATGTATCCTTTTAACACATTGGAGTAAAACATAATTCAAGATAAAACATTCAGTGAAATACATGACAATGTGTAGCAGAATATAAAAAATAAAGCATATTTTTATATATCTCAGACATGAGGGTAAAAAGGAGGTTCTGGTAAGTTGAAGATTGTAGCAAATTGAAAATTGGAATAAGGCCTGAACATCAGCACTGTCATCAGCAGAGTATACAGTTGTTTGCACAGCATGACCCTAAGGAGGGAGTGGAGAAGATTTCTACTCCAAAATTCAAACTCCATAGCCTATCATTATTTTTTCCTTTTTTAAAGAGATAGGGTCTCACTCTGTCACCTGGGCTGGAGTATAGTGGCATTATCACAGCTCACTGTAGCCTCTAACTCCTGGGCTCAAGCAATTTTCCTGCCTCACCCTTCTGAATGGCTAGGACCACAGGTGTGTATCACCATGTCCAGCTAATTGGTAAAATTTTTTATAGAGGCAAAGTCTTGCCATGTTTCTTAGGCTGGTGAGAAGTGATCCTTCCCCCATGGCTTCCCCAAACGCTAGGATTTTAGGCATGAGCCACCATGCCCAGCCACCATACCATTTCTTTATGAGATGGTTGTCTGTTTGGAAATCACCAGTAAAATACAAATAGTCCTGGAGAGGAGTCACACCTCCTTCAGTTTTTGCTTTTCTTTTATTGTTTGGGATTTGTTTGTTAGGTAAAGTCCCTCTTATAATTGTGTCCTGCTCCCAAGGGGTGTGCCATACACGGTGCCCGCCCCCCCCAACACCTTTGGTTTTTATTAGGCAATCTTATAGTTATTGGGTATCGGGGTCAATATGGTACCATTGCCCACTGCTCACTTTCTACTTCAAGCCTGAAAATTCATTCTCCCTGCTTCTCACTTGACAAATTAATAATCTTGCAACAGCATAATCCTACTTAGTTCTCTCAATCATTGTTCTATTTTGTCATGTCTTTGACTTTTACATAAATTGTAAATTCCACCCCACAGTATTACTATTTTTGCTTCAAATAATTTTTTTTAAAGGAAACTATGAGAAGAAGAAAAAAAGAAAAACATTGTGTTTTATGTTTACCCACTTATTTACTAGGTTCTGGAGCTCTTAATTTCTTCTTATTCCATCTGGTATCATTTCCCAAGCTTCAGGGACACCTTCTGGCATTTCTTATAATTCAGTTTGCTGGCCATAAATACTTCCATCTGAAAATGTCTTCTCTCACTCCTGTTTTTAAAGAATTGTTTTTGCTAGATATGGAATTCTGGGTTGACAGATTTTTCTTTTGAGTGTTTTGAAGATGTGATTCTGTTGACTTCTGACCTTCATTTTTCTTTTCCATTCCTCCTCCTCATCTTCCTACTCCTTTTTTCTTCTCCTCTTTTTCTGATGATAACTCAGCCATCATTTGTGTGTTGCCTCATATGCAATGTCTGTTTTTTCCTGGTTGTTTTCGAAATTTTCTATTTACTGTTGCCTTTCATTTACAACAATTTGTCAATGAAATGCCTAGGTATAGTAGTCTCTGTATTTATCCTGTTCATAGTTCACTGAGCTTCTTGGATCTTCAAGGAACTTTTCAGTTATTCTTTCTGAGGAGTCTGGCTCCTGATGAAAAACCCTTGTGTGATCTTTTGAGGCCTGACCATTGGCAGTGCAAAAGGCTTTCCCTGGCAGGCCTCAGGGAGAAAACTTCCCTCTTGCACAGACTTGGCTTTCAGCATCACAGTCTAGAAGAGAGCTAGAGTCAAGCTCAGGTCCCCCTGGCCAGTCATTGCTATTTGCATATTTTCATTGCTAGCCCTAACACCTTTATTCCTAGGTCTCTTTATCTGAGGCCTTGAGCAGCTGTCCTCTTCAGGCCCCTTTGCTGAGGTCTGCTTATTGTGGGAGAAGAGGGAGAAACCTTGAAGACACTTTCCCCACTCTGACTCAGTACCCAGGAATTTTGCATTTCTAGTCTTTCTCCCTCCCCCTCCCCCTAACCCATAGGTCCATAAAACTTTTATTCTGGACTCTGTCTACAGTGAGACAATCCCTGTGTCTGCTCTTGTCCACCTGACCCTCACCAGGTATGCCATTTTGTGGGAAAATGAAATGGGGGTGGGGGGAGGGTTAGTCCTTTCTTTGGTTATAACATCTTGCTTATGCCAGTAAGTCGTAAGACTTAACTTATTCATTTTTGGCTTCTTGATTTCATTGGGTAAGCCAACACCTGGCAGCTCTGTTCTGTCTCACAGCTCACCTGATAATCTGACATTTCTTTATAGTTTTTTTTTTAACTCATTATAACCTTCTCCTTATGTCCTTATGGGACTTGGAGTATATGTTAGACTGCTTGATATTGTCTGGAGGTCTTTGAGGCTTTGTTAATTTTTATTCGATTTCTTCTTCAGATTGAATAATTTCTATTGATTTTTCTTCAAGTTTACTGGATTTTTCTTTTGCTACCTTCAGTTTGTTGAAAGCCCGTGTAGTAATTTTTCATTTCATTTATTATATTTTTCAGTCTAGAGTTTCCGTTTTTTTAATGATTTCCATTTTCTTTGCTGAAAGTCCTTATCTTTTCACTCATTAAGATTGTCTTTTCTGGCAAAGTGAAGTGGCCTATGCCTGCAATCTGGCACTCTGGGTGGCTGAGGTGGGAGGACTGCTTGAGGTCAGGAGTTTGAGACCAGCCTAAGCAAAGTGAGACCCTGTCTCTATAAAAATTAGAAAAATTAGATGGGTGTGGTGGCACATGCCTGTAGTCCCAGCTACTTGGGAGGCTGAGGCAGGAGGATCACTTGAGCCCAGGAGTTTGTGGTTACTGTGAACCAGGATGAGGCTGTAGAATTCTAGCCTGGGCAACAGAGTGAGACTGTATCTGGAAAAAAAAAAAATTGTATTTTCTTTTTATGATTTGAACATATCTTCCTTTAATTCTCTGAATATATTTATAACAGCTTCTTTGATAAATTATATATATGGAACACTTCTAGGTTGATTTCTACAACCTGATTTGTCTCTTGATTGTGCATTACATTTTACTGTGCATGTGTGTGTGTGCCTGGTCCTTTTTGATTGTATATTGGATACTGTGAGTGAATCAGTGTAGAGAATGAATTTTGTGATATTCCTCTGTTCATTTTTCCTTTAGTAGGTAGTGGAATTACTGGTAGATCCCATTGAACATGTGTAGGCTTGGTTTTATGTTTTCTTAGGGAGTATCTGTGGAAATCCTTATGTGTTTTCAAAGCCCTTTTAACTTGTGAGTCTTTATTTCTAATCTGCACTTTTTTTCCTGGCGTACAATCTTGGCAAAGTTTGTTATAAACTTGGGAAGGGTAGATCCATTATAAGCCTTGCTCCAGGTTGAGCTCCGGGTTGATTCTTTCTTCTGATAGTGGCATTTCTGGTGTCTTAGCTGGATGCTGTAGCTAGGAATAAACTTTTCCCTCTTGCTGGGTGGGAACTCCAATATTCCCTAACACTGCTTAACCTCTGGTATCTCTGCTCTTCCCTCAAACTCAGAGTGGCCACATTCTGGGCAGCCTTATCTTAATTCTCCTTGTGCAGTCCTTGGCTAAGCACTTATGGAGATCCCTACTTGAATTTCTGAAGACCTCTTTGCTTAGTTCTCTCAACTTTTGTGCCTTGCCTCATAGATTCCAGTCACTTCAGCTGCTCCAAATTCTGATCGCTGTCTACTCACCTCACCAGAACTGCTGTGCTCTGCTTGAAGGACTCCAGCTTACTACCATGCAGTTGGAAAATTACTTCCAACTGGTATGGAGCTGAAAGCTCAACTTGTCTATTTCCCATCTCTCAAGAAACCACTTTTGCGATTTTTGTATGAAAACAGTTGCCTCATTTACGTTGTTTAATTTTAAGTTGTTTTGGTAGAAGGGCTAGTTTAGTATCAGTTATGGGAAACAGAAGTCCCTGCCATGTATTTTTGAACAAGGGATAACCAGAGGATTATTGATGGATAATGATAATGGCTGCCTAATACAAGATGGCACTTAGTGGTGTGAGCTTAGAGCCAAGACATTGAGTGGGAGACATTTTTGATTTTTTAAGCTAAGAACTAAGATCAGGATGAAGTTTGCAGAAATACAGACAAACAAGAGGGAACTATCATAAAGGAAAAAAGTACTGTTGTGAGTTTGATAAATTGAAGAAGGTTAAAAATGGTGCCAGAAATACTTTTTAAAAAGAGCCCTTCTCTTTGAAGATATATATGGAGATATTTATGGATGGAATGATAGAATGTCTGGGGATTGATTCCACACAATGCAGTGTAGGGGTAAGGAGGGGGAGAAAGTGGGTTGCAGATGAGATAAGACTGACATGAGCTGACCACTGTTGAAGCTAGGGTATGAGTACATGAATGTATGTTAGACTCTCTTTCCTCTACCTTTGCACATGTTCGATCTTTAAGTTATAAAGTATTTAAAAAAAAAAAGAGTACCAGGGTTGTAAACCTGGGGATGGAGTGTGGGTGAGGTTAGGGAGAGTGCTCAGTTTTGAAATAGGAGGCAAGGGATAAGCCAGTGGCAGTTTGTTAAGTCTAAAGCAAGCTTTTATGCAAAATGTTTTAAAAGAAATGGTTTGCTGAAGCTGGTTCATTCTGTTCCTTCAGAGGTGTCATTAAGTGGAGATGTATTTGATTACCTGCTTGAGGATATGCATCATAAAGCACATGCAGAAGTGACCCTGTGGCCTCTGTACTGTGCACGTGCCCAGCTCCTCTGGATTCAGTGCCAGGTGCAGCTGACAAAGCCCTGTGTGATCTGGGTCTGACTACAATGCACAGATTTGGGCAGACTCTGGCACACACCTCCCTGAGTGGTTCTGGAATGATTTCTGGAGGTGTTTGCTGTGCTTCTCCTTTCTGCACCGCCTCCCCCACCAGCTGTACATGCCTGCAGCTTTCCCGAATCTTGCTTGCACTCACTGTCTTCCTTCCAACTGTGGGCTCCATAATTGAGCCCAAGAGACGGGCCTGTTCCCACAGCCTAAGGAGTTTCAGAAGTTGGCTTTTCTACGAGTAAAAAAAAAAGAAGAAAGAAAGAAAGAAAGAAAGAACAAAAACACCATGATTTTCCTCTCCTACGCTTGACTTTCTTTTCCCATTCATCCATCACATCCTGTTAGGTGCCTCTGTGGGCTAAGTTTTTTTCTTTCATTTTTTTGAGACAGAGTTTCACTCTGTTGCCCTGGGTAGAGTGCCTGTGGCATCATAGCTCACAGTAAACTCAAACTCTTGGGCTCAGGGGATCCTCTTGCCTCAACCTCCCAAAAAGCTGGGACTACAGGAGCCTGCCACAGTACCCAGGTATTTTTTTTTAGAGACGGGGTCTCATTCTTGCTCAGACTGGTCTTGAACTCCTGAGCTCCTCTAGCATGGCACTTATAACTCTCCCCCAACCCTGCCTGCCTGTCTTTCCTCTTCTATCAGGCCGTAGATTCTTGAGAAATGGTCTCTTGACATCACCTATAAACTCCCAACTCAGGACTTCAAGACCTTGGCCTTGGCCTCTCAGAGTGCTAGGATTATAGGTATGAGCCACTGGGCCCAGCCCTATGTGTTAAGTTTTGTGTTAGGGATTTTTGGGAGTTTATAGGTGATCAAGATTCTTGCCATTTCTCAAGAATCTATGGCCTAATAGGAGAGGAGAGATAGGCCGGCAGGGTTAGGGGAGAGTTATAATTGCCATGCTAGATGTTTCCGTAATGGGACACAAAGAAGAAGTGGATAATAGTCACTATTTGCTCTATCCCTGGGTTTGGATTTTAATACTGTCCTTGCTACTCATGCATATTCTAGAATTTCTCTGAATCTCACTTTTTCTCATTTTTGGATAAGACTAAAAATACTCACTTATCTGGCTTTTATCAGTATTAAAATAAAAAATGACCAAAAGGATTTTTGCAAGTCATAGGGACTGATGATGATGATGATTTATCTTTATTTCTGTCCAGGCATGCCAGTGACCATTATGGTCCCTGTTTTTACCAGGCAACCGTCAAGTCACACTGTTACCTCACACTCAGCCACATGAAGCTGGGGCACAAAGCCATTTCCAGGGAAGATTCCTAAATAAGAAGAAATTTCTTTTTTCATGCAGGAAATAAATTTTCTGCCTATTGACTTTTAAAAGTGTGGAGCGAAATGTCGTTTTCTGTCTGTTTAATACCAACCACCACCTTAACATTTGTTTTGCTGTACCGTTTACAAAGTACTTCTAAAGTCATAAATCATCGGTGTCTCATAAGAAGCCTTTTGACTGAATAGAATAGATTTCATTTCTGACCCTCATTTATAGGTGTGGAAAATCTGGCCCCAAAAAGTTAAGTAATTTGCCCATGATACAATGCTAATAGTGGCAGAGCTGATGCCTGAATTCTGGTGTTCTCTTTCCTAATCTTTGAAATCATCTGCTCTTCTTGGATTTCAAAATATTTTTAAAAACGTTTAAGAAATTATCCATATTTTGACACACCGTGGATGGTCTGAAACTCCCCAGTTCCTAGCACAGTTATAATAAATCAAACAAACAAATAACCATCCCTATTGTTTTGTAGATTATTTCCCCAGGAGGCAGATGTTTACTTTTTACAAATGAAAGCTCATTGTTGTCAGGAACGTTTAAGAGGCTTAACCTGTCTCCTCTGGCATATGGTGCTGGCTTTTCATGATAAAACTGGTTGTGTGCAGCCGCAGAGGAAATTGCAAGCCTCTCTCTGAAACTTCATCAGTTGCTGTGGCAGAACGTCACTGCTTTCCTATGCAGGGGCTTGTCTGGGCCTCTTCCACCGTGAAAGGAAAAAAAAAAAGGCTGTTTCCTTTGGTAGAAAATACTCGTATTTTAATGGGTATGATGTCATGAATTATTAAACTAGCTTAATTTTAAAGCTGAGCTGAAAGGACACACAGTGAAGAATGACCTTGAGATTCTTGAAAAATGGGAACGTTGACTATGTGCCTGCAGACTCCGAGATGGATTTCTACTTTAGTTTATATTTATGAAACTGTGAAACTCGGTCCCTTGTTCCCAGAGAACTCTTTTGTGCAGCCGTGTGGAGAAAGTTATTATATCTTAGTGCAGAAGAGCTGAAAGTTTCTTTCCCCATGTCTTATGAAAGCTAGAGTTGCAGTGAACTTTGTGCTGGGGGGAATGGCCCTGAGGAATGAGATGTCGAAAGCAAACAGAAAGGCACTGTTCTTAAAAAGAGACCCTCCTGTTAGGGTCTTAGAAGAAATTTGTGCATAGCCCTATGTCCCATTGCGTTGTTCACTTGCTTCTGATTCAAGGTGACTAAAGCAAAAGAAGGCCCAGGAAGATGGAGAAGATGGGCCAGCCCTCCCGTAGTGTCTGAGCACACGATATGACCAAGCAATGCTGCTGTAGCGAGTGCCTGCCCAGCGCTGCGGGGAGACCGCAGGACACAGCTGCAAGAGAGGATCTTCCAATGCTTTGAGTGTGGCCGCTCTAGGCTCATTCTCTGGCCAACAGATTGCTGGGCTCAAATAGAAACTGCTGGTAGAATGAGGTGTCCTTAATGAGAAGGGACAAAGAAAGAGGCTTTAAGGAAGATGGACAAAAAACCCGGGCCTGCTGAATAAGGAAGTCTGGAGGGCCCATAGAAACATTGTGGGGACGCTGTGATGAGCTCTCAGCAAGTCTCGGCAAAAAGGGGAAAGAACTTGGGTATGGGGTAACCTAGGTAACCATGACCAATAGAAAAGGGGCAAAAGTGCCTGGAGGAGCAGAGAGACCAATGAAAGAGTTACAAACAATTTCAAACAGTGAGAAAGAGGATGTTTATACCTCTGCACTGCCTTTGGGTCTCCTTTGTCTCTCTCTTCTCATTCCTGAGAGGGACCCACTTCCAACTCTCTGGAAGTGCTCTAAACTTGCCCTTTGTTCGTAAATAAAATTTCTGTTATACTAAAGCCTGTGTGGAGTTACTTTCGCTTTCTATTCAAGCTGCCTGTGCTGCCTCCAGTCTGACTTTCTGTTCCTATCCACTTCCGCTTTCAATTCTTGCTGTGCCTCAGTTTAACTTTCTAGTTCTGCCGAGTAATCCAACCAGGTTAGCTGGGTTCAGGAAACTGGTACTCCTGATCCTCAACCCTTTAATTCTTCTACTGCTGTGACACAAAGCTGTGCCTGCACCCACAAAGGCGTGTAACTCAATTCTTTTCTCTCCCCCCCGCCCCACCTTTCTTCCTTTCTTTCTTGATAGAGTTGCACTTTGTTGCCCTCAGTTGAGTGCTATGGAATCACAGCTCATAGCAACTTCAAACTCTTGGACTCAAGTGATCCTCTTGCCTCAGCCTCTTGAGTAGCTGGGATGTAGGTGCCCACCACAATGTCCAGCTATATTTAGAGACGTGGTCTCAAGCTGCTCAGGCTGGTCTCCAACATGTGCTCAAGCAATCCACCCACCTCAGCCTCCCAGAGTGCTAGGATTACAGGTGTGAGCCACCCAGACCCTCTTTCTTATTTTTAACATGGGTTCAGTTAAAAACTAAAGGTCTCTTCAGAAAGCAAAGAAGTATGAGTGGGGAAAGTAAAAGAACCAATATTTGTCAAGAATCTATTAAATGTTCAGCTCTGTCTTAGGTAGGATTCATAAATGGGTGAATAATAGTATCCCTGTTTACGGGGAAGAAACTGAGGCTGAATGTATAAAATTTTCAACATCACACAGTTATTGGCGGAGCTGGGCTGTGTTTGAGTCTGGATCTACCTGACATCAGAGATTTCTATAAATTCATCATTCTTACTATGAAGCTCTGAGTGATTGGTTTCATTGACTTTTTACTTCCCTCTTTGTTTGATCGAATCTTTGGCCTTACGTGCTGGATGTCTTCTCTTTGTCCTTCCAGATCCACTCTGTAACCTTCTCTACTCTGCTCTGTGCCCTGGCAGACTGATCTATATTGATTACTTCAATGGGGGCCTTTGTTCTTTGGCTTATGGTTGGGCTGGGCCAAGGCGAGACACAAAGTAGGGCACTGGAGAGCAAGTAGGTGGGTGGGGAGGAAGATCAGGCATTTATTTCTCTAGTTTTCTCTCTGTTGAATTCTCTACTGAATGCCACAACTCCTGCCAGGTGGCCTTCTCCATGAAGTTCCCTCCTTGGTATTTTATGTATTTATTTTTTATTCTTGAGACCGAGTCTCTGTCGCCCTGGATAGAGTGCGTGGCGTCATAGCTCACGGAAACCTCAAACTCTTGGGCTCAAGCGATTCTCTTGCCTCAGCCTCCTGAATAGCTGGGACTACAGGTGCTAGTTTTTCTATTTTTAGTAGACATGGGGTCTTGCTCTTGCTCAGGCTGGTCTCAAACTCCTGAGCTTAGGTGATCCATCCCCCTTGTCCTCCCACAGTGCTAGGATCACAGGTGTGAGCCCCTGTACCCAGACATTCCCCTCGTTACTCCCCCTCCAGTGGGGATTTTAATAGCAGCTCCCTCTCCTTTTCCTTTTAGACTTGGTGTGGTAAGAACTCCCTGATGTTGCTAGGCTTTGGGTGTTGCACTATCCCTTGTGCTTTCCCTAAACATTGCCTACACTTTTGTAAATTAGTTCCTTTATCAAGACAATCGGATTGCCTTGTTTGAACCTGCTATTCCTTACCTCTGGAAACTGGTAACTGATCACACCATCTTACTGATATCAGAGTTAATGCCTTGGTTTTGCACCCTTTCATGACTACTTTTCCCAAGGGCAGGCAGTGAGTTTAGTTTTGTCCCTTCTTTCCCTCCACCAAGGATCATCTAAATATAACTTCCACAAGGGTTATTTTTATCATCATTCACCTTCCTTTTGCTTATTACTTAATCTCTGAATTTCTTTTTCACTCCCTCAGATTGAGTCTGTAAGACCAGAGGAAGCCAGTTTCCATTACTATTTTCTGAGATTAAGTTATTATTTTTTTCTTTTTCTTTGGTCTCCAGAACAGAAGTTATTCTTGTATTAGTATTTCTTTGCAAAATAGTCTGTTGGATTGTCTTGAGAAAACAATGCACGTTTTCCAATCTTCTAGGGGAAAAAAAAATCATTATTTCTCTGAAAAGGAAGAGAAATAATGAAAGTATTTTCAGTAAGTAACAGTAAGGATAATAAGAAGGGGAAAAGGCAGACAATTTAGAATCAAGGTCAGTTTCTTCTTTTGCTGGATTGCAGCAAGCGTTTAATGGTAATAAAATCTTTTTCCTGTATAATACATTTTATATTAAAACTGCAGGCATTTACATGAGGGATTTTATGTCTGCACAGTCTTTATTGAGCATGAAGGATTAAAAAAATGCTTTTTTTTCTTTTTTATTCCTCGAAACATTTTTAAGGTTTGAAAAGCCGCTGCATGCCTCCTAGGCTGAGAAGTGTGGACACTGGGTGGGAGGTGGCCAGCGCCGCTCACACAGCTCCTTGCTTATGCTGTTTAACCTCAGACCCCTGTTATTCTGGGCCTCTGTGTCTCCTGAATAAACAGTAAATCCTTCTTGATGGTGTGGCAGCTTTACAGCATGGATTCATGCCTTTTTTTCAGAGGAGCATGAGAGAGCCTGTAATGCATTTTTCCTTCTTTTACTGGTGATTTAGCTGAAGCTTGGATCTGTCAGCAGAATAAGGCTGGTGGCCAGCAGATCTCTGTCTCTCTTATGTCCTCTCTTTGGTAAAGGGCAGACCTTGGGGCTGCAGTAATCGGCAGCTCAGGTGATCAGTCCCATGATTCCAGCAGAATAGAGTGAATTGACGGCATATTATTTTGTAGATTGGCTTGAAATGAATTGATTCTTTTGTTGCAAGTTTACTGGTTTGTGCATTCTAGGGGACTTTGCCCTTTATTCTTGAGAAATTTGAGATCCATTCCTGATGCTAAGATATCCTCCTTTTACCATAGGCTTGTGCAGTGTGAGCATTTGCTAGGATGGTTTTAAGGCTGTTCAATGTGGGCATATTGAAAGGGGTCTCAGAGCAGGTTGAGGTTAAATGTATCAGGAGAGGCTCCACTCATAGAGAAGCTACATTTTTACGAATCATTGCTAATATCCAAGGTTTGAACTGTTGGATTGATACTATTCTTGGTCATGAGTATACTCAGTAAACAAAAACACCAAGTCTATAGCTTATGAGTATTTGAAATACACATTCATGTAGAAAATTATCTCCCAAAGGAAGTAGATTATTGTTAGTGGGGATCTGATCTATAGCAGAGACACCTCATAATGCGTAATATTAATTAATATCTGCTCTTTGGGTTGGAATGAATTACCTAAAGATGGCAGGCTCCACACTTTACATCTTAGATCGCCAGAGCTGCATTTCCCACTGGGTGCCTAATAGTACCTTTTCAAATCTAAATATCTTCAGTACATTAACCTGACCTGATTGTTCTCAGCCACAACTTTAACTACCCTTTAAAAATAGCCTGGAAGCTGGCATAGTGAAGAGAACATTTACTTAAACAACTATTTCATTCTCCTATAATGTCATATAGATCCAAATCTTTTCTGCATTTTCCCACTATAAAGGCAGCACGTGGTCTATTGTTACAGGCAGATACTCTTGTGGGAAGTAAGAGGCACATAGGTGAATGGAGAGAGATATTGTTGAGTAAAACGCTGTTGTTTCGAGCCCTGGATCTGAAGTTCTTTTGCAATTTCATTTTTTTTAAAGAGCACAAACCTTTTAGGAAGTTTCAGCTGATATGCTCTGATTTTTATTTTGGATAATGCCATGTAATGTTTGCTCAGGGCTCCTGAAAATTGACTAGGAAGACTTTTCAGGGAGGGAAAAATGTGGACAAATTCTATTAGTTTACTTAGTGCTGAAGGCATTGGCTGGTAAAGAAAAGCGATGACACAGTTTCTTTAAGCCAGAAAGTCAAGATCTTTTTGCTCTGGAAGTATAAGCTCCTGCAAACCTGAGGAAAGGCCTGTGATAATGAAGGAAGCAAAAGAAAGGAGAGAAAGAGGGTTGAAGGAATTTGCAAAACAAAAACCGCTAGGCTTAGGAGATAATCACCTCATTAGAAGAAAAAATTGTATTAAAATAATGGATTTTCATTACATGGGACAGAATGAAGAATATGATTTCACCGAGGAGACCCGAGAACACATACACATTTGCTCACACACACACACAAAGGAAAGAAGGAATGCTCAGGCAGGAGTGTGTCAGTGTGCTTGATAATTCTGGATTTGTTTTTTGGGTTCAGAATGAATCAGATACCATGTTGAATTCCAAATGTGATAATTAGGCAAATTAATGCTGCAGTGAAGTTATTAATGAGGCAAAATATGCTAATATGCTTTTTGATAAAGAGCTCTTCTTCTGCCTTACCAAGAAATTGGCAAACATCTTTTATTTGGGGCCAGACAGCTTATCTCAAGTGATTTACTAAAAAGGTCCTTGGCCGTATGCTGTGAACAAATGTTGTAAATAGGGGTTAATGTATAAATTAACATTGTTGTGGTGTAGCAACCTCTGTAATAAGACCTCTTTGCCTGGTCTCTGAGTGGCAGCAATGCCCAGAAAAGTGCTTTTCCAATGCTCTTTAATTCAGTGTGAATATGGTAGCCCTGCCGCTTACCAGCTTGCTTACCAGTATCATTCCTATTAACATCATCGACATTCAACTTGGGGCAAACAGTGGCTGCCAACCCACCAACGTGCTTCTTTCATATCAGCAGACTTGGTGTCTCCTTTGGTTTTCAGATGTTCAAAACTCCTAGCCCAGAATCATTAGGGAACCATTTAGTGGTTTGAAAGTGACACAGCAGAATTTCTCCTTCTGAACTTAACTCTGCTCTTCAGATCTCATTGTGCCTCAGAAGCCTGCCTGAAAACAACAGAGACACCATCTACCTAGAAAGAGCTGGTCATTAAAAACAAAATTCATGGAAGTGTGAAAAGAAATTTCCCTACGTACATATTATTTTAATCCTTTTAATCACACAGTCCACAAGGGCATAGCCTGTGTAATTTTGATTTATTCAGATATGATATTTGTGGAACAAGTTTCACTTCATCTCCTGGAGAAGGACCGTTTTGACTTTGGTGACTTGAGGAGCAAAGATTCTGATTCATGTTTGAGTAGAGTGGGCAGGGGTCAATCCTTGGTCTGCCAGTGCTGTTGAGGTATGTCTTATAGCAGGAAAAAGAGCATTCAATTGATTGTAAAGCAGTACCCAAAATGTGACCGGGCCAGTTAGGAAGGTGCCTGGTTGTAAGTCACAGAAAGCCTTAGGAGGCTTTTGCAAGCAAGGAGTTACTTTTTTCCTCATAAACAGTCCACCAGGGTAGGTGAGCTGCATTTGAACCATGTCTCAACCATGCCATCAGGGTTCTTCCCATCTCTCCATGATACTATCTCAGTGGGTGGCTTTTCTCTTTGTGGGCATAAGATGGCTGCTGCATCTCCAGGCATGGCATCTGTGTTTCAGGCAGAAAGAAGAGGGACAGACAGAAAGATCTGTCTCTCCCTTCTGAAAAGCTTTCCTGGAGCCCCATTACAGTGACCCCTATTGGTATCTTTTGGGTCAGAACTGTGTCTGGTGACCACCCCTCAGGTTGGTAGCTGAGGTTGGATAGGCCAGCCAACAGTCTTTGTTACAGTTCTTTTCCTGGGCACTCTTACCCTGATGTATGTGGTTGTTTCTTCAGCTGACTTCTACTCCAGTGTGGTTATCTGAAAATTTGGCTACCTAGACAAATCTGGCATGAACCAGAAATTTAAGCAAGAAAGGCATTCCATTTGCCCCAGGCAGAAGGCAGTATAGTGTGGTGAATACATCTATGGACCTTAGGGCAAGCTGTGTGATTGTGGACCTAGGATGTTCATCTCTCCAACCCTTAGTTCCCTTATTTGTGAATTGGAGACCATGCCTGAGGTTATTGTAGGAGGTAACTTGGCTAAGAAATATGGAGCATTTAGCATATTTATCTCATTAATAAGTGGTAGCTGTTAAGGTGGGGAATTGAATTCCTATTAAATTTATAATGACCTAGTGTGTAACAAACATGGTCTGTTACATGTAAAATAAATGGATTTGCCTTTACTTTTTAAGATGGTGGGTACTGGTAGGTTGAGGTTCCTTTTTGCTGAACAGTGGGGAGAATGGAAGTTTGAAAGAATGAAGTCTGTATGCAAAAGATGGAGAGATTGAGAAATGTAGGAAGGGGAAGAGCAGGGATGGGTAGCAGGAATCTGGACAGGGGTGGTGGTGAGAGAAAGCGCAGGCTGGGGAGACTGCCCGGGGAGATTTGTGGCATGAAGCTTTATACCATGTGATGTAAGCCCCTCCCCTGCTTCCCCTGCACAATCTTCTGGAAAACATGTTTGACTGATGCTCTGGTGTGAGAGGGTCTTTTAATGAATAGGAAGAAGTAATGTCTCTCTTCAAGGCTGGTATGGGGTTATAGCTGACACACAGTTTCCAGAATGTTCATTTCACACACATCCTAACACTAAGTAAGTTAGGTTTAGAGGTAATGCTAACATAGGCCACACAATATGCCCATGGGTAAGACCCATGTGAATTCAGCAATGGGCTATTTGAGAGAAAGAAAATAACACTTTAAGTTGTGGGTTGGATTCTTCCTTCGAGCTCAATGAGATGAGGCCCATAGTGAGATGGGAACGGGGGCTCTGCCTCCCTTACTAGGTCTTTGTTCCTCTGTGCGTTGAGGGCATAATATATGTGTGATTTTAGCATTTGAGTATAAAATACTTTTTTTGAACAACAAGCTTCTAAACAAAAACCAATTACTGTCTTTTGGGCTCAATTGGAAAATAGAAACCAGCAATCTGTTTCAAAGCTGGAGAAAAAGCTGGCTGCTTTGAATTTATTGAATGATGGCACAGTACTATAATTTTTTGTGTGTGAATTAAGAGATTTTCAACGATGATTGTGAATATACAATTGGTTTCACTTCCTGGGCCAATTTATCCCTTGAGTGAAATGCAACTTCACTGGATATTAACAAGTAATGACCACTTTGATATGTAGCAGGTGGGAATCTGAGAAGAGATGTGATAACTTTGGTTCCTCCATCACTGGATGATTTCTAATTTAAATTTTTTTTTTTTTGGAGACAGATTCACTTTGTAGCTCTGGGTAGAGTGCTATGGTGTCATAGTTCACAGCAACTTCAAGATTTTGAACTTAAGCTATTCTCTTGCCTCAGGCTCCTATGTAGCTGGGACTACAGGCACCTACCATGAAGCCTGGCTGAGTTTTCTATTTTTAGTAGAGACAGGGTCTTGTTCTTGCTGAGGCTGGTTTTGAACTCCTGAGCTCAAGCAATCCACCTGCCTTGGCCTCCCAAAGTGCTAGGATTTCAGGTATAAGCCACTACACCTGGCCTAATTTGAGTCTTTATTACACCAAAAAGAAGAAACTTAATCTAAATCAATACAAAATCTCCACTGTCTTTCCTGGGATCCAGCCCAAGTTTGGACTGGTGGGTGAAGGGGCTTTGTGTTCTAGCTCAAGATGAATTGATTGTGGGGGGTCGTCTGGGTTGTCATCTGCCCACACACTTGCTAGGACATCCTCATTCTTATGTGGTGACCAGTGATTTGTTTATCTGGACCACTCCTGGGAACTTGTCCCAACCATGGATGAAGCAGCTTGTCCAGTCTGGCACTCTCTTTCATCTCCTTTCAGGTCCTTCCTGGAACATGCATATGGGCCCCAGGAAACTCAACTCAGCTGACCATGACCTTCTCCCTTCACACCCAACACAGCATGTCTCCACTACTGTCCTTGGCAGACTGTGGGGACTTGGTGGGCTTTCCTGGCATGCACGCAGAGGGCACTGGCGCTGTCCTGGGATATCTGGTGTAGGTTGATTTGGGCAGGGGCAGGGGACAGAACCCTGCTCTGGGGCTTAGAGGTTTCTAAACCTCTGATTCTTCTTTTTCCTTTCCCCAGGTAGGGCAAACTCTATCTGGCTTTCAGAAACAGGAAAAACTGGCTCTGACTGATCACATTTTAGTCCAAATCTTTTGCTTATGCCCCAAGACCTAGGTTTTTGAAACTCAAAACCCTTTTCTCTCAAACTATTGCTCTCATTTTCTTCTGTGTCAGGACTTCCCTCAGGAAGAAAAACAGAATTCTCCCCGCCCGAGTGGTGGAAAGTATGGCAATTATAGGAAATACTGCTGAACGTCAGTTAATGTTTCAGATGACTACCTATGGTTGACTAATATTTGGCATAAAGAAACATAAGTGCCATGCTGAGGTTCACGAGGGTACCTTTCCTTGCCTCCTGCCTGTTCTTACCACCATCTTTGTTCATGTTTTTAAGAAACTAGAGGCAACCTGGCCATTAGAGAGGCCAGGTAAGTCATGGAGCTTCTGGAGGGCGAGAGGTGAACATTTGCTTACTCTCGCAAATTGGTAGACGCCTTCCCTTAAGAGGTTCACAGCCGACCCCTGCTCACTGAGAGGCAGGCAAATCACACTTCTTATTTATGAGTTGTTGACACTTCTACTGTACACTGAAAAATATCAAGTGCTAAAAATTTAACATCTTAGGTGGATGTAATAATTTAGGTAAAAACATCAAGGGAAACTGAGGAAACCTTGACATGAGAGGTGCCATGTTCCCGCTCCAAGCCCGTTGAACCCTTTCAGGGGCTGACCTGTCATGAAAAGACTCATAGTCATTAAGAATTTGAAAGAAGTGAAGGGGTTTAGTAGATAACATAGGAAGTTCCCCAAACAGCATGTTCTAGCATCAAATGTGGGAAAGAAAATGGGGAGATTTGGTGGTCTCCCCATTTGGAATGTTCCCTAGATGCCCAAATTTGCCATGTTAAAGAAAAACCAAGGACTTAGGAGCTTTTAATTTTAAATTTAAATTTTTTCATTATGGTAAGATACATATATATATACCATAAAACTTACTGCTGTAACTATTTCTAAGTGTATGTTTCAGCAGCTTTACGCACAGCCACAGGGTTGTGCAACCATCACCACTTTCCATCTCCAGAATGGTTTTATCAACCCATGTTGAAACTCAGTACCCACTAAATAATATCTCCCCATTTTTCCTTACCCTTTACCCTCCCTTGGTAACTTTTACTCCATTGTCTATCTTTATGAATTTGACTGTGCTAGGTGCTTCATGTAAGTAAAACCATATATTTGTCCTTTTATGTCTGGCTTATTTTACTTGGAATAACCTTTTCAAGATTCATCCATGTTGTAGCATGTATGAGAATTTCCCTTCTTTTCTTCCTTCCTTTTTAAAGGCTGGATGTATTCCATTATATGTATATGCCACAATTTGTTTTTCTATTTATCTGTTAGACACTTGGGTTATTTTGATCTTTAGCTCTTGTGAATAATTCCACTGTGAACACTGGTGTACAGATATCTGTTTGTGTCCCTGTTTTCAATTCTTTTGGGTATGGACTTAGAAGAGGAATTGTTGGATCACACTGTGATTCTATGTTTCAAGTTCTGAGGCTCCACCATGCTGTTTTCCACTGCAGTGTTAACCATCTTACATTCCCACTAGCACCATGCAAGAGTTCCAGTTTCTCTATGTCCACATTCATTGTAGCCATTGTCTGTTTATTTGATAATAGCTATCCTCATGTGTATGGTTTTGCTTGCATTTCCCCAATGATTAGTGAGGTTGAGCGTCTTTCATGTGCTTATTTGGGTATCTTCTTTGGAGAAATAACTACTTAAGTCCTTTGTTCATTTTTAAATGGGATAAAAAGGTTTTTGTTGTTATTGTCAAGTTGGCCTTAGAAAATTCTATTTCCAATGCACTCTTTTTTCCTGAATGAAATGAAGTTGTATGGTGATGTGTTTGCCAGGAGGAGTAATTTAAGAAGGTTGTAAGATTCCAAGAAGACAGAGCACCAGCATCCTCACTGCACAAGATTATATCCAACCGCCTCAGCATGTGAGACTTTTCCCAACCCAGCCCCACCTGCCTGTCCAGTCTGATTTTCTGCTACTGACCAGCCCAGTGCTCCAGAGCATTCATTTACCTGTCATTCCACAAATGCAGCTGCTGCTTTTAAGGAACTCATTGTTTAGTGAGGGAAACAGGTAAGTTAATGTGTGATTACAATTCATTGTGAGTAAGTGCTAAAGTAGAAGCACAAAGAAGTAAGGAAGATTATCTTCCTGAGCTGAGAGCTTGAGTTAGATGAAGTATAATATTTATGGGCTATTGTGAACATTCCCATCTCTGCGCGTTAAATGTGAGCTTGTGTTTTATTATTTTTATTTTTATATCCCTTAAGCAGAATCATTTGCAAACAGCCATTGGCTTCCGTAATGCACATTTCCTTACGGATAATAGGATTCCAATTTGGAGGTATTTCCCTGCATACTGAGATATCCGAGGGCTATCTCAAGGTTGTATTATAATTCAGACTGCCTGCACTCGGGTGGGCATGTAAGGAAGGCATCTAGAGGCTCGTAGGCCTAACCCTTCCCTAACTGGGCTTACTGAGTAAGTGCTTATGTGTGCATGGACGTGAGGAGTAATGGAAAATGCATCTCCATTCCCAGCAAAGGCATCTGTCACCAGCATCACGCACAGTGTGTGGCACTGAACGGGTGCTCAGTAAATGATCTGGTATGTCTGGGTGCTATTGGGTCTGTGGAAAGGAGTTTATCTTCCATACCAACACTGAATCCACAGTCCCAGATGGGAGGAGTGGAGCAGTGGTGAAGGTAAACCACCACACTGAATTTGACTCAGAAGAAGCATCAAGCGAGGTATTTTTCTTTTGCCTTTTTGAGAAACAGATTATTTGCTTATCAGGGCTTTGGGAGTCCTAGGGGAAGGTAAAATGGGCCCTACTGAGAAAGTTAAAGAGAAAGTAATACAAAAGCAGGAGATCTTGGAGGGATATGCCGGAGAGGCTGGATCGATTGTTACAGGGAGGGATTTATACTTGAATGCAAGGTTTAACTAGGGAGCAGGGAAGGGACACTTTTGGGGATTACTGAGAAGGAAGAATCAACATAATATGGATTTTGAGGGGTAGGGAATAGAAAAAAAATAAAAAGGACTTAAGATATTGGTTTTAGGATTTAGAAGGGAGGGATTAATTTGGAAGATAAAGGAATTACTGTTAGATATAATGACAATTAAGCATTGAATGCATGCAGTCTGAATTGCAACCTTCAGATGGCCCTCAAATTTCCCAGAATGAGGGAAACCACATCCTAATTGGAATCCTGCTCTATGGGAGGAGAGGATGTACATTATGGAAGCCAATGACTGCATATAAATGACTCTGTTTAGGGCAAAACTATGCTTTTAGCTCAAATCTGTTACTTAAAGGATTATTTATTTGTCCGTTTGAAATAGCTCCTTCCCAGTCTCTGCCTGGGCCCTGCTCCCTGTGTCATCAGTTCCACCAGGCAGGATGAGAGGTCTAACATCAAAGCGTGCAGGAAGCTATCAGCTTATTGAGCAGATGATAAATCATCCTTAAATGCATATTGAACAGGGATTTGTGATATCTCTTTAAACACAAACAAAACTCCTACTGCGTCTGTCCTTCCAGTTACCCAAGCTGGTCCTGGGCCTGGCAAGCCTGGAGTCTGGTAGGCCTAAAGCCTCCCTGTCCAGGCTTACTGCCTGTGCAAGTGTTTACGTGCAGTTGGGTATGAGGAGTTATGGAAAATGCACTGCTGATGGTGGCAAGGGCAGTTTTCACTGACGCTGAGTCACCAGGGTGCTGGCCCATGGGGAGGTGAGCCCCATCGTGGGGGCAAAGTGCGGGAGCTCAGCCCTTACCAGTGTGCCTAGAACCTTCTTCCCCCAACCTTGCAGCTTATGATTGTTCCATTATTCAAGCAAAAGCCACCTGGCTATGCCCCCCAGGAGAAAAAAGACCTGAGTAAAATAGTGGATCTGCTTCTTAGTAGCTGTGAGGTTTTGGGCAAGGTACTCAAATCTCTCCTTTGGTTTTTCTAATTGTAAAAGTGAGAGGGTAATATGCCCCCTCAGAATATTACTGGGAGAAAAAAGTAGTGATATTTTTATAAAATCTTATAAAAATGGAAAGCCCTACTTCATCATTATTCAATTCACCCAAACAAAAGCATTTGTACCCCCTTAATATTTTGAAATTAAAAATAAGTAGCGCCTGGGATAATGCACTACCCTCCATGGCTGGCACATAGTGGGTGATTTATAAGGGGTAACCCTAATAGTCACATGATGATAATATTATGTCGTGCCACACAGGCCGGTGTGCAAAAATGTGAAATGTACTTTTTGCACCTGAACTTAATTTCTTTTCCCCCTTAATTCTCCATTCTGTCAGGTGGTAGAAATTTAATCTCAAGCAATTGAGGGTCTCGACCTACTCGAATCCTTGGGGAGAAGCCCTGGTGGCTGTGACCTTCTGCTTCCCTTCCCCTCTAATTCCCGTCAACCCTCTGGAACCTCTGTCTGCAAAGAAGGCAGCTGGATTTTCTCCTCTTTCCTGAAAGACCTCTCCAGATCTGTGTTTTACTTGGTTATTTCTGTTCTTAACTTGGACTCACGGAAGATTTACTTGTTTCCCACATTATGCTGGAAGCTGGGAGGCTCTGCAAGGCCCTCTTGGGCCCGGCTGCCTACAATCCCCACACAGTCATCCCAGGGTTTGGCTTTCTGCAGAAAATTCTTAAATAATCTCGAATCCCTGTGGGGGTTATTGGGTCCTCTCTGTTGACGCTTGCCTGGGGGTGTGGTGGGGATACACACCAGTGTCTAGCTACTTTCACTTCCTCTTTAATGACACACAGTGTTCTAGACTGAACCCCTGGGGGACAATAGCTTTCTCTTAAGCTTTGGAATGCAAATGTCTGCTTTAAACTCAGTTTCAAGTTTGAAATTCCCACATCAAGAATTGAGTTTTTCTTTTTCTTAGCATTTCTGCTGTGCCTTTCTTTCCTGAGGCAGTCAGTACTAGATGCTGAAGTGTCTGTCTGGGGAGAAAGGGGTGGTTAGAGGGAATGAAGGGAGTGCAGGGCACGAGAACATTGTTTAAAATCTCAAAATATTTTCCCACTACCTTGCTATTATTATATCCATTCTCCATATGTTTCAGCCCCCTGGGGTTGAGTTGCAGATTGATTTGCTGCAATGCTGGAGCATTTCAGGATGATTCCGTTTTGACCTATTGTTGGCAAAGTAAAACAAAACAAAAGAAAACAGAACAAAACAAAAAAACAGAAAAGCAGATAGTGACGCTAAGAGGAAAGTCGGAGGTTCCTGGACGACAAACTGCTGGTTGAGTGTGGAGCTAAACGCCTCTTTGGCCTCATTCTGCTTTTCAGTCTCCCAAAGGTCCTGCCATTTTTCTCGATCTGTTTTCCTATTTCCTTGCTCCACAGTCCATCACTGGATGCTCTGCTGCCTAGGCAACAGCATTCAGGGCAGCTCTCAGCAGCGTGTTACTGGAGAATGCTTCGAGTCCCACGCATGTAGCATTTCTTGCCATCCAGGCTATGTTCTTAGTCGTCTTATTCTCGGGGTATCCCCTGGTGCTGCCGACTCAGAGAAGCTGTTCGGGTCCATTGTGTATCTTCACTGGTGTGAGATCCAACAGTAAAGAGTTACCTACATTTAAAAAGTGTCATTGCCACCATTCAGGTGACCATGCTCTTGCTAGTAGCGTCTCACTGCCTCCCCTCTCCTGTGTCTGATCAGTGATCTTTTGAACTGTGCCATGTTGTCAGCTGGGCACTGGGGACCATCACATAGACTTTCACCTGCATGGCAAAGACAGAAACAAGGCAGAGAACAGCAGTCGTCTATCTGCACAGACTTCTCCAGCTGTGCTGAAACAGGGTCTGCAGCAGTAAACTATGAAAGCAGGACCCAAAAGGTTGCCACTGCCACCACCACTAGCAGTGTAACATTAGTGGCCATTTAGGGAACAACTATTTTGTGCTTAGTACTGTGCTGGATTCTTCATTTTACCAATAAGCCTGAAAGATAAGCACTTTTCTCTCACTTTGTTAATAAGAAATTGAGTTTAGAGAGATAAAAGAACTCATCCTTGGTCACAGACAGTAAGCGGAGCCAGAACTTAAATCCAGGTTGTCCCCGGCCCCTGTCCTTCAGGCTGGAAAGGAGCCATGTTGGCCTGCTAGCTGGGCGTCTCACTGGCCCTGAGGAGTCCCCAGTGCCTGGCCACGCCTGCTCAGTAGTGGGTGCACAATCACATTTAAAGGAAAGTGATTAATTGCTTGTCCTGGAAACTAATGCTCTGTGTTCTGAAGTGTTTCATTATGCCAGAGGAGTGAGGCCGAGTGACAGACAGGTGTAGGCCCGTCCTCTTCCGTACCTGCCACCTGGTCCCGCTCACCATAGTCTTACATCAGGATGTTGAAGCAGCTGGTCTTTCTAATGCCTTTCTTGTTTTCCTCTAATTTGGGCTTTCTCCGTAATAGCCAATGGAATGTTTCTAATTCAGAAATCTGTTCACCCCCATTCAGAAATTTTTCAGGAGCTTGGAACCAAGTTTTGACTCTTCCCTGTGGCCTTTGGGGCCCTTTTGTGACCTGGCTTCTCCTGCTTCTGAGCCTTGTTTCTCACCATCCCCCAGATTCCAGCTTTGAGCCTGAGCACATGGTCTTTCTCCCAGCTCCAAGCCTTTGCATATGCTGTTCCCTCTACCTGGAACATTGCTCTCCTCTGCTCTTTACCTGACCAGTGTCTGCTCTGTCTTCAGATGTCCATTCCCACGTCACTCCCTCTGGGCCGTCTTCCCGGGCCCCTGAGCCCTTCCCATGTGAGAGTGGTTACTGTCCTCTGTCACAGTGTGTTTGTGTCACCCTCCCTTCCCACACATGTGAGCTCCATCATTAGCCACAGTGTCCACCTCCAGGCCTGGAGAATGGACACTGCTACTCAGCACTTAATAATTTGGTGAATAAATGGAGAGTTATGTAATCTATTTCTTGTAGCCATTTTGGAATCAGAATAGCTTTCTTCAGGCTTGGGAATGTCATTATTCTTGGGGACAAGCCTTTCAAGGCTACACATTAGAAATGGCTTCTGAAGTCCTGGAAATAGTCTTTTAGGAACTGCAGGGAGGCCTTCCCTAGATTATGCAAATCTAAACATCTTCAAATTGAAAAAGGTAAGAGATGCAAAGTGTCACTTAAAAGCACAAACCCAAGGACTCTTACAAGTTCCTTCTGTTTTATTCAGTTGGGTTGTCACTAACATGCAACACAGAGGAAAATCACGTTTTAACCTGATTAATGAAGGGTCCTATTATGTCATTTTGCAAAATATTAAAGAATACAACTGCTCCTCATTGTCACTTGTTCACTTCCTTCCTGTCTCACTTAGGACTTAAGCCCCCAAAGACATCTGTGCTGGCTTTTCCTTTTCTGAATTGTCAGGGCCCAGGGCAGGCTCCACTGTGCAAACTCTCTCTCCCACAGTCAGGGGACCAGATGGGACTACTGACTGCACCAGGGAGTTAAGGGTTCTGTCCCCTTGCACTCACCCTCACTCTGACACAATTCCTTGCTGGATTTTTTGTTTTTGAGGCAGAGACTATGTCACCCTGGGTAGAGTGCTGTGGCATCACAGCTCATAGCAACCTCAAACTCTTGGGCTTAAGCGATTCTCTTGCCTCAGCCTACCAAGCAGCTGGGATTACAGGTGGCCGCAACAACCCCTGGATATTTGTTTTTGGTTGTAGTTGTCATTGTTGTTTGGCAGGCCCAGGCTTGGTTGGAACCCGTCAGCTCCGGTGTTTGTGGCTGGTGCCCTAGCCGCGGAGCTACAGGCGCTGAGCCTCCTTGGTAGATTTTTATACAAATTAATGCACCCCTTGCATACCCCTGATCTGGCTTCAGTGTTATTTCCCAGGCCTCGTATCTGTGTCCATTTGCAGGGCCCACACGGCAAAGCAAAAGGCTCTGTCCTGGGACTGCTGTTTGTTGTAAATCCCATGTTTATAACCACACGCCTGCCTGCTGCTGATCCAGCCCTCCTCTCTCTCCCTTTCCCTGCTCTTTGAGCCTTGGGAGCAGCAGCCAACCCTGAGCAGAGGGTGAGCAAACAGACCAGGGCTGCATTTAAGGAGGGTTTCTTTAGCGCCATCTGCCACTTCCACAGAGGTCATTGGATAAGTCTATTTGCTAAACAAAATGCTTAACAACTCATGAATAAAACTGTAAGAAAAATTCCGAAAGGGATTTGGGCACAACTTTTCCGAGACTACAGGTCCTGGGTCCCTTTCCGCACCCCATTCACCCCACAAATGTAGTAGCTCCTCCCAACCTGCACTTTCTTTAGCTTCCAGAAGGGGGCAGCTGCCATCAGGCCTGGGAAGATGCCTTTTTATTTTTGTATTAAACATTTTCCTTTTCATGTGTTTGAAGTAGAACCTATCAACAGAAAAATGCATAAAATCACATACAGAAGCAAACACCTGTGTGGCCACCTCCCTTCTGGGAATTAGAATATGCTTCCTGGACCTTACATGTGGACCCCCACACCTCTGTACAATTCCTTCTTTACGCCAGCATCACCCTTACTGTACCGACTCACAATAGCTTCCTGGCTTTCCGTCCATGTTACCATACTCAAATGCACCTCTAAACAATGGTGAATCGTTGGATGATTTTGATATTTTGAGGATTGTGAACATTATATACATGGAGTCTTACGATTACGTTTGTTCACATTCGTTTCTGTATAACAACAGTGGAAATGGCATAGATTGCCTTTAGTACAACTTATTTATCTAACCTACTGTTGATGGACGTTTAGGTTGTTTCGAGTGTGGGATAACCATGAGCATTCTATCTAGTCTGTGTGTCCTGGCACACACAGGCATGCATTTCCATAGGGGATACACCTCAGAGTGGAATGCTGGGTTGCCAGACATGGATGTCTTCCACTTCACTAGACAATGTTGCACAGTCTTCCAAAGTGCTCTTCCAAAGCAGAGCACTGCGCAAGAGATCCCGATAAACTGCATATTCGCTCATACTTGCTCTTGTCAGACTTTTTAATTTGGGGGGCTAATGTCTCTTCGTCAGGGTTGGGCCAGTGAGTGGGAAGGGCACCCTTCTTAATGGCTTCCGTATGGTTCCTGAAGCATGATGGGGCTTCTGGTACTTTCCCGCAGACACAGATAGCAGAAGCCACAGAGTTAGTTTCTCATCTGTATTAAACACAGGCAGTAGGTGGCTCCTCAGCAGAAGAGAGATTTTCTATCCTGCCCATCCCTCTCTCCTCTTTTGGAATGCTCCATCAGCGCTAACAATGGCAATTAGGCTCTCCTGCCATCTGGATGGCTCCGGCTGCCTGGGAAGGGCAGCTGCTGGCAGCCGCTGAAGGTGGATGCTGAGCCAGGACCCGGCCCAGCCCCAGGCTGCTTCCTGTGTGGATCTCCTGCCCAAACCCAGTTCCACAGGAAATAGACACGGTTCCCCACTCATGAGGAAGCGCCCAAGAGTGGCTGTGGGAGTTCTTGGAGAAAAGAGTCAGTAACTATTCTCAGCCCAATCAATCCTGATTCTTATCAGGTTTGCTTACCTCCATTTCAGAATCGGTGGGTTTCACTGTCTTGTCTGAGACTTGTGTATATGGTGGGATAGTATAACTTGTGTCCCGTATTCTTGTGAGAAAGGTATATGAAAGCTTTTGAAAATGATTAACTTATTTATTTGTTTGAGTCTAGAGTCATAGATTTTAGGATGGAGGTCTGGCTATGGAGACTTTAAGCAGGAATTGTAATTTTCTTTCTTTCTTTCTTTTTTTTTTTTTTTGAGACAAGAGTCTCAAGCTGTCACCCAGACTGCATCATCATAGCTCACAGCCACCTTCAACTCTTGGCCTCAAGTGATCCTCTTGCCTCAGTTTTTATATTTTTAGTAGAGATGGGGTCTTGCTTTTGCTTAGGCTGGTCTCAAACTCTTGAGCTCAAGCAATCCACCTTCCTTGGCCTCCCAGAGTGCTAGGATTACAGTTGTGAGCCACTGCGCCTGGACAGGAATTGTAATTTTTGGTAAAAGTTCTCTCTTTACCTGAAGGATCCTCCAAGGAGGACTGGGCAGGGGAGGCTGTGTCTCTATGTGAGAAAAAGGGAAGCTGGGACCTTGTTCCGTATTCTGTCCTTCTTGGGGTTTTCTATCTAACTACTTGGTGGGGGTGCATAGGGTGAGAGAGGGGTACTTTCACAAGCCTTTACTAGAGTTTTGGGATAATAAAGGAAAACCAAGCAGAAATGGAGAAAAAAGAATCCCAACAGCAGGTAGGTCCGAGGCGTGGCTTATTCATCCTCCACTCCGGGCCTCCTCTCTGTTTGGCTCCTGCCTATCCTCAGACTGGCAGA
Organism: Nycticebus coucang; assembly: GCF_027406575.1. NCBI lineage: Eukaryota > Metazoa > Chordata > Mammalia > Primates > Lorisidae > Nycticebus > Nycticebus coucang. Next base: position 58,593,351 of record NC_069794.1, on the reverse strand, counting down.
GACCATCCTTAACCGTTGGTCCTACCAGAAAGCCCTCCAAGGGACTTTCCTGCATTCCCAATTTTGCTGGGGACATCTTGATTTCATCTGTTGTCCCCAACAGTTATTAATATTGCCACTTTTTATTGCCAAAGGCATCCCTTCTGAGTGATGAATTATGTATGTGTTCTATCTAAGACCACCTGACAGGTTCTGATTTCTTTGGAATCAACTTCTACCAGTCTTCAGGACGGATGCTACGTCTTCCCCACAGAAGTGGCCTTTGCTGCAGGAGGTGCAGTTCTGTGCACACATTACCTGGGTTCAAATCCCAGCTCTGCTCGTCCTTAGTCGCATGATTTACTTGGTCTCCTTGTTCCTCTGTTTTCCCAAGTCTGAACTAGGGATAATGGTAAGAGCATCTGACTTATAAGTGGTTAATGCATTTTAGCCAATACTACCCCTCCTTTAGGGCAGAGATAAAAACTGGGAGCCTGGCAGCCAGAACCCAGCCTGCTGACACTTCTGTTCGGCTAGCACAGTGTTTCCAAAGTTTTGAAGCTGAGAGCCTTTAGGACCGAATTCCCTCTCTGGTTGGTCAAAGGTGTCATCACACATTCTTGCCCCACATTAGACCTGATTCATGCACTTACCACTTGCTGCCTGGAGCACCTGCCTAGAGCATCCAGGCATCTGAGTTCGTAACCCTTTCTCAGGCCTCGACCTGACAAACACCCAGGCTGCAATAAATAGGTCTAGACTAGGTGTTTTTCCTCACCTCCTATTACTTAGAGAAGTGCCCCTCAAACCTTAATGTGAATGCAGATTACTGGGAATCCTGTTAAAATGCATGCTCAGTAGATCAGGGGTATGGTCTAAGATTCTGCCTTTCCAGTGAGCTCCCAGCTGATGCTGATCCTACTGGCTTAAGGATTGAGGGAGCAGTGAACCTTGGGGAAATGTGTTTATTTAGAGGCTGAGGGTTAGCCTTAATCCAGGGCAGACTGAAGACTTCTGTGAGCTGTGAGTTATTCTTTCCTCCTTGTGTCCCCCAATGTCCAGAAATGAATTGGGACTAAGGAAACATTGCTCTCTCTATGAAGAGGTTGAAACCTAGTTGGAAGATACTTATTCCTTCTTTAGGGTAAGCACTACCTTAGAGAGTTTATAAGCAGCCCGCCTTTCATTCATTAGGCACAGGTGAACTTTCACATGATCATAGGCTTTAGCTTATGTGTCAACCAGGACCTTGCTGCTAGTTCCTCTTAAAGACAGTAGTTCTCAAAGTGTGGTTCTGGAACCAGCAGCATCACCAGGAGTTTCTTAGAATTGCACATTCTTGGGTCCCACCCCAGGCCTACTGAATGATGAACTAGGAGTGGGGTCCTGAAATTGTGCTTAACAAGCTTTTCAGGTAATTCCATGCTATAGTTGGAAAACCTTTATTCTAAGATGCCTAATTCCTTAGGGGAGTTGCTCTTGGCCTTAGAAGCCTTTGGGAGTCTGCCCAAGTTTCTGGAGCTTGTTACTCAGTGGGTGATTCTGAAAAGGGGGGGTCGAGGGATGGCAACTTCAGGTAAGGAAAAGGAGGAGTAAATGATCCATCCCCTGGGGATAATTGTTTAGCTTTATGCAAATATTTTAAGCAATAAAACCAGCCAGTGATGTACAGGAAATACATGCTCCCCATTTGCAGTGGTCTGAATAAGAGTGTTATCAGTGGCTGGGCTTCAGAGACCCTGTTACATGAAGCTGAACTGAGTGAAATACACCACACCTGCTAAATGAAACATACACGGGGACATTATGGGAGTTTTCAACAGCATTTTATTTTGCATAATGTAGTTTTTTTTTTCCAGACCAGAAATGTTATATTAAAAAGTCAGCAGGCATAAAGCTTGTTTTAAAATTATTATTACTTTACCCTGGCTTTGCAGACTTCTATTTTCTTTCTCCTGCTGCTATTGCACAGAAATATGGAACAGTGTCTCCAGAAGAAACCCTCAAGAGCAGTGATTCTATCTCTGCAACTCCCAGGTGAAGACATTAGTGTCCCAAGATGGGAGTGGAGGGCCTGGGGCTGGTACCCAGGACTCCTGATTTAGACCCCATGATTTCCACTGATTTTGTTATTTTTCTTCCAGGAATCCCAGACCAGGGAAAGGGACCTGGAGAAACAGCCTTGTGCATTTTCTTGTGGATTTCAGACAGCATCAGAGGAATGGAAGATGCATTTGCATTCTCCACGTGTGTGTACACGACTGATATTAGTAACCAGAGTATCTGGCTAGCTTGCCTGTGAAGGTCAATTTTGTGGCTGTCGTTCATTCAGAAGCAACTTTTATTTGAAAGATGGTTTAGACTTAGAATTCAGTCTCTAGGAAGCCACAACCATCACTTCTGTAGTCTAAGTACCAGTCTCTTTTCCGGGGCTGTAGGGAGGGTGCCTTCTTTAAGGGTCAATACCTGGCGCTACGACCAGTGCAGCTGCCCAACACCCTCTCTCAGAAGGACCTTGATTTGCTTTAATGCTCTGCTGTCACCCTCTTGAAAGTCCTAATTTTTGAAAAGGGGGGAAGAGGGGCTCTTGCACTTTCATTTTTCCCTGGGCCCCACAAATTATGTGGCTATTTTTTCCCCCTACATTGCTTACCTTTTCCTGCATGTTTCCTTTGAAACTCAGCTTCTCAGAGAAACCTTTTTGACTCCTTCCAAGAGTGTGCTGTATATTATAATACTAATATCAGTAATACTAATTTTTTTTTTTGACAGGGGCCGGGTTTGAACCTGACACCTCTGGTATATGGGGCCGGCACCCTACTCCTTTGAACCACAGGCGTTGCCCAGTAATACTGATTTTTAATCCCTTTAATTGCTTGCTTTCTGTAGCCTGACCTTGCAAGGTGGATACTGTTACTGTGATCACACCACTTAACAGATGAGAGGACTGAGGTTTGGGAAGGTTAACTGGCTCAAGGGTACACAGCTAGGAATTGGAGTTAGAACCCAGGCCTGTTTGCATAGAGACCTAACCACAGTATTATACAACCTCACTGTGCTGTCTGTTCAGTGTTCTGCTGTTTTCTTGTTTCTCCTCCTCGGCTCCAAGGGAGAGACTATGTCCTTTATTTAGTTTCACCCAGCATTGTACCGGCACAGACAGGGTGCTCAGTGCATATTTATTTAATAAGGGCATTTGGCTAAATTTAACGTACATTTAGCCATATTAGAACTTCCCGCAAACCAGAGAAGCTTCCAGGTTTATGTTTAAATTTCTCCCGTGAATGAGGCTGCACAGCATGGCTGGCGGGCACGTTGTGATGCTTTATATTTGACTTCATGAATTATTTATGGAATTAACACCGGAATCATGATTAATTTGTGGAGGGAGAGAAGTTGCCACGTGGCTTGGTGCCCGTGTTTTCCTGGCAGGGATAAATTACCTTCCCAACGGCTGTGAGGTGAAGACTCAGGCTGCTGGTTTCCAGGGGTGACAAGCCCTTCGGCGTCCCGATTTCTTCCCTATTCCCTCCCATCCCCCACTGAAAAAACCCAGCAAGCACAAGTTGTGCTGAGACCAATGGCAAACACCTCGTATCTTTTACAGTGAGTCAACTCAGCTTCCCTCAGCATCTAGTTAACATATGTCTGTTAAGCACCTACTGTGTACCAAGCTTGGTATGGTGACACAAAGTCAAGAAGGCATGTTTTCTCCCCTGAGGAGCTTTGGGTCTGCTAAGAGAAGACACGGAAAAGACAGTTACCTTACCAGGAAGTCAGTGGCAAGAAAACCATGTTCTCCAGCTCCGTGGAGCCGCACTGTGGGGAGGTTGCCGGGTGAGGGCTCATGCCTAAAGGGCAAAGAGGAATGAGCTTAGCTAAAGATCAGGATAGGAAAAATGTGGAACGCCAGGCTTTCCAGGTGGGAGTAACCCCACAAGGGCTGGAGAAGGATCTGCCCGTGGTGGAAATGGCTGGTAAAAGGGGCCCTGAGAGGTGACCCAGCGGGGGCTTAGACAAGAGCTGGGAAATGGGTGTTGTTGTGCCCAAGGGCTTGAATTTTGTCCTGGAGGCTGAGAGTTGTGGATGGAGTCAGTGCTGTCAGTGACCACTGTGGCTCCTGTTCTAATGTTCGGGTGACCTTATGGAAGCAAGATCTCACCTGTTCCAGGTGAGCGGGGGTGTTATGGGCTCCCAGGTCTCGGGTGGCCTCACGGGCAGGGGCAGGGGCAGGCGGAGGCATGTACTGCCCAACCCGGAGAGCAGGGAGGAATCGTAGTTGGTAGTTGTGGTAGGGCCACAGTCCCACTCCATCAGCAACTTTTCTTTTGAAGCCCTCCTGTATAATAGCAATCCCTTTTCTATCTTCTTCAAAGCATCATGAGGACATATAACTGCGGCTGGGTTCAGCAGCCCTCGCTTTTGAGCAATAAACTACAAATGATCGCAGTTTACTTTGATGCTTCTGGAATTCCCTTACCAGTCGCTGTGGTGTCTTGCCATTTACTAGCTGGAAAGTCGCCTGGGCACACTCGCTCAGCCTTTGGAATGAGCCTTTGCCTCCCCAGGCTTGTCTTAGCACGTTATTTATTCTACAGTTTTTCTCCTGGCTTGAACAAGGCTCTGGGTTGCCCAGTTGCCGTGACTGCACTTCAGGGTCTGATCCTGCTGCCCTAACCTTTATATGAGAAAAGATTGTTCTCAACTGCATTTATTTCCAGGTAGAAAAGAACCGGAGAACCCTGCAGGGTGAAGGTGGAGGCGAGCTACTCCAGATAAGTGTTTTTTCCTCTCTGTATTACTTATTTATTAAAGCCAGCGAGGCATAACTAAGAGAAAGGAAAGGAACCGAGGAAATAGAGGATACAATGGCCCTTGGATTTTAATGGGAGAGACGGCTGGAAGAGATTCCTAAATTATTAAATAAATCGATTTGATTCTTGAAGCTGGCCTCGAAGGTGTATTTGTCAGTTTCATTACCATTGTCTTCAAGGGTAGGAAGAGTCACTCATGGGGAAAGTTTTATTTTTTTCCCCTCTATTTTCAAGGCTGCAATTCATGGCTCTCGTCTAATTAAACATTCACTTCTTTTGTAACCGGGGGCAGTGTTCTTTCAGTTTTATTTTGGCTTCCATTTGGATCCCATTTGTCTTATAGGCCCACAGATGTGTAACAAGATCGCGCCTGCTGTGGGGCAGACACCCTTTGGAGAATCTTGATCCCGTTTCAATTACAGGAGTGTGTGGTCACAGATGAGTTCCATGGTAATTTATTCACATGCAAATGTTAGTTATTTGTCTAACAGAATCTAATGAGTATTAGAAGAATAAGTTGCATCAAGCTAGGTGACATGAATAACACCTTGCTTCACTTTAGGGAAATGAGAGGTTTTCTTCCTGGGTTTTGGTGGTGACAGCAGTTTTGTTTGCACTTTTCTCCCATATTTCCCTCTTTCCCGTAAACAATCCTACTGCCTCCAGCCCAGTGGCAAAAACTGCCTGAACATCTAAATTCTTTTGCTTAATTATCCTCCTGAGAAAAGCAGGCCAAACACCAGGGTGCAAAAAATTTAAGCCATAAATAAAGAAAAGGAAATAAAAGAAACGACACCAAAATAAACTAAGCTATTAACTGAAAGCTCTACATCACTGTCCTCCTTGGGCCTGAAAAAACAAAATTCTAAGGGAAGTTGGCTGAGTATTTATTTTCCGAAGAATGTCATAATCTGCAGTGATTAAAAATGAATGAAGGAAATGTTTCCTCATGATTTCCGGTGGTTCTTTAGGCACTGGTGCATGAAAATTTGGGGGAACATAGTTCCTACTCCTCCGAGGTCAAGCGGTGCTGAAGGACAGAGCTAGTGCCTTTGGGGGCACCATGGCTGCCTGGGTCTGGGGCTGAGGGCAGAGAAGGGAGAAGGGAAGTGAGTAGAGGAATGGGTAGGGATCCAGCAATTTCCAAGATAAATGAGGGCCCTGCCTGCACAGCCGGATGACTGGACCCACCTGATGTAAAGAGCTCCATTTACACTTGCACACCCACCAGGCTTCAATTTCCTGGATGCTCCCCCTCACCTTGGGGATAGGGAGAAGCTTCGTGGGTGCTGTCATCACAGAATGCTAAGCGTGATTGGCAGAAAGCATGTGTGGGTGAGGATGGGGAAGGGAGATGCTCCTTCTCCCCCAGTTCTCAGAGGTGGCCAGGCTGATGTGTGAAGAATCACACTCCCAGTCACCTGGAGGCCCAGGAGCCCTGGCGATGGTCTTCCCTCTGCTTTACCTGTGGAGCTCGTCCTGCTTTGGGGGTGAGGGTGAGCTGAGCCCCACTCATGTGTCACGGCAGGTACTCACCTGCTAGCCATCTTGCTAACCCATGAAGCTGGGGGCAGAAGTGTGTGAAATAGTCAGAAGAATTCGCTTTTTCTTCTTGCTTTAAAGAGAGGTAAGTGAGAAGAGTAAGGTCAGGGAAGTGTGTAAGAAGATCTGTTTTTTAAAACAAACCATGACAAGCTGCTCCAGCTCTGCATGTATGTGTGTATAAAGGGCTGTACTGGATTGTACGAGCACAGATGAAAATGTAGGAAACGTGCTGAGTTCTTAAAGTGAGTAACAGGGGAGGGGTGTGAGAAGGGCGTGAGGATGCTGACGGGAGGTGGGGCAAGGCATCTGTGATGACAGCATCATGACCCCCATTCATGCACTGTGAATATTTCCATGTGTATCCCAGTTTACCAGTTTCACTCTATTCTGCTCACTTCCCCTCCAAAAATGCCTCCTCTGAGAAACGTTCGGGTGCCAGGCAGCAAGTGCTCAGTTTTACATGAGCTCTTTTCCTGCAGGATTCAGGGTCACCGCCATGCAGCTTCTTTTTATGGCACCCGTGGGGAAGGAGCAGAGCCACACTGCCTTGGGAGAAGCAGTATCGACTCTTGTCTACCCTCTCCTCTGTCCTGATCAAGGGGATAAAGACAGGAAAGAGAGTTTACTCAAAAAAGCCTGACTCCTCTTAACCAGACGTGTCCTTCAGGCAGATTTGTAGAAAAGAGATGTCGGGGGACCCAAGCTTGGAGTGTTTGGGCCACCAGAGCCTTGGGGCTGGCTGGGCTGAGTGGCTTTCCCTCATCACCCCTGTAGGGAGAGGACAGACTTCGTGTACATACCTGAGATCTGAAGATGGAAATAATTCTTATCCCCAACAGAAGAAGAATTTCCTGACCACCTGAGCTGACAACTGGCTTCGCCACCCACCTCTCGGGAGGAGGTGGGGTTCAGAGCCTGGTGGCAGGCTGGCTGTCCCTTCAGGTAGTCTGGCCACAAGTAGGCTAGTGGGCTAGTGAAGGCTAGTGCAACTGAGGAACTGAATTTTTAACTTTACTTAAAATTTTTTTTTTTTTTTTTTATTGTTGGGGATTCATTGAGGGTACAATAAGCCAGGTTACACTGATTGCAATTGTTAGGTAAAGTCCCTCTTGCAATCATGTCTTGCCCCCATAAAGTGTGACACACACCAAGGCTCCAACCCCCTCCCTCCATCCCTCTTTCTGCTTCTCCCCCCCATAACCTTAATTGTCATTAATTGTCCTTATATCAAAATTGAGTACATAGGATTCATGCTTCTCCATTCTTGTGATGCTTTACTAAGCATAATGTCTTCCACTTCCATCCAGGTTAATACGAAGGATGTAAAGTCTCCATTTTTTTTAATGGCTGAATAGTATTCCATGGTATACATATACCACAGCTTGTTAATCCATTCCTGGGTTGGTGGGCATTTAGGCTGTTTCCACATTTTGGCGATTGTAAATTGAGCTGCAATAAACAGTCTAGTACAAGTGTCCTTATGATAAAAGGATTTTTTTCCTTCTGGGTAGATGCCCAGTAATGGGATTGCAGGATCAAATGGGAGGTCTAGCTTGAGTGCTTTGAGGTTTCTCCATACTTCCTTCCAGAAAGGTTGTACTAGTTTGCAGTCCCACCAGCAGTGTAAAAGTGTTCCCTTCTCTCCACATCCACGCCAGCATCTGCAGTTTTGAGATTTTGTGATGTGGGCCACTCTCACTGGGGTTAGATGATATCTCAGGGTTGTTTTGATTTGCATTTCTCTAATATATAGAGATGATGAACATTTTTTCATGTGTTTGTTAGCCATTCATCTGTCATCTTTAGAGAAGGTTCTATTCATGTCTCTTGCCCATTGATATATGGGATTGTTGGCTTTTCTCATGTGGATTAATTTGAGTTCTCTATAGATCCTAGTTATCAAGCTTTTGTCTGATTGAAAATATGCAAATATCCTTTCCCATTGTGTCAGTTGTCTATTTGCTTTGGTTATTGTCTCCTTAGCTGTACAGAAGCTTTTCAGTTTAATGAAGTCCCATTTGTTTATTTTTGTTGTTGTTGCAATTGCCATGGCAATCTTCTTCATGAAGTCTTTCCCCAGGCCAATATCGTCCAGTGTCTTTCCTATGCTTTCTTGGAGGATTTTTATTGTTTCATGCCTTAAATTTAAGTCCTTTATCCATCTAGAATCAATTTTTGTGAGTGGGGAAAGGTGTGGGTCCAGTTTCAGTCTTTTACATGTAGACATCCAGTTCTCTGAACACCATTTATTGAATAGGGAGTCTTTCCCCCAAGGTATGTTGTTGTTTGGTTTATCGAAGATTAGGTGGTTGTAAGATGTTAGTTTCATTTCTTGGTTTTCAATTCGATTCCAAGTGTCTATGTCTCTGTTTTTGTGCCAGTACCATGCTGTCTTGACCACTATGGCTTTGTAGTACAGACTAAAATCTGGTACACTGATGCCCCAGCTTTATTTTTATTACTAAGAACTGCCTTAGCTATATGGGGTTTTTTCCGGTTCCATACAAAACGCAGAATCATTTTTTCCAAATCTTGAAAGTTCAATGTTGGTATTTTGATAGGAATGGCATTGAATAGGTAGATTCCTTTGGGAAGTATAGACATTTTAACAATGTTGATTCTTCCCATCCATGAGCATGGTATGTTCCTCCATTTGTTAATATCCTCTGCTATTTCCTTTCTGAGGATTTCATAGTTTTCTTTATAGAGGTCCTTCACCTCCTTTGTTAGGTATATTCCTAGGTATTTCATTTTCTTTGAAACTATGGTGAAGGGAGTTGTGTCCTTAATTAGCTTCTCATCTTGACTGTTATTGGCGTATACAAAGGCTACTGACTTGTGGACATTGATTTTATATCCTGAAACATTACTGTATTTTTTGATGACTTCTAGGAGTCTTGTGGTTGAGTCTTTGGGGTCCTCTAAGTATAAGATCATGTCGTCAGCAAAGAGGGAGAGTTTGACCTCCTCTGCTCCCATTTGGATTCCCTTTATTTCCTTGTCTTGCTTAATTGTATTGGCTAGAACTTCCAGCACTATGTTGAATAGTAAAGGTGACAGAGGACAACCTTGTCTGGTTCCAGTTCTAAGAGGAAAAGCTTTGAGTTTTACTCCATTCAGTAAAATATTGGCTGTGGGTTTGTCATAGATAGCTTCAATCAGTTTTAGAAATGTGCCACCTATGCCTATACTCTTCAGTGTTCTAATTAGAAAAGGATGCTGAATTTTATCAGATGCTTTTTCTGCATCTATGGAGAGGATCATGTGATCTTTATTTTTGCCTCTGTTAATATGGTGGATAAAGTTTATGGACTTGTGTATGTTAAACCAGCCTTGCATCCCTGGGATGAAGCCTACTTGATCATGATGAATGACTTTTTTGATGATAAGGTGTAATCTATTGGCTAGGATTTTGTTGAGTATTTTTGCATCTATATTCATGAGTAAGATTGGTCTGAAATTCTCCTTTTTGTTTGGGTCTTTTCCTGGTTTTGGTATCAGGTTGATGTTTGCTTCATAGAATGTGTTGGGGAAGAATCCTTCTTCCTCAGTTTTTTGGAATAATTTCTGCAGTACAGGAATAAGCTCTTCCTTGAAGGTTTGATAGAATTCTGGAGTGAAGCCATCTGGACCAGGACATTTTTTGGTTGGAAGATTTTTCATTGTTTCTTTGATCTCAGTGCTTGAAATTTGTCTTTTTAGGAGCTCTATTTCTTCCTGGCTGAGTCTAGGGAGAGGGTGTGATTCTAAATATTGATCCGTTTCCTTCACATTGTCAAATTTCTGGGCATACAGTTTCTGGTTATATTCAGAGATGATCTCTTGTATCTCTGTGGGATCAGTTGTTATTTCCCCTTTATCTTTTCTGATTGAGGTTACTAGAGATTTTACTTTTCTGTTCCTCGTTAGTCTGGCCAATGGTTTATCTATTTTATTTATTTTTTCAAAAAACCAACTCCTTGTTTCATTAATTTTCTGAATGATTCTTTTGTTTTCAATTTCATTGATCTCTGATTTGATTTGGGATATTTCTTTTCTTCTACTGAGTTTAGGTTTAGATTGTTCTTCTTTTTCCAAATCCATAAGATGACTACTTGTGAGATTGTTGATGCGCTCTCTTTATGTTTTTCGAATGTAGGCATCTAGAGTGATGAATTTTCCTCTCAAAACTGCTTTTGCAGTATCCCACAGGTTTTGGTAGCTTGTGTCTTCATTGTTGTTATGCTCAAGGAAGTTAATGATTTCCTGTTTTATTTCTTCCTTCACCCATCTGTTATTCAACAGAAGATTTTTTAATTTCCATGCCTCTGTGTGGGGTCGAGCGTTTTTGTTAGAGTTGAGTTCCACCTTTAGTCCCTTATGGTCTGAGAAGATACAAGGTAAAATTAATTCTTTTGATTCTGTTGATATTTGTTTTGTGTCCCAGGATATGATCAATTTTGGAGAATGTTCCATGGGGTGATGAGAAGAATGTATATTCTTTATCTTTGGGGTGGAGTGTTCTATATGCGTCTATCCAGCACAGTTGTTCTAGGGTCTCATTTAAATCTCTTATATCTTTGTTTAATTTCTGTTTAGAGGCTCTGTCCAGCTCTGTAAGAGGAGTGTTAAAGTCCCCTGTTATGATGGTATTATCAGATATCATATTGCTCAGACTGAGTAAGGTCTGTTTCAAGAATCTGGGGGCATTTAAATTGGGTGCATAAATATTTAGAATTGAAACATCTTCTTGTTGTATTTTTCCCTTGACCAATATAAAGTGACCATCTTTGTCTTTTTTGACTTTAGTTGCTTTCAATCCACATGTATCTGAAAATAAGATTGCAACTCCTCTTTTCTTCTGAATTCCATTTGCCTGAAAAATTGTGTTCGAACCCTTGACTCGGAGCTTTAATTTGTCTTTTGAAGCCAGGTGTGTTTCTTGCAGACAGCAAATGGATGGCTTGTGTTTTTTAATCCAGTCAGCCAATCTATGTCTCTTCAGTGGGGAATTCAAGCCATTAACATTTATTGAGATAATTGATAAGTGTGGTACTATTCTATTCGTCTTATTTGGTGAGAGTCCATTGCTTAATTTTATCTTTTGCATCAGTGTGGAGGTTAGGTTCTGTCCTTTAATTTCTGAGTTCTTACTTTGCTGCCTATCCATTGTGGTGGTCAGTGTGCAGAACAGGTTGAAGTATTTCCTGTAGAGCTGGTGTTGTTGTGGCGAATTTCCTCAATGTTTGTATGTCCGTAAATGATTTGATTTCTCTGTCAATTTTGAAGCTTAGCTTAGCAGGGTACAGAATTCTGGGCTGGAAATTGTTCTGTTTAAGTAGATTAAAGGTAGATGACCATTTTCTTCTTGCTTGGAAAGTTTCATTAGAGAAGTCTGCGGTCACTCTGATGGATTTGCCCCTGTAGGTCAACTGACGCTTACTCCTGGCAGCTTGCAGAATCTTTTCTTTTATCTTGACATTGGACAGGTTCATCACAATGTGTCTTGGAGAAGCTCGGTTAGAGTTGAGGCTACCTGGGGTCCGATAGCCCTCTGAAAGCAGTGTGTCAGAATCTTTGGTGATATTTGGGAAATTTTCTTTTATAATATTCTCTAGTATGGCTTCCATTCCTCTGGGGCATTCTTCTTCCCCTTCTGGGATTCCTATAACTCGTATGTTGGATGCTTCATAAATTCCCATAATTCTGACAGTGAACGTTCTGCTTTCTCTCTCTTCTTTTCTGCCTCTTTTACTATCTGAGTTATCTCAAAAACTTTGCCTTCTACCTCTGAAATTCTTTCTTCTGCATGGTCTAACCTGTTGCTGATACTTTCCATTGCATCTTTAAGTTCCCTAATTGACTGTTTCAGTTTCTTTAGCTCTGTTATATCCTTTTTATATTCTTCATATCGTTCATCTCTTATTTGATTCTGTTTTTGGATTTCCTTTTGGTTATTTTCCACTTTATTAGCAGTTTCCTTCATTGTTTCCATCATTTCTTTCATTGTTTTGAACATGTGTATTCTAAATTCCCTTTCTGTCATTCCTAACATTTCTTTGTAGGTAGAATCATCTGTAGTAGCTACCTCATGGTCCCTTGGCGGGGTTGTTCTGGACTGGTTCTTCATGTTGCCTGGAGTTTTCTGCTGATTCTTCCTCATGAGTGATTTCTTTTATCTGTTTCCTTGCCCTAATTTTCCTTTCACTTCCTCTTGCTCTTTAAGTTCTCGTGCCTGTGGACTAAGGGTTAGATGAGTCCTTTGGTACGGGACCAGAAGGGTGAGAAGGTTGAAGAGCAAAAAAGGGATGAAAGAAAGGAGGACTGAGTGATAAGGAAAAAAAAAAGAAATAGAGAAAGGAGAGGGGGTGGGTAAAAGGAATATTGACAAAAAGAAGAGAGGCACAGAAAGAGGGAGACAGAGCAATATAGGTGTACAGTAGGGTACTTTGACACAACCTTAAAAAACCCCGACCTTCTGGGGGTGCCCAGTTGGGTGGTTCTCTTGAGGTCAGTAGCTCATTTTTTTCTTTCTTTTCTTTTTTTGCAGTTTTGTGGCCTAGGCCAGGTTTGAACCCACCACCTCCAGTATATGGGGCCGGCACCTACTCCTTGAGCCACAGGCACCGCCCTGAGGTCAGCAGCTCTTTGCTAACCTGATCAGACACAGTACCCCACCTCCACCAAGTAGAGAGGAAAGACAAAAATGCTATAAATCAAACCAAAACAGGCAAACAGAAAACTTTACGGGATAAAATTGGGTGAAAAACCAAATAATAGCGGTGGAAACACTAGCAAAAATGAAGTTCTAGTTATTGACAAAGGCAGTAATGGGAAATTATAATTAAACTAGAAAAATTGAGAATGCGAAAGAATCTGTATGGAAAAGGTTGAAATTAAAAAAACAAAACAACGTCAACAACATCAAAATAAACAAACAAACAAAAAACAACCAAACCAAAAAAAAAAAAAACAAACACACAACCAAAAACAAAGCAGTATGTATATGTTATTGAATATTGTCTGGGCAACACGTGGTCTTCTGGAGTATGAGATGTTAATCACAGTTCTGATACGACTGGAGGCTGCTGATTTCTCAAACCCCAGCAGGTAGACACCCTAAATCTCTCTTCAGGCCACTTAAAAGGCACTTTGAACTTGTAAACTTGCTGAGCAGAAGCTTTCCCAGGAAAGTGCTTGTCGCTGGAATCACTGCTGAAGTGGCTATCCACTTACCCAGTGTGCCAAAACCGGTCTCACTCTGCCCCTGAGGGTTAGGGCTGCAAGGCAGCTCAGACCCCACCCTTAGGCTCCTCTGTCGCTGGGTTACCAGCTCCCACCCGATTCTAGCTCTGCGACCCTGAGGGCGGAGCTTGCAGGGGCAGATCACTTACAATGGCTTCCTGTGACCCACAGCCAAACACTATTAGCTCTGTCTGGCTCAGTGGCTCAGACTGGGGCCCTAGACAATGGCCAAAGTTCTCCGCACTCCCACTCAGGCTCTCACCAAGGCAGTTCAAGTGAGTGCCAAGTCCAAAGACACCAAAACAGTTCACAGGTAAGGCCTTTCCAGTTTGCAGTCTCGCTGCTACTGAACTTACAGTTGTGGGCGGGTTTAGACAGATTGAACACACGCGACCACTTGCCGGTTTTCCACTGTTTTAGTCCTCCTATTGGGGTCCAGAAGTCTGTCGCTGACTCCCTGTATCCTCACAGGGGTGATGATAGGCAGATCCCACCAGCGAGAGGTGCCTGGATTCCTATCTCCCCAGACTCACGGTGCCCAGATGCAAGGAAGCTGTCCCTTGGCCGCCATCTTGCTCTGCCTCTCCTCAACTTTACTTAAAATTTTAAAACTGAAACAGAGTGAATATTTTTCTATTAAGCATACTTTCTTCTTTCTTGTTTTGGTAGGACTTTATTTGGTAGTCCTTTTATTTCCTGGTGGCCTATGAAACCGTTTTATAATAAACTCATAAGAGAATATATAAATGCACCTATGTATTTATTTTTATAGAAAGCTTTTAATATATTGGGTGCTTAATGGAGTCAAGGATTGGCTTGGAAATATTATCCCTAATCTTAGCTGCTTCCCTATAAAACATTTTACTTCATGTTTGCATCTGATGTACAATTTCATGCTAAGAATTACAAAACTGAACTACAGTGAGACCTTTTCACCTGTCAAATTCAAATACTTTGTTGAAATAAACACTCCTATACTGGTTGAGGTTAAAAAAAATTTATTTCATGTTAACCACTGAAAATTTACTAGCTGAGTTGAGATGTATCAAACACCAGATTCCAAAGGGTATACTAACTCCTTAACAATTTTTACATTAAATACACATTGAAATAATATCTTTCAAATATTGGGTTAAGTGAAGTACATTATTAAAATTTATTTTACGTTGGTTGGAGCCTGTGGCTCAAAGGAGTAGGGCACTGACCCCATATGCCGGAGGTGGCAGGTTCAAACCCAGCCCTGGACAAAAAATAAAACTGCAAAAAAAAAAAAAATTATTTTATGTTTTTTTTTTTTTTTTTAAATGTGGCTACTAGGAAAAGGAAAATTATGTTATGTGGCTCATGTTTTTGTAGATGGTATCCCTCCAAGTCTCTGCCAATTTTGGGAGTTTGTGATTCCTATGATTTGTATGATTCAAATGATTGGTACGATCATTCTTGTTCCTGATGTGTGTTCTTGCCTCTCTGTAGATAGAAAGATATCTGTAAACACTTGTGGCTTCCACAATGGCCACCCAAGGCAATTTTATTGGTGACAATGGCAGGAATCATATGACAAGTGCTCAGACTTTAGACTTCAGAGAAATGTCTGGAGCAATTATGTCTCGAACCCTGGGAACTTCTGGTGAAATGTATTACATAAGAGCTTAGCTCTGCATGCGCAGAATCTGGTATTTAAAATAATAGGATGAAGTTTCTTTTAAAAATCAGAATATATAACTTGACTTTTATTCACTGCCTTTCTCAAGCACTTAAAGTTGAATAAAAATCTTTTGACTTTCTATACCATTAAAACATATCCTGAGAAAAGCCTAGAATCACAGTGGTAGACTCTAAATTAGGCAGTAAGATATGTACTTTTAGTCTCTCTAATTACCTACTATTGAAAGTAGGTTGGAACTAAAATAAACAGGCTGCCTTGAAAAGAGAATTACTATGTGCTAGTGCTGCTGGGGAAACTTGATTAAACAATTGAGTTTTGGAATATTTTGCTTTGTCAAAAATCCCAAAGGCATTCTTCCCTTTGGAATTAAATCTTCATTTAGAGTTTCTTTCTTTTTTTTTTAAATTACCAGTTCCATGTGTTTTACAAAATGCCTTTATCGAGCTATTATGACATTTTGTTCATTATGTATTGAACCCTGTCACATCCTATAAAGGAAGTAACTGCCCCTTCATTGCTCCTTGGGAAGCCCAGTGTAAACAGTGCCTTGATTCCATGGGGGAAGAGCTGTGTTTATTATGGAACAGATTTTTGGGAGTTCTGGAAAGAGGTGCACATTTTGTTATTCCTCCAGGGGCTGGGTAGGGGACATGGGAGAAGGGAAAGGGAAGACCAGAGGGCAGAAGGGGTTAGAGGTTGGAATGGGAAGATCATTTAGCACCAGATGTCACTGAGATTCCTAATGCTGGTTTTCTGCCCAGCTCTGCTGGACCTCTTAATCCTGGATCATATGAGTTTTAAATTAGAAGTGCCTTCTAATCTTGTTGCTCAAGAAATATATTCTCTGCTTAGAGTAGGCTAAAGACTAATCTCATTATAAATGGAGGTTGCTAGAATCACAGCATAAATCCATTTCCTAGTTCATGATCCCCAAAATAATCAAGAAGAGGTCATGATCTAATGTCACCTCTTCTAGCGGCAAGGCATGAATAAATTGGACCAAAAAAGAATCAAAGAATCTTGAGCAAGTTCTCATTTCTGGCCCCGACTGGGAGAAGAAGAGAGGGAGAAATGCAACTTAAGCACAATCTCAGAGCTATTATCAAGGCTAGGGCGGGGAAGGTGTTGATGTTAGGGCTGAGGGAAGACAGTTTAACTATCACATTTTGCAATGAAAGTTTAAAAAGACAATTTAAGTATCACCTTTTAAAATGAAAATGCTAAACAGTTTAGCCGAGGCTGTTATCAGGACCACAAGTGACATGTCTTTTTAAAGAGCTGGGGGGAAAAAAGGCACTGTTGCAGAATACTTGGCCCAGAAAAAAAAAAAATCATATACTGACATGGTGACCTTGTTCTGGACACACTAACTGTCAGGGGTCTAAAGACCTCTCCTCCGTCAGCCCTTTAGGCTTTATTATACAGCATACTGAAGGACCAAATGGCCCACTGCAGGTCCTGGAAACCAGCTTCTTGCTTTAAACAAGGGTTTCTACTAAACAACTCTGTGTGATCTAACTACAAGAGAGAGGGATTTCCCATTTTAGTTCTCTGCTGCTTTAGGGGAAGTAACTACTACGTGCCAAGGGCTTTACACCTTCTGCCTTTTAAGTCGCACATTATCTTGTATGGTAGGCCTTATTGGGGGCATCCTGGAAACGAGGACACTGAGATAAAATGACACGTCCAGAGTTGAACACCGAGCACAGCAGTTGGGATTTATTGCCAGGTCTGTCTGACTCCAAAACCATGCTCTTTCCCTCCACAGCATGCTATTCTTATTAAGTTCTTTTCAATATCTAATCAGTATCCTTTCAGCTATAATTTAAGCTCATTATATCAGTGCTTTGTGGAAATGGAGTAGTTATTCTCAATTCTCCATTCAAAACCCTTTCATATATTGGAAGATGGATACCTCAGTCTTTTACTTTTTTTTTTTTATTGAATCATAGCTGTGTACATTAGTGCAATCATGGGGCACCATACACTGGTTTTATAGAGTGACACATTTTCATCACATTGGTTAACATAGCCTTCCTGGCATTTTCTTAGTTATTGTGTTAAGACATTTATATTCTACATTTAGTAAGTTTCACATGTACCCTTGTAAGATGCACCATGGGTGTAATCCCACCAATCACCCTCCTTCCACCCATCCTCCCCCCTCCCTCTCCCACCTCCCCTTCCCCATATTCTTAGGTTATAACTGGGTTATGGCTTTCACATGTTTCATAGTAGGGCTGAGTACATTGGATACTTTTTCTTCCATTCTTGAGATACTTTACTAAGAAGAATATGTTCCAGCTCCAACCATGTAAACATGAAAGAGGTAAAGTCTCCATCTTTCTTTAAGGCTGTGTAACATTCCATGGTGTACATATACTTTTTTCTTATCTGTTGCACAAAGAGCTAAGAAGGAGCAGCCTTCCTGTCCCCCGATAGCTTTGTTTTATGTAACTGACATTTCCTATGTGTCCATGAGTCCTGCTTGCAGTAAACTGGCTGTATGCTGTGCTTCATTCCCTCGTTCTTCCGAAGGATTCAGTGGAGTCCAGATTGTATGCCGTGAGCTAGTTTGGATGCTGGACATCCTGAGAGTCAGATCTGTGCTAAGGAGTGAAGGAAGGAGCACCGGACTCGGTCCCAGCAGGATGGAGAGCGGTTCCTGGGGGAGGCAGCAGCAGAACCAGCATTGGAGGATGAGTAAGAACATCACCAGGCAGATGAGGGGCTCTTGAGAGGCAGGACAGACCAGGGGAACCCATGTGTAAAGTCACAGAAGCTAGTCACCCCCTTCTGGGGAGAGGAGGACGTACTTTGGTATGACCGGAGTCCACAGTGTACACAGAAGGACAGGAGATGATTGAGGGCAAGTGGCAGATCCCAGAGAGTTTGTGTGTTATGTCAGGAGTTCTTACTTCATTTTCAATTTTGAGAGTATAATAGAAAGTATAAAGTATAAATAATAGTTTAATAGACACCCATATCTGTAGTCCTACCACTCAGAATTAAAAACTGTTAGCATCTGACTATATTTTTTCTAGCCTTTTAAAAAAGAAATTGAACATTACAGATAGATTTAAAGCCCCCTTAACCGACATGTCTAGTCTAATCTCTCCTTTTTTTTATACCCTGTCTCTAAGGCAATTATTGTTCACTCGATATTTATCTTCTCGGATCATTTAAAGCACATTTTGCACACATATGCATTATACTATGTAACACATTATGTTGTGTCTTTTTTCTTCCCCTGATCTTTGCTTCTGAGCTCCATCCGTGTTGATAGGTCAAGTGCATTCATTCTAATTGTTGCATAAAATCCCATTTTATGAATACCACACTTAGCGTATCTGTTTCCTACCAACAGGGATGTTGGTTGTTTCCAGTTTTATGTTTTCAAAAGTTATGTTGCAATCAGCATCCTAACCCTTATTTCTCTAGGGCAGCAGTGTCCAGTTCTCTTGATGATGTAAGAGTCATGTTGGAGAGTGGAGGGATTTATCAAGAAAATGAACAATGAAACAAGCCAAAACATATTCTCCAGGCGTTGCCTCTGCAGACAAGTGTGGAGACTCATTTAGAGATCTAGGAATTTTTTTTATGGGTGTGTGTGTGGGGAGGGGTGGTGGAAATAATTTTCAAGTTCTCCAAGTGAGTCTTTTCCTTCCTTCCTTCCTTCCTTCCTTCCTTCCTTCCTTCCTTCCTTCCTTCCTTCCTTCCTTCCTTCCTTCCTTCCTTCCTTCCTTCCTTCCTTCCTCCCTCCCTTCCTCCCTCCCTCCCTTACTCTTTCCTTCCTTCCTTTTTTGAGACAGAGTCTCACTCTGTCATCCTGGGTCAAGTGCTGTGGCATCATAGCTCACAGCAACCTCAAACTCTTGGGCTTGAGTGATCCTCTTGCCTCGGCCTCCTAAGAAGCTGGGATTACAGGTATGTGCCATTACATCCAGCTAATTTTTCTATTTTTAGTAGAGACGGGGTCTTGCTTTTTCTCAGGCTGGCCTTGAACTCCTGAGCTCAGGCAATCTACCCGCCTCAGCCTCCTAGCATGCTAGGATTACAGGAGTGAGCCACAGTGCCCAGCCTTCTAAGTAAGTCTTTTTATTAGAGATTTTGTGAGCTGGGTGTATTGTACGTATACTCTCTCTCTCCTGAGAGAGGTAAGGGTTCACTGTAGGATTTTGTGTCACAAGTGTCACTATGAGGTTTGCATTTAGAAATACTACTTTGGTGACAGTTTGCAAAATACACTGAGCCCCAATTTCATTTGTGAGGCAGTCCTCTTTTTAGGGAACACAAAGTGGAATAAGACATGGTCCTTAAAGTCGGGTAGCTTTATGGCCCCCTGGAGCATTTTACAGAAGTGTGGGCGACTAAGATCCAAAGGCTGGAGGCTTGGTATCTAAATGTGGAGTGTTTCCTGGTCCAGGTTCACAAAGTGGCAGGCCCTAGTTCAGACCCTTCTTACCTTCTGGGCCCGGCTGGTCAGTGTCTGTATCCATGTTACTCTTTGCTCCTCAGAAGCTGATTCTTCCAGTTTTCCCTATCTTTGTTCTTCTTGCAAGTTTCTTTTCTGATGCTTTTGAACAAATTACCCCAAACTTTGTTGCTTAAAACGACAGAAACTTTGTTTCTCTTAGTACCAGAGGCCTGACCTCAAGGGTTGACAGGACCCCTGTCTTCCTGAAGACTCTAGGGATGGATCCTTTCTTGTCTCTTTCCCCTTCTGGTGGCCCCACACGCTCTATGACTTGTGGCGGCATAATTTCAATCTTAGCTTCTGTCTTTATATGGTTCCCCTCAACCCTTGCATCTCTGTCCTTTTCTGTTATAAAACATTTGTCATTTGATTTAGGACTCCACCCTAATCAAGCATGATCTCATCTTAAGATCCTTATTTATTTTAAGATAAAGTCTCACTCTGTCACCCAGGCTAGAGTGCAGCTATGTCATCGTAGCTCATTGCCACCTCAAACTCCTGGTCTCAAGTGATCCTCCTGATTCAACTTCCTGAGTAGCTGAGACTACAGGTGCACACCACCATGCCTGGCTAATTTTTTCTATGTTTAGTAGAGACGAGGTCTTGCTCTTATTCAGGCTGGTCTTGAATTCCTGAGCTCAAGTGATCCTCCTGCCTTGGCCCCCAGAATGTGGGGTTAGAGTTGTGAGGCATGGCTCCTGATTAAGATCCCTAGTTAATTACACTTGCAAAGACCCTTATTCCAATGAATACCAAATCCACAGGTTCTAGGTGGATATATCTTTTGGGGTTATAATTGAACTCAGTACACCCACCAACAAGAAGAAGTGGTGAAAATTAGTTTCTGTAGGGCAGTATAGGAGATAGGAATTTCTGCCTCTTGCTGGCTGGAAGACAAGAAGTGGGGTGGGGGGAGGGAGAGGGTGAAAGCTCGGGGTCTTAGGTGAACAGAGGTGCTAGTAAACACTTTGATGAGAGCTTTGAGGTCCCTCATTACTGGTTTTTGTTCTGCCCTCTTCTCCATTTTTCTGTTGGGCTTTCTCTGCTAATCACGGCTCCTGTAGGTCTTACCTTTGTGCCAAGTCTAGATCTGATTCCATGTGATCCCCATCCACATACAGTCTCCAGGTTTTTTGTTTTATTTCTCAGGAGTCAATCTGATTGGTCACTGACAAGCCAAAGGATAGGTTCTTCCCTGTCATGTTCAACCCTCGATCCAATCATGGCCAATGTCTCATGACATAAAATGGCTG
This sequence comes from Nycticebus coucang, assembly GCF_027406575.1. Classification (NCBI taxonomy): domain Eukaryota; kingdom Metazoa; phylum Chordata; class Mammalia; order Primates; family Lorisidae; genus Nycticebus; species Nycticebus coucang. Next base: position 58,572,393 of record NC_069794.1, on the reverse strand, counting down.
CCTAGCATACTATCGTTGGCTGAAAAATGGATTCCCTAAAGATGTCTGTGTCCTTTACAATCACCAAAATGTGGAAACAGCCTAAATGCCCACCAACCCAGGAATGGATTAACAAACTGTGGTATATGTATACCATGGAATACTATTCAGCTATTAAAAAAAATGGAGACTTTACATCTTTCATATTAACCTGGATGGAAGTGGAAGACATTATTCTTAGTAAAGCATCACGAGAATGGAGGAGCATGAATCCTATGTACTCGATATTGATATGAGGACAATTAATGACAATTAAGGTTATGGGGGGAAGGAAAAACAGAAAGAGGGAAAGAGGGAGGGGGTGGGGCCTTGGTGCGTGCCACACCTTCTGGGGGCACGACATGATTGCAAGAGGGAATTTACCTAACAATTGCAATCAGTGTAACCTGGCTTATTGTACCCTCAATGAATCCCCAACAATAAAAAAAAAAAAAAAAAAAAGAGATGTCTGTGTCTTAATCCCCAGAACCTGTGACTATATTATCTTATATGGCAGAAGGGACTTCGCAGATGTGATTAAGTTAAGAATCTTGTATTAGTTTCTTATGTCTACTATAATGAAGTATCATAAACAGGTTAGCTTCTGGAGGCTAGAATTCTGAGCTCAAGGTGTTGACAGAGTTGGTTCCCTCTGAGGGCTGTGAAGAAGACTCTGTTTAATAGACTCTGTGGAAGCTTCTGGTGGCTTGTTGACAATCTTTGTCATTCCTTGGTTTGTAGGTATATTACCCAAATCTCTGCCTTCATGTTCATATTATGTTTGTGTATGTATGTCTGTGTTCCAAGTTCCTCCTTTAAAAGGACACCAGCCTTCTCTACTCCAGTATGACCCCATTTAACTAATTATGTCTGCAGTGACCCTATTTATAAATAAGGTCATATTCTCAGAGATATTAGGATTTTGGGCCTCAATAAATGAGTTTTGATAGACACAATTCAACTCATAATAGATCTCAGGATGGGGGGATTATTTTGAATTATGCAGGTGGGCCCAATGTAATCACAAGCATACTAATAGAGGCAGGAACATCAAAGGGAGCGGGGAGAAGATGTGATGTAGAAGCAGAGTTTGAAGTTGGGAACTTTGAAGAGGGAGGAAGGAGCCATGAGCCAAGGAATGCAGACAACCTCTAGAAGGTGGAAAAACTGAGAAAACGGATTCTCCCTAGAGCCTCTGGAAGGAATGCAATACTGCCAACATCTTGATTTTAGGACTTCTGATCTCCAGAACTATAAGACTGTAAATTTGTCTTATTTGAAGACACAAAGTTTTGAGGTAATTTTTTAATAGCAGCAATAGAAAAGTCACATATACTTCTTCATGAAGGTTGTAGAGACAGTATGTAGTGGGTAGACACTCCTGAATTTGACCACTATGGGAAGAAAGGTGACACACATACATATATATAATATATATTTTATATTTCCCTATTTTCTGTGAATGTAAAAAAATCAAGATCTGGGACAGCACCTGTGGCTCAAAGGAGTAGGGCGCCGGCCCCATATGCCAGAGGTGGCAGGTTTGAACCCAAGTTTTTTGGCCAAAAACTGAAACAAACAAACATACAAAAAAAAAAAAAATCAAGATCTGTGATAGTTTTAGGAATTTTCTAACTCAGCCCAAAACAATAGGAATAATTTAATTCTTAATAATTCAATAATTCATTTTGATACCAATCCTCTTTTTTTTTTTTTTAGAGCCTAGAAAATGACATTTGGAACCTGGGACATGAGGGCCGATATTAGATATTACAATCATAGGAGAGGAGTCTTAGAGGTCATCCTATCTCAACTCTCTCATTTTACCACAGAGAAAACATACCAAGAGCAAAACAGATTTGTCGAAGGCCACTCAGAAGGCTAATGGTAGAGCCAGGACTAGAATGATGGTCTCCTCACTTGTGTGCCATTGTTCTTTTTATATATACCGCACTTGTAAACCATTGGATAATCTGCTATTTCCACCCCTTCCTATCTCTGGGAAATCACTCCATTTCCTTCTGGATGGGCATGTGGTAACTCTGAAGTCACTCTCCATTCAGAAAGAACTCAGGCAGAGTTGGTCAAACCATTCCAGGCAGCTCAACAGTCAGTTCTGCCCACAAAGCTCTGTGGTATCCTGTGCTTATTCCAAGATTAAGTGCCCATTTCTCACCATATTTCTGCCACTTGAGGCTAATGGAAACTCAACATTCTTTTTGAAGTCAATAGAGGGCTTCTGCTCAGAATAGATTTGAGGGAAATAAAGCAAGGAACTACAGAGAAACAGATCCTGACCTGCCAAGGAGAGGGGCTATTTTAAAGCCAGGAAAGGAGACATTACTCTTGAGTGAAAGAATCCTTTTGAGCCTTTATTATTGCTTCTTAGAAGCAAATTCTTTTATGTTGAGTGTATTGATACAAATTCATTGCCCAAGTTCAGAACTTTTATTTTCAAAGAGCAAAAGTCTTTTCAGTATTTCTATTTCTTCACTGTTAATATCCCACCAGCCTCTCAGAAAAAGGCAATACTCTGAATAGTGACAAAGATATTTTATTTGATTTGGAACCTAAAGAACAGGGCTTGAGTCCTGGCTTTACTGCATACGAGATGTGTGATCACTGGTAAGTGGCTTCACCTCCCCACGTCCAGTTCATTTTCTTAAGTCTAAAATGGCAGTGGGTGGGATCAGTTTCTCAGGGTTGTTCATTGATCTATTCATTTTGATTCATTTGTCTGTTCACCTGGTATATGGCAGGCACTGTGGTAAGTGCTAAGAATGCGAAGTGAGGCATGATCCCTGCTCTCATGGAGCTTATACCATAGCAAGGGGGACTATCCTAGTTCATTTTGTGCTGTTATAACACCTCAAACTAGGCAATTTATGATGAACAGAAATTTATTGGCCTATGTTCTTGAGGCTGGGAAATCTAAAATCAAGAGTTTGCTATCTGGGGAGGGATGTCTTGCTGTGTCATCCCATGCTGGAAGGGCAAAAAGAGGGAGAGAGAGCAAGAGATCAAACTCAAGCCTCAAGCCCTCTTATAATTGGCATTCATCTACTCCCAACTTCACCTAAACACCTCCCATTAGGACCCACCGTCCAACTCTGCTGTGTTGGGGATTAAGTTTCCAACACATCCTTGTGGGGGACACATTCAAACCCACATCAGAGTCAATTAAGGAATCACATTAATGAATATGCAATTCCAAACTGAGTGAATGCCCTAAGGATCGAGAGCACAGCTCTATGAGAGGGTACAACAAGGGATCTGACCTGCATGGAAAGGTGGAGAGAGGCTAGAGTGGGAAAATGATTTAGGGAAGCATTCCCTGAAGAAAAAGAAGTTTGAACTTATGTCAGATAAATATCATATTTAAGAGTGAGATTAATGTGTTCCTAACCGAAGAAACAGCATGTGCAAAGTCCCTGGGGTGGGGAGATACATGGTGCATTTCAGTTAAGGGACTGAAGAAAATGTCAGTTTGACTGGAACTGAGAGAGCAAAGGGAGAGCGGTATGAGGGGAAGGTGGAAAAGCAGGTGGTGGACAGACCAGGCAGGGATTTGCAGGCCACAGCAAGAATGTTGGCATTTATCCTCATATATGTAGCAGTATGTGTAATGTCTAGAAATGAAGAGGGATGGAGAGAAGTCAGAATTCTGTGTTGCGAGAACAAATTAGGGAACATTGCTGTAGTCAAGGCAAGAGCTGACAATATGTTGAACCAGGTTGGCAGCAGTGGAGAGGGTGAGGATGAGATGCATTTGTGGTCTCTCCCTTGTCTATTTAGGAGGGAGTTAGATGGAGGGGCAGATAGATGAGACTGCTTCCTTGGTTTCTGATGGGTGGGACTGGATGGGTGATTGTGGCACTATCTGACATGGAGAGCCACAGAGAGGAACCCAGTTTGGAGGTTGGGGTAAGAAGAAGAATCTAAGTTCAGTCTTCGGCATGTTGAATTTAAGAACATTGGAGACATCCAAGAGGTGATGTTGTGCTGGCTGGTGGGAATGTGGGTCTCAGCCTTAGAAGGGAGGTTTTGACCTGGAGATGTGAATTTGAGAGTCAGGCGAAGGTTTTTGAACTCAAGAGTGTGGATGAGATTGCTCAGGGAGGAAGTGTGGATTCAGAAGAAATGACCAGAGAGTTAGAAGTCAGAACCTCCTAGTTTAGCCAATTTTATCTCTGAACATTACCGGGAACTACTCTAACATATTTATATGTATGTAACTCATCACCCCTATATTCAAGATAAGGAAACTGATGCAGACAGCTCATGTAACTTGCCCAAAGTCATAGAATAAGTAATTTGAGGGCATATTGCCACAGCTCCTGAATCCTCAGTCATTCCTGTCTGCTGCTCCCGCCTCGTTATGTAGGTAGAGGTCATTGCTAACTTTGTTGAGAGCCATTTAGGCTGCATGATTTAGGAGGAAACCAGACCGTAATCCCCCCAAGGCCTTCAATCTTTTGCTTCCTGCTTCAGCCTCCTTTTTTGTGTGCTTGAGACCCTTCCAAATCTGCTAACTCATATATAAAAGCTTTGAGACTTTCCTCCACTTGGGAAAATACTGGTTGCTTCTTGAGCCCTGTTAAGACACAGGGGACATTGTAAGGCAGATTTAGGTACCATGTAGATATGTGACCCTCTGTTCCAATTCGCCTGTGATTGTCTGAGTTTATGCTTATGCCAGCATTATTTGGAATAGTTTTCCTTTTCACTCTCAACAGTGTTTCAGTTTGGATGGCTGGCCAGAAGGGCCATGGCCTCAGGGGGGGTTAGGAGGGAAGTAAAGAAAAGACAGTTCTCATAGGGGGTTAAGGAACTGGAAGTCCAGTGAGGTGGACAAATGACTCTGGAGGAAATCCAAGAACAAGAGAGTCAGTCGGAGAGGAGGTTGTGACTTTGAAGATGAGACACTTTCTACTAATGACAAAGTCCCTGTGTGAGCCTGAGCGTAGGTGGTAGAGGTGAGTATGGGAGGATGCAGGGACTTAGGTCAGAGACCTGATAGATGGATGCTGCACACAGATGTGTTGATGCAGTGCGAGGGAAGTCCAAAGTTGTGAGGAGTAAAGGAAATGATGTTTCGAGAAATTCTGTGAGCCCTTGATGCAGAGCCTTTAGCAGAAGGGGACCTGTCTTTTTGTGCTGCTATCCAGGGCTTTTGTTTGCTTTGGGAAAACCAAAGCTGATTCTACCCTCCTTCATTCTAGATTCCAAGGAAGTGTGCTACTGTAATGTGGACGTCACTTTTCCTATGGCCCCTCTCAGCGTCCTGAAGGTGTCACATGATCTGTCACTCATAGGCTCATGTGACAAAATATAGGGAGGACTTATCTCATCCTAAGCAATAAAGAGAACTAAGAATCGGAGTAGAAGAGCCCATACCTTAGATTTTGTGTGCATTCCTGGTAAACGTAGACTAAAACCACTCAGCATTTGTTCATAAGACTAAATCCATATGGGCAGAAACAGCTCAGGGCTCCCACACAACTGGAGAGACTAAGCTGTGGTGTCTGTCCTCATAATCATGCGGATTTATTGTCTTCCCCAGAACTTGTCTCTCTCTGATAGAAGGAGGGTCCAAAGGCTCATCAGTCACAGGGCAACAGATGCTGTGTGAAGTTATGAGGACAATATGGGCAGCCATGGTCATGGTCAGCCATTGGTGAAAATTCAAGGCAGTAAAACATACTAAACCTCTGTCGAGCAAGGAGGTTGTTCAGACTCTGTTGTTTGAGAAGGCTCCTTTCACTTGGAAAATAAAGCAAACTATTCATTGTCTCCATTTCTACACTTCTTCTTCAGCTAAATTCTGATGGCTCTTTTTGTAAGCTTTGTGTGTCTAACCAGAGCACTGTTGCTGACTCCCAACTACTGGCCTCTTACAGGACTCCTCTGAGTGGCAATGAGGTGATGTGCTTTATGAGCTCATGGAAAAGAGTCTAATAGTAATAAAGTTTTCATAGCAACTTAATACTGAGCCCATGGTAGATAGTCTATTGTAATAAAGTCTTCATAGCAACTTAAAGCATTACAGATGGTAACTTCATTTCTCAGTTAAGGAACCAGGTGCAGAGAAGGCCAGTGACTAAAATTAGATCATACGAGTCAGTGGCTGGGTTTGGTGCTGAAGTGTAGTTGTCATCTAACGGCAATGGTATTTCACTGTTTTTCATGATTTACTTAATTATTCCTTATATCCTATCATCACTAACACCACCATCACCAAATCTGCATATTATAGTACAAGAAACTGATTAAAAAGTTAAATCAATTTTGCCATAACTGGCAGATGATGGGATTTGAACCTGAGCTGAAGAACAGGCATGCTGAACTGTCTTGCACCAGGAGTTGTTCTGCCTCTTGTACTGTGTCCTGTCTCCTTGTACTAGTTCACTGCCAATTCACAACAGGTGAATGTGTTGAGAGTTACAAGTATCTGCAAGATAAGGAAAAGTGGTAGAAATCGATGGGCCATGAATATAGGAATAATGTGAGGTTTCTGTCCAGATTGCTACAGGGCAGCGGCACCCTCTTACTGCGTGTGGGCATCTTCTACACGAAAGTCAAGGTTGTGCTATGTCATATCCTTTTTTTTTTTTATTGTTAAATCATAGCTGTGTACATTAGTGCAATCGCCTGTGCCCATTCTAAGATGCACCATAGATGTGGCCCCACCCATTACCCTCCCTCCACCAAAACCTCCCCCCTCCCTTCCCCTTCCTTGGCCCTTTCCCCATAGTCTTGTGCTATAGTTGGGTTTTAGTCTTCATGTGAAAGCTATAATTTAGTTTCATAGTAGGACTGAGTACACTGGATACTTTTTCTTCCATTCCTGAGATACTTTGTTAAGAAGAATATGTTCCAGCTCCATCCATGTAAACATGAAAGAGGTAAAGTCTCCATCTTTCTTTAAGGCTGCATAGTATTCCATGGTATACATGTACCACAATTTGCTAGTCCATTCGTGGGTCGATGGGCACTTGGGCTTCTTCCATGACTTAGTGATTATGAATTGGGCTGCAATAAACATTCTGGTACAGATGTCTTTGTTATATTGTGACTTTTGGTCTTCTGGGTATAAACCTAGTAAAGGAATTATAGGATCGAATGGCAGGTCTATTTTTAGGTCTCTAAGTGTTCTCCAAACATCCTTCCAGAAGGAACGTATTAGTGTGCATTCCCACCAGCAGTGTAGAAGTGTGCCCTTTCCTCCACATCCACGCCAACATTTCTGGTTTTGGGATTTTGTTTATGTGGGCTACTCTTACTGGGGTTAGGTGATATCTCAGAGTAGTTTTGATTTGCATTTCTCTGATGATTAAGGATGATGAGCTTTTTTTCATGTGTTTGTAGATCTTGCGTCAGTCTTCTTTAGAGAAGTTTCTCTTCAAGTCCCTTGCCCACCCTGAGATGGGGTCACGTGTTCTTTTCTTGTTAATACATTTGAGTTCTCTGTGGATTCTGGTTATTAGACCTTTATCGGAGGTATAACCTGCAAATATTTTCTCCCATTCTGAGGGCTGTCTGCTTGCTTTACTCACTATGTTCTTGGCTGTGCAGAAGGTTTTTAGTTTGATCAGGTCCCAGTAGTGTATTTTTGATACTGCTTCAATTGCCTGGGGAGTCCTCCTCATAAAATATTCACCCAGGCCGATTCCTTCAAGAGTTTTCCCTTCACTTTCTTCAAGTATTTTTATAGTTTCATGTCTTAAGTTTAAATCTTTGATCCAGTGAGAGTCTATCTTAGTTAATGGTGAAAGGTGTGGGTCCAGTTTCAATCTTCTACAGGTTGCCAGCCAGTTTACCCAGCACCATTTGTTAATTAGGGAATCTTTTTCCCACTGAATGTTTTTAATTGAACTGTCAAAGATCAAATAACGGTAAGTAGCTGGATCCATCTCTTGGTTCTCTATTCTGTTCCAGACATCTACTTCTCTGCTTTTGTGCCATTACCATGCTGTTTTGATAACTATGGATTTATAGTACAGTCTCAGGTCTGGTAGACTGATTCCTCCTGCTTTGTTTTTATTGCTGAGTAATGTTTTGGTTATTCGAGGTTTTTTCTGATTCCATACAAAACGAAGTATTATTTTTTCAAGATCTTTAAAGTATGACAATGAAGCTTTAATAGGAATTGCATTAAAATTATATATTGTGGGCAAATCGTTCTGTGGTTGTGCCCATGTGCTTGGTATTTAGAAATAAATCTTTCTCTTATTAATCTACCATAACCGATCCTCAAAACCAGATTGCTCTCCTGGAAGGCTGCAGCGGAAGGATTGAAACCTGGACACCAGCCAGCACGTGAGGCTTCCATCCAGAAGGAGAGTTAAAGGACAAAAATTCAGCAAGTAACCTGGTGGATTTGAGCTGCACTAAGAAAGAAGGTTGTAGAATGCACGTCAACCCCACTGAGGTGAGCTGCGACCACAAGGATACAAACAAAAGCTGAGACTTCAATCCAAAGTATCTATTTCACTAGGGTGGAACAGAAACCAGCTGAAAACAAGACAGAACCACTTAGCCCCACCACACCAGACAGGGCCCCAGTTTCTCAGGCCACAACACTGTACAGGCCCTCGACAAAGCCCCAGGGGAAAAAATCAGACGGAGTAAAACAACCATGGGGCGGAATCAGCGGAAAAACTCTGGTAACATGAATAACCAGAATAGATCAACCCCCCCAAGGAAAGATAGGGCAGATGCAGTTGACGATCCCATTAATAAACAACTGGCTGAGATGTCAGAAATTGAATTCAGAATTTGGATTGTAGACAAGATTAAGAAAATAGAATTAGGAATTCGAGGAGAAATTCAAAAGTTGTCTCAAGAATTTAACGAATTTAAAGACAAAAACACCAAAGACTTAGACACACTGAAACAAGAATTTGCAGCCCTCAAAGATATGAAAAATACAGTAGAATCCCTCAACCCAAATAAGACATCCCCCAGACACATCATAATCAATTTCACTGAAGTTAATAGGAAGGAGAAAATTCTGAAAGCTGCCAGACGAAAGAAAACCATTATCTACAAGGGAAAGAATATCAGAATAACTGCAGATCTCTCTGCTGAAACTTTTCAAGCTAGAAGAGGATGGTCATCGACTTTTAATCTCCTAAAACAAAACAACTTTCAACCCAGGATCCTGTACCCAGCTAAACTGAGCTTCATTTATGACGGAGAAATTAAATACTTCAACGACATTCACATGTTGAAGAAATTTGCCACAACTAAACCAGCTCTCCAGGACATTCTTAGACCTATCCTCCATAAAGACCAGCGTAATTCTCCACCACAAAAGTAAACCCACCCAAAAAATTTTTGATCAAATTCCAACTTCCACAGTTGAAAAAGGATTAAAAATGTCCACCGGTCTCTCGAAAGGCTTATCAATACTCTCAATTAATGTGAATGGTTTAAATTGTCCTCTAAAGAGGCATAGATTGGCGGACTGGATACAAAAAATCAAGCCAGATATCTGCTGCATCCAAGAATCGCATCTTACATTAAAAGACAGATATAGACTCAAGGTGAAGGGATGGTCATCTATATTCCAGGCAAATGGAAAGCAGAAAAAAGCAGGTGTTGCAATCCTGTTCGCAGACGCAATAGACTTTAAACCAACCAAAATAATTAAGGATAAGGATGGACACTTCATATTTGTTAAAGGTAATACTCAATATGATAAGATCTCAATTATTAATATTTATGCACCCAACCACAATGCACCTCAATTCATAGGAGAAACTCTAACAGACATGAGCAACTAGATTTCCTCCACTTCCATAGTAGTTGGAGATTTTAACACCCCTTTAGCAGTCCTGGATAGATCCTCCAAAAAGAAGCTAAGCAAAGAAATTTTAGATTTAAACTCAACCATTCAACATCTGGACTTAACAGACATCTACAGAACATTTCATCCCCAAAAAACTGAATACACATTCTTCTCATCAGCCAATGGAACATACTCCAAAATCAACCACATCCTAGGCCACAAATCTAACCTCAGCAAATTTAAAAAAAATAGAAATTATTCCTTGCATCTTCTCAGACCATCATGGAATAAAAGTTGAACTAAATAACAACAGGAACCTACATACCCATACAAAAACATGGAAGCTAAACAACCTTATGCTGAAGAATACATGGGTTATAGATGAGATTAAGAAGGAAATCACCATATTTTTGGAACAAAACAACAATCAAGACACGAATTACCAGAACCTCTGGGATACTGCAAAGGCAGTCCTAAGAGGGAAATTTATTTCTTTTTCTTTTTCTTTTTTTTTTTTTTTATTAAATCATAGCTATGTACATCAATATGATCATGGGGCACCATACACTTGTTTCATAGAATATTTGACACATTTTCATCTCATTAGTTGACATAGCCCTCCTGGCATTTTCCTAGTTACTTTGCCAAGACATTTACATTCCACATTTGCCAAGGCTCACATATACCCTTGTAAGATGCACCCCTGGTGTAATCCCACCAATCCCCTTCCCTCTACCCACCTCCCCCCTCCCTCCCCTCCCTTTCCCCCTTCCTCCTATTCTTAGGTTATAACTGGGTTATAGCTTTCATGTGAAAACCCTAAATTAGTTTCATAGTAGGACTGAGTACATTGGGTACTTTTTCTTCCATTCTTGAGATACTTTACTAAGAAGAATATGTTCCAGCTCCATCCATGTAAACATGAAAGAGGTAAAGTCTCCATCTTTCTTTAAGGCTGCATAATATTCCATGGTGTACATGTACCACAATTTATAATCCATTCGAGGATCGATGGGCACTTGGGTTTCTTCCATGACTTAGCAATTATGAATTGAGCTGCAATAAACATTCTGGTACAAATATCTTTGTTATGATGTGCTTTTTGGTCTTCTGGGTATATGCTCAGTAGAGGGATTACAGGATTGAACGGCAGATCTATTTTTAGATCTCTAAGTGTTCTCCATATCTCTTTCCAAAAGGAATGTATTAATTTGCATTTCCACCAGCAGTGCAAAAGTGTTCCCTTTTCTCCACATCCGCGCCAACATCTCTGGTCTTGGGATTTTGTGATATAGGCTAGTCTCACTGGAGTTAGATCTCAAAGTAGGTTTGATTTGCATTTCTCTGATGATTAAAGATGATGAGCATCTTTTCATATGTCTGAAGGCCGTGCGCCTGTCTTCTTCAGAGAAGTTTCTCTTCAAATCCCTTGCCCAGCCTGCGATGGGATCCCTTGTTCTAGTCTTGCTAATGCGTTTGAGTTCTCTGTGGATTCTGGTTATTAAACCTTTGTCAGAGATGTAACCTGCAAATATCTTCTCCCATTCTGAGGGCTGTCTGCTTGCTTTACTTACTGTGTTCTTGGCTGTGCAGAAGCTTTTTAATTTGATCAAGTCCCAGTAGTGTATTTTTGAAGCTGCTTCAATTGCCCGGGGGGGTCCTCCTCATAAAATACTCACCCAGCCCGATTTCTTCAAGGGTTTTCCCTGCACTCTCTTCTAGTATTTTTATAGTTTCATGTTTTAAGTTTAAATCTTTTATCCAGTGAGAGTCTATCTTAGTTAATGGTGAAGGTGTGGGTCCACTTTCAGTCTTCTACAGGTTGCCAGCCAGTTCACCCAGCACCATTTGTTAAACAGGGAATCTTTTCCCCACTGAATGTTTTTAATTGGCTTATCAAAGATTAAATAACATTAAGTAGTTGGATCCATCTCTTGGTTCTCTATTCTTTTCCAGACATCTACTTCTCTGTTTTTGTGCCAATACCATGCTGTTTTGATCACTATGGATTTGTAGTATAGTCTGAGGTCTGGTAGCGTAATTCCTCCTGCTTTGTTTTTATTTCTGAGTAATGTCTTGGCTATTCGAGTTTTTTTCTGATTCCATATAAAATGAAGTATTGTTTTTTCAAGATCTTTAAAGTATGACAGTGGAGCTTTAATAGGGATTGCCTTGAAATTATATATTTCTTTGGGTAGTATAGACATTTTAACAATATTGATTCTTCCCAGCCATGAGCATGGTATGTTTTTCCATTTGTTAATATTTTCAGCCATTTCTTTTCTTAGAGTTCTATAGTTCTCTTTATAGAGATCTTTCACGTCCTTTGTTAGATAAATTCCCAAATATTTCATCTTCTTTGGTACTACTGTGAATGGGATAGAGTCCTTAACTGTTTTTTCAACTTGACTGTTGTTGGTATATATAAAGGCTACCGATTTATGAATGTTGATTTTGTAACCTGAGATACTGCTGTATTCCTTGATCACTTCTAAAAGTTTTGTAGTAGAGTCCCTAGTGTTTTCCAGATATACTATCATATCATCTGTGAAGAGCGAAAGTTTGATCTCTTCTGACCCTATACGGATACCCTTGATTGCCTTTTCTTTCCTAATTGCAGTGGCTAAAACTTCCATTACAATGTTAAAAAGCAATGGAGACAATGGGCAGCCTTGTCTGGTTCCTGATCTCAGTGGAAATGATTCCAATTTAACTCCATTCAATATGATATTGGCTGTGGGTTTGCTGTAGATGGCCTCTTTCAGTTTAAGAAATGTCCCTTCTATACCGATTTTCTTAAGTGTTCTGATCATGAAGGGATGCTGGATATTATCAAAAGCTTTTTCTGCATCGATTGAGAGAATCATATGGTCTTTGTTTTTTAATTTGTTTATGTGCTGGATTATATTTATAGATTTACGTATATTGAACCAGCCTTGAGATCCTGGGATAAAACCGACTTGGTCATGATGTATAATTTGTTTGATGTGTTGCTGGATTCTGTTTGTTAGGATCTTGTTGAGTATTTTTGCATCTATATTCATTAGTGATATTGGTCTATAATTTTCTTTTCTTGTTGGGTCTTTTCCTGGTTTGGGGATCATGGTGATGTTTGCTTCATAGAACGTGTTGGGTAGTCTTCCTTCTTCTTCTACCTTTTGGACAGGTTGAGTAATATAGGTACTAATTCCTCTTTAAAGGTTTGGTAGAATTCAGATGTGAAACCATCTGGTCCTGGTCTTTTCTTTTTAGGGAGGTTTTGTATGGTTGATGCTATTTCCGAACTTGATATGGGCCTGTTCAACATTTCCACTTGATTCTGGCTAAGTCTTGGAAGGTGACGTGCTTCCAAGTATTGATCAATTTCCTTCAGATTTTCATATTTATGAGAATAAAGTTTCTTGTAAAATTCATTAAGGATTTTTTGGATTTCTGAGGAGTCTGTTGTTATTTCATCTTTTTTGTTTCTGATTAATGAGATTAGAGATTTTACTCTTTTTTTCCTGATTAGGTTGGCCAAAGGTTCATCTATTTTATTGAGCTTTTTGAAAAACCAGCTTTTTGATTTATTGATCTGTTGTATTATTCTTTTGTTTTCAGTTTCATTTAATTCTGCTCTAATTTTGGTTATTTCTTTTCTTCTACTGGGTTTGGGGTTGGAATGTTCTTCCTTTTCCAGTTGCTTGAGATGTCCTATTAAGTTGTTAACTTCCTCTCTTTCCATTCTCTTGAGGAAGGCTTGCAGTGCTATAAATTTCCCTCTTAGAACTGTCTTTGCACTGTCCCAGAGGTTCTGATAGTTCGTGTCTTCATTGTTGTTTTGTTCCAAAAAATTGGCGATTTCTTTCTTAATCTCATCTCTGATCCAGCTATCATTCAGCATAAGGTTATTTAACTTCCATGGTTTTGTATGAGTATGCAGATTCCTGCTGTTACTCAGTTCAAGTTTTATTCCATGGTGGTCCGAGAAGATGCATGGAATAATTTCTATTCCTTTAAATTTACTGAGGTTAGACTTGTAACCTAAGATGTGGTCGATTTTGGAGTAAGTTCCATGGGCTGATGAGAAGTATGTGTATTCAGTTTTGTTGGGATGAAATGTTCTGTAGATGTCTGCTAAATCCAAATGTTGGATGGTTAGGTTTAAATCTAAGATTTCTTTGCTCAGCTTCTTGTTGGAGGATTGATCCAACACTGCCAAAGGAGTGTTGAAATCTCCGACAATTATGGAGCTGGAGGAAATCAAGTTGCTCATGTCTGTTAGAGTTTCTCTTATAAATTGTGTTGCCTTCTGGTTGGGTGCATAGATATTAATAATTGAGATCTCATCATATTGAATATTACCCTTAACAAATATGAAGTTACCATTCTTGTCCTTCCTTACTTTTGTTGGTTTAAAGCCTATTGTGCAAATAAAATTGCAACACCTGCTTTTTTCTGATTAACATTTGCCTGAAATATGGACGACTATCCTTTCACCCTGAGTCTGTATTTGTCTTTTAAGTTAAGATGTGACTCTTGTATGCAACAAATATCTGGCCTGAGTTTTTGTATCTAATCAGCTAACCTATGCCTCTTTAGAAGACAGTTTAAGCCTTTCGCATTAATGGGGAATATTGATAAGTCTGGTGAAGTTTTGGATATCGAGTTTTTCAAAAGTCCAGTGGGCATTTTTAATCCTTTCGCCAGTGTGGAAATTGGAGTTTGATCTGAAGTTTCTGAGTGAGTTTACTTCTGTGGTATAGAATTGGGTTGATCATTATGGAGGATAGGTCTGAGAATATCCTGAAGAGCTGATTTGGTTATGGCAAATTTCTTCAACATATGAATGTCATTAAAGTATTTGATTTCTCCATCATAAATGAAACTCAGTTTAGCTGGATACAAGATCCGGGGTTGAAAGTTATTTTGCTTTTGGAGATTAAAAGTTGGTGACCACCCTCTTCTGGCTTGAAAAGTTTCAGCAGAGAGATCTGCAGTCATTCTAATTTTCTTGCCTTTGAAGTTAATGGTTTTCTTTCTCCTGGCAGGTTTGAGGATTTTCTCCTTCATATTAACTTTAGTAAAGTTAACTATGATATGCCTGGGGGACGTCTTATTGGGGTTGAGTCATGCTGGGGTTCTGAAGCTGTCCACTATCTGAATTTCAGAATCTCTAGGCATGTCTGGAAAATTCTCTTTCATAATTTCATGCAGAAGGGCCTCTGTGCCCAGCGAGGCCACTTCATCTGTTTCTGGAACCCCTATGATTCGGATATTCGCCTTCTTGGAATTATCCCAGAGCTCTCGGAGAGAATGATCCATTTTTTGCTCTCCATTTCTCTTCCTCTTTGAGAGTTTGGGAGCGTTCATAGGCTTTATCTTCGATGTCAGAAATCCTTTCTTCCGCTTGCTCCATTCTGTTGCTGAGGGATCTACTGTGTTTCTCAGATCTTTGAGGGATGCAACTTCTTGTCTCAATGTGTCGAATTCTTTGGTCATTTGGTCTTTGAATCCGTTGAATTCTTGAGGTAACTTTTGGAATTCTAATTCAATCTTATTTGCTATCCAGATTCTGAATTCAATTTCTGACATCTCAGCTATTTGTTTGGGCATGGTGTCTTGTGCTGTTTGTACCCCATTGATCCTTGGGGGAGTTGATCTACTCTGATTATTTATATTGCCAGAGTTTTTCTGTTGATTTCACCTCATGATTGTTTTTCACCATTGCCTCTGGCTGTCCTCAGAGTTGGGGAGGTGTCTGTCCAAAATTAGACCCCAGCGGGATTACTCTATTGTTGCTGGATCTTTGTAGGGAGTGACCCTGTGTAGTTCCTCTGGGGCTGCTCTAGCTAGGGAGTTCTGGTTGTGGAAGCAGCTCCGGTTTGTGACACACCCGGATCCAGCAACAGGGCTGGGGGTGGAGCGCATGGTTCTGGGAGTGCCAGGCACCCAGTGACTTTGGCACAGAGAGCCCAAGGCTCCAGCCGTCTCTGGCCAGGAGAAGATCTCTGCACAGAGGCAGGGAGGGCTCCAAAGAGCTTGCAGCTACCAGAGTCCCTGTCTAGATGAACGGGTTAGTGTGGAAGCTGGGAGGACACAGGAAGGAGGATGCAGGGTTGCATGGCTCCTGCAGTTCCTGGTCAGGGAATGTGGAGGCCTGCTGGGTGTGGGTCACCAGTCGAGGGTCACTGCACAGCTTTTATGGAGGTCTGGGCGGCACCAAGCCCAGGAGTTTGAGGTTGCTATGAGCTGTGATGTCACAGCACTCTACCCAGGGCGACAGCCCAAGGCTCCAGTGTGCCAAAACTGTCTCACTCTGCCCCTAAGGATTAAGGCTGTAAGGCAGCTCAGCCCCCACCTTTAGGCTGCTCAGTCAGTAGGTTACTTTGACCTGCCCAATCCTTGCTCTGAGACCCTGAGGGCAGAGCTTGCCGGGGCAGTTCTTTCACAATGGCTTCCTGCGCCCAGCTCAGTGGCTCAGTCTGGGGCCCCAGACAATGCCCGAAGTTCTCCACACTCCTGCTCAAGCTCTCCCCAAGGCAGTTCAACTGAGTGCCAAGTCCAAGAACACCGAAACAGTTCACAGGTAAGGCCTTTCCGGTTTGCAGTGTCAGTGCTGCTTGTACTTACGGTTGTCGGCGTGATTAGGTCAATCGAACACACGCAACCACTTGCCAGTTTTCCACTGTTTTTGTCCTCCTCTTGGGGTCCAAAAGTCCCTTGCTGGCTCCCTGTATCCTCAAAGGGATGATTATAGGCAGATCCCACCGGCCAGATATGCCTGGAGTCTTGTCTCCCTAGAGTCGCTGTTCCCAGTTGCAGGGAAGCTGTTACTCGGCCGCCATCTTTTGCTATGTCATATTCTGACATGGCCACTCTGCTGGGGCCTGTGAGGTTAATATGGCCTCCTCCCAGAATGCATAGTCTTGTCTGTAGGGTGAGATTATTCCTAGTTTCTATTATTTAGAAAGAGAGATCCTTAGTCAGGAGCCAAACCACAAGGATAGAGAGATCACGTATCTGTGATACGTCAATCTGTGGACTGATTCTGCAGAACAACAGCCCCAGGGATTGTGCCCTTGTATGGTGGATGTGGGGATGATGGCGCTCATGCCCCAGTGATGGAGGGATAGGAAGAAGGCCAGCAGAAGAGGCATAAGAGGGATGACCTAGATTCCTCAATTTTTGATGTATTTTGTGCTTTTCTATTTTGTTACTCACAGCTATTAGTAAATATTTCTTGATTATTTCAGCCCAGAGCCAGCTGTGCCATCATGAATAAGGAGAGAAGCTAACACCTGGGTTAACTATAACGTGATAGCATGGGAGCTGCCACCACCTCCTTGAAAGAAACACAGGATTTGGCTAGACAGTGCTAGAAGAAGGTGCATTTCCCTATAGAGAGCTTCAATGTCCCAATAAGCTCTCTCTTCAGAACAGTCACCTCAAGGGTCACACCTGGATGTTTGGAATTTTGTGTTTCTGAAATGGCAGCTAAGCCATGTACCTCCTGCTGCTTGGTATGTTGTGTTTTCAGAGGAATTAGCTGCCCTGAAGCTGTAAGGGTAGAACTATGCCATGATCAACAAAATCCCAAGGATGCCCACGAAACACACAGCTTTCCATCACTGCTGCCATCAGAGAGACTTATTGCAGAGAGAGATTTAAAAAAATGTAATTACTTTCCTATACAACTTCATAATGATACTAAAAAAAAATTGAAGTAGAAAAAAATTCACCCACTCCAGCAAATCAAACTGTTTTAACTTTTTCATATTTTTATGTTATGCTCACAGAGAAGATAAAATTTAGGGTGTTTGCATGTATGAGTTATTTTGAATTTTTCTCCTCTACTATGAGCTTTTCTCTATTTGTTTAATATCTCCACTTTTTTCTTTTTCTTTTTTTTCTCTAATATGCTCTAGATTTTTTGGAGTAATCCTGCCTTCATTTATTTCTGATCTTCAAATCATTAAATGTGTAACAATGTGATTTAGTTGTATGCCTTTATAAGATGATAGACATAAATTCATTCATTAGAAAGTAATTCTTTGCCACACAGTTATATATTTTTTATTCATTTTCCCATTTTTCTGCACAGCTTTTGTAATTATACACATAATGCAGTGACTCTTGAATGGGGAGAATGATTTTGTCTTACAGGGAACATTTGGCTGTGTCTGGAGACATTTTGGCCTGTCACAACTTGGGAATGATGCCCCTACTATCTAATGGGTGTCATCCAGGGGTGCTGCTGAATGCCCTGCAAGGCCCAGGCCAGCGCCTGCCGCAGGGAATTATCTGCTCTCAACATCAATATCGCTGAGGCTGAGAGACCCCTCTGTAATGTACAATGGTGGCTTCATGTCCCATGAACAGATCCCTATTTTGCTTAAGTATCTCCTTTACCCCTGTTGGATGTTAGCTAGCTCCCAGTTTTTCAGCGCTATGGAGAGTTCATATTTTGAGCTTCGTTTTGCTTTGAGATTGCAGTGAATTATTCCAAGGGGGGGTTGCTGGTCACCACTTGGCTCCTCTGGGGTTGGAAATGGTCCTCAGAACAGGTTCTATGATTTTACTACAAAAAGCTCAGGTTGTTCATAGTCCCAGTTACTGAAATCTAGATAAGTAAACTCCTAGGCAGCAGGGATTCAGTGGAGCAGGCGTGGAACTGGGAGGAAAAGCAAAAGCTGGAAGACAGAATCCTGGGAGCAGTGGGATGCAGGGATTTGGATAGTGGAATGGATTCAAACTGTTTCCAAATCATCCTCTGAGGTTAGTCAGTTACTGGGCCTGCCGCACCTAACTGGCAGCGTCGCAGCTGGATCCACACTCGCCATCCACCTTGTGTGCTGAATTTCTTTCTCAGCACTCAGTGCTGTCTTCCATGCTATCTATTTTACTTATTTGCCCTGTTTATTGCTGTCTCCCCTTCCATGAGGGCAGGCCTTTGTGTATTTTGTACACTGCTGTTTTTCAGCACCTGGACAGCACCTGGATCATGGCGGGCTTCATCAAAGCCTGTTTGGTAAATGAATAGATGGATCGCTCACGAACACATGAGAGAGTTTTGCTTTTAGAACCCTGGCTCAGTGGGTAGGGTGCTGGGCCCATATACCAGAGGGTGGTGCATTCAAACCTGGCCCCAGCCAAACTGCAACAAAAAATAGCTGGGTGTTGTGGTGGTGCCTACAGTCCCAACTACTCGGGAGGCTGAGGCGAGAGAATTGCCTAAGCCCAGGAGTTGGAGGTTGCCGTGAGCTGTAAGCACTCTACCAAGGGCGACAGAGTGTGACTCTGTCTCAAAAAAAAAAAAAAAAAAAAAAAAACCCAGAAGAACATCACCCCACCCATAGCTCTCAGATCTATTTATTTTTTTCCTTCACTCTTAGAGAAAAAAGAATCCAGAGAGAGTGAGAGGCACGGGGAGCGCCTGGTGACAGTGTGCCACTCTCAGCAGGCAGTGAGGAGAGGCTGCAGAGGCTGATGTAGATGAGAACAGCTGTGGGTTGGTGGGTGTGTCCCCTCATTCCTCTGTTCTGGGAACTGCACCCGGTGTCCTAAGGGCCAGCCTGGGGCTTTCTTGTCATGTCCTTTTGGACACAATGGGGTTTCGTTGAAGCCCCATCTAAAGACACCAGTCACATTGGCCAGCTGTCTTCTGCCCTTCTTGGGTTCATACCTCCAACTCATTATGGGCTGGATTCCAGGAACCCTCAAACCAGACACCTGTGGCCTCAGTGCACAGGCAAGACCCCTTCTAAATGTTCACAGTTACATTCAATCTGATGTTCCTGAAATTGAGTATATTCTCTTCTCATTTATCTCCAATGAACCTCTAAGCACCAATAGCCACATCTTTATGAAAACATCACCACCACCAGGTAGAGAGGGGTGCTGGGAGCGGGGCGAGGAGAGCTCATCTGGAACCAGTCAGGTGAATGGCAACAGCCCTACCTCGGGCCTCTGCAGCCTTGTGGCAGGCAGCTCTGGGGGTCAGCGCTATGTTTCCGCATCACTCAAGGCAGGTGAGCTGGCTTCACATCTTGCTGGCTGCCTCTGCAGCTGCGACACTGATCAGGTGGTCCTGCCTGCCTTGGCTTGGCAGCTTAGGTTCTTGAGAAGCAGGTGACAGGGGCAATCATCTGCACTTGGCAAAGCAAGCCCAAACACACTCTGAAAGGCACAGCTGGGCCAGGCTCGGTGACTTCATTCATTAGTCAATCTCAAGGCTGTCAACCTTGGCCATAAGGGCAGGCCCAGCCGGGGAAGCTGTGTTTTCAATAATTCAATCCATTTCCACAAATATCAGAGAGCCAGGGCTATGTATGCTGCGGAGGAAGCAAGAATGAGAAGGGGGGCAGCACCTGTGGCTCAAAGGAGTAGGGCGCCGTCCCCATATGCCGGAGGTGGCGGGTTCAAGCCCAGCCCCGGCCAAAAACTGCAAAAAAAAAAAAAAAAAAAAGAATGAGAAGGGGACAACTCCGCCTCCAGGACCTTAACTTCTAGCTTCTCTAAGAGGTACGAGAGAGAGAACAAAGGCTAGCTGGGGCTCAGAGTGGGAGGAGGGAAGATCTGGTTGGAAAATCAGGACGAATGTCATGAGGAAGAACCCTAGAACGTAGACAGAATTTTCCCTCCTTTCCTGGGCCTTTCTTTCCACCTCCTTATCTTCCTTTCCTACATCCTTCCCTGTGACAAACAGAATAATCCTCTTCCCAAAGTGTCCAGGTCTTAATTTCTGAAACCGGTGAATACATTTCCTTATATGGCAAAAGAAATTTTGCAGATGCCATTAAGGGTCTTGAAATGGGGAGATTAACCTGGATTATCCAGATGGGCCTTAAATATAATACCAAGTGTTGTTATAAGAGGGAGGATGAAGGGTCAGAGTTAGAAAGAAGCTTGAGGATACCCCACTGCTGGCTTTGGAGATGGAGGATGGGGCCAAAGGCCAAGGATTACAGGCAGACTTTAGAAGATGAAAAAGGCAAGAAAATAGATTATTTCCTGAGAGCCTCCAGAAGGAACTCAGCCCTGGTGACCCACTGTGGACCTCTGATCTCTAGAACTGTGAGCAAATGAATTTGTGTTATCTAAGCTGTTAAATTTTGATAATTTGCTACAGCAGCAATAGGAAATAAATATACTCATTTTCTCTTTCTCTTCCTTTCTGCCTCCTTCCATCTATCTCACTTCCCTTCCTTTCTTTTGTTCCTACTCATCTCCTCTCTCCTTTCATTCTCTTTCCTTCTTGTTTCCCTTTTCTTCTTTTGCTTCCCTCCCTCCCTCCCTTCCTTCTTTCAATTATAAAAATACTAAATACTCATTTTGTAGATTTCATTTTTATTTTTTTTTATTGTTCGGGATTCATTGAGGGTACAATAAGCCAGGTTACAATGATTGCAATTGTTAGGCAATGTCCATCTTGCAATCATGTCTTGCCCCCATAAAGTGTGACACACACCAAAGCCCCACCCCCTCCCTCTGTCCCTCTTTCTGCTTTTCCTCCCCCCCATAACCTTAATTGTCATTAATTGTCCTCATATCAAAATTGAGTACATAGGATTCATGCTTCTCCATTCTTCTGATGCTTTATTAAGAATAATGTCTTCGGCGAGAGGCGGAGCAAGATGGCAGCCGAGTAACAGCTTCCTTGCATCTGGGCACCGTGACTCTGGGGAGATAGGACTCCAGCCATCTCTGGCTGGTGGGATCTGCCTATCATCACCCCTGAGAGGATACAGGGAGTCAGCGAGAGACTTCTGGACCCCAAGAGGAGGACTAAAACAGTGGAAAACCAGCAAGTGGTCTCATGTGTTCAATCCGTCTAAACCCACCCGCAACAGTAAGTTCAGTAGCAGCAAGACTGCAAACTGGAAAGGCCTTACCTGTGAACTGCTTTGGTGTCTTTGGACTTGGCACTCAGCTGAACTGCCTTGGGGAGAGCCTGAGTGGGAGTGCGGAGAACTTTGGCCTTTGTCTAGGGCCCCAGTCTGAGCCGCTGAGCCAGACGGAGCTAGTAGTGTTTGGCTCTGGGTCACAGGCAGCCACTGTGAGCGAACTGCCCCAGCAAGCTCCGCCCTCAGGGTTGCAGAGCTAGATTTGGGTGGGAGCTGGTAACCCAGTGACCAAGTAGCCTAAGGGCGGGGTCTGAGCCGCCTTGCAGCTCTAACCCTCGGGGGCAGAGGGAGACCAGTTTTGGCACTCAGGGTAAGTGGATAGCCACTTCAGCAGTGACTCCAGCGACAAGCACTTCCCTGGGAAAGCTTCTGCTCAGCAAGTGAACAAGTTCAAAGTGCCTTTTAAGTGGGCTGAAGAGAGATTTAGGGTGTCTACCTGCTGGGGTTTGAGAAACTAGCAGCCTCCAGTCATATCAGAACTGTGATTAACATGTCATCCCCAGAAGACCACGTGTTGCCCAGACAATATTCAATGAAATATACATACTGCTTGGTTTTTGGTTGTGTTTTTTTTTTTTTGTTTTGTTTGGTCGTTTTTTTTGTTTATTTTGATGTAGTTGATTGTTGTTTTGTTTTTTAAGTTCAACCTTTTCCATACAGATCCTTTTTCTTTCTCAATTTTTCTAGTTTAATTATAATTTCCCATTGCTGCCTATTTCGATAATTAGAACTTCATTTTTGTTAGTGTTTCTACCGCTATTATTTGTTTTTTCCAGCCAATTTTATCCTGTAAAGTTTTCTGTTTGTTTGTTTTGGTTTGATTTATAGCATTTTTGTCTTTCCTCTCTACTTGGTGGAGGTGGGGTACTGTGTCTGATCAGGTTAGCAAAGAGCTACTGACCTCAAGGGAACCACCTAACTGGGCACCCCCAGAAGGTGTTTTTTTTTTTAAGGTTGTATCAAAGTACCCTACTGTACACCTATACAGCTCTGTCTCCCTCTTTCTGTGCCTCTCTTCTTTTTGTCAATATTCCTTTTACCCACCCCCTCTCCTTTCCCTATTTTTCTTTTTTTTTTCTCATCACTCGGTTCTCCTTTCTTTCATCCCTTTTTTGCTCTTCAACCTTCTCACCCTTCTGGTCCTGTAACCCTTAGTCCACAGGAACAAGAACTTAAAGAGCAAGAGGAAGTGAAAGGAAAATTAGGGCAAGGAAACAGATAAAAGAAATCCCTCATGAGGAAGAATCAGCAGAAAACTCCAGGCAACATGAAGAACCAGTCCAGAACAACCCCGCCAAAGGACCATGAGGTAGCTACTGCAGAGGATTCCACCTATACAGAAATGTTAGGAATGACAGAAAGGGAATTGAGAATACACATGTTGAAAACAATGAAAGAAATGATGGAAACAATGAAGGAAATTGCTAATAAAGTGGAAATTAACCAAAAGGAAATTCAAAAACAATCAAATAAGAGATGAACGATATGAAGAATATAAAAAGATATAGCAGAGCTGAAGGAAATGAAACAGTCAATCAGGGAACTTAAAGATGCAATTGAAAGTATCAGCAACAGGTTAGACCATGCAGAAGAAAGAATTTCAGAGGTAGAAGACAAAGTTTTTGAGATAACTCAGATAGTAAAAGAGGCAGAAAAGAAGAGAGAGAAAGCAGAACGTTCAATGTCAGAATTATGGGACTTTATGAAGCGTTCCAACATACGAGTTATGGGAATCCAAGAAGTGGAGGAAGAATGCCCCAGAGGAATGGAAGCCATACTAGAGAATATTATAAAAGAAAATTTCCCAAATATCACCAAAGAGTCTGACACACTGCTTTCAGAGGGATATCGGACCCCAGGTCGCCTCAACTCTAACTGAGCTTCTCCAAGACACATTGTGATGAACCTGTCCAAAGTCAAGACAAAAGAAAAGATTCTGCAAGCTGCCAGGAGTAAGCGCCAGTTGACCTACAGAGGCAAATCCATCAGAGTGACCGCAGACTTCTCTAATGAAACTTTCCAAGGAAGAAGACAATGGTCATCTACCTTTAATCTACTTAAACAGAACAATTTCCAGCCCAGAATTCTGTACCCTGCTAAGCTAAGCTTAAAAATTGACAGAGAAATCAAATCATTTACAGATATACAAACATTGAGGAAATTCGCCACAACAAGACCAGCTCCACAGGAAATACTTCAACCTGTTCCGCACACTGACCACCACAATGGATCAGCAGCAAAGTAAGAACTCAGAAATTGAAGGACAGAACCTAACCTCCACACTGATGCAAAAGATAAAACTAAGCAATGGACTCTCACAAAATAAGACGAATAGAATACTACCACACTTATCAATTATCTCAATAAATGTTAATGGCTTGAATTCCCCACTGAAGAGACATAGATTGGTTGACTGGATTAAAAAACACAAGCCATCCATTTGCTGTCTGCAAGAAACACACCTGGCTTCAAAAGACAAATTAAAGCTCCGAGTCAAGGGTTGGAAGACAATTTTTCAGGCAAATGGAATTCAGAAGAAAAGAGGAGTTGCA
Organism: Nycticebus coucang; assembly: GCF_027406575.1. Taxonomy (NCBI): domain Eukaryota; kingdom Metazoa; phylum Chordata; class Mammalia; order Primates; family Lorisidae; genus Nycticebus; species Nycticebus coucang. Next base: position 58,548,145 of record NC_069794.1, on the reverse strand, counting down.
ATCTTATTTTCAGATACATGTGGATTGAAAGCAACTAAAGTCAAAAAAGATAAAGATGGTCACTTTATCTTGGTCAAGGGAAAAATACAACAAGAAGACATTTCAATTCTAAATATTTATGCACCCAATTTAAATGCTCCCAGATTCTTGAAACAGACCTTACTCAGTCTGAGAAATATGATATCTGATAATACCATCATAACAGGGGACCTTAACACTCCTCTTACAGAGTTGGACACATCCTCTAAACAGAAATTAAACAAAGATATAAGAGATTTAAATGAGACCCTAGAACAACTGTCCTTGATAGACGCCTATAGAACACTCCACCCCAAAGATAATGAATATACATTCTTCTCATCACCCCATGGAACATTCTCCAAAATTGATCATATCCTGGGACACAAAACAAATATCAACGGAATCAAAAGAATTGAAATTTTACCTTGTATCTTCTCAGACAATAAGGCACTAAAGGTGGAACTCCACTCTAACAAAAACGTTCGACCCCACCCAAAGGCATGGAAATTAAACAATCTTCTGTTGAGTAACAGATGGGTGCAGAAAGAAATAAAACAGGAAATCATTAACTTCCTTGAGCATAACAACAATGAAGACACAAGTTACCAAAACCTCTAGGATACTGCAAATGCAGTTTTGAGAGGAAAATTCAATGCTTTAGATGCCTACATTCGAAAAACAGAAAGAGAGCACATCAACAATCTCACAAGAGACCTTATGGAATTGGAAAAGGAAGAACAATCTAAGCCTAAACTCAGTAGAAGAAAAGAAATATCCAAAATCAAATCAGAGATCAATGAAATTGAAAAGGAAAGAATCATTCAGAAAATTAATGAAACAAGAAGTTGGTTTTTTGAAAAAATAAATAAAATAGATAAACCATTGGCCAGACTAACGAGGAATAGAAAACGAAAATCTCTAGTAACCTCAATCAGAAATGATAAAGGGGAAATAACAACTGATTCCACAGAGATACAAGAGATCATCTCTGAATACTACCAGAAACGCTATGCCCAGAAATTTGACAATGTGAAAGAAATGGATCAATATTTGGAATCACACCCTCTCCCTAGACTCAGCCATGAAGAAATAGAGCTCCTGAACAGACGAATTTCAAGCACTGAGATCAAAGAAACAATAAAAAATTTTCCAACCAAAAAAATGCGCTGGTCCAGATGGCTTCACTCCAGAATTCTATCAAACCTTCAAGGAAGAGCTTATTCCTGTACTGCAGAAATTATTCCAAAAAATTGAGGAAGAAGGAATCTTCCCCAACACATTCTATGAAGCAAACATCACCCTGATACCAAAATCAGGAAAAGACCCAAACAAAAAGGAGAATTTCAGACAAATCTCACTCATGAACATAGACGCAAAAATTCTCAACAAAATCCTAGCCAATAGATTACAGCTTATCATCAAAAAAGTCATTCATCATGATCAAGTAGGCTTCATCCCAGGGATGCAAGGCTGGTTTAACATACGCAAGTCTATAAACATTATCCACCATATTAACAGAGGCAAAAATAAAGATCACATGATCCTCTCAATAGATGCAGAAAAAGCATTTGATAAAATCCAGCATCCTTTTCTAATTAGAACACTGAAGAGTATAGGCATAGGTGGCACATTTCTAAAACTGATTGAAGCTATCTATGAGAAACCCACAGCCAATATTTTACTGAGTGGAGTAAAACTGAAAGCTTTTCCTCTTAGAACTGGAACCAGACAAGGTTGTCCTCTGTCACCTTTACTATTCAACGTAGTGCTGGAAGTTCTAGCCAATACAATTAGGCAAGACAAGGAAATAAAGGGAATCCAAATGGGAGCAGAGGAGGTCAAACTCTCCCTCTTTGCTGATGACACGATCTTATACTTAGAGAACCCCAAAGACTCAAACACAAGACTCCTAGAAGTCATCAAAAAATACAGTAATGTTTCAGGATATAAAATCAATGTCCACAAGTCAGTAGCCTTTGTGTACACCAATAACAGTCAAGATGAGAAGCTAATTAAGGACACAACTCCCTTCACCATAGTTTCAAAGAAAATGAAATACCTAGGAATATACCTAACAAAGGAGGTGAAGGACCTCTATAAAGAAAACTATGAAATCCTCAGAAAGGAAATAGCAGAGGATATTAAGAAACGGAAGAACATACCATGCTCATGGATGGGAAGAATCAACATTGTTCAAATGTCTATACTTCCCAAAAGAATCTACCTATTCAATACCATTCCTATCAAAATACCAACATCGTACTTTCAAGATCTGGAAAAAATGATTCTGCCTTTTGTATGGAACCGGAAAAAACCCCGTATAGCTAAGGCAGTTCTCTGTAACAAAAGTAAACCTGGGGGCATCAGCATACCAGATTTTAGTCTGTACTACAAAGCCATAGTGCTCAAGACTGCATAGTACTGGCACAAAAACAGAGACATAGACACTTGGAATCAAATTGAAAACCAAGAAATGAAACTAACATTTTACAACCACCTAATCTTTGATAAACCAAACAAGAACATACCTTGGGGGAAAGACTCCCTATTCAATAAATGGTGTTGGGAGAACTGGATGTCTACATGTAAAAGACTGAAACTGGACCGACACCTTTCCCCACTCACAAAAATTGATTCAAGATGGATAAAGGACTTAAATTTAAGGCATGAAACAATAAAAATCCTCAAAGAAAGCATAGGAAAAACACGGGAAGATACTGGCCTGCGGAAAGACTTCATGAAGAAGACTGCCACGGCAATCGCAACAACAACAAAAATAAACAAATGGGACCTCATTAAACTGAAAAGCTTCTGTACAGCTAAGAGACAATAACCAAAGAGACAACCTACAGAATGGGAAAGGATATTTGCATATTTTCAATCACACAAAAGCTTGATAACTAGGATCTATAGAGAACTCAAATTAATCCACATGAAAAAAGCCAACAATCCCATATATCAATGGGCAAGAGACATGAATAGAAATTTCTCTAAAGACGACAGACAAATGGCTAACAAACACATGAGAAAATGTTCATCATCTCTATATATTAGAGAAATGCAAATCAAAACAACCTTGAGATATCATCTAATCCCAGTGAGAATTGCCCACATCACAAAATCTCAAAACTGCAGATGCTGGCGTGGATGTGGAGAGAAGGGAACACTTTTACACTGCTGGTGGGACTGCAAACTAGTACAACCTTTCTGGAAGGAAGTATGGAGAAACTTGAAAGCACTCAAGCTAGACCTCCCATCTGACTTGTGGACATTGATTTTATATCCTGAAACATTACTGTATTTTTTGATGACTTCTAGGAGTCTTGTGGTTGAGTCTTTGGGGTCCTCTAAGTATAAGATCGTGTCATCAGCAAAGAGGGAGAGTTTGACCTCCTCTGCTCCCATTTGGATTCCCTTTATTTCCTTGTCTTGCCTAATTGTATTGGCTAGAACTTCCAGCACTACGTTGAATAGTAAAGGTGACAGAGGACAACCTTGTCTGGTTCCAGTTCTAAGAGGAAAAGCTTTCAGTTTTACTCCACTCAGTAAAATATTGGCTGTGGGTTTCTCATAGATAGCTTCAATCAGTTTTAGAAATGTGCCACCTATGCCTATACTCTTCAGTGTTCTAATTAAAAAAGGATGCTGGATTTTATCAAATGCTTTTTCTGCATCTATTGAGAGGATCATGTGATCTTTATTTTTGCCTCTGTTAATATGGTGGATAACTTTTATGGACTTGCGTATGGTAAACCAGCCTTGCATCCCTGAGATGAAGCCTACTTGATCATGATGAATGACTTTTTTGATGATAAGCTGTAATCTACTGGCTAGGATTTTGTTGAGAATTTTTGCATCTATACTCATGAGTGAGATTGGTCTGAAATTCTCCTTTTTGTTTGGGTCCTTTCCTGGTTTTGGTATCAGGATGATGTTTGCTTCATAGAATGTGTTGGGGAAGATTTCTTCTTCCTCAATTTTTTGGAATAATTTCTGCAATACAGGAATAAGCTCTTCCTTGAAGGTTTGATAGAATTCTGGAGTGAATTCATCTGGGCCAGGGCATTTTTTTGGTTGGAAAATTTTTTATTGTTTCTTTGATCTCAGTGCTTGAAATTCTTCTGTTCAGGAGCTCTATTTCTTCATGGCTGAGTCTAGGGATAGGGTGTGATTCCAAATATTGATCCATTTCCTTCACATTGTCAAATTTCTGGGCATAGCGTTTCTGGTAGTATTCAGAGATGATCTCTTGTATCTCTGTGGGATCAGTTGTTATTTCCCCTTTATGATTTCTGGTTGAGGTTATTAGAGATTTTACTTTTCTATTCCTTGTTAGTCTGGCCAATGGTTTGTCTATTTTATTTATTTTTTCAAAAAACGAACTCCTTGTTTCATTAATTTGCTGAATGATTTGTTTTCAATTTCATTGATCTCTGATTTGATTTTGGATATTTCTTTTCTTCTACTGAGTTTAGGCTTAGATTGTTCTTCTTTTTCCAAATCCATAAGATGGCTTGTGAGATTGTTGATGCACTCTCTTTCTCTTTTTCGAATATAGGCATCTAGAGCGATGAATTTTCCTCTCAAAACTGCTTTTGCAGTATTCCACAGGTTTTGGTAGCTTGTGTCTTCATTGTTGTTATGCTCAAGGAAGTTAATGATTTCCTGTTTTATTTCTTCCTGCACCCATCTGTTATTCAACAGAAGATTGTTTAATTTCCATGCCTTTGGGTGGGGTCGAGTGTTTTTGTTAGAGTTGAGTTCCACCTTTAGCGCCTTATGGTCTGAGAAGGTACAAGGTAAAATTTCAATTCTTTTGATTCTGTTGAGATTTGTTTTGTGTCCCAGGATGTGATCAATTTTGGAGAATGTTCCATGGGGTGATGAGAAGAATGTATATTCTTTATCTTTGGGATGGAGTGTTCTATATACATCTATGAAGCACAGTTGTTCTAGGGTCTCATTTAAATCTCTGATATCTTGGTTTAATTTCTGTTTAGAGGATCTGTCCAGCTCTGTAAGAGGAGTGTTAAAGTCCCCTGTTATTATGGTATTATCAGTTATCATATTGCTCAGACTGAGTAAGGTCTGTTTCAAGAATCTGAGAGCATTTAAATTGGGTGCATAAATATTTAGAATTGAAATGTCTTCTTGTTGTATTTTTCCCTTGACCAAGATAAAGTGACCATCTTTATCTTTTTTGACTTTAGTTGCTTTCAATCCACATGTATCTGAAAATAAGATTGCAACTCCTCTTTTCTTCTGAATTCCATTTGCCTGAAAAATTGTGTTCGAACCCTTGACTCGGAGCTTTAATTTGTCTTTTGAAGCCAGGTGTGTTTCTTGCAGACAGCAAATGGATGGCTTGTGTTTTTTCATCCAGTCAACCAATCTATGTCTCTTCAGTGGGGAATTCAAGCCATTAACATTTATTGAGATAATTGATAAGTGTGGTAGTATTCTATTCGTCTTATTTTGTGAGAGTCCATTGCTTAGTTTTATCTTTCGCATCAGTGTGGAGGTTAGGTTCTGTCCTTTAATTTCTGAGTTCTTACTTTGCTGCTGATCCATTGTGGTGGTCAGTGTGCGGAACAGGTTGAAGTATTTCCTGTAGAGCTGGTCCTGTTGTGGTGAATTTCCTCAATGTTTGTATGTCCGTAAGTTATTTGATTTCTCCGTCAATTTTTAAGCTTAGCTTAGGAGGGTACAGAATTCTGGGCTGGAAATTATTCTGTTTAAGTAGATTAAAGGTAGGTGACCATTGTCTTCTTCCTTGGAAAATTTCATTAGAGAAGCTGCTGTCACTCTGATGGATTTGCCCCTGTAGGTCAAGTGGCGCTTACTCCTGGTAGCTTGCAGAATCTTTTCTTTTGTCTTGACTTTGGACAGGTTCATCACAATGTGTCTTGGAGAAGTTTGGTTAGATTTGAGTCAACCTGGGGTTCGATAACCCTCTGAAAGCAGTGTGTCAGACTCTTTGGTGATATTTGGGCAATTTTCTTTTTTAATATTCTCTAGTATGGCTTCCATTCCTCTGGGTCATTCTTCTTCCCCTTGTGGGATTCCTATAACTCATATGTTGGAATGGTTCATAAAGTCCCATAATTCTGACAGTGAACGTTCTGCTTTTTCTCTCTTCTTTTCTGCCTCTTTTATTATCTGAGTTATCTCAAAAACTTTGTCTTCTACCTCTGAAATTCTTTCTTCTGCATGGTCTAACCTGTTGCTGATACTTTCCATTGCATCTTTAAGTTACCTAATTGACTGTTTCAGTTTCTTCAGCTCTGCTATATCCTTTTTATATTCTTCATATCGTTCATCTCTTATTTGATTCTGTTTTTCAATTTCCTTTTGGTTATTTTCCACTTTATTAGCAGTTTCCTTTATTGTTTCCATCATTTCTTTCATTGTTTTGAACATGTGTATTCTAAATTCCCTTTCTGTCATTCCTAACATTTCTTTACAGGTGGAATCCTCTGCAGTAGCTACCTCATGGTCCCTTGGCGGGGTTGTTCTGGACTGGTTCTTCATGTTTCCTGGAGTTTTCTGCTGATTCTTCCTCATGAGTGATTTCTTTTATCTGTTTCCTTGCTCTAATTTTCCTTTCACTTCCTCTTGCTCTTTAAGTTCTCGTGCCTATGGACTAAGGGTTAGATGAGTCCTTTTGGTAGAGGACCAGAAGGGTGAGAAGGTTGAAGAGCAAGAAAGGGATGAAAGAAAGGAGGACCGAGTGGAAAAAAAAAATAGAGAAAGGAGAGGGGATGGGTAAAAGGAATATTGAAAAAAAGAAGAGAGGCACAGAAATAGGGAGCCAGAGCAATATAGGTGTACAGTAGGGTACTTTGACACAACCTTAAAAAAAACCCCACCTTCTTTGGGTGCCCAGTTGGGTGGTTCCCTTGAGGTCAGCAGCTCTTTGCTAACCTGATCAGACACAGTACCCCACCTACACCAAGTAGTGTGGAAAGACAAAATTGCTATAAATCAAACCAAAACAAGCAAACAGAAAACTTTATGGGATAATATTGGGTGAAAAACCAAATAATAGCAGTAGAAACACTAACAAAAATGAAGTTCTAGTTATTGAAAATGGCAGCAATGGGAAATTATAATTAAACTAGAAAAATTGAGAAAGAAAATAGATCTGTATGGAAAAGGTTGAAATTAAAAAACAAAACAACATCAACAACATCAAAATAAACAAAAAAACAACCAAACCAAAACAAACAAAAAAAAAACACAACCAAAAACAAAGCAGTGTGTATATGTTGTTGAATATTGTCTGGGCAACACGTGGTCTTCTGGGGTATGGGATGTTAATCACAGTTCTGATACGACTGGAGGCTGCTGAGTTCTCAAACCCCAGCAGGTAGACACCCTAAATCTCTCTTCAGCCCACTTAAAAGGCACTTTGAACTTGTAAACTTGCTGAGCAGAAGCTTTCCCAGGAAAGTGCTTGTCGCTGGAATCACTGCTGAAGTGGCTATCCACTTACCCAGTGTGCCAAAACTGGTCTTACTCTGCCCCTGAGGGTTAGGGCTACAAGTCAGCTCAGACCCCACCCTTAGGCTATTTGGTGTTGGGTTACCAGCTCCCACCCTATTCTAGCTCTGCGACCCTGAGGGCGGAGCTTGCAGGGGCAGATCACTCACAATGGCTCCCTGTGGCCTACAGCCAAACACTATTAGCTCCGTCTGGCTCAGCAGCTCAGACCGGGGCCCTAGACAACTGCCAAAGTTCTCCATGTTCCCGCTCAGGCTCTCCCCAAGGCAGCTCAACTGAGTGCCAAGTCCAAAGACACCAGAATAGTTCACAGGTAAGGCCTTTCTGGTTTGCAGTGTCGCTGCTACTGAACTTACAGTTGTGGGCGGGTTTAGACCGATTGAACACACGCAACCACTTGCCAGTTTTCCACTGTTTTAGTCCTCCTCTTGGGGTCCAGAAGTCTCTCGCTGACTCTCTGTATCCTCACAGGGGTGATGATAGGCAGATCCCACCAGCCAGAGATGCCTGGAGACCTATCTCCCTGGACTCACGGTGCCCAGATGCAAGGAAGCTGTTACTCGGCCGCCGTCTTCTAATGTAATCCCATTTTGTAGATTTCAAACAATACACAAGTGCAATAGAATAAAGAAAGAAAGAAGGATCCTTCTTGTGGTTCTGCCTCCCACCTTGGTGAGAGACAGTGGTTCAGCACGAACTGCCCGGGGTCACATCCTGGCTCTGTCACCTACTGCCTGCATAAGGTTAGGCAAGTCCTTGATCTTTCTTTGCCTTTTTTTTTTTTCATCTTTAAAGTGGGGGTAAAGATGCAAGCAGTGTACCCTAATTCTTTGTACCCTCAACGCATCCCAAAAATAAAAAAAATAAAGTGGGGAAAAGGTTAGCATCTCACAGTACTTAGAAGGTTAGCTGTAGGATCACTCACTGCCCAGCAGCCCTTATTATATCTTTCTGCATCTCATTCTAGTCCACTCAAACACTTACAGATCTATTTGTATGAACAAGATAGATGGACTTGTTTTTACTAAGATGGTATGATATCATACAAATTATTCTGCAACTTGGATGAGATTATTTTAGGAAGGGTTAGGGAAGATGACTCTGGGACGGTAGCAAAGGTCTAGGTATGGTGGTGCTGGAGTGGAGACACATTGATGGGAGAATGTTCAGAAGAGTCAATAGAACAGTTTGATGAGAGAGAGAGGCTGCAAAGATTGATTAGAGCCAGACCACAACAGACATTGACTGACTAGGAGAGAAGGGGTGCCCTGAAGATTTCTGACCAAGGAGTAAAGGGTTACAAGGAGGGAGAGTTGCTCCTTAGGGAGGCTGCTGTGATAGCAGAGCAGGTCAGGGTCCTGGACCATGAAAGGCAAGAACACCCCAGCAGCATGCAATAAGAGGGGACAGGGGAAGGGAAGGGAGGGTAGCTTTAGAGAGAACGTGACTGTCATTTCCTAAACTGTTGATTGGAAGGGAGGAGAGAGAATTCAGTGTGGCTTTAAGATGCTGAGTACTTGTTGCTGGTGATGGACTTGTGGGTGTCAAACTTGACTTCTTTTGTCACTGCCAACATACAATGAACATGATACTGTCAGCGAGTTCTGCCTCCTTGTGCTCTCAGGATTCTTCATAGTCACCCCTCCCTACTTACTCTTTAGGACTGGTTTGGGCATCCTGTCTTCTAAGAAGGCTTCCAGATGCCCTCCAGGCCAGGGGAGTTGAGGGTTTCCCTCTTAAGTGGTTCTCTTCTAACACTCGCAACATACTCTCTTTCTCCACACACATTGTTTTACAATTGCCTAATTTTAAGTCTGTCTCTTCCACTAGATTCTGAAGGTCTTGAGGTCTTGATTTTAATAATTTTTGTATTCTCAGCGTTCAGCCCACTGCCTGGCATCTTGTCCACACATGTTTATGTTGAAGGAAAGTCTGGATGCCATTTAGAATGTGTTTGAGTAGAACATCCCTGTGGGAGTGTCTATGAGACAACTAGAAATACGGGTTCTGGACAGAAGTCAGAGGTGCAGAGACAGATTGTGAGTCTTCGGCAAAGAGGTGAAGCAATGAGTGTGGCTGGAAAGGAGGAACAAGGGGAGTCCTCTAATGCAGGGAGTGAGCAAGGGACACCCGGGAAAGCCATCAACAGTGGTTAGTCACAAAGTTGGGGGTCACCCAGGTCGGCGAAATAACTGGAAAATGAAGAGATTTGGAAGGTGAAGACAGTCATTAGGATCCAATACTTTGTGGACACTGGGGGATGAGGAGTGAGAACAGGCCAAGGATCGCTCCTGAGTTTGGTGCTATGAGGCAGGTGGCCAGCTGAGAAGGGATGAAAGATGACTCAGTGATGAGGCGGTGGGCCCTCTTTCATTGTTCTAAGAAGGGAGGGAAAAGGAGGGGTATGAAAAGAGGGCTTGAGCAGCTAGTGGGGCGACGTAACCTGACTGATGGAAGGTGATGGCCACGTCTTGAAAATGGCTGAGCACAGACTCTGGGATGAGCTGAAGCTGGAATGAGGATGAGGGATGAAAACATCAGAGTGAGCTGGCAACCGGAGCTTCTGAGCAGTCCCAGAGCAGGGCTCTGGGGCACGGGGCACACATCCCTCGTGCCCTACCCAGCTTCCCAGAGCCACGTCCATCTTCACTAGAACCATCGCGTTCCTCCTGATTGGCCTGCAAGGAAAAAGAATGTTTGAGAGAAAATGTGTGTGGGCCCCTTGATTCCGAAACAGCCTTACAATCCCTGATTCCTGAGGGCATCCAAAGACCTCTAAGGGCAAGGTCAGCCCATCTGTCATGTGCCCTCGCCCATGTTTGAGTCTGGAGGATTCTGAGTACAGTCTGTACCCATGGATTCAACCAACCACAGGTCAAAAATATTAGGAAAAGAAATTTCACAGTTATAGAAAGTAAAACTTTGAATTTGGTTTCTGCAGAGTGCTACTGGGAATCTGTACAAAGGCATTGTGTGAAGTATGATACGTAATCTATAGATGATTTAAAGTAGAGGATAGGCCAGGTATGGTGGTTCACACCTATAATCCCAGCACTCCGGGAGGACAAGGTGGGAGGATTGCCGGAGCTCAGTATTTTGAGACTAGCCTGAGCGAGAGCGAGACCCGTCTCTACTAAAAACAGAAAAATTAGCTGGGTGTTGTGGTGAGTTCCTGTAATCCCAGCTACTTGGGAGACTAAGGCAGGAGGATCACATAAACCCAGGAGTTTGAAGTTGCTGTAAGCTAGGCTGAGGCCACAACACTCTAGCCTGGGCAATGGAGTGAGACTGTCTGTCTCAAAACAAAATGTAGAGGATATATGTAGGCTGCATGCAAACAATGAGCCATTTTACCTAAGGGACTTGAGCATCTGTGGATACGGGGGTCTTGGAGCAATCCCCCAAGGGCACTGAGGGGTAGCTGGATGTGGGCTTATCCTTGTGTCTTGTGTGTAAGTGTCTATAGTTTCTTGCTCCTCTTTCTCTTTCTTTTACCATTTGCCAGTGAAGTGATTCTAAGTGTGGTCCGACTCTGCCCGCCTGGGCCTGCCTGTTTGAGAGGCACACACAGTGCAACACCCTGATCTGGGCTGCTGAAAGGAGATGGCCTTTGTCCATTGCTAACAGCCGTCAGAGCAAGCTGCTTCCTCTTCGGGGATTCAGTAGTGGGTATCTGGGGGCCTTGCGGAGCTTACAAACATCTGCCTCTAAGATGCACGTCTAGTTAGCTGATTAACCAGTATGGGTTAGCAAAGCATATACATTTTTATCTCCCTCATGGAGGAAGCTGGGTCATTGACTTTAGGCTATAAATGCTGTCCATGGTTACATCACCAGGAGTTACAAATGCCCACGAGTGCCAAGAGGCAGCCGGGCAGCAGCTCTCTGACATTTACACTACCCCAGTGCTTCTCAGGCCTGGAGCTCCTTCTCACTCTGAGTTGTATTTTTATGTTTTTTCCTTTCATGCTTTTTTAATTCCTCTGGGCAGGTGCTAAGCCATAAGCATATTTGTGGAAGCTTTTGTTTGGGAGGGAGGCTGGAGTGGGGAGGAGGGTCTGCTCCATGGCTGGGCAGTCTTTGCTCCCAGGGCTCATGACCCTGCTTTCTTTATGGGGCCCTCCTTTCTGCTCTTCCCAGAGCCTGGCCTTGGCCCAAGCCTGCTGTGCACTTGACTGCCAGAAGTGCAGACCCTTGTGGGATGGGATGATAATAGCTTCAGTTTAAAAATGTGCTTCCTTCCCCAAGTACAGGTGTTTTAGATAAAGCCTCTACCTTTAATTTTTCCTATTCTTGCCTTCCTTAGGGATTCTTTGCATTTCACAGAAGGGGTTTATTTCATTTGAAGATGAATGATGAGATTACATTTTATCTGAGCAACACAATACAGTCAGAAGTGGGCTGTATTTATAAAGTCTGAATTATCTGGGTGGCCCACCTACAGAGACCAAACTTTGGAGGGCCCCCCGGGAGGCTTGCAGAGAGAACCCTAGTCCTAGAGCACCCGTGTGCTGAGGACCCTGTCCTGGCAGTAGCTGGGAGATCAGCACTTGTATTTGCAGAGCAAAAGCTTGTCTTTCCTTCAGGTCCAGCCTGATCCACTTGTCACTTTGGATTATTTCCCTTATACCTGCATGGAGAAGCAGTGTCGTCAACTGCGAGGATTCCTAGCGTGCTCTGTTGTGCCACGAAACACAAATACCATTTCCTTTCAGCTCTGCTTTCACAGGGACTGCCCAAATACATTTGTGTTGCCTCCAAACCTGGCACTTTAAAATAAATGAAAAGGCCTCTGAATGACAAACACGGCTCACACAGTGGGAGGGCCATTCGCAGGGAAATGGTTGCAAGGAGAATCGGCACTTTATGAATATTCACTGAAGTGTAAACCTGCACATTGCTCATACGCTTTTCTGCATTCTAATTTGCCCATGAATGCAAATGAGTCCCGTTTAAAACAGAGAGGGGGAGAGCGGGCTCCTCTCAGAACACCTAATTGAAAGATGTTTGTACATCATGTTTGATATTTAGTAAACAGAGAGACAAATCCAATCGTTTTCCAAATGAGACCTCAGAAACAATAAAAAATAATGATCACAAAAACCTGGAGAGTGGGAATGTGCAGAACTAACTGCTTTCCTAAAAAGGGGGATGTAATTACTCTGTCTCAGGGTGCAATTAGTGTCCTAATTACACGAAGGTGTATTTTGCTTATCTCTTTAGTAAACCCTTTGTTGAGATTTAGCTGTCTGGCGAGCTGTACAACCATGGGGTCTGGTCTTACATCGGGGGCGGGCAATGGATAGTCCTGTGTGCAGAGGGGCCCAGATAGATGGCACTTTGGGAAGTACCTTCATCTTTCTTTTAGACTGACAGATGGTTTCAGCCCTGGTTGGACTGCCTGCTGCTGCTTTCAATGCAAGAGTGTTACCTTTTTGGATTCATTGAAAGCCACTCAATCAAAGATAAAAAGGCAGGCCAGTGTGGGGAATCAATACAATCTCTACTTTCAGCTGGAGTGTCTAATAGTAAGTCTTCTCGTATCACTGCCTGGTTAAACAGTCATACTCCTGCTAAAAGCTCCATAAGACATAATAGATTCATGTGACTTTCCTCTATTGTGTTGTACTTGGCCTAGAAAAGGGGAAAGGGGCTCCTGTTTTTCTAAAAACAAACCAGACACTGAAGCATTGTGTATCGAAATGTATTCACCCATTGCAAATTGTCTCATTAGAGCACAGGGGTTTTCTTTGCATCCCTCTTGTGGAGCTATTTCCAGGCATCTGATATAGTCATTGCAAACCCTCCTTTGGAGATGTTTTAGTATCAATTCTGAGTCATTCCACTTATGTTTAGATGGTTTTTTTGGTTATTGTTCTGGGGAGAAAAAAACATAAAAATAAATACTTCTTATTTCAAACTGAGCCAGTTGATTATACACATTGAGACCTGTTCCCACGTCAACGGTGAGTATCACACATCTCAGAGCTAGACTGGAGAGCGCGCAAGGCTCAGCCATGGCAGGGCCTTCAGCGATGGCTTCTCAGGAACCAAATTTACCCCGGGCTGAGGGGGCAGAGTTTTCCTTAAAGGTTGTGAGTGGCAACATGGTCAAGATCTCTGTGTAACTCTTGTTTCCCCGTGTCCCTGTCCTTGCACACCCATGGGTCCCTTAATTGGTTCTAAACCCACAGCCTAGGGTGTTGAATCATGGAGATGTCAGGCACATTTCCTTCCAATCTTTCCTCCTCTGGATTCATAGAGGAAAATGAAGTATTTGTGCCTGAGCTGAGCAGCAGTAAATGGAATTGGCTGTGTCACCACCCACACATTGGGGTCCAGGGATTTTGAGTGAACGAGAATCCCAGAGCATGTTATTCGCCATCTGGGGTAAGAATGAAGTGATGGGACAAGTGGCACTTTGTTGGCCATTCCAAGCAGACCCTTTGATCAGGAGTATCCTTTGTGAAGCTTCTGTGGACCCCTCCTCTCCACGTTGATATAAACCCAGGCCACTTCTCCCTGTTGGCTTTCTTCAGAGGATTTGTCTGTGGCTTTTGGGGTGAACCTGAGTTCTTTCTGGCATATCATGTAAGACTACAGAAAAGAGGAAAAAAAATCTAGTGTCGTCCCCTGGCTGCCGCCTTATGCCCCTCCTCAGGAAAACGTCAGCAGATGTAGACAAGATTTTATAGCGACATAAAGAGACATGCATGACAATCTCATTAGGGCATCCATAATGGCCTGTTGGAGGATCTCAGAGAGGACAATATATCAATGTCCAGCTCGTTACAGCATCCCTAACGATGGCAGTTTGCCCCTCTTCATAATGGCCCATTCATCACCCATTTGACCTGGTTCCCAATAATACTTTGCCCTCATTGGCATCAGTCTCCTTTTGAGGCTTTCAACGATTGCTGACACCCCTCTTTAAGTGGGGCTAAATCAGAGCCAGTAAGTGACAATCATAAAAAAGCAGTTAGTGGGCCACCCCCTGGCCTGCCCTGACACGGTGCATTAAGACTTTTTCTTTCCTTTTCTCTGCGGTCTTTGGTGGCTCCTCATCCCAAGCCTAACATCTGCAGGAGGTCAAGGCTGGCGGCCCGAGGTCCCAGGATTTTCAACCATCTGCCCAGGAAAAAGGAAGTCAGTACTGGAGGAGGGAGGACGAGGAATCTAAGTATTCTGAAGACCTTCTTAAAGTTATTTATCTGGGGTGAGGACAGGAGGATCATTATTAACAGTATCAGGCCATTGTCTTTCTTCTGTGCCTCCGAGGGCAGCCGGACATAATTAAAATGGAAGCCAAGTTTATTTTTCCCCTCGGAGGCTTAAATGGCCTGGAGTCATTTCCCATTCCTCCTTTCCCACTAGTGCCCATCCTCCCTAGCTGCTGAAAAATTCAACATTCCTATAAACTACAGCTCTTTGTAAAGGTCACGCACCAGTTAATCTGAACCCGGGGTCTGGAAGTTGTGCTCACGGGAGCTGGGGCAGTGGCTGTCCAGCCCGGTGAGGTGGGGCCCGCACGCTGAGGGGGAGAGGGGCACGAGGCTGGCATGCAGAGCTCTTTAAATATTGCTGAACGTTTCCTGGATCAGCATGATATTTAAAGATTTTTGTTCCACCTGCCTGCGAAATATAGAGTCCAGCCGAGAGGCAAGAAAATGAATATGGATTTCTTGCCCTTTCAGTGTATTCACTCCAGAAAATAGCCATTTCTTTTTTTCTTTTTGCTGAGCTGGGGACTGCAGGCTTCAGGCAGCCATGATTACAATCATGCATCATGAATGAAATGTGCCATTTGGAGAAAATCGGCCACTCATTCCATTTCAAAACCCTACACAAATCAATAGTGCTAGCAGAGTTTTCAGGCTGAGCTGGATGTTATGCTTGAACCAGAGCACTTTCTCAACGCACTTCTGATACTTGGAGTGGCAGTCTCTGTGCCTAAGGTGCCAACAGGTGGATCATCAGTCTCCAAACACTGGGTCTGGTTGGGCTCGTACTGAGGAAGGGAGATGTACTGGTGATAGACAGACCATTGGGCGGTATCACGGGACAAGCTTCTGTCTGAACCAGCTTTCTATTAATCCCTTCATTCAAAAAGCATGTACTGCACATGTCTCTGTGCCCGGCTCTGTGCTAAGCCCTGGGGATATAAGAGCACACCAGGTAGACACAGACATTGCCTTCACGTGGCTTCTAGAGGTTAATGAGGGAGACAGAAAAATTACGGAGTAATTATGATGCAGTGTGAT
Organism: Nycticebus coucang; assembly: GCF_027406575.1. NCBI lineage: Eukaryota > Metazoa > Chordata > Mammalia > Primates > Lorisidae > Nycticebus > Nycticebus coucang. The sequence goes on along the minus strand of NC_069794.1, from coordinate 58,532,360 downwards.
AAATCTTAGGACTTTAGGAAATTTCCCATGTCTCACTGGTTCCTCATTTTCTTATAGGTGAAAGAGACCAAACTTTAACTACCCTGTTTCCCCGAAAATAAGACATCCTCCAAAAATAAGACCTACTCACAGGAAAGATAAGACGTCCTCTGAAAATAAGACCTAGCGCATCTTTGGGAGCACACCTTAAAATAAGACACTGTCTTATTTTCGGGGAAACAGGGTAGATAAACCCTGCAGGCATTCTCCTACTTGAGGACTTTGATCAATCAGGAGGGCAATTAGACAGTCAAACATTACGACCTCATCTTGTTCCCAGTCCTGGAAGAGAGACTCATGGTCCCCTTGTTCTCAAGGTCACCACCACCTCGTTGCAGACAGAAGACTCAAGCAGATGAAATGTTTACTCACAGTTGAGTTGACAGGTAAGTGTTATGGACTTTGAGAAGTTTGGGGTCATTCAGAAAGTTCCTTGGGAGTTCAGAGGCAGAAGAAGGGTTAAGGGCCTTATGAGTGTTGGACACACTTTTTTCCTGAACCTTTTTAACCACTTCCTTGGCTCCCATTACTAGTATATGGACGAGACTCCTAAATCCATGTCTCTGGCTGAGATATTTCCCATGAGTTTTTCCCTTGGCTAACTTCTCATTTCCCATCTCCCAGTTAAAGCACCATTTATTCCAAAACACTTCATTTCCTTGGACCAAGTAAAGTCTCCTACCACATGTTCCTGTGCTACCCTGGTCTTTATCATAGTACTTACCACACATGTTTCTGCTTATTTAGTCAGTTCTCTTTTCCATAAGGCTCCAAGATCCTCAAGGACAGGGACCATGTCTACCCAACTCACTGATGTCTCCCCGGGCTTGGCATTTTATGGGTGTTTGGTAAGTAATTTGTCATATAAATAAATGATTAATTCTTCTAGAGAATGAACTTGTCTTTCTTTCAGGGATGCATCCAGACCATTTTAACCTATTTGATGGTCTGTTCTGGAATAAGATGAAACTAAAGGGGCATTGTACCAATGTATTCCCAGTAAAGAATGTTATCTTAGGCAGTGTTTCCTAAGAATCAGAGGTGGAGACAAGGCTTAGGTGCTAATGTGTTACATGGGAGGTACAATCTCAGGGCCGTGGATGTGAAGGAAAATAAAATGAAGCAGGGAAGGGTGGGAAGCAAACTCAAGGTGATTTTTGCTGCATTGGCCCCTGCCTCATACTAGTATATGTGGGCATGTATGCACACCCAACAACAACAACACAAACAGGAAAACCACAGCCTGTTGCTCAGCAGTACACCTGCTCAGCTGTGCAGAATGTTTCTGGGCAGACTAGACAGAAAAACCAGGCTTCAAAACAGTTCTTGGGAGGAGGAGGAAGGGAAGGGGATTGGTCCTCCCATGCCTGCTTCCCTCAGTCAAAGTTAAGCCCCATGGGGGAGAGAACATCCTTATATTTATGGTCTGCTTTATCTGGCCCAGTTGAAAGCTATTTTGCCAATAGCATTTTTTTTTTTTTTTTTAATTTTTTTATTAAATCATAAGTGTATACAATGATATGATTATGGGGCATCATACACTCACTTCATAAACCATTTGACACATTTTTATCCCAGTGGTTAACATAGCCTTTCCGGCGTTATCTCAGTTACTGTGCCAAAACATTTATATTCTACATTTACCAAGTTTCGCAAATACCCCTGTAATATGCACCACAGGTGTGATCCCACCGATTCCCCTCCCTCTACCCACCCCCCCCTTTCCCACTTCCCCCTATTGTTAAGTTGTAGTTGGGTTATAGCTTTCATGTGAGAGTCCCAAATTAGTTTCATAGTAGGGCTGTGTACATTGGATATTTTTTCTTCCATTCTTGGGATACTTTACTAAGAAGAATATGTTCCAGCTCCATCCATGTAAACATGAAAGAGGTAAAGTCTCCATCTTTCTTTAAGGCTGCATAGTATTCCATGGTATACATATACCACAATTTATTAATCCATTCGTGGATCGATGGGCACTTCGGCTTTTTCCATGACTTAGCAATTATGAATTGGGCTGCAATAAACATTCTGGTACAAATATCTTTGTTATGTTGTGATTTTTGGTCTTCTGGGTATATGCCCAGCAGAGGAATTACAGGATTGAATGGCAGATCTATTTTTAGATCTCTGAGTGTTCTCCATATATCCCTCCAAAAGGAATGTATTAATTTGCATTCCCACCAGCAGTGCAGAAGTGTTCCCTTTTCTCCGCATCCACGCCAACATCTCTGGTCTTGAGATTTTGTGATATAGGCTAGTCTCATTGGAGTTAGATGATATCTCAAAGTAGTTTTGATTTGCATTTCTCTGATGATTAAAGATGATGAGCATTTTTTCATATGTCTGAAGGCCGTGCGCCTGTCTTCTTCAGAGAAGTTTCTCTTCAAATCCCTTGCCCAGCCTGCGATGGGATCCCTTGTTTTTTTCTTGCTGATGCGTTTGAGTTCTCTGTGGATTCTGGTTATTAAACCTTTGTCAGAGTTATACCCTGCAAATATTTTCTCCCATTCTGAGGGCTGTCTGCTTGCTCTGCTTACTGTGTTCTTAGCTGTGCAGAAGCTTTTGAGTTTGATCAAGTCCCAGTAGTGTATTTTTGAAGCTGCTTCAATTGCCCGGGGGGTTCTCCTCATGAAATACTCACCCAGACCAATTTCTTCAAGGGTTTTCCCTGCATTCTCCTCTAGTATTTTTATAGTTTCATGTCTTAAGTTTAAATCTTTAATCCAATGAGAGTCTATCTTAGTTAATGGTGAAAGGTGTGGGTCTAATTTCAGTCTTCTGCAGGTTGCCAGCCAGTTCACCCAGCACCATTTGTTAAATAGGGAATCTTTTCCCCACTGAATGTTTTTAATTGGCTTGTCAAAAATCAAATAGCGGTAAGTAGCTGGATTCATCTCTTGGTTCTCTATTCTATTCCAGATATCTACTTCTCTGTTTTTGTGCCAATACCATGCTGTTTTGATCACTATCGATTTGTAGTAAAGTCTGAGGTCTGGTAGTGTGATTCCTCCTGTTTTGTTTTTATTTCTGAGTAATGTCTTGGCTATTCGAGGTTTTTTCTGATTCCATATAAAACGAAGTAATGTTTTTTCAAGATCTTTAAAATATGACAGTGGAGCTTTAATAGGGAGTGCGTTGAAAGTATATATTGCTTTGGGTAGTATGGACATTTTGATAATGTTGATTCTTCCTAGCCATGAGCATGGTATGTTTTTCCATTTGTTAACATTTTCAGCTATTTCTTTTCTTAGAGTTTCATAGTTCTCTTTATAGAGATCTTTCACGTCTTTTGTTAGGTAAATTCCCAAATATTTCATCTTCTTTGGCACTACTGTGAATGGGATAGAGTCCTTAACTGCTTTTTCAATTTGACTGTTGTTGGTGTATATAAAGGCTACCGATTTATGAATGTTGATTTTGTAACCTGAGACGCTGCTGTATTCCTTGATCACTTCTAGGAGTTTTGTAGTAGAGTCCCTAGTGTTTTCCAGATACACAATCATATCATCTGCGAAGAGCGAGAGTTTGATCTCTTCTGACCCTATATGGATACCCTTGATCGCCTTTTCTTCCCTAATTGCGGTGGCTAAAACTTCCATTACAATGTTGAAAAGCAATGGAGACAATGGGCAGCCTTGTCTGGTTCCTGATCTGAGTGGAAATGATTCCAATTTAACTCCATTCAATATGATATTGGCTGTGGGTTTGCTGTAGATAGCCTCTATCAGTTTAAGAAAAGTCCCTTCTAGACCAATTTTCTTGAGTGTTCTGATCATGAAGGGATGCTGGATATTATCAAAAGCTTTTTCTGCATCAATTGAGAGAATCATATGGTCTTTGTTTTTTAATTTGTTTATGTGCTGAATTACATTTATAGATTTACGTATATTGAACCAGCCTTGAGACCCTGGGATAAAACCAACTTGGTCATGATGTATAATTTGTTTGATGTGTTGCTGGATTCTGTTTGTTAGGATCTTGTTGAATATTTTTGCATCTATATTCATTAGTGATATTGGTCTATAATTTTCTTTTCTTGTTGGGTCTTTTCCTGGTTTGGGGATCAGGGTGATATTTGCTTCATAGAACGTGTTGGGTAGTCTTCCTTCTTTTTCTACATTTTGGAACAGGTTGAGTAATATAGGTACTAATTCCTCTTTAAAGGTTTGGTAGAATTCTGACGTGAAACCATCTGGTCCCGGGCTTTTCTTTTTAGGGAGGTTTTGTATAGTTGATGCTATTTCTGAACTTGTTATGGGTCTGTTCAACATTTCCACTTGATTCTGGTTAAGTCTTGGAAGGTGGCGTGCTTCCAAGTACCGGTCTATTTCCTTCAGATTTTCATATTTCTGAGAATAAAGTTTCTTGTAATATTCATTAAGGATTTTTTGGATTTCTGATGAGTCTGTGGTTATTTTGTCTTTGTTGTTTCTGATTGATGATATTAGAGATTTTACTCTTTTTTTCCTGATTAGGTTGGCCAGAGGTTTATCTAGAAAGCTATTTTGGAAGTCCAAGCCCATGTCCTAAGATGTGGCATTTTATCCAAATCACATGTATGCAGAAAAGATTAAATATAGCAGGTCTGAGGCTGTAATCCTTAAAAAGACCTGCTTGCAAGCTTGGCTGGCGTCTGGGAACTTAGATTTCAGGAGGGTTTCCACCTTTCTCTGATAGGAATAGCTCACTGTACCTACACTTTTGGTGTAAGCAATGTGCTCAGACACCTGCTTTCCTTCTGGGAGTCTGGAATTTTGGTATGTGCTGGCAGGTACCTCCATGACCAGCCCCCAGTCAAACCCCCCAGGCACTGAGTCTAAGGTATTTGCCTGGTCTATAACAATTCACCTGTATTGTCACAACCTTTGCTGTGTGTGTCTTGTGGGACTCCCCCGGAGATGACCCTTGGAGGCTTGTGCCTAGTCTGCCCTGGACTTTATCCCACGTGTCTTTCTCCCATGTGGACTGGGCCTTGCATCCTGTTACTGTAATAAATACTTGCCAAGACTATGATACATGCTGAGTCCTGTCTGTTCCCCTAGTGAATCGCTGATTCCAGAGGTGGTCTTGGGGACCCTGACATAGGCTGTGGGGCTGGCTGACTTTAGGTGGAAGAACACAGTGGCAGCTTTGGGGCACTGGTTTGCTAAGCCAGTGATTGAGGTGAAGCAAGAGGTTGAGAGTCTAGGAGATGGTGGAGGCTGAGGAGGTACTAAGCTGTATCTGAGATAAGCAGCAAAAATGGGCCACAGGAACCTTGCTGCTACCAGGTGTGCAAACTAGTAGGTGAATTCATGTCTCTTTACCTCAGTTTCATCACAGATACAATGGTGACAATTTTCTCTGTCCTAGGGTTGTAAGGATTAGTGTAATATATAACTTTCTTCCATCTGTTGACTTTTGGGAAAAAGCATGTTGATCATTTATCTTTAGATTGTAGTATTTGGATGGACTATGAGGGGGGAAGGAGTGAAGATGCAGCATGAATGGAGACTGTTTGGAGACTTCATCAAGGTCGGAATGTAATGTTCTGGCAAGATGGTCCCTGCTTCTAGAATAGAAGGTGTGCTACTAGGTTTTGGTGGCTATAGCAGTGTTCTCAAGAGAGCCAGCAGATTAATCATTACACTGCCTAGATCCCACTTCCAGAAAGTGGCTGTCTTGGGCTAGACCAGCCCCAAACTATATAGGACATTTTTATCAAGCTCACGTGTCATCTCCCAAGAAATACTAGACTTACTACATTTGGCTGCAGTCAACAAACTAACTTAAGGAAGAATGCATTACTGGATGGCTTCAGAGTGGCTTGCAAAGAATTAGAACAACTAGAAGAACTGAACAACTAGACTTTAAGTAGGGCAGAAACCAGGGCAGGGCTTGGTACCTGTGAGGTGGAACCTCTAAAAAGCAATTGCTGGATGACAACTATCATCACTTGACTCCTTGCTTGTCAAAGCTCAAGGTTCAGAGTCCCTGGAGAGGGGCTGTGATTGGCAGCTAAATAGAAATACACCAAAGGAGAGGGATTTCTCCAGAGGAAGAAGGATGCCATTAGCAGAAGAGGGTAAGACGTTGAGTCAGATTTTCTGACAAGTCCTCTGCCTTATGGAGCCCAAGTCACCAGGTCACTATACTGCTTCTGGGACATCTGAAGCCTGATGCTATTGGGCTGCCCCAGAGCTTTGTCACATCTGGTCCCTCTTAAGGATTTGCCATATGTTTTCTTGGTCCCACCATTCTTTCCAAATATGTCAAAAAAACACATTTTGGGGAAGGCCCCTGGGGAGATTACTGATCTCTTGTTGTCACCTAAGGGGACACCTTGGTAGAGCCTCAGTGGTGGTGTTTATCTTAGTGCTTTCCTTTTTTCAGGCCTCTCTAAGCCTTTGAGATACTCTGTCCTCTGGAGTGCTTTTTACTTTGCTCCAAATGCCTACTCACCTTCAAGCTCCAACGGCACCCCTTCTGTGAATGCCACCCTCCCTGAAGTCACACAGTTAGTGGCAGAGGCTCATATAGAATCCAGGTCCTCTGGTTTCCAGTTAGAGCCATTACAGCACAGTGGCTATTAATGAGGGCTTTGGAGTCAAATAACTCTTGGTTTGAGCATTAGTCAGGTAACCTCGGAGGTTATTTACCATCTTGGAAACTCGGGTTTCTCCTATTTAAAGGGGATTTCTTATAGATCTGTGTAAAGGTGCATGTTAAACATGACAGTAAACTGGTTTGTTCAATATTTGGCTTACAGTAATTGCTCAATAAATGTTAGCTGTTATTGATGTATTGTGTTCTTGTCCCAGGAAGATTACTTAAATGAACTAAAGAACAGAAAGCTCTATAATCCTTAGAGACAAGTGGAGTAATGTAATACCAAAGACTTGAAAAGCCCCAGGGAAGGGTCAGCATTGAAAGTTTGTTATTGTAAAAGTTGTACACAAATCTTAAAATGAGATTTGAGTAACTTGCTATTCTAAATAATGAAATATGTGCAGTGGTTCATGATCCAAAATAATAAATTCTAAATTAGTCACTTACAGCATTATTAATAACTAAATACAATTCACAAAGAAGTAAAAGTTATGTTTTTTGAAGCTCATGAATTTAGTTTGTAATAAGAGAAAATATCAGAATCAGAGCCTTTTGAGATTAACATGAATCACTATGATAATCTGTTTTTGTGGGAAAATGATCAGAGTTTGAATCGGAACCTTTTTGAGCCTGGCTGTGCTGGGAGTTGGCTATGTGGTCTTGAGGAAGATACAGCCTTTCTGTGTATTTTCTCATATATATGAACACATGAAAGGACCTTAAACATTGCAAAATGCCTTTCTTTTTTTTTTTTTTTTTTTGCAGCAGGGTTTGTTCATACAGTGGCATCATCATAGCTTGCTGTAACCTCAAACTTCTGGGCTCAGGCAATTTTCCTGCCTTAGCCAGCCTACTATAGTAGCTGGGACTATAGTTGGGTACCCCACCACAGCTGGCTAATTTTTCTATTTTTATTTTTTTTTGAGACATAGCTTCAAGCTGTTTCCCTGGATAGAGTGCCATGGCATCACTGCTCATAGCAACCTCCAACTGGGATTAAGTGATTCTCTTGCCTCAGCCTTGCAAGTAGCTGGGACCACAGGCACCCACCACAACGCCCGGCTATTTTTTGGTTGTAGGTGTCGTTGTTGTTTGGCAGGCCTGGGCTGAATTCGAACCCGCCAGCTCTGGTGTATGTGGCTGGTGCCTTAGCCACTTGAGCCACAGGCACCGAGCCATAATTTTTCTATTTTTAGTAGAGACTTCATCTTGCTCTTGCTCAAGTTGGTCTTGAAATCCTGGCCTCAACTAATAGTCCCTTCCTGGCCTCTCAGAGTGCTAGGATTACAGGCACTCAGCCCTGCCAAATGATTTTTAGACTGTAAAGTGCAGTTTTATTCAAGAGCATACTTATGAAAACTAAGCATTCATTCATTTGTCCCTTCTTCTTTTTTTTTGAGAGTCTCAAGCTGTTGCCCTGAGTAGAGTGCAGTGGCATCACGGCTCACAGCAATCTCAGACTCTTGGGCTTAAGTGATTCTCTTGCCTCAGCTTCCCGAGTGGCTGGGACTATAGGCGCCCGCCACAATGCCTGGCTAGCTTTTTTTTTTTTTTTGGTTGCAGTTATCATTGTTTTTTAGCTGGCCCGGGCCAGGCTTGAACCCGCCAGCCTAGGTGTATGTGGCTGGCACCGTACTCACTGAGCTACAGGCGCCGAGCCCACTTGTCTTTTATTCTTTCATTCATTGACACGTGCCCATTAATAGCCTAGCATGATACAAGTTCCAATGGTGGATCAAAAAGCTGCAAAAAATGTGATGTCCACTCGCAAGAAATCAATTTGACTTGCAGTCTGCAGGCAGGTTGAAAAGACAATATACATATTACGTAAGAAAATGCAACCTTCTAAGCAGTTCTTTCATATAAATTCAGAGAAATACAAACTAAGGGTAAGATAAGGACTTACTCAAGGAAAGCTGTCTTGAGAGAGCTGTGGATTGTGTCCTGTGGTACAAGGAGGGAGATGGAAAGGACAGGAGGGCAATTTCCATGGCTGGAACAGTGACTACGACAGTAAAGACACACCTAGTAATGGCCAGTCAGGAATCAGATAGTGGACACATCTGCATTGGGTATGGTGTGGGTGTAGCACCGCCCTAGCTGTTGGGGGGATACGGGGGAAGGAAGAGACTTGGCTTTCATCTCCTGGGGGGTTTAACACTAAGAGAGGTGAGACAAATACTGAGAAAATTCCTGAAGAAGAGACAGGGCATGAATTAAATGCTACATGTTATTAAGCTGAATCACGGGGTTAAGCCATCTGGTATAAAGACTGTACCTTTAAATCCACAGCTCCAAGAAAACATGTCAGTTTGCCAAGTTTCTGCTAAACCATCCTGAAAAAAAAAATTCAACAGCTTTCACCAGCCAGAGGCCCCAATATCCAATCTCTGTCTCAAATGATAAATGACATTTGTCAGTTGACAAAGCAAATGGCCTCGACCATTTGAGGACATGGTCCTGCTGTGCATAGCACGCCTGTGAACCAGCCCAGAACACCTGGAGGTGAGAAAAAGCCTTTTTGTGCATAAGCCCTCCAGAGATGGCCTGCAAACAAGCAGCCTTTGTCACTGAGGCCAGTTCCTTATTAGGAGCTACAGCCCTGGTAGAAAATCTGTCTCTCGGCAGGAGAAGATTCCTTAGGTGTCAGGGGCTGGATTAGCCAGGGGATGGCCTGGAACCTTGCTGCTGGGCATGCAATCTGGCTAAATTTCTGCTGGGCTCTTTGCCCTTTGTTGTAGTATCCCCTGGATCCCATTGCTTTGGAGCAGAAGTTAACATGGTTGGCATGAGATAACACCAGGGTTCCTGCTCACAGGGACACTGGTGGTACACTTGACAGGGTCGTGAATGGTGGGAGTGGTAAGCGTGTTGGCATTTTGGGCTGTCATTGTATCCATAGGGTGTGTAACATCCCTGGCTCCACCCACTGAATGATAATGTTGTCCCAGTCATTGTAACCATTAAGATATTTCCAACCCTCACTTCCAAGGTTTGTGGAGAATCCCAAGGCACATGGGTGATGGATGACTGTTGGGAGTCTCTCCTTCAGCTGGTCCCAGCCTCTTCTTCTGTTCGGCAGGAGCCTAGAGTAGCACGTAGTCTCTCCCTTTCTCAAAACTGATCCCTGGGGTTTTAGGTGGGGGTATGGGGGTGGCAGACTGCAAGTCAATTGGGTGCAGTCCTCACTCTGCCCTCTGAGTGGAGTGTTTATTCCAAGCTGAGCCTTCTGGATGGAGCTTTTAGCTTCCCAGAATGAGAAGCGGGCATAGACTGAGCAAGGCAGATGCAGCAGGTCAAATGGGTAGATATGAGGACATCACAGTGGTCTCACTGCAAGCATTTCCTAGCAAAAGGGGCTTTCTGATTTGATCCAGTGCAAGCTGAGGGCCAGGGACAGAAAGAGTCCAAAGGTCAAGTGCTCTAACCATATGCTCCAGTGTTTTCTAATGTTTGGTTCATTGATGATTTGTATTAGATTGACCTGGGCTCCTTCTGGAAATTGCAGATTCATGACTCCTAAAATCTACTGGGTCAGGCTTGGTGCCCGTAGCACAGTGGTTATGGCGCCGGTCACATGCACCAAGGCTGGTGGGTTCAAACCCAGCCCAGGCCAACTAAACAACAATGACAACTGCAACAAAAAAATAGCCGGGTATTGTGGTGGGTGCCGGTAGTCCCAGCTACTTGGGAGGCTGAGGCAAGAGAATCGCTTAAGCCCAAGAGTTGGAGGTTGCTGTGAGCTGTGGTGCTATCGCACTCTACTGAGGGAGACATAGTGAGAAAAAAAAAATCTACTGGGTCAGATCCTCTGAATTTGGGTTTAGGGATCTGAATGTTCTAAAAGCACCACAGGTGATTCTTCTTTAAGCTGAAGAACCAAAGCTCTAATAAATGCTTTAAGAACTCTGAACTTTGTTGAGAAAGAAGTATCCCTTTCTGAACATCTTCAGTGGAGGAGGCCCATGTTCTTAGAAAGCAGCCTTTTGCCATTCTGGTTAGCTCTGGTCAGCAAGCTTTTCCCAGTAGGTAAAGTATGAACTCATGGATAGGAGAAAAATCCCTAAACCCAAACTCATGTGTGTGTGTGTGTGTGTGTGTGTGTGTGTGTGTGTGTGTGAGTGTGTGAATAAATGCATTTCAAAAAGGCTCAAAAGGATACACCTTAAACTTAAGCATGGCTCTAAATAGGAGGGAGAATGGAAAATACACAAGTGAGGATGTTAAATAGGGCATGGTAACTTTTTATTCTGTGTGTGTCTGTATTGCTCACATTTTTCTTTTGCAGCGTGCAGGCATTAGTTGTACAATTTGGGAAATAAAAGACAAAAGAACACCAACATCAACATTCTTTACATTGAGCCCAAATCTACTTTGCCTTCAATTTTCCCCTCTAGTTCTAAGGGATTCTCATGGATGGAGTTTATACCCCATCTGTCAAGAGGTTTTGAACACAACAGTATCAGCTCTTTAGGCCAAGTGCTCCCGTTTCCTAGATCCTTGTACTGTGACCTGATGCGTGAATCTTCCGGGAAATAGTCCATCCTTATTTGCTTAGTTCAGCTTGACCACTTTCTGTAAAAATTATGCTCCATGCTGTGCATGGAAAGCAATATCCTGGGTGTGCTGAGACCAGTATGGAGGGAGCAGGACAGTCATCTCCATCTTCCTAGGTCCTGTTTTTCCGTTAATGCTGCTGAGCCCTTTTTGGCAGCCATGTCACAGTGATGACTCCCACTGAACAGACAGTCAACAAAACCCCCAAAGCTTCTCCACACTGGCTGCTGCCAAGGCTCAGCGTAACCACCCCTGTACTGCTTTCAGCTGCCTTTCTGGACCCAAGTGGAGAATCTTAAACTAATGCCTCTTAAACTTCATCTTGTTAGGCTTGGCTCATTGATTCAGCAGACTGAAGCCTCTTTTTCCTTTTGGATCTTGATTTTGTTCTCAGCAGAAACCTCTTTTTGCAAAGTTTGATTTTCTTTGACTGCCAGCGGGTGGGTAGGAGGGGGAAACCCTCTTTATTTTGAACAGTAGACTTTCCTACAAAGTCAGCCTGAGCTTGGCATTTTCTAATGCCCTGAACAAATGGAGAACTTGCCGTCAGCCTGATTGGACAAGGCTCCACTTCGGGGTCGGCTACCTGCAGGCTTCTAAGGCGGGTCCCACGACATATGCTACGAGGCTGGAAGGGAGTGCTACAGCCAGCAGGCCCTTCCCAAACAGATGGGGGTGTCTCCTCTTCCAAAAGGTCCCCTGGGAAGGCTTGATTGGGAGCATCTTCCCGAAATGGGATGTCTGTGTATTGTGAGTGACTTTATTGCTCAGAGCATCTGGATATGTTGTGATAAACAGCATGATAGATGATTTTATTGCCTCTGGAATGGGTTGCCCAGACAGAAAGAATAGAACAGAGAACATTTGCCTCCCTGTTTCTTAAAACGGAGCAGGGTGGCTCCTAAGAACCTCACCTGAGTGGTTCTTCCTGCTCTTCTTTTTTTTTTTTTTTATTAAATCATAACTGTATACATTGATATGATCATGGGGCATTATACACTCGCTTCATAGACCATTTGACACATTTTCATCACAATGGTTAACATAGCCTTCCTGGCATTATCTCAGTTACTGTGCCAAAACATTTACATTCTACATTTACCAAGTTTTGCAAATACCCCTGTAAGATGCACCACAGGTATGATCCCACCTATCCCCCTCCCTCAACCCACCCCCCTCCCTCCCCTCCCTTTCCCACTTCCCCCTGTTGTTAGGTTGTAACTGGGTTATAGCTTTCATGTGAGAGCCCCAAATTAGTTTCATAGTAGGGCTGAGTACATTGGGTACTTTTTCTTCCATTCTTGAGATACTTTACTAAGAAGAATATGTTCCAGCTCCATCCATGTAAACATGAAAGAGGTAAAGTCTCCATCTTTCTTTAAGGCTGCATAATATTCCATGGTGTACATATACCACAATTTATTAATCCATTTGTGGATCGATGGGCACTTGGGCTTTTTCCATGACTTAGCAATTATGAATTGTGTTATGTTGTGATTTTTGGTCTTCTGGGTATATGCCCAGCAGAGGAATTACAGGATTGAATGGCAGATCTATTTTTAGATCTCTGAGTGTTCTCCATATATCTTTCCAAAAGGAATGTATTAATTTGTATTCCCACCAGCAGTGCAGAAGTGTTCCCTTTTCTCCACATCCACGCCAACATCTCTAGTCTTGAGATTTTGTGATATAGGCTAGTCTCACTAGAGTTAGATGATATCTCAAAGTAGTTTTGATTTGCATTTCTCTGATGATTAAAGATGATGAGCATTTTTTCATATGTCTGAAGGCCGTGCGCCTGCCTTCTTCAGAGAAGTTTCTCTTCAAATCCCTTGCCCAGCCTGCGATGGGATCCCTTGTTTTTTTCTTGCTGATGCGTTTGAGTTCTCTGTGGATTCTGGTTATTAAACCTTTGTCAGAGATATACCCTGCAAATATCTTCTCCTATTCTGAGAGCTGTTTGTTTGCTTTACTTACTTAGTGGCAATTCCAACATCCTGGGCCTGAGGGGGCCTCAGAGACAGGGATATTTCCTGAGGGTGGTGAGCAGAATGGAGAGAGTGTTCATTGATATGCTCAGCAAATATCCTTTGAGGTTCGAGCGTTGCTAGGCATTGGGTATAAATGGCCAGAAAACCAGACATGAGCCTTGTGCTCACAAAGCTTTCAGCTTAGTCAAAGAGGCATGCATATGTTACTAAAATGACCACTAACATACAAATATAATTACAGCAATGGAAGATGCAGCATGGAGAACATGTTGTTATGACTAGCAGGTTAGTTCCAGTCTAGAAGGTCAGGGAAGGCTTCTCCAAAGAGGTGACCCTTCAGCTGAAATCTGCAAGTCGAGTGGTGGTAACTTGGCAGAGCAGAAAATCTGACAGGTATATGCCAAGTACGTGCTAAGGCCCTGTGGCAGGTAGGGACAAAGCATGACCAAGGATAGGCAAGGAGGCAAGTGTGTCTGGGTGAGGAAAGCAAGGAGGGAAGGTTTTGCAGTGAAAGGTGAGAAATGTTGATAATGTTTGTGGTAGTAATAACAATGTTGATGTTTTTGCCAGGTTCTGGGGTCTTCATATGTGTCACTTATATAACATGTGCCCTTTCCCATTTCTGTGTTTTAACAGGAAGAGAAAGTCCCTCTGAGGCAGCCCCTGTGTGTTGATGAACAGCAGTCTCATCACCCTGAGATCGCTTCAAAATGCAGATCTGGGGGCTGCAGCTGTAGGGTAGGGCCAGAGACTCTGCTCTTCTGAACCATTCCCAGGCTGCTGTTCCACAGGCCACACTTTGGGTATCAAGGTTTGGGAAAGAGTTCCCAGGAAGCAGGAGGAGGGCTCAAGTTTAAGTGATAAGTCTTTGGGAAATCTTCATACTGATTTCCATAGAGGTTGTACTAGTTTATATTCCTAATCTACCCAGGGGAAAGAGATCATTATCTCAAAAAGTAACCTGCACTCATATGTTTATCGCAGCACAATTCACAATTGCAAAGATATGGAATCAAACTAAGTGCTCATCAGTCAGTAATTAAGACACTGTGGTATAAATATACTATCCAGACATAAAAAAGAATGAAGTCATGTCTTTTATAGAAACTTGTGTGGAACCATTATCCTAAGTGAAGTAACTTAACAATGGAAAACCAAATACTACATGTTCTCACTTACAAGGAGAGCCTATGCTATGGCTACTCACGGTCATGATAGTGACACAGTGGACATCTGAGACTCAGAAGGGTGAGGCTGACTAGGGGTTGAGGGATGAAAAAGTGCTTATTAGTTACAATGTTTACTATTTGGGTGATGGGTATACTAAAAGCCTGGACTTCACTGCTATATGATATATCCATATAACTAACTCTGTATACCCTAAAACTACTGAAATAAAAAAAAAATTAAGTCACAGTAACAGGGTCTGGAGATGGGGAAGGGTCATGGCTCATATACTTGGATTGCTAGACCTAAAATTTACAGATAAGGAAAGAGATCTGCAGAGATTCTGACCCTTTCAAGGATAAATTCTCAGTTGTGGCTGAGCCAAGCCAAGAGTGGCAGTGTCCTGGACACCCAGCCCTGTGCTTTTACGCAAATGAGGGAACTCTTAAGAATACCTAATACTTCTAAGCTTTTTGTTCACACAGAAGTAAGTTTGCAAAGCAGTTGTGGAGGACTCTCTGAAGAAGGGCAGACTGTCCCCAAGGGGGAGGAGCCGGCTGCTGCAGGAGCTGGTTGCCAGCAATTATTAATTTGCTCCTGCTGAATCCGTGTTGGGGGCCTCCCGCACACAGTAACATTAGGAGTGTTGGCAGCTGCGCAGGGAGAAGCCCTAGCGGAGGGAGGAAGGTGGGACTTCTCACAAGGTTGCTCTGCTCCCAGCTCCCACTTTGGGAGAGAGGATCAGTGCTTTTGGGCCAGGGATCAGGCTGCTGAGGACACAATGTTCCAGGGAGGGTGGCAGATCTTGGAGAAGGGACTGAAGCTGGGCCAAGAGACGGGAACTTATGCAAATCAGGCCTAAGGATGGTTCAGGGAAGGGCAGCCCCTGCATTGTATCCCTGCACTGTATGCCCCAATATACCTCGCCAGTATACCCAGACCCAGACTCCTCAAGGAGATGGAGAAAGAAATCTTCAGGAAGAAGATAATCTTTTATCCTCAATGCTAAGCTTACTCAGGAGGGTCTGTATGTGTGGGGAGGGCAGTGAGTCCTCCTTTACTTTTGAATCTTTCTTGCTAAAATAGTCTACACATCTAAATGCCTTTGGGCCAGGGAGATTTAGCAGACAGAAAACTTGATGGCTGAGGAAGCAGGAGAACTGGGTTAATGATTGCATTAGGCCTGGGAGCATCTGGGTGTTTCTTCTGAGGTCTGGAGGGCTCCAGAAATTCCCCGTCCCCAAGCCAGGCCCCTTGGGGCTGTTGCAAAGGGTTGTGCAGGCTGTACACTGCATGGTTCTGAGGGCTGTCATTCTCATTGTGAATATAAAGCCCCCAGCAACAGGCTTATCTTGTGTTTTTTATTCAGTTCAGGAGGACCTAGGGCAGAACTAGAGATAGCATCTTCTACTCCTCTCTGTGTCTCCCAGGGCAACTCCTGTCCCGGTAGCTGCATAGCCCAGACTGTCTACCCTTTTTGATTTTACTAGCAGGTCACCCCACTTCCTTAATTGCCTTGGCAAAATTGTCTCATGGAGGAAATCAATCTGACAAACAGTGTGCAAAAAAAAAAACCAGAGTAATAGAATCACAGATCTGGGAGGGACATGGAGGCCATGCTGGGCAGAGATTGTAAACCCTGTGCCAAGGACTTCGATTTATTTCTTGATTTAAAATGTGAAGACCTTTTATTGGGGGTATGTATTTTCTATTTCTCCCCAATCCCATGATTGCTTACTGTTTCTGCTTTGAGGCAAATACTTCTGAATGTTTTGAGCCCTCCCTCAATACCCTAACTTCAAAGATTAGGTAACTGAGGTTCAAAGAGGGGGGCATAACTTTCTTATTATGTTCATTCTCTAAGAAATATAGATAAAAGCTGGTGAGGAAACTCTGAGGAATCTCAAGTGGGAAGAAATTGCTGAGGTCACAGGGTTTGTTTGCTGGCTGGACTCCCTGACAGTATGTCTTTGGTTTTCCCAACTGTAAACAAGGATGTTGGACTACTTGATCTCAGATCTTCCTTCTGGCTCCTTCACCCTCTCATTTCTTCCCCAGAGAAGTTGGGAAGATTCTACTGGCAAAGGTTAATGGTTAGAATCTCTCAGGGTCTCTCAGGAATTCACACCCTAGCAAAGCATATGTACCATATATAACTTGATCAAAGCATATTAAAATCATGTTCCTAGTTTACTGATAGTTAATGGAGTAACTGATTGGGTTACAAGGTGATCTGTATAATTTAGTTAAGACAGCCTAAAAAATTCGATTGACCCTTTGGCAGTCACCAAATTGAATCAACACCGGCTTCTCAATTTGGCTCTGTTATCAGCATGTGACTACACGATTTGCAGAGAGGTGCCTGCATTATGGGTGTGTAGTAAAGAATATGGCAGATGTCTCTCCCTAGCTACTGGGAGGTGGTCTCTACACTCTTGGAATTTCCCAAGTGATAGGGATGTCTGTTTTTCATGGTGGACCCCCTGGACCACATCTGATAGTTTATGGTAATGAAGCGACTCCCTGGCAGGCCCCTAGATAGTTTATGCTAAGGAGATGACTCAGGATGTGGCCTAGCCATGCCGGAAACACCCAACATGTGGTGAGATGGTTGGGGCTTTGAGTCAGTGATATCAGCCCAACCTCTGAGAAGAAGAGAGGATGAACATTGAGTTCGATCACATGGCAGTAATTCAATTGATTATGCCTATATAATAAAACCCAATGAAAGCTCTGGACACCAAAGATTGAGTGAGTGTCCCTGGTTGGCAGTTTCCTTGTGGACACACTTTTATCCTGGAGGACAATGGAAACTTTGGGTTTGGGACCCTCGCAGATTTTGTTTTATATGTCTCTCTCTCCCTTTGGCTGATTCTGATTTATATCTTTTTGCTGTACTCATAAGTGAAGTGCTTTCCTGGGTTCTGGTGAGTCATTCTAGCAAATTATTGAACCCCAGTGCGGAATAGGAACCCTTGAATTTGCAGCCAGCTGGTCAGGAGGGAGGGTAGCCCCTGGGCCCCGTGGCTGCTGGTATCTGACAAAAGGACAGTCTTATAGAGGACTGCATTCTTAACCTGTAAAATCTGCCCAACTGTGAGCAGGAAAAAGAAAAGGTAAGAAACAAGAGGTTACGTGAAGTGGAGAAATTCCAGTAAGGCCCCAGGACCTTCCTTCCACATATCCAGCATCTGCTTTTGCACATGTCTGTGGGCATCTCTGTGCTCCCTTTATCTCATCCTGGACCCTAATTCTCAAAATTCTGGAAAAAGCCACAGATTCTTTGTGGAGGCCTATTCATGGTCTGATTAGTAGCCTTCAGGGTGAGCAAAATATTGACTCTGAATCTGAACTCTGGGGCAGAGACTCTGTGGGTTCAAACACTGGTTCACCATTAACCAGCTGTGTGACTCTGGGCAAGGAAAATTGCTTGACCTCTCTGTCAGTTTTCTCATCTGGGAAATGGGTATAATAACAACCCTTGCCTCATTAATTAAAAGACTGGTTATATACAAAGCACTGAAAAGTTGCCCAAAACATGGTAAGGCTTCCATTTATTATTATTATCATTGTTATTGTTATTCTTCATTGAGCAGCAAAATGTACCATAAAGTGCATGGGCAGTGGAGGGGGGCAGATGGGGGTTCCAAGTTCCTCCCATCACTGCTTTGCTGTATAACTTTGGGCAAGATGTTTATCTTCCCAATTTTCTCATTCACAGAATGGAGTCATTGATATTTGCAGCATTATCCCAAGGCATAAAAATGATGTGCTCTAAGCCCCTCCCTGACCCATTGGAAGTGCTCTGGTGACTGGTGGCAGAGAATACAGGTTCTGCTGGTTGATGTTTGTGACCGATAAGTTGCCTGTTAATGGTCATGGGGTCAGAAGAATGAGGGTGGTGATACAAGGTCATGAGTGGTGTTGGTGAGCATGTACTTGGGGTCACAGAATCCGAAAGGAGTTGGAAACATTAGGCTGCTTTGCTGAGGGATTGGAAGGGGGGAAGGGAGAGGCCAGAAGATTCTTCTGGGGAGCGACTTGGGGTGGGAGCAAGAACCAGCAGCTCAGGGCTTGTCACCGGGAAGGTGAAATGCATTGCTATTCTCCACAATGGGCTTTGTTATTTATATGTCACCTTGTTTGTTTATTGAATAGGTATTTGACAGAAGTAGACTCAGCAGAGCACATCAGCAGGGATGTGTTTTACCAGCAAATAAATTAGAATCATGGAGTTAGCTAAGGCATAACTAAGTACATGGCATAAATATGTCACTTGGCCATTATGAATTCATTCATGGATACGAATCTTTAATGCATCTCTATCAAACCTTTAAATAAAATATTCTCTTTATATCAGGCCTGTATTTTAATTACAGGCAGCAATAATATTAGTGCATCCTCCGGGAGTGCTGGAAGTTTGGCGAGAGCGTTCTGTGAAAGCTTCTGTCCAAGACTGCAGAGCACGCCCTGCCCAGCCCAGCCTGGCCCAGGCTGGCCTGACCTCTCCCCTCCTTTCTCCTTCAGCCTGCTTCTTTCTCCTATTGCAGTAGCAGGCTGGAAGGAAGAGGGGAGGCAGGGTCAGGTGGGGGAGCTGAGACCAGGGAGGGCAGCAAGCTCCAGGCTTGGGACTTGGCCAAGGCACGCGAAGGAAATGAGGTGTTGGGAGCTGCTGAGCCTCCCCGCCCCCAGTCTAAGACGTTTCCGAAGTGCTCTTGAGTGACACTTCAATTCCCCACCCCCTGCTGAGAAAGCTTTCTTTCTGAGGCTTGCATTTGAAAGGACAGTCACCCCCTCCCACTGCCCTTTGCCCGTTTTTTTTTTTTTTTTTTTTCCCTTGTAGGGAAGAAAAGAGGAAAAGGAATCTAAGAAAACAAAGAAAGAGTGGGTCTCTGCCCATTCCTGGCCATCAGTCACTGCCTGGGGGTTGAGGAGGTGAGCCCAGAGGACCAGGAGGAGTGCAGGGAGGTCCCAAGCTGCTTGTTGAAGGGCTGAAAAGTTTCCATTTCTATTCAAATATCATTAATGTGATGGAAAAGAGACATTTCCCAAGCTTTCTTATACATAAATAATTTGTACCTTAAATGCAACTAGGTGTGTGATTTCTTCTCTTTCTTTAACTAACCCCTTCCGAGTACCACACGCATCTTTAATTGTGTACCTTGTTACCAGCAACCTAAGATTATTATTATTTTCTTGACCAATTTATACTGATTGTGTGGGAGGTTCACAAGATTTGCTGGGGATTTCAGAAATTCCTACACCAAATGCCACATCCCTGATGTAGATCTTCAAAGAGCTTCAAGGTTCCGGGGTGAAAGATTCAACCTGGCTATTCCGACAGGAGGGCTGCAGTCCTCATTCCCACCCCACCTTTTCTCCCTGCTTCTAGATAATTGAATAAGAGAATTTGAAGTATCCCAGAAAAAGAAACCAACTCCAATCAATTTCTATTACCTGACTCATTTCTTTTTGTGTGTAGGAAATAGAAAGCAAAATGTTTTTCAGGAATTCCCAGGGTGTGCCTGTAACCCAGGGCTGGGTGGCAGGAGGCAGAGGCGTCTGGATCTTGATTGCATTAAACCTGCCCACCACAGCACTCTTCCCGTCCCAGGGGAGGAGAATGTGCCCATTTTATTTTTGATCCTGGGGGTGGCAAATACATGCATACTCTTTTCCATATCTTCTGTTTACAGCAACATGTATCATTTGCAAGATCTTATGAATCATTGGGAAAATTTTAGAATGGTACGTGACCTTAGATGTCGTCTTGTTCACCTTCCTTTTTTCAGAAGATGAAACTGAATATGGAGAGCAGAGTTGTAAGTAAGAACATACACCGAGTTATCTGTGGAAAAAGGACAAAGCACAACAAAGAACAGACAGGTCCAGAAAACTGCAGTGAACCCGGGCAAGTGGTAAGAAGTACGGATCACCTCGCCCCGCTCCATTATTTTTAATTCCTCAGCAAACACACTGTTATATGGCAGGCCCTGGAGACATAGAGAATGTCCCTGAGGAGTGTCAGGATGTGTGTGCCCAGAGGAAAAAAAAATGACAGGTGCAAAGTGTCACTTCCAGAAGGGAAAAAGAAAAAAGATGATGATTTTTATCATTCCTATTTTCAGGTGAAAAACCAAGTGTGGAATTGTCTTTTTCCTGACATTCAATAGAATGTAATATGAAAGTAATATAGTGTTTTCAATAAAATGTAATTTCCGTATGGAATATGTGGACTTCATATTAGGACTGGGTACTCTGGGGTAACCCGAGATAGCTGAAAAGTATTAGTGTTATCATATGTCCAGGGGCATTTAGACCCCAGGGCTCTCTGTTACAGTCAGACGGCCACAGACAACACAGTGTGAGTTCAGTAGAGTGGTGGGGAAAGGAGGAGGACATTTGTGGTCACAGAGTTCTATGTTTGGGGCACCAAACAAAGGTGCCAGCTCTAAGTGAGGTGGTCCTGGGATCTAGTTTGTGTTGTTTGCTAAGACAAGCCTCTGGTGTGGGGTGGGACGAAGGGATTGGGAGGGGGCTGGGGACCGCTATGTTTTCTAATGATGCTCTTTCTAATGCCTGTAAATCCCACAGTGGTCAGGTGTGGCTCTGCAGCTGCTGCCTCCTAGCCAGGTAGTGAAGGACGAAGGATCTGGGATAGGAGGAGGGGGCTGTAGATGCCTGGTGGAGGAAGAGATTTACTGTTTTCATTTTTAAAATATTTAATTGACAAATTAAGATGGACTATATCCAAGATGTATAGTGTGAGGGTTTGATACATGTATACATTGTATAATGATCGCCACAGTCAAAGTAATTAACCCATCCATCATCACCCGTGCTGTTCATTAGATTCCAGAGCATGTTCCTCTTATAGACGAAAGCTTGTACCCTTTGCCCAATATCTCCTCATTTCTCACCCTCACCCTCCATCCCCTGGCAGCCTCTGTTCTATTTTCAGCTTCTATGAATTTGACTTTTTTGTAAGATTTGATATGTAGGAGAGACCGTGCAGTCACTGTCTTTCTGTGCCTGGCTTATTTTACCTTCTGTAATGTCCTTCATGTTCATCCGTGTTATTGCAAATGGCAGGCTGAAGAATATTATACTATGCACACACACACACACACACTCCATAATTTCTTTGTCCATTCATTGGTTGATGGGCACTTTAGACCCTTGGGTTGTTTCCCTATCTCGGCTACTGTAATGGTGCCACAGTGAGCACGGGAGTGTGGATACCTCTTAGATACACTGATTTCATCTCCTATGGATGCATACTCAGATTGCTGATGATGGTTCTATTTTTATCATTTGAGGGTCCGCCATAGTGTCGTCCACAATGGCTATAACAGTAAGGGGTTTCTGAGTGAGCCTCAGAGTGCTGTCCAAACCTGCTCCTCTCCTAACCTGCACCTCACCTAGAACTCTCTACTAACCTCTGAGGTTTCACACTCCATGTATCAAAGGAAGAGGACTCAGGCATTCAGGGCGTTTCAATAAGGGCCGCTGCATAGTGTGACTGTGGGTGCCTATGTGTTTGTGTATGTGTGTGTGCGTTTTAAGTGACAGCTGCTAGCTTGAAGAGAGAAAGTTGGTTTTCTATTCAAATTTTTCTCTGGGGTTCTGGAGAGTTTCCTTTTTGGTGGTAGGGGTAGCCTTGCCACCAACGACGTTCACAAATCACCATAGATTCAATTCCAGTGTAAACCATTGAGCTCCGAAGGGGTTTCTCTTGCCGCTAGATTGATCTAGTGACCTCAGAGGGCAGTGTGATGTGGAGAGCAAGCTGTGGAGGACACTCGGACAAAAGTTGCTGATGCTGGTTCTGCTGATGGGAGACTGTGTGTGAGCACGTCCCAGTGGGTGGACCGGGAGGAGAGCCGA
Source organism: Nycticebus coucang (assembly GCF_027406575.1). Classification (NCBI taxonomy): domain Eukaryota; kingdom Metazoa; phylum Chordata; class Mammalia; order Primates; family Lorisidae; genus Nycticebus; species Nycticebus coucang. The sequence continues at coordinate 58,510,128 of NC_069794.1, read as the reverse complement.
GCCAAGCCGAAATCCTTTACAACTTGCAGGCACTAAACCTCTTAAATCATCATTGAAATTTCATTAGAAATCTGGCAGAAGAGCAGGGTGCAGATTGCCAAGAGAGGACACAAAACCTCTTTTTCTCTCCACAATACCTGTAATGAACTGGAAGGGCTGGGGTGGAGCTGAAAAACAGATTTCCTGCCACAAGTAAAGTCTCTTTTCAGCTGGGTTTGCCACAGTTTTACAATGTGTTAGAATTTACATTTACACGTTTGTTAACCATTCTTCAGTGCAAGGAGACTTTTTTATCTGTCGGACCCCAGCGTTTGCCATATGGTGCCGCAGACTGTTGTGCTGTGTTCAGGCTCTGAGAGGGCGGGAGGCTGGGGCAGCGGCTCACTGGGACTCCGTGACCGAGTCCTGTCCCCAGTCTGGAGAGGCCATTCCCACAAATTTCACTGAAGAGGGAAGATGCCCTTTCAGGAATATGTGTCCTTTGTGATTGCTAAGTTCCGTGTCACCGTGGGTGCTGACAGCCCTTGGGAGAGTCAGAGGAATTTGCGAGTCACTTGCTGCAGATGTCAGATCTGTAACCTGATCAGTGTTTGGGACCAGTGGCCTTGGTGCATGAACTCCTTGAGGACAGAGCCCAGGACCAACTTGGGGTTTGGCACAAGGCCTTGTACTCTCTGGGGTTTAGTACAAAAGAACTTTCTAGAACAATGAGTATGAGCTGACAGGAGCAGCCAGCTCTGCCTATGTTGAGGAGGGGGAGGACTCAGGAGTGAGTCTCTCAACAGTTAACCCAGGCAAATTGTCCTTTATACAGGACAAATTCAGATAGGGAAAATTAAATATTGCCTTGAGTGTGAACCACTGATGAGGAAAGAGAGAGATAATTAATTATTTGACTATTTGAGGCCAGGGATGGAGTGGTTTTAGATGAGCGCTAAGTCTTATTGATTCATTACAAGGCCGCAGGGACAACTTCGGCTAATACTGGTGTGAATGCCCTATGAAAGACACACCCAAGAGAGCCCTGAAGTCACAGGCCTGTTCTCTGCAGTCAACCCACCAGCAGCAGTATACTCAGATGTCCCAGGCAGATTCTGTCTTACTCCCAAAGACCTCCCATGAGAGATGAACATATATGCACGTAGATCTATCACTAACTTTTTCATCTTAATTGTCTTTCTTTGCTGATATTTTCTATTTCGACCGGACTCATGTGTAGGGCAATGCCACCACCCAGTTTACTAGTGGTGGGTGAGGTTAGGATAACTGACTGAGGCAGCTCCCAGGCTTATGACTGTAGGTCTCTGTGGCCATTTGATCATCCAACAAGCACATATTGCGTGCTTACTGTGTACTGGATGTTCATGAGCAGCAATGATTAAAATAGATAGGAAGCCTTAACTTTGCATTCAGATGATATGCCCTATGGCTTTCTATGGTTTGGGCAAAGCACAAACCATCCTTATTTCTATAGCATGGAGTAGCATACTGACACTATGTAAATAGGTGTGTCTTTCTCTATTTTTCTTAAGGAACTGTTTAGACATATTGGTCATCCACCCAGCACGTGTATATTTGATACATTCTGTGCACGTGGCCTAGTGATTTCTGCAGCTTTCAGCTCAGTGTTGCGCTATGCTGGCCCAGAAGGATTAGATAACACATCGGGATCTCTGAAGATGGACCTTTTAGAAAGAGATTCCCCATATGGACAGCAGAGCTCAGGGCCCACTCATGAGTTCATTCATCAATTCCCTAAATTAGTTAAAAAAAACCCTTCTTGTTCCAGCTTTCCCCAACATGTTTCCTCACTCTGGCTTGACAGACGTGAACACAGGTCTCATGGACTCCAATTTGGAATCCACCTTCTTGTGTGGAATTTTCATCAGCAACCAGCAGGAGTTTCGCCTGTAGCTTTTTTTGTTTTTTTTAGTGCTTGACTCTGCAGACCTCCTTTTCCCTTAATTGGCCAATTTTCCTGTTCAGAAATAGACATAATCAGATATATTGCCTGGTAGCCTCTCTGAGAAACCATTAGCTCCGTCTGCTTAGACAGGCATTAGGTTTGATGCCCCTGAGGGTTGCTTTTCTTTTTCAAGAAAAATTAAGTGACTAAGTAAGAGCTTGCTGAAACAAAGTTGTGTTACTGCTTGGCATTTAATTGAGAAACTTGCTAATGTGTCCTTTGAACTCTTGGTTTCCCCTTTCCCTGAGGACTTGTTGATACTTTGCTTTAATGGCAGCAGAAAAATCTCAGTTAGACTCCGGGTGGCATTATTTGGGCTTTAAGAATGCAAATTGTTGTTTTTACTGCATTCTTTGGTCTAGTGGTTCTGACAGCCACCACTTCCAAGTAACTGACAGTTCAAAGAAAGTTTCTAATTTGTAGGGCTTCTTAGTCCTTGGGATCTCAAAGTGATCTGTTGGTGGTTGGCATTCATAACTCTCAAAATTTCATGAGGCCAATCTGTAATAGAGTCAATGCTTCAAACAAAAGGGGGCAGATGGGTGGAAACGGCTTTGCTTGAACAAAGAATCATGCATGATACAGTGGGAAACTAGTGAGCTTTGGAGCAAGACGGACCTGGGTCCAAATTTGTTCTTCCTATTACTTAGATTCATGGCAAGGCTCAACAACTCCTTAGTTTTTGCATTTACAAAAGTAAGCAATACATGTAAATCTCAGTTCACATGTAACTCAATTATAAAAATATATATAACTTTCAAAACATTTCTGGTAACTGACCTTTACTTAAGACTCCGTTCTGTTGAGATGTGACTTAATCACAGCCTACCTAGGGACACTTCCACTTTTCCTTTTTTCTTGTAGTGTCAAAACACTGGGGAGAGCCCAATCTTGCCCTTGCTATAATCTGTACACCAAAATCAAACTGTCCTTTGACTCCTCTAGATCCCAGCTATTCATCAACCTCAGGCTGTCCCTGAGGTTTCCTTTGCTTCTGTCCCTGGGGACTTACCAGGTCCTGTGAGGCTCTTTTCCACTTTCATGTTATGCATGAGACTCCTGCAATAATTTTGTTGCTTTCAGGCAACACTGGGGCACAAAAACGTCTGTTGTGCTGCCAAGGTCCCCTTGTCTTGACTCATTGTACATTTCTCTCTAGAGGTCTTGCTCCCTCCCTGGGGCTCTGCTGGTCAGTATGTGCATGAATGCTTCTCTGGGAGTCAGCGACATCCATTGTATCGTTTCTCTCCCCGGCCAGAAATAATTTTTCTAGTCTCCAGGGATAGCTGTGCTGTTAAACTTCACTCCATTCAAGCATTTAACCTATGCCAAGGTTCCTTTGAGTCTTATAAGAACATTGACTGTTTGGAATGGAATACCAGAATTTTTTTTTTTTTTTCTTTTCTCTGCTTTGTACCTGTTTCATCTGCCCCCTAATGGGATCAGTATTGACTGGTCTAGCTGCTTGAATTGGAGTGGTGAAGAAGTGAGAAAAGCAAAGTACCCAGAGCAAAACAGAAAATCAATTAATAAAGCCAAATTATTATTCTGCCACACGGGGATAATACAACCTCCCTGCAGAACTGTCGTAGAGTTCAGATGTGGATGTGAAATGCTCTACTGAGATGTTTAAAGAATAGATAGGTCCCCTGTTTCACACCCCTCATGGTTCAGGGGTGAAGGATGGGTTTGGTGTGAAGGATGAAGGATGGGTTTGGTGTCACTTCTGCTAAACCTCTTCCTCTTTTTTTTTTTTTTTCCTCATGTCAGTTTTCTTTGTTTACTCATTTGCTCATGTTAGAAATTAGGGAGCTATTTTTATTTATTTATTTATTTATTTATTTTATTGTTAAATCATAGCTGTGTACATTAGTGCAATCAAGGAGTACAATGTGCTGGTTTCATGTACAATCTGAAATATTCTCATCAAACTGTTCAACGTAGCCTTCATGGCATTTTCTTAGTTATTGTATGTAGACATTTGTGTTCTGCCTTTAGTAAGTTTCATCTGTACCCATTCTAAGATGCACCGTAGGTGTGGCCCTACCCATTACCCTCCCTTCACCCTAACCTCCCCCCTCCCTTCCCCTTCCTTGGCCCTTTCCCCATAGTCTTGTGCTATAGTTGGGTTATAGCCTTCATGTGAAAGCTATAATTTAGCTTCATAGTAGGGCTGAGTACATTGGATACTTTTTCTTCCATTCCTGAGATACTTTGCTAAGAAGAATATGTCCCAGCTCCATCCATGTAAACATGAAAGAGGTAAAGTCTCCATCTTTCTTTAAGGCTGCATAATATTCCATAGTATACCTGTACCACAATTTGCTAGTCCATTCGTGGGTCGATGGGCACTTGGGCTTCTTCCATGACTTAGCAATTATGAATTGGGCTGCAATAAACATTCTGGTACAGACGTTTTTGTTATATTGTGATTTTTGGTCTTCTGGGTATAGACCTAGTAAAGGAATTATAGGATCGAAGGCAGGTCTATTTTTAGGTCTCTAAGTATTCTCCAAACATCCTTCTGGAAGGAACGTATTAGTGTGCATTCCCACCAGCAGTGTAGAAGTATGCCCTTTTGGGCGGTGCCTGTGGCTCAACGGGTAGGGCGCCGGTCCCATATGCCGGAGGTGGCGGGTTCAAGCCCAGCCCCGGCCAAAAAAAAAAAAAAAAAAAAAGAAGTATGCCCTTTTCTTCACATCCACGCCAACATCTCTGGTTTTGGGATTTTGTTATGTGGGCTACTCTTACTGGGGTTAGGTGATATCTCAAAGTAGTTTTGATTTGCATTTCTCTGATGATTAAGGATGATGAGCTTTTTTTCATGTGTTTGTAGATTGTGCGTCTGTCTTCTTTAGAGAAGTTTCTTGTCAAGTCCCTTGCCCACCCTGGGATGGGGTCACATGTTCTTTTCTTGCTAATACGTTTGAGTTCTCTGTGGATTCTGATTATTAGACCTTTATCGGCAGTATAACCTGCAAATATTTTCTCCCATTCTGAGGGCTGTCTGCTTGTTTTACTTACAATGTTCTTGGCTGTGCAGAAGGTTTTTAGTTTGATCAGGTCCCAGTAGTGTATTTTTGATACTGCTTCAATTGCCTGGGGAGTCCTCCTCATAAAATATTCACCCAGGCCGATTCCTTCAAGAGTTTTCCCTTCACTTTCTTCAAGTATTTTTATAGTTTCATGTCTTAAGTTTAAATCTTTTATCTAGTGAGAGTCTATTTTAGTTAATGGTGAAAGGTGTGGGTCCAATTTCAGTCTTCTACAGGTTGCCAGCCAGTTCACCAAGCACCATTTGTTAAATAGGGAATCTTTTCCCCACTGTATGTTTTTAATTGGTTTGTCAAAGATCAAATAACGGTTAAGTAGCTGGATCCATCTCTTGGTTCTCTATTCTGTTCCAGATATCTACTTCTCTGTTTTTGTGCCAATACCCTGCTGTTTTGATCACTATCGATTTATAGTGCAGTCTCAGGTCTGGTAGTGTGATTCCTCCTGCTGTGTTTTTATTGCTGAGTAATGTTTTGGCTATTTGAGTTTTTTTTCTGATTCCATATAAAACGAAGTACTATTTTTTAAAGTCCTTTAAAATATGACAATGGAGCTTTAATAGGAATTGCATTAAAATTATATATTGCTTTGGGTAGTATAGACATCTTAACAATGTTGATTCTTCCCAGCCATGAGCATGGTATGTTTTTCCATTTGTTAACATCTTCAGCTATTTCTTTTCTTAAAGTTTCATAATTCTCTCTCTTTTTTAAATTACATTTAATTTTAATTAATATAATTAATGATTTTAAGATTTAAGCTTAAATTTTTTTTTTCTTCAGTCTTTTTTTTTTTTTTTATTGTTGGGGATTCATTGAGGGTACAATAAGCCAGGTTACACTGATTGCAATTGTTAGGTAAAGTCCCTCTTGCAATCATGTCTTGCCCCCATAAAGTGTGACACACACCATCATAATTCTCTTTGTAGAGATCTTTCACGTCCTTTGTTAGGTATACTCCCAAATATTTCATCTTCTTTGGCACTAGTGTGAAAGGAATAGAGACCTTGACTGTTTTTTTCGGCTTGGTTATTGTTGCTATATATAAAGGCTACAGATTTATGGGTGTTGATTTTGTAGCATGAGACATTGCTGTATTCCTTGATCACTTCTAAAAGTTTTGTAGTAGAATCCCTAGTGTTTTCCAGATATATGATCATATCATCTGCGAAGAGTGAAAGTTTTATCTCTTCTGACCCTATGTGGATACCCTTGATCGCCTTTTCTTCCCTAATTGCAATGGCTAAAACTTCCATTACAATGTTAAAGAGCAATGGAGACAATGGGCAACCTTGCCTGGTTCCTGATCTACATGGAAATGATTTCAATTTAACTCCATTCAATACGATATTGGCGGGTTTGCTGTAGATGGCCTCTATTAGTTTAAGAATTGTCCCTTCTATACCAATTTTCTTAAGTGTTCCGATCATGGAGGGATGCTGGATATTATCAAAAGCTTTTTCTGCATCAATTGAAAGAATCATATGGTTCTTATTTTTTAGTTTGTTTGTGTGCTGAATTACATTTATAGATTTACGTATATTGAACCAGCCTTGAGACCCTGGGATAAATCCCACTTGGTTGTGGTATATAATTTTTTTGATGTGTTGTTGGATTCTGTTTGTTAGGATCTTATTGAGTATTTTAGCATCAATATTCCTTAGTGATATTGGTCTATAATTTTCTTTTCTTGTTGGGTCTTTTCCTGGTTTGGGGATCTAGGTGATGTTAGCTTTGTAGAATGTTTTGGGTAATATTCCTTCTCTTTCTATATTTTGGAAGAGGTTTAGAAATATAGGTACTAGTTCTTCTTTAACAGTTTGGTAGAATTCTGACGTAAAGCCATCTGGTCCTGGGCTTTTCTTTTTAGAGAGATTTTGTATAGTTGATGCTATTTCAGAACCTGATACAGGCCTGTTCAACATTTCCACTTCATTCTGGCTAAGTCTTGGTAGGTGGTGTACTTTCCAGGTATTGGTCGATTTCTTTCAGATTTTCATATTTGTGAGAGTAGAGTTTCTTGTAGTGTTCGTTAAGGATTTTTTGAATTTCTGAGGGGTATGTTGTTATTTCATCGTTACCATTTCTAATTTTATTGATCTTTTCAAAAAACCAGCTTTTGGATTTATTGATCTGTTGTATAATTCTTTTGTTTTCAATTTCATTTAATTCTGCTCTGATTTTGGTTATTTCTTTTCTTCTGCTGGGTTTGGGGTTGGAGTGTTCTTCCTTCTCCAGTTGCTTGAGATGTCCCCTTAAGTTATTAACTTCCTCTCTTTCCATTTTCTTGAGGAAGGCTTGCAGTGCTATACATTTCCCTCTAAGGACTGCCTTTGCAGTATCCCAGAGGCTCTGGTAATTCGTGTCTTGATTATTGTTTTGTTCCTAAAATTTGGTGATTTCATCTATAACCCATCTATCCTTAAGCATAAGGTTATTTAGCTTCCATGTTCTTGTATGGGTATGCAGGTTCCTGTTGTTATTGAGTTCAACTTTTATTCCATCATGGTCTGAGAAGATGGAAGGAATAATTTCTATTTTTTTAAATTTGCTGAGGTTAGATTTGTGGCCTAGGATGTGGTCGATTTTGGAGTATGTTCCGTGGGCTGATGAAAAGAATGTGTATTCAGTTTTGTTGGAATGTTCTGTAGATGTCTGTTAAGTCCAGATTTTTTTTTTTTATTAAATCATAGCTGTGTAATTGATTAAGTCCAGATGTTGAATGGTTGAGTTTAAATCTAAGATTTCTTTGCTTAGCTTCTTTTTGGAGGATCTATCCAGCACTGCTAAAGGGGTGTTAAAATCTCCACCTACTATGGAACTGGAGGAAATCGAGTTGTTCATGTCTGTTAGAGTTTCTCTTATAAATTGAGGTGCATTCTTGTTGGGTGCATAAATATTAATAATTGAAATCTCATCATATTGTGTATTACCCTTAACAAATATGAAGTGTCCATCCTTTTCCTTCCTTATTTTCGTTGGTTTAAAGCCTATTGCGTCTGCAAATAGGATTGCAACTTCTGCTTTTTTCTGCTTTCCATTTGCCTGGAGTATAGATGACCATCCCTTCACCTTGAATCTAAATTTGTCTTTTAATGTAAGATGTGATTCTTGTATGTAGCAGATATCTGGCTTGAGTTTTTGTATCCAGTTAGCCAACCTGTGCCTCTTTAGAGGACAATTTAAACCATTCACATTAATTGTGAATATTGATAAGCCTTTCGAGAGTCTGGTGGACAGTTTTAATTTTTTTTCCTGACTGTGGAAATTGGAATTTGATGAAAAGTTTCTGGGTGGGTTTGCTTTTGTGGTGGAGGATTACACTGATCTTTATGGAGAATAGGTCTGAGAATGTCCTTGAGAGCTGGTTTAGTTATGGCAAATTTCTTCAACATTTGAATGTCTTAAACGTCAGAAATGAAACTCAGTTTATCAGGGTACAGGATCCTGGGTTGAAAGTTATTTTGTTTTAGGAGATTAAAAGTCAATGACCACCCTCTTCTAGAGAGGGAGTTTCAGCAGAGAGATCTGCAGTTATTCTAATATTTTTGCCCTTGTAGGTGATGGTTTTCTTTCGTCTGGCTGCTTTCAGAATTTTCTCCTTCATATTAACTTTAGTGAAGTTGAGTATGATGTGTCTGGGGGATGTCTTATTTGGGTTAAGTTGTGCTGGAATTTTGAAACTGTCTGAATTTTAGAATCTCTTAGCATGTCTGGAAAGTTCTCCTTCATAATCTCATGGAGAAGAGACTCTGTGCCTTGTGAAGCCATTTCATTGCTTTCGGGGATCCCTATAACACGAATATTGGTTTTCTTCGAATTATTTCAGAGCTCTCTGAGAGAGCGATCTGTTTTTGCCCTCCATTTCTCTTCCTCTTTGAGAGTTTGGGAGTGTTCGAAAGCTTTGTTTTCAATGTCATAAATCCTTTCTTCTGCTTGCTTCATTCTGTTACTGAGGGATTCTACTGTGTTTCTCAGGTCTTTGAGGCCTGCAACTTCTTGTCTCAATGTGTCAAAATCTTTGGTGATTTGGTCTTTGAATTCATTGAATTCTTGAGATATGTTTTGGGTTACTGTTTGGAATTCTAATTCAATCTTATTTGCTATTCAGATTCTGAATTCGATTTCTGACATCTCAGCTATTTGTTTGTGCATGGGATCTTGTGCTGTGTCTTCCCCATTGATCCTTGGGGGAGTTGATCCCCTCTGACTATGCATATTGCCAGAGTTTTTCTGTTGATTTCACCTCATGATTGTTTTTCACTGTTGCCTCTGGCTGTCATCAGAGTTGGGGAGGTGTTTCTCCAAGATTAGACCCCAGCGGGATTGCTCTATTGTTGCTGGATCTTTGTAGGGAGTGATCCTGTGTAGTTGCTCTGGGGCTGCCCCAGCCAGGGAGTTCTGGTTGTGGAAGCATCTCCGAGTTTGACACATCCAGATCCAGCAACAGGGTGGGAGGTGGTGCGCACTGTTCTGGGAGGGCCTGTTGCCCAGTGACTTTGGCACAGAGAGCCCAAGGCTCCAACAGTCTCTGGCTAGGAGAAGGGCTCTGTTCAGAGACAGGGAGGGCTGCGGAGTGCCGCGGACCGCCAGTCGAATGAGTCTCAGTCCGAGGGCTTTCAGGGCGAGAACGGCTCAGGTTGATTGAAAGGGCGACGCAGGAAAATGACAAACTGCCACACACCAAGGATGATGAAGAAAGCAGTTGTACTTTACTGATTTTTAGGCATGGTATTTATACATTTTTGACAATGTCTTACAAACTACAAAAGATATTTTTATGACTTGCTGATGCTTACAAAGTTCTTATCGAGTTTTGTAGATGGGAGTAGTCAACTGTCTTTTCTTAGACAATGTTTCTGCCCGTAAGGGGGAACAAAGGACTGCTGCTTATCAGCAGTTACTCTTTTACTTCTCTTTATCTATGTTTAAACCTTCTTTCTTTGTAAAACTGCTTTGTTCACATTTTGTATTTTTATATTTTTATATTTGATTATGATTTTTATGTTGTTAGTGAATTGATAGTGAATTATGTATATGTTTTAAGTGTATAGTGACAAAATTATAGAGAAAGCAATTTCATAGAAAACTTATTTCAAAGAAACAGTTTCAAAGGGACATAAGGTAGAGATAAGAGACCGGAGGGAGCGGGTATCTGGTAGGAACATCTTAACTTATCATCCCTGCATTCTCTTGATACATTGTTTCAATTAACTGACCTTTATGGTGGGAACGTGTTCCCTTGGAGACATTTAGTCTCCATTGTATAGATGAAGTCATGGATTAGTAAGTCATTATGTTTATTCTTAGTTTCTGAGGACATTCAAGCAACAATTAACCATTCAACTCAACAAACAAGTTTCAAACAGGTTTCAGGGTAAAGGTTATTCAGGCCTTTATGCCGCACCTCATGAATTCTTACGTTCACTAAAAGGCATGCTAGGCAACTTATGCGCTGCTGTCGCAAACCAGGGGGACTGGGGGCAACGCTCCGAGAAGCACCCACCGCCTTACCGCAGTTTTTACAACGCGGACAGAGCCATCCCGCCGCGGCTTGATGCCGGGGGTGCGGCATTTCCCCCTTTTTTGTTAATGAAACGTAGCTCAAAGAGGTCTTGGCGAACAGCCTTTAAGGAGGAAAAGACACAACGAAGGAGACAAGGTAACAGTAAAACAACACAGAATATCAAGCATCCAATAATGACAATAAACACAATGTACTGAATCCAGGACACAGGATTTAAAGATTTAAGATTGTCAGAGAGGGATTGAGCCAGTGAATCAAGAGAAGTGCTAGGTAAATGAGCTTCACTGATGGCAGTGATATCTTTTTGAAGAGTATGTAAATCATGTGTAATATCATTGTCCTTCCAGACACCCTGTAGATGAGCTTTAGTTTTGTCCCAGGAAGTGGACATATTATAAGGTAAAGGAGTTACACAAATAGCAGGAAAGGCAGAATGACATCTGGTTTGAAGTTTATGTTGTATAAACTTTATATCTTGTCCTAAGGCTAAAACTACTTCTTCTAGGATGTTAAGTTTTGCTTCAAGTTTATTATCTATGCTGGCTTGAGTCATTAAAGCTAGAGTTATGTTGCTGCTGAGAGAATTAACAAAGTGAGCTGTGTGAACTTCTTGAACCAAAGCAGTAGTGGCTACCGCAAATGTTGTGACTATAGAAATTAAAGCTAAAATACCGAGAATTAAAGCAGCTACAAACCTCTTAGGTCGAATTAACTGATTAACAGTATGTAAAACTTGTAAAGCAGAATTATCATACCAAGGATCATCTTGTAAATCAACAGGTAATAGTACATAAGAGGGTCTTTTAACAATTAAAACAGAATTAAACAAGCGTTCATTGAATAAATCAGTAGAAGTAAGACAATTTGTAACTTTACAAGCGGTACAAGAAATATGATAAGAGTTTTTAGATTGTGTAATAGTTAAATACTTATTTGGAGCTAAAAGTAGAGCATATGGATATCCAACACAAGTTCTTACTGACATTGCATTTGGTTTTGGCATATTAGGTTTCTTTTCTAAAATTAAGTTGGATGCAGCAACAAGTCTAAATAAATCATAGTGTATTTGAGTTTTATTTTTGTCTTGAGCTACCCATATGGGCTCAACTAGACCAGGTGTGAACCATCGTCGTATTGGTTGGGGAGTACCAGACCACTGATACTGATGAAATTTATCTAATTGGTTCGAGAAATATTTATTATGATCAAAACAAGAAGTAGGAGAATAATCCCAGATGACTGTGTTTGAATTTATAGGAGAATGCTTGTTGGCAGCATTTGGGAATCCACAGGAAAGCCAAGTAGGTGTTTTAGTTAATGATGATTCCCAGAATTGATTTTTATTTCTATATTTTTCTTTACAGTTAGGGAGAGGTAATGAGTTAACAGATAAACAGGTTTCATTATAATTAGGACTTCCAATAGTTTGTAACTCATATTCCCAAACATAACGTCTATTTGCATCATGAGGATCTGGAGCATCAGTTAAAAATACCCTGTAGCTAGTAGGTAAACAAAAAGGAGGTGTGTTGCCTCTTAAAGTAAAGCAAATAGGCAAGGAGTCGGCTTTGCCAGTGAAATTAATTAAGGCTGCGGCATGATGTCTAGAGTCTGAGTCAGTTAAACCTCCTAAGCGGATTGAATCATTAGAAAGAATTTTTATGGGGTCTGTATCTAGCCAGCCTACAGGATGTAATAATGGAGGGTTAGGAACATAAGACCAATAAGCTGCAGTTTCTACCGTAGGAGTAGAAATTAATGATAAAAAGGCAACAAAGTACATTGTTGGAGTTAGAGGGTTGTTTTGAGATATGAGAAGTTGTTTAGCTTGTTTCACCAGGGTGCGGATCTGTGTCCACGTGATCTTGGAGGGTTTCGGTGAAACTGTCACAGTCGTCTTCATCTGTGCAGATAGGATCTTTATCCGCCGCAGGCGTTGTCTTCTGCGCCGGGGTCTCCGGAGGAGCCGGTTTGATGAGCCGGTCTGGAATCCAGATGGGAGAGTCGGCATCCTGTGGAAATATGCAAGCATAGCCTCGTCCGGAGGTTAACAATACATCAGGGCCCTTCCATTGGCCCGATAATAAATCTTTCCAAAGAACTTTAGGAAGGGTGGCAGCCGATTGTGGCTGCCAATGGGAGAGAGCAGGGGTTAAATTATTGGAGTTTACATTGAGGTGATTTAGGACGAATAAAGCATGGGTTAAAATATGATGAGGAGAGAAATATTTATGAGCTTTTTGAAGGCGTTCAATTTGTAATTTTAATATTTGATTAGTTCTTTCAACAATCGCCTGACCCTGAGGATTATAAAGGATCCCCGTAGAATGAGCAATTTTCCACTGTATACAAAATTGTTCAAATGCTCGAGAGGTATAAGCTGGAGCATTGTCTGTTTTTAATTGATGAGGAACACCTAGCTGCTGAAAGCAGTAAAATAGGTGTTGTACAACATCTTTGTAGGCCTCGCCAGGTCTTGCAGAGGCACAGATAAAATGAGAAAAAGTATCAACAGTAACATGTACATATTGTAATTTTCCAAAACTAGACACATGTGTTACATCCATTTGCCATAATACATTGGGGCGTAAACCCCGAGGATTAACACCAAATTTTAAAGGATGATGAGTAACAGGACAGGATTTACACTTCAAGACTATTTGTCTTGCCTGTTCTCTAGTAATTTGAAACATTTTTCTTAATGCGTTAGCATTTTGGTGATGTAAGGCGTGGCTTTCTTCAGCTTCGGCCACTGATGCCACTATAGTACGTGTTAATAAATCTGCAGTGGCATTTCCTTGGGCCAAAGGGCCAGGTAAGTTAGTATGTCCTCTTATGTGACCAATATAAAATTGATTATTCCTTTGCTGAATTAAAGTTTGTAGTTTCTTTAATAAAGGTAGAATAGTTGAGGTTCCTGTTAAAAGAGCAGTTTCAAGAGCTGGAAAAAGAGAAGCAATATACTTTGAATCTGTATACAAGTTAAATTTTTGTTTGAAATTATTAAAGGCCGAGATTAGAGCCCATAATTCTGTTTGTTGGGCAGAGGCTTGTGTGACCTCTTTAATAAGAGGAGACAGGCCTGGGCTAAAAACTACAGCTCGACCTGTAGAGGAGCCATCTGTGAACAAGGTTATTGCGTCAGACAGAGGCTGTTTGGAACACATAAGAGGAAATATAAGTGAAACTGTTTTTGTAAATTCAATTAAAGGATGTTTAGGATAATGGTATAAGATTTGACCTGCATAGCCTTGTAAGGCCAATACCCAATCATCATTATTTTGAAATAGTTGTTCCACTTGAGTTTTATTATAAGCAGTTACAATTACATGAGGATCTTTACCAAATAATTCCCGTGATCTTTTTCTTCCTTTATCAATTAATAAAGACACCAGGTATGGATAATCAGCAACAATCTTTGTCTGAACATGTGGTAAATGAATCCATTCTAAAATACCTTCCTGCCATAGGCAAGCTGTAGGAGTATACTCAGTAGAAAAAATGAGTAAAGACCATGGGTTTTGATAATTAATTTGTTTAACCCTAGCTTGAGTTAAAGCCTGTTCAACAACTTGTAAAGCCTGCAAGGCTTCTGGAGTTAAATGTCTAGGGGAACGGGGATTAGAGTCTCCCTGTAAGATAGTAAACAAAGGACTAAGGGTTCCCGTAGTAATCTTCAGAAAAGGTCGAATCCAATTTATTTCTCCCAGTAATTTTTGATAATCATTAAGAGTTTGTAATTTATCTCTCCTTATTTGCACCTTTTGAGGTGCAATATAGTCAGAGTGAATCCATTGTCCCAGATAACTTAATGGTTTATCTCTCTGAATTTTCTCTGGGGCAATGACTAAGCCAAATTTAGTTAATTGTTCTATAGCCTTTTCTAGCATTAGCTGTACTTTTGGCAGCTCAGGATGAGCTAGCAAGATATCATCCATATAATGAATTATGTAAGCACTAGGAAATTGTTTTCTCAGTGCTGCTAATGCAGCCGCCACAAATTTTTGGCATAAGGTAGGGCTGTTTTTCATGCCCTGTGGTAAAGTTTTCCACTGATATCTTTTAAACGGTTCCTGTAAGTTTAGAGAAGGAACACTGAAAGCAAAACGAGGACAGTCCTCAGGATGTAAATTAATAGTAAAAAAGCAGTCTTGCAGATCTATAATTATAAGTGACCATTGTTCTGGTACTGCTACAGGAGACGGAAGCCCAGGTTGAAGGGAGCCCATGTCTTCCATAATGGCATTTACTGCTCTTAAATCTTGTAAAAGTCTCCATTTACCAGATTTTTTCTTAATGACAAACACAGGAGTGTTCCATGGACTAGTGGATTCCTCTAAATGACCTTTATCTAATTGTTCTTGTACTAAAATTTGTAATGCCTGTAACTTTTCTGTTGTCAGGGGCCACTGACTAACCCACACAGGAACATCTGTTAACCATTTTATTTTACAGGCATAGTTTTCTGCAGTGGCCCCTATGAAAAACACTGATCGTTAAGTTGATCACCTGTAACTAGTTTCATGTCTAGGACATGTAAAAGATCTCGTCCCCATAAAGTATAGGGTAGAGAGGGTAACACATAAGGTTGAAAGTAAATTTTCTTGTCCTTATATTCACATAACAAATGAGATGTACTACGCATGACACCAGAAACAGAACCGAGACCAACTAAAGAAGACCCAGTTCGATGAACCGGCCAGGATCTCGGCCAGTCGGAGGCAGCAATGCAGGTTACATCAGCGCCTGTGTCCATCAGGCCCTTAATGGGCCTGCCTTCTATTTTCATTTTTAACATCGGTCTATCATATAAATCATGTATAAGAGCCACACAATCTTTATCAGTAAATCCAAACTGTCCCTCTCCCCTGGCATCATGTAAGTGATAAGTGGGGAGTGGTATATATGGCAACAATAGTAACTGAGCAATTCTTTGTCCCTTATGAATTTGTGTAGTTTCTACTAGAGACTTTACCATGACTTTAATTGTATTTTCAGTATCAGAATCAATTACTCCTGGAACAACTTCAAAATGTTTGGTGTAATTGGAACTACGTCCCAATATAACACCAACAGTACCTGGTAATAACTTTCCTTTTATTCCTGTGGGAACTAACACAACACCATCATGTTTGGATATGATTACATCTTTAGAACTGGCAAGGTCTAAGCCTGCACTGCCAGGAGTCCCACGTGGGAGATCATGAATTGTCCATTCAGGTGGTATACAATTAATAGTAGATGTGGGCTCTAACTTAGGTCGTACTGCGGTAGAAGCAGGAGACTCTCCCTTGGAGTCGGGGCTAGGAGAACACCCCTTATCTAGTTTTTTGTCTGATTGGTATCAATAAAGTTAGCACCCTTGTCTGACAAGGGGGTTCCATCTTTATGAAATTTAGATTTACATTCATTTCTCCAGTGCCTGCCCTTCTTACAACGAGGGCATGGTCCCGGGGGTAATCCACGGGACTTATTATTATTATTATTAGCACCGGTGGATTTCTTACAATCCTTCTGTATATGACCTGGCTTCCCACAGTTATAACAAGTGGGCAAGTCATGTGGGGGATTACACCCAAAACATGTATTACTGGGGTCTCTATCAAAAGCACCTTTAACATACGAACTAAATTTCTGACCCCGCATAGCTGCAGCAAACGCCATTCCCTGGACAATTGCTGGTGAGGCATCCATGCATGCTTTAATATAATCTTGTAAGGTACCTGTTTTCCTGAGTGGACGTATTAAGTCCTGACACAGCGTATTTGCATTTTCCCAAGCCAATTGCTTGAGTAATAATTCTGTGCCCTCTGATGGTGGAAGCATTCTATTAATAGCTTCTTCCAGGCGAGAAATAAAGTCAGGATAGGACTCTTCCATACCCTGTTTTATGCCTGCTAAAGTTGTGCCCTTGGTTCCCGGAGGAGGTATTTTTCGCCAAGCGGAGACTGCATTATGGCTGACTATCTCTAAAAATTGTCGGGGTAGTTTAATTTGATTTTCAAAAGAAGCAAATTCATCTGTCCCTAGAAGCATGGACAGCGTGGGCTGTGCTTTTCTTCCTACATGTTGATTAATACTTTCTCTACATCTATCTTCATACTCTGTTCTCCATAAAATATAATCACCTGGGGAAAGCGTGGCTTTGGCCGTTTGCTGCCAATCATACGGGGTAAGCCATTGACTGCTAATTGATTCCACAATTTGTAAAGTATAAGGGGCAGAAGCTCCCGATGTACGGACAGCCTGTTGCAGTTCTTTAAGCGTCTTTAACGACAGAGGTTCCCAGGTGGGTGGTGCCCTATCCTCAGTGGGAAAGCGTACCGGGAAAGCAAATGTAAAATCTCCCTGCTGACGGGCTTCTCGCACCGCCGCTTGAAAGCCCGCGGGCGGCGGAGGGAGACAAGGAGGTACACGGGGAAGCGGAGCTTGTGAGGTTGTCTTAGATGTGACTTGCGGGACACGAACAGCCGGGTAAGCTCGGCGGGGGTGAATAAAATCATTCATTCTGTCCCTCTCATCTGGTTTAGTAAATTCATCGACCACATCCCACTCGTCACTGTCTGAGGAATTATCGACCGGTGGGAGTGGTGGTAGAATGTCTTTGAGCGTTGGAGCCGAAGGGACAACGCTCTCAGTGTTTGGTACCGGTTCAGGATCTTTAAGAACCTCGGGGGGAACCTCATCAGGAATCGGTGCCCCTTTAGATTCAGGATCACCAACCTCCGAATCAGTTTCTCTTATAAATGCTTCTAAAAAGGTATTGTCAGCTAAAAGTTCTCTAACTTGTAACCATAAAGGAAAAGCCTGAGGGGGCAAGACCTTCTCTCCATGTTCTTGCATGTATTTCCGCATTTCGCGTCCCACTCTCTTCCAGTCGGAGAGAGAGAGAGAGCCTTCCTCCAGAAACCAAGGACTAACCAACTTTATGAAATGCATAAGCTCCTCCAACCGTTTGAGAGACACATGAAAACCATTTTTCTCTAATAAACGCTGTATCATGACACTGAGCATGTGTTCTTCCTTACCCAATGTATGCCCCATGTTGTCCTGCGGATTACTCACACTTAACCGGTCAGCCTTTACCGGCGGGACTGCAGCTCCCTGGTGAGAGTCGCCTTCAATCTGAAAAAAGAGAGAAAAGAAAGAAAAAGAAAGATCACCTGTCCTTCAGGTCCCTGTTCGAGGCGCCAGCTGCCGCGGACCGCCAGTCGAATGAGTCTCAGTCCGAGGGCTTTCAGGGCGAGAACGGCTCAGGTTGATTGAAAGGGCGACGCAGGAAAATGACAAACTGCCACACACCAAGGATGATGAAGAAAGCAGTTGTACTTTACTGATTTTTAGGCATGGTATTTATACATTTTTGACAATGTCTTACAAACTACAAAAGATATTTTTATGACTTGCTGATGCTTACAAAGTTCTTATCGAGTTTTGTAGATGGGAGTAGTCAACTGTCTTTTCTTAGACAATGTTTCTGCCCGTAAGGGGGAACAAAGGACTGCTGCTTATCAGCAGTTACTCTTTTACTTCTCTTTATCTATGTTTAAACCTTCTTTCTTTGTAAAACTGCTTTGTTCACATTTTGTATTTTTATATTTTTATATTTGATTATGATTTTTATGTTGTTAGTGAATTGATAGTGAATTATGTATATGTTTTAAGTGTATAGTGACAAAATTATAGAGAAAGCAATTTCATAGAAAACTTATTTCAAAGAAACAGTTTCAAAGGGACATAAGGTAGAGATAAGAGACCGGAGGGAGCGGGTATCTGGTAGGAACATCTTAACTTATCATCCCTGCATTCTCTTGATACATTGTTTCAATTAACTGACCTTTATGGTGGGAACGTGTTCCCTTGGAGACATTTAGTCTCCATTGTATAGATGAAGTCATGGATTAGTAAGTCATTATGTTTATTCTTAGTTTCTGAGGACATTCAAGCAACAATTAACCATTCAACTCAACAAACAAGTTTCAAACAGGTTTCAGGGTAAAGGTTATTCAGGCCTTTATGCCGCACCTCATGAATTCTTACGTTCACTAAAAGGCATGCTAGGCAACTTATGCGCTGCTGTCGCAAACCAGGGGGACTGGGGGCAACGCTCCGAGAAGCACCCACCGCCTTACCGCAGTTTTTACAACGCGGACAGAGCCATCCCGCCGCGGCTTGATGCCGGGGGTGCGGCAGCGGAGGGCACGTAGCTACCAAAATCCCTGGCCAGATGAGCAGGCTGGTGTGGAAGCAGGGATGGTACAGGGGGTACGATGCAGGGTTGTGTTGCTCCCGCAGTTCTTGGTCAGTGCATTTGGATGCCTGGTGGGTGCGGGTTGTGGGTTGTGGGTCATGGCGCAGCTCTTATGGATGTCCTGGCAGCACCAAGCCCAGGAGTTTGAGGTTGCTATGAGTTGTGATGCCACAGCACTCTACCCAAGGCAACAGCCTGAGACTCCAGTGTGCCAAAACCGGTCTCACTCTGTCCCTGAGGGTTAAGACTGTAAGGCAGCTCAGTCCCCACCTTTAGGCTGCTCAGTCAGTAGGTTACTAGCTCCCGCCCGATCCTTGCTCTGCAACCCTGAGGGCAGAGCTTGCTGGGGCAGTTCTCTCATAATGGCTCCCTGTGGCCCACAGCCGAACACTGTTAGCTCCATCCGGCTCAGCAGCTCAGTCTGGGGCCCTAGACAATGCCCAAAGTTCTCAGCACTCCTGCTCAAGCTCTCCCAAAAGATAGTTCAAATGAGTGCCAAGTCCAAAAACACCGAAACAGTTCATAGGTAAGGACTTTCCGGTTTGCAGTCTCACTGCTGCTTGTACTTACAGCTGCTGGTGGGATTAGGTCGATTGGAGACACACAACCACTTGCCAGTTTTGTACTGTTTCTGGACCTCCTCTTGGGGTCCAGAAGTCCCTTGCTGTCTCCCTGTATCCTCAAAGTGATGATTATAGGCAGATCCCACCAGCCAGTGATGCCTGGAGTCTTATCTCCCCAGATTCACTATGCCCTGTTGCAGGGAGGCTGTTACTCGGCCGCCATCTTGGATTCTTCCAGGGAGCTATTTTGAACACCTCTCTTTTACCTCCCCCTTTGTAATTGCTCCCTAAATCCAATCAATTGCAGAGTCTTGATTATTCTATCTTTGCTCCTGTCACTCTGCCTCCATTCTTAGCCCTCTTCTCCACTTCTCTCTTACTTTCTGCTCCCTCCTTCTCTATCCCTCCACCCTTTCTCTTTATACTACTCCCTGTCCAGGTTTCTGCTCTCTCTTTCTGAACCATTATTTTAGTCTCACCATTGGTATTCCAACATCTATTCTTGCCCACCTTTAATTCTTTCCCCACACAGCATCCAGAGGGTGTTTAAGAAAACATACAAACTTTCTCACTGGCTTAGCTTCCTGTGTCCTGATAGGATTGACACGTAAGCTTGCCGATGTGTCCCACAAAGTTTTGCATGACCTGAACCTAGTTCCCCTGAGCCTCATCTTGGCCCTCCCTGCCCAGTACTGGTGGTATAAATGCAGGACTCCCAGAGACAGAGACCTCAGCACTTCTTATCAGACCTCCCTGGGTTGATGTTCCAAGGTTTTCCATCTGCCCATCAGATCCCTATGTGACCTCTGACTGGCCTATTTTCTGCAGATGGAAATGGAGGACATGATTTCAGACCCCGTAAACTGGCTTCACATCCTCCTCTGAAATAGCCCCTTTTCACTACTCTCCTCTCCCATTTCTCAGAGGAGACATGCCCCATGTTTCTTCCCAGGCTTGTCTTTCTTCCTAGGCTCCTGGTAACCACCTACCCCCATCCCCAGTGTTCCCTGATAAAATACAGGAAACCTGTTTAAATTAGAATCTCAGATAAACAGTAGGTAATTCTTTTTAGTATAAGTATGTCCCAAATATTGCATGGCAAAAAATTATTCACTCTTTACAATTTGAATTTCACTGGTTATTTTGTTTTATTTGTTAGTCTGACCATCTTATCCCTAGCTCCTTAAATTTTCCCCCTTCTCTTTCTTCCCTCCCATTGGGTGTTCCCGCTCAACTTTAAAGTATTCTCAAGCTACTTTTACTGAAGAATGCTTGGACACAACAAACCCTTCCTTTGATTCTATGCTCCTTCAATCTCGTGCCTTCAACTTGCTTGCCTACACTTGATTTCAACTTCTTTCCTTACCTTTCATTCTTTAGATCATTGCAATATGATTTCCAGTTTCATCACTTGATACTCTTCTTAAATATCACAAATGCTTTCAAATTCCATCTCCAGCAGTCCTCATATCCAATTAGACTTTTCATCTGAGTGTCCCCTTACATACTCTGTGCTCCCAAATGCCCAACAGTTAACTTTTAATTGCCTCCTTGAAATTTCTCTCTCTTTGTGCTTTGTTATAATTTAAAAGCATCTGCATAGACCTAGCCACCTAGGCTACAATCCAAGAGTCATATTCAACTCTTTTCTCTTACTCATCATCACCAGTACAATTGGCTACAGAGTTTTATGGTTTATGTCTCTGGATTAACCCTTTCTTGATATTCTCTTTTTAAAAAATTTCACTGTCCCTATATTAGATTAGGTTTATATAATTTCTCATTTATATTAGTATAACTTTTAGGTCAAAGGAGGTACAGTATTTTGAATGTTTGATGTGTGAATCAAGTGAGTCTCAGAGATTGTACTAAATTTCATTCCCACCAATAATGTTAATTTTAAGAAATTCATCCCCAAATTGTCTTTAAAAACAACCTTGACAATCATTGAGGTAAAAAATACCCTTTTGATGTCCTGCTCACATTGCTAATGAGGTTAAACCTTTATCAACCTCCAGATCTTTTGAAACTCACTGCTGGATCTAAATCTCCTATTTAAAAATCTCTCATTGCTTTCTGTTGCCATGGAATGAAATCTAAAATCCTGGGCAGCACCTGTGGTTCGAGGAATAGGGCGCCAGTCCCATATACCGGAGATGGTGGGTTCAAACCCAGTCTTGGCCAAAAACTGCAAAAAAAAAAAAAAAAAAAAAAAAAGTCTAAAATCCTCAGCATGACCTTTAATGCTTTTCCCCATATGGCCCTCAAATATTTTCAAATTTTATTTTTCATTATCCTCCTCCCCATCCCATGAATGAAAGAGAGAGTAGAGGGGAGTTAGATGGTGATTTCCCTGAGGTCAGGAACTCTGTCTTTTTTTTCTCTCACTACTATAATCCCAGCTCTAGCACATAGTAGGTGCTTGATGAGTAGTAGGGTGATGGGTGAGAATGAGTCAATGAGAGTGAAGGCTTTGGTGGACAGAAAGCAAAGAGGTATTAGGGAAAAGAACTAGCACCAGGCAGGTAGATGGCATTTCAGAGACATCTAGTGTTTATGGCATCATTCACAGCTTGAAGCCCCAGTTACCCGGTCTGTCCTCCGGTTGCTCCTGCTGTTCTGTCGCAACACCATGGAGACAGGGCAGCTCCCAGCATGGTCCCTGCTGCGCTCTCTAGTGGCCAACAAGATATTGCACAACTGTCAAGGAACAACTTCCCAGCTGACATCTGGAAACAACCCCAGCAATACTGCAATATCGAAAAACATCGACTTTGCCCATCTACTCTACCCTGGGGCAAGGCTCTTGTTTCCTATGTGTGGTTCAGGCGAGGTCTGAATTCAGTGTGGAGGGGACTTGGCAATAGCCCTAAGTCTCCCTGCCTTTTGTATTAGGGCACAGAGATTCATTTGTGAGTTGCTCGAGCATCCTTACATACCCCACAGTTCTATAAAGATGATGTTTGAATGACACTGAGTTCTATGGATTATTTATAATCAATGTGGTAAGACCATCAATTGGTATAATGATGTTATATATTTGCATTGATTGCAATATAGTGGAACACATAAAAATTCAAAATGGTGGGACTGCAGCAGACAGTCCTGATTTTGTGAAAATAAAGAGCAGTGTGGAGAAGCCATCCAGCCAATAACCTTTGTATTCTGACATTACTCCCATTTTTAGGCTGACTGACTCTCACGGTTCCTGTTCATTTTACTTAGGGGGAAGGCCAATAACCCCGAGATACTCTGTGCCTTACACTCCCGGCTTTGCTGCAGCACAGCCATGTTCCAACTGTCAGCCTGATGCCCAGGTTGTCGTTTTCTTCCTGCTGCTTCTTTCCCTGGAGCCCAATGGAGTCTCCTTAAGACAGCTGGAGGAGTGACAGACGTGTTGCAGAGTGGGGCCTCACATGGTTATGTGAGGTGTGGAAAATGTGATTTATAGGTATTTTTTCCCCCAGGGGAAAATAGATTTCATTATTTTCCACGTCAGGTAAAGGGTAAACCTCTGGGCTTGACCTTGGAAGGTTGTGCGGCTATAATAGTGCTGGCTGAAATGCTGATATAAAGTAAAACCTCATTAAATCAATATTGGTTATTCAAAATCATGCTTGATTGGAAGCAACTGCTTTTCCTCAGCTGCCTGGTGCCACACTCTTCCTTGAGCAAAAATATGAGATCCTCTTAAGTTGGTGAAGTTTTTCTAGTCCTTAGAGCTTCAAATTAACAAGATTTTTTATTATTTTTAAGTGTAACACAGTTCTAAAACACCAAGTCCAACATCGCTTATAACCTACCATGGTCACATGTGACTTTATTAAAAATATATTTCTATCTGTTTTAGTAAAAAAAATCATGCCTTTTTTCTTATAAGGTATATACAGTCACTTATTGGAATAAATAAACTTATGGGTCCCTAGATGAATAGAAGTTATGTAAATAAACAGTCGATGGCTAATTATCCATGGCAATGGGCAACTGGGATGGCAGATGGATAAAATCTATCATCAATCTTAAAGCCTTCTGCTAGCCAAAGTGGGGCCAGACTGGGAGCAGGCAAGATCCCAAGTGACCCTGGGATTTTATTCTCCACCTTCTCCTCACCAAACCAAGTCAGTGGTAGCAGACATTCACACTGGCCATTGGGCTTTCACTAAAGGACATCCAAGTGTTGCAGAAGCAATTAGGCAGACAGAAGGGCAACCACAGTTAATAAGCAGCAGGTGTGTTTATTTTCATGATCACCAGAGAAAGACCTCACTGTGCCCACAGTGTGTCATCACCAGAGCATTGGGCACTCTGGGGTCTTAAGAGGCAATCCTGTATATTTGTGCATTTGCCACCTGTTGACTAAACAGTTTTTAAAGCTGAATTGAGGCAGGCCATTGGATTGAATAGCTCCTTCCTTCTTTCCTTTGCTTCTTTCACTGGTTAAAGCCAGAATAGTACCTGTTTCTTATGTTTTTAATATACGTCTTCCCCCACCACCAAATCTCTCCAAATTCTCATACCTTCGCTGTGGGGAATGCGAATGGGTTCAGGTATTAGGGTAGGGCTTCTGAGAGGCCAGAAGTTAGATTCGTATTTAGGGAAAGCTGAGAAATGGACTTCTGGCTTCTCTGAAATTCTTTGACAGAGCTCCCTACCACCAGCCAAACAGAGCAGCAAGGGCTGACTGTGGTTGGGGATCATTTCTTCAAGTTGCTCCTTTTCCATCAGGGACAGGTCTGGTATCATAACGATCAGAATATAGAGATGAAACGAAGCATTTCTTTCCTGAAATGCAAATGTCTGTGACCTCCTATGGCCATGGGCCATGGTAAGATCTCTGATTTGCCCCTTCCTGTGGCCCTGCTCCTCCCTCCCAGCTGGGACCTTGAACAAGGAGGCTCCTCTTATCTACGGTGAGAAGGATGCTGACCTGCCCACAAGGATGTGGCCTTATAGGTGACCAGTACAAACCTATTTTAAGGATAAAAATGGAATTGATAAAAAATAAAATTTATAGAACTACAAATGAAGGCATGGCCACTCTCTTAACGAAGGG
This sequence comes from Nycticebus coucang, assembly GCF_027406575.1. Classification (NCBI taxonomy): domain Eukaryota; kingdom Metazoa; phylum Chordata; class Mammalia; order Primates; family Lorisidae; genus Nycticebus; species Nycticebus coucang. The sequence continues at coordinate 58,485,715 of NC_069794.1, read as the reverse complement.
ATTCCTTCCAGACTCCTGCAAACCAGGAACTTTCTTAGGGGTGTTTTTAGTGCTCCTCAATTTGCTCACTGTACTTTTCAGGGGCTTCTTTATAATGTGAGCAGGGCAGCCCTTAAGGTAGCACAAAGGGGACACTCAGGGAGTGTTTAGAGGACATTCACTTGGCGAGAAAGCCCATAATCTAGGTGGCCAGACTGGAAGAACTGTAGACTGTCAGCAAATTAAATACATTTCTTTTTCATTTCCCCCTTGCCCTCATTAGTTTTCCCCAATGCATTGTTTTCCAAGGATTGCAATGAAGTGAACCTTGCTCATGATTTGTCTAGTCATAATTAGAGTCTTCCTTTCTCTTGTTAGACAGTAATGCCAATAATGATTGCAAACATTTTGTCTCCTTTTAAAAAGGCAAAGAGCCAAAATCATTATATCTGTGAGCTGATGTCAGATTTATAATGCAGAGATGCAAACTTCACATACCACGTGTGTGCCAAATTTTTATTAAGCCTTTGGAAGGTTTAAACTCTGCATCAAGAAGAGGTCTTGTTTTTTTGTGATCAATTTTCTTTTTCTGTCCTATTTGTTTGTACTGAAAAGCCAGAGCTTTCTGTTTACCATGGCTCATTTTCAGGGGAGGAGAGTGGGTGGAAAGAGATTCAGGGAAGAGGAGTAATTATATGAGAAGTGGAGAGAAAAGGCTGGATAGGGAAGAGTCTAGGGAGGATTGCAAGAAAGGAAAGATTAAGGGAGGAAAGAGTGGAGACCTAGGAATGAGGACAAGAGGGGTGCTTGTGTGTCGGGAAATAAAGTGCTTAAAAAGCAGACAAAATAGGGAAAAGTTAACTTGATTGACTTTCTTTGGCTAATTCTCTTTACCTGGGCTCACATTCAGATATGCCAGAGAGAATAGTTTAAAAATAGACTAAATTTATCACACGTGGTTGAGCAGATTGCTCCCCACGGGGTGTTTTCCTGGGCCCAAATGGTAGAATTCCAGCCATTTTGCACTGCAGAAGAGGTAATTTACTTCACACAAGTGAGCACTTGGCTCCCTGGGAGAGTATTTTTTCCTATTTGGCTCGTGACAAAATGGGGTCCAATATTCCCAGCCTTGTTGGTGGGCATTACAAACCCATAAACCAAGGAAGAGAGAGAATCCATGGATTTGGATATTATTTGGATGAGAGAAAGGCAGCAATCTTTTCAAGACTCCTGACTTGGGCCCTGAAGTCTACCCCTGCCTGGCAACTCAAGAATTTTTTAGGAAATGGTATTTAAAAGCTAGAGACAGGACACACATTTCTTTTTTAGGCATTGGCAATGATGATTATTTAAGTGTTTAATTTCCCACTGTTCACCCCAAAACACAATTTTTCAATTCACTCCCAGGGCACTGGGAAAATAGCTTTGGAGTCTGATAAGCTGCCTGCTGCTGGCTCCTCTGTTTTCTGGCTTCAAGGTTTCTCAATAGTGGACTCAACAGTTGCATTTTTCACCTACAAAAGAATTGCTATAAGAAAACCAGACAGCGGATAATTGTATTTTGTGAATTGATGGTGAAGGTACTCCGTTTCAGCCAGGGTCCAAAGGCCGATAATGTTCAACCAGGAGAAGTGGTTAGTGTGAGAGAATTTGTTTTTGGGTGCTCATTTTTAATGGGGGGAAAGAGTCTTGCTTGGATTATTTATTTATTCTTCTTTGATGTGCAACCAGAAGTTTTGGAATATTTAGCAGCTCTGGTGACCCCTGCTGAATTAGCGTGAGTGTAAGACTCCCAGTAAGAATGGAGACTCTGGATTTTACAGGGATTCTCAGCCTTTGTAGATCTCCTCAAATCTACTAGGGAAGAAAATAAAAATACTTGCCCATAAACATCTTCCTGATGGGCCGCAAATATGCTGGCACCTTGCCACCTGGTGGTTTTAGACAAGGGAATGTGAAGAGGATGAGTATCACCCTCCAAGCTTACCCTGGGCTGCTCCTGCCCCTATCTGGAGCAGAATCAAGATGCTTCCTCGGAAGTGTGCCAGCTGCCCACATGGCCCAGGTTTATCCATCTAGCACCTATAAATATCCAACATTTATCCACTTACTGTTCTAGTGTTGGTCCAGCTTATGATAAGCTGGCGAGGACCTCTGGGCTCTCAGCCGACCAGGATGACTCTGGAGTTTTCTGAGACTCTTATTTTGACCATTTTTTTTCCATAGGAGTTTTAGGAAAGTACAAAAATCTAAACTCCTCTCCTTTCCTTAGAAAAAATGCACCAAGGGAGAGTAAAAATGAAGGCCAAGTCCATGAATTTGTTCCTTGCACACATCAGGCTCATTTCCACCTCTGTGCATTCTGCTTAACTGACTGGGAACACCAGTCTCCCTTCCATCACTGCCCATTTACCTAAATTTTATTCATTTTTTGAGAAGCATTAAATCCCATCTGCTTCATGAAGATTTTCCCATGTATGTGTTCTCTCCCGCCCTGGGCTCCCACTGTACCTGCAATCTGTATCAGAATTCAACGTGGATGTAGACTACATCTTGTGCTGCTTCTCTTCCTCCACACCCCCTCCTGTGCTCTGCACGGTGCTGGCCCACAGTGAGATTTGAGCAGTATTTGTTCATTGACACTCTGAGAGGAGCTGACTCTCATTCTCTATCTGCAGCAGGGACCAGGAGCCAAGGCAGCCGCTGTGCCCGTCTCATATGCAAGATCATCCAAACAGATTTCCTGGGTCTCGACTTTCCCTGCATGGTAATTCAAAGACAAAAGAATCTTCCTCTGTCCCCACACTTCTTTTATTCTCTCTACTATTATTTTTACACAGACCAGGTCAAGATAAAAACAACTGTGACTTCCCAGGCACGGGCAAGGTCCCCAAACATGAAGCCTGACTTATGGGGTCTCAGCTGTTGAGCTTCCTGGTAGTGGGGAGTGTGTGAATGTTTCTTGGGATCAGGCTTTTCAGAAGTCACCCTTTAGTCTGCTTGGAGACCCCTAAATAGTGTGATTATAATGACAATCCGAATTGAGTAGCAGGAAGGCACAGAGCCAGGGTTGACCCATTCTGCTGTTACGGCTGGTGATGCTGGGCTGGTCACGGAAGGTTTTACAGGCAGGGGATCTTTGAATTGGGTCTTGAGACCCTGTCAGAGTCCCAGTCTTTTAGCCTGGTCACAGCAGGGAAGAGCCCCCAAAGATCCCACAGACAGATGCCCTGACTCCAGCACCCTGGATAGTGGAACACACAGGTACCCCCCACACATGCCCTCTCTCCTGGGCTGTCACACACCCCAAGGCATAGGGGTGTTCTGGTGATTGTGCCTTCTCATTCCCTAGGCACACAGACCTGCCACAAGAAAAGTCTTCTAACTGCTAGACAGCTGGGAGCCTGGGGGCAAGGATGGCCAGACAACTTTCTAAGGTTGCTGGTGGAGACACAGTAAGCCTCACAGCATTCTCTAATGGGGTCGAAACAGACATCTGCTTTGAAGGATGAACCCAAACTGGAAGTGGTAGAGACCGAAGGCTTGATCCCACTGCGCTGTTGTCAGGGACATGTGTGACAGTGGGGACCCAAGTAGGCCATGCCTCTGTGGAAGTTGTCTGCTCACTGCCCAGCAAGCTCACGAGTGGGGACAGCCTGGTGTCGAGAGGCGGCAGCAGCAGCTTGGTAAGAACTGTGCGCGTCATTATTCATTTTAGAAAACCAGAACATGGCTCCCGTTTGGATGGAAGCTTGCCCAGCCGGTGTTTCTCAATACTGCCTCTGGGATTTGCTGAGAACCTGTTCTGTTGGCAGCCCTGGGTAGCAGTTTGGCTCCAGAAAGCTTTGTTTAAAATGAAATGATCTGAAGTGAAACCACGGAGAGGTGATTTGCTGTGGGGCGATCACAGGCTGCCTTCTATCTTTGGATGATGTTTAGTGAAAGGGCATGAGAAAAGGACGGTTCAGTGATGGGGCTCAGTTGTCAAGACGTGTGCTCCGGGGCCCCTCTGGCGGTCCCTTGGGGCATGCGGCAAGACTGCGGGACACACCACTAGGGCAGGATCTCTGTGGGGTTTCTCTTTGTGGTATGCGGTTCTGCCCAGTTTGGAGGTTGATTATTACTGACCATCCTTCCATTCATTTGCAAATATTTATTGAACATTTTGGATGTCCAAGGCCTGTGCCAGGCATTAGGTCTACAACTGTATCCTACTGGGGTTCACAGTGCAATCAGAATCATGGATCCCTGAGCAACGGGGTGGATGACAGGGGTGGATATGATTTGGTCCAAGAGAATGACCAAAATAATTAGTCTAACAACATGGTCATTCATTCAATCACGCTTTCATGTATTCAACTTAACCTACATTCATTAAGTGGTTTCTAGTTGCTGAAGAGTGTGCTGACTTTTCGTTGAGGAGCTTAGCCCCTTGTGAAGGTAGCAGATAAACCCTTAGCACAGTGATTTTCAACCAACGTGCCATGGCACACTGGTGTGCTGTGAGAGGATCTCAGCTATGCTGCAGAAATTTTTAAAGATCATTAATTAAATTGTTTTCAAAAGAAATTCAAAGCCCAGTAAGTATATTCTTTTTTTCTCTTTTTTGATCAAAAGAAGTGTGCCATGTATGTTTGTTTGTTTGTTTATTTATTTATTTTTTGCAGTTTTTGGCCAGGGATGGGTTTGAACCCGCCACCTCTGGCATATGGGGCCAGTGCCCTACTCCTTTGAGCCACAGGTGCTGCCCTATTTATTTATTTTTTGAGATGGAGTCTTACTCAGTAGAGTGCTGTGGCATCATAGCTCACAGCAACCTCAAACTCTTGGGCTTAAGTGATTCTGTTGCCTCAGACTGCCAAGTAGCTGGGACTACAGGCGCCTGACACAAGGCCTGGCTATTTTTTTTTTTTTTAGAGACAAGTTCATGCTCTAGCCTGGTCTGGTCTCGAATTCGTGAGCTCAGGCCATCCACCCGCCTTGGCCTCCCAGGGTGTTAGGATTATAGGCGTGAGCCACTGTGCCTGCCTTGCTGTGAAAGTTTAACTATAGGTTCAAGTGTGCTGTGAAATAAAAAAGGTTAAAAAACACTGCCTTAGGAAATAGTGAAATTCCAATGAAAACAGGCGGTGAATGCTGGGAGGACAAAGCAATCGACTCAGCTGCTAACGTTGGTGGCAGACAGATAGGACATGAAATTTTCACAAGGGCAAGAGACATTTGAACTGGGTCGTGAGAAGAGAATTATCAGGAAAAGAAGAGGGAGAAGAATGACAGCTGAAGGGAAGGAGCTATAGTCAGAGGCACGGGGTGGGCCAGGCACAGAGAGGTGAGGACGCTGGGCTTGCTGTCTGGCTGGAGTGCACATGGGCAGGCCAGAGAGGAGCTCGCCCCCTTTTCTTGGGGCTCTGTCTGTAAATGTTGAATTACTATGCTGCTGAGATGAAAGCTTAGAAGATTCAGAATTCCGCAATCTGACTTTGAACTGAAGCAGTAAAATGTAGGCAAGACATAGCCATACCTTCAAAATGTAAATTCTCCTTCATATTTCAAACTAGAAGCCTAAATTAACATTTTTTTCCCTAAATCTTCTACTTGTTATTAAGAAAAGCCTGCAAATTTCCTAGAAAGGTGATCTTAGTAAGAATGCCACAGATAACAACTCAGACTTTGGACTTTACCTTACAAACGCAAATAATGTAACCTAATCATATGTACTCTCATATTAATCTATTAAAAAAAAGGATTCAGAAGATATACTTTAAAACATCTGCTTTATCCCTCACTTAGTTCTGAGGGTGAAAGCAGTTTACCTGTAGGCTAAGCATTCGGGGACAAAGGCAGTGTTTGTACTGGCTGGGTCACTAGGGCAACTAAATCTCATTTTGAGGAGAAGAGTTTTTATGAGAGCTATTGCTGCTCTGGATTTTAGAAGGAAAAATTTCAGGGACAATCTGTATGTTTTAACAAATTATGCTATTATGGACAAGGCTAGAATTACTTCTAACCTTTTCACAAGGGGCATTTTAAAACTTGCAGACTATTTTGCTATTTTGTCCATGTGGGAAGGACCCATTTAAACTTTCTGGCTATATTAATTTTTAATTTAAATTTAATGAAATTAATTCAAATTAAGAAGGTGACCATTATCAATTTCCTTTCCTATTAGTTCCTTAATGCTTTGGCAAATTGCATTCTAAACTTCTCCTTCAATGAGCTGGATACATATTCATGGGTTTCCTAAGAAAAGATGAATTTGATCTTGATATGCTAATCCCATAGCTGTGGCAGCAATCAAGGAACGGCTAGGGATTAAAGTGCATTCTGGTATTAATTATGAATCAGGCATTAAGAGCTGGTAAATAATTAAAGCTTCATGTGTCACAACACAAGTTAAGGATCAGTGTGTTTTTCCATTACCAAATGCGTTTTGGGGACTATTTCTAGTATTATTTGGATACTGTCTGAACATAAAGTGGGATGCAAATAGGTAACTCTCATTCATAGTAAACTCATAGTATAAAATTTTGAACTTATTGAACTGCTGATGTAGGAATATATTGAATTTCAGAAGCTGAAGCTCTGCCTTTCTAGGAGCTTTTGGCTCATTCCCTTTCCCCTCTACCCTCGAGGTTTTTTCAGTCTTTGGGGAGTCTGCAGAATAGTTATGCATTGGGCAGGAGGTTGAAGTAGATATCTGCAAGGGTCGTGCTACTCAAAGTGTGGTCCACAGACCAATCTGCATTGCCTGGGTGTTGTTTAGAGATGCAGAGTCTCAGGCCTGCCCAGTACCATGGACTCAGGATCTGCATGTGAACAAAGTTCCCAGAGAATTCCTTTGTGAAATTTGAGAAGCCCTGCAAAACTATGTTTCTGCTGTGGGTATTTGTGATTTTCCATCTTCCTTTGTTTCTTTCTCTACAATGCGAAGGAGCCCAGGTTCTACTTGATCCCTCCTGGCATTCTAGATTACCACCCCTGCTGTCATCAGATTCTGGGAGGTCAGTACCAGTCAAGTCTGTGCAGATGCCTTTAGGGTGTTAGAAGCAATGGCCTTGGGTTTGAATTTTGGCTCCATTCCTTGTGATCTTGGGTGAGTTTCTAACCTCTTGAAGGCTCAAATCCAGTGGGAATAGCATTGCCTGCCTCACAGGGCTGTTGTGAGGAGGAAATGAAACACCATATGTCAGGAATTATGCTCATTAACGCAGCACTCTGCATATGGTAGTCATGATCATGGTGATAGTGATGGGGCCGGCACTGGGGATAAAGCAACTTTTAGAAGAACAAATTGATAGCTAAGACAGAGGTGATTAGCTCTGTGGACAATCTACTTAGCAGATACTTCCAAAATAATCATAGGTGATGCATTTTATGCCTCTACCTGACAGCCTAGAATGGAAGTTTAAGGGGAGGGGTTTTCTTGACATGGGTTTTGGGAGAAGAGAAGTAATATTCTTCGAGTGAAACTTAACCAGGAAAAGAGAGGAGAGGAAAGTATTTAGAGGAAAATTCCAGTGCTATCTCCCTTTGACCTCTTCCATATCAGACTTTTGACTTTCTCCATATCAGAATGCTGTAGGAATTCTACCAAGTAAACCTTTGTCCACTCATGAAGATCTCACTTTTCTCTGGAGAAGAAAGTAAGTACCCTTCTTGTTTTTACTCAGTTTAAATTAATGAGGAAAGACAAGCAAATGTTTGAAGTGCTGAAGTCTAACAACCTTAGTTAAAAAATTTCTGCTTTATAAAATTTACTTGAAATGATTATTCTCACCCCAAACACAGTGACTAACCAGGATGGAATTCAGCCAGTCTCGTGTTTTCCACCAGATAGAATTCCCTTTCTTCAGTTTCCCGGAAACATGCCTGCCCCCAAGAAGTCTGAAAATGGCAGTTAATAAAATCTTGATCTCTTCAAAGACAGAATGAGCTGTTAGTAAGATAGGGTTAAGGACACCAGATGTCTTAAGAGTGATTTCATTGTCTTTTCAAAATGCTGAGGGAGAAGGAGACTGAGAAGGCTTTGGTATTTCCCATTCGCAGCTGTAGGTCACAGGGGCACTGCAGGAACATATGAATGCCAAATACGAAGGCTCCCTCTTCCTTATTCTTTACAAGACACACATGGAATTACCTGTTACGGGCATGAATTGCTACTTTATTTTCGAAGCAATGAAAGACAAGAAAAACCACCCCCAAAACCCCTGTCTTGAAACTTTTCCATTTTTAAGTCCATTAGGACAAGAGGCTTTTCTTTAAAAAATATTTTTTGTCAGGTTTTTCCATCAGTAATATTTAGAAAGCTGATTTGCTCTCATCTGGGAGGTGAAGGAATTTTATTGGCTTTACTCACAAAGCAATTTATGGCTAAATGCTCAAGTTTATTAGAATCAGGTCATCAGACTTTCAATTTAAATGTTGGGCACCAAGTTTGTTTGGGTGTTGATTGGTTCTGAGGCTTTGTACTTGGTTCCCAAAATGCAGCATCTATGAGGTGGGGGAGGCTGGCGAGAGAGGATGGAGAGAGTTGCTGAGAAATTTCATCGTCTCGAGTTAATTTCCTCCTCCTGTCTATCATAGCACTATGCGCCTCACTTCAGGCACACAGTGGGTGTACCTTGGCACACAGTGGGTGTGCCTTGTCCTGTCTATTGTCCCCATTGGAGATCTGAGAGCAGCACAGCAAAATGGCAAAATGGGCAAGGCCTTGGACTCAGGAACCAGCTGCCTGGGCTTTCTTCCTGTCCCTACCAGGTGTGGAAGCACAGGCAAGACATTCGGCACCTTCATGCCCTTATTTGCAAAATGCACGTGGCAGTTGTACCTACCTTGCAGTGTTACAAAGAGAATCAAATGGGTGAGTTTGTACGTGCAATGCAACTAATACATATAGCAACTGGTGTGTATTTGCTCTTTTAAATTCACCTTTGTATTTTCACAGTGTCAGTTATAGAACTGTTCTGGGGTACAGTGGTCTTCAACCTATTTGGGACCAGGAACCCAGTTTCATGGCAGACAGTTTTTCCATAGAAGGTGGGGTTGAGGGGATGGGGCACTGGGATGGAGGCAGAACTGAGGCAGTGATGTAGCCCGGTTCCTGGGGCACAGCTCTGGGACACATTCATCATTGCACACACATTCATTATATGCCTACAGTGGGCCAGACCCTGACTGAGAGACGTGATGGCTGTCCTTCGGAGCATGTGGCCTCTCTGGGAGATTGGCAAGTATCGCAGTACTTCTACTTGGGGAAGAGTGGGGTGCTATGGAGCATGCATCAGGGGTGCTTTTCTCTCCCCTGTGAGGAGAAGGCTGGGTTTGCTGGAGGGGAGTGACTCAGGGGCGGGGTGGAGGGAAGTGCACATCCTCTGCATAACTGTCAGAGGAGTTTGAGAATGAAAAGAAATTTTGGTCAGCTTTTGAGAAGGTTAGGGAATAGCAATAGCATCTTAAATTGTTTTGGTTGAATGAGGAATACCCAGGCACTTCTGACGGTCATGTTTTCATTTTCTGAATAAGGATGAATGATGGAAGAGGGCCTCCTGGATGGCTTCCCAGAGCAAAGGCTCCATGCTGAGAGCAGGACTTGGCACATCCTTATACTTTATGAAGCACAGTGCTCCTTAATTGTTGTCTGATCCATAGTTCCCCTTTATTCTTAGGGGAGAATATTCCAAGGTCCCCAGTCGATGTCTGAAAATGCAAATAGCACTGAATCCCACATACACCATGTTTGTTCAATGTCATAATGGAGATAGCCACTCAGTAACTAATGCGTCGGTAGGATATACGGTGTGGAGACACTGGATGACTCACAGCCTAGGTAGGATGGAGTGGGATGGCAGAAGATTTCCTCACGCTATTCTCAACTGTGTATAATTTAAAACTTATGAATGGTTTATTTCTGGAATTTTCCATTTTATAATTTTGGACTGTGATTGACAATGGATGACTGAAACTATTGAAAAATAAACCTCAGATGAGGGGGCCTACCGTACATATATTTGAATGGCCGCTTTCTCTGAGTCTTGTAATGTCTATAGCAACTTACCCTAGAGTTTTGGTGGGCATTTGACTGCGGATGAATAAACAGTTTGTTGCAAAGAAAACACAGGTCAAGGCTTTTTTCTTGCCTGCTTAGAAACTGACATTTTGAAACTCTGGGGTCTTTGAAGGGAGTTTTGTTCCCATCTTGATTTCTGCGACCACCCCCTCTACTCCTGAAGAGATTCACCCTTCCCTCCCCCTGTCTTCTTCACTACACCTCCATAACACAAAGCTGACTCTTAAACTGGAAGACAGTGGGGTTAAATTAAAAAAAAAAAAAAGATTGGCTAGCCATTCAGGCTAGCCATTCAAAAGCTACAGAGAGCAAGTGGTAAAACTTTCTAAACTCTTACCAGGTCTCCTTAATGGGAAGTTTCGGCACTGGGCAGAGGTGCGCCTCTGCCTTCCTTTTCTTTGAGAAGAATGGAAGTAGCCCTTGTCAATACACAGCACCTGTCTCTGAAAATAAATCCCTGATTGAGTTGGAAGCCTGGCTGCTTTCCTGTCCCTTGATGGCAGGGTCCCCTTGACCCTCGGTAACCTTTTCAGCATCTCGCTCGACATGATCAATAGCTTTCCATTAATGCTTTGGGCTGGAGGAAGCGGAACAGATGAGAGAAGGTGAGTGGGATGGTGGATACTTCAGAATCACCCAAAGGTAAATGGTGATTTCATATAGAGGATTCAGGGAAAAGATTTTCTATAAATGTACACATTTTCCCAAGATGGGTGAGTGACTGACGTGCTCTCTGAAGAGGACTGAATTGACTGTGAGCATATTGAGAATTAACCTGTTTCTGCCTTCCTTTCCACAAAGAAGAAAATGTCCTCAAGACAAATCTTTCCTAGGAGAACTTACCACAATAACTGAACATGTGCAATGGCTTTCCCCCCAAAGCTTATGGTTTTGTTTTTGTGCTGTTTATCATCCTGCAAAACGTGGGAGATAGAACTGGATGATGTAGTGATTTCTCGTGAGAAGACAGTGGTGAGATTAGATAAGTGGCAGGTTTACATGCCAGCCTCTCTGCTGTGCCTGTTTGTGTGTTTCAGATATGGAAAATGTTCTCAATTGTTTAGGAACGTGCAGAGCAGGCACACAATTGTGGCGATGCTGTAGACCAGCCAGACTGAGAGCCCTAGGCCTGTGAAAATCCCAGCACATAGAAAAGCAACAGGGAAGTGGCTCTTAGGAAAAATGGAAACAATCATGTTATATTTCTCTGGCTGGGGACCCACTTGAGCTGAGCCCGAGAGCAGGGTTTTCAAATAGCATGTTAGGGACCCACGCTTCCTTCCTTCTTGTCCTCATCGTATCTCCCTAATAAAGCCATGGTCCCTTTCCATTGCATATTTATTTATTCATATGCTGCAGTTTATAAGATTACATAGGCCCTGCATTGTAACAGTCTCTCTTAAAAACAGCTTTCATTTATGAATGATCAAAGTACAGCTGACCCTTGAAGGGTTTGAACCTCCTGGATCCACTCACATGAACATTTTCTTTGCTCCTGCTACGCCTGAGGTGGGAAGACTGACCCCTCTTCTTCCTTTTCCTCTTCAGCCTACTCAGCATGAAGATGATGAGGACCTTCATGATGATCCACTGAATGAATAGCAAATATATTTTCTCTTGCGTATGCATTTCTCAAATAACATTTTCTTTTTTTCTAGCTTACTCTTTTGTAAGAATACAGTATAAAATATGTAACATACAAAACATAAGTGTTAAGTGATGGTTTATGTTATCTGCAAGGCTTCCAATTGATGGTTAGCTATTAGTAGTTAAGATTTTAGGGAGTGAAAAGTTGCACACAGATTTTCAACTGTGCGAGGAATCAGTGCCCTTTACTCCTGTGTTGTTTAAGGGTCACTTGTCACACACCAACACCATGAAAAAAATCAAAGGCTGTGAAGGGGCTTGTAGTGCTGGCCAGTAGAAACTTCTGCACTCACAATCATCACTCAGTCCCTCCTCATAGAGGCAATAATTGTCATCTATTAGTTTACCAACTTTAGAGATTATTTATTCTCTTTCTCCTGGGATCATACTCTCTTCCCACCTCTTTCTCTCTCCATCCTTTAAAAGAACTCTTTTTCTTAGTTACAGTAATGAAGTGATCAGATTATTACAAGGATCTGAATATCTTGACTTCAGTCACGAGGAATATTATAATTAAATTTCCCCTAACAGCTGTTGTTTTTTCTTCAAGTTTCCAGTTGGCTTTCTTTTTTCTGTGTATTATTTGCTCTGAATACTACCTATATTATTCCAAATCTTTTAGGATATTTCAAACCTAAACCATCCCCTCCTTCCTTCCCCTTTCCCCATTCTTCCATGTGACTCTCCCTTTGACGACTGATTCACCACTAATTCTCTGAGTTGAGATGCTTGAGGGAAGTGGCATATCTACTCATCGGTATAGACCCTTGTCGTCGCCTTGTCTGCCACAGACTGGACAGTCATTAAATATTTGATGATGAGTGAATCACTATATTTCCAGAGTGATGAACAAATTAATTTAGGCCTTATGTGCTTGAGTGAGATTGCTTTCAGGTGTTAACTGTGATATATAATTTTAAAAATCCAGCAATTTTCTGTTTTCTTTTCTTTTTAAAGCACAGGTCAAATAGAAAAATCCACCGATTTTCTTTCTCATTGTCTTTACATTTTACTTTTGAGTTCACCATGTAAATATTTATACATTCCCAAGAATAATCTGAATTGAAAGTAGAAAATGGGTTAGTCAAGCATTGTCAGTCACATAAAAATATTAGTTAGTATTACTGAAGTCCAGACGAGAATCAGCTGTTGTTAGATCAATAATTTGATCTACTATTCACTCACCTGAGCTAACTACTGTGCATTTACTTATTATGACCTTATAGTTCTCCTTGGCATGATTGCCATATGAAATCCACCTGAAATTTTTGCTGTAGCCCCTGTGCGTTACCTTGTCCTCTGCCTGGAATTTTCCTCCCATCAGCTCTCACTGCCCTTTCACAACACACATGCCTAGATGAGGCTTACCTTCTCCCACAGCCCAGCTCAGTCATCCCCGACCAGGCTATTTCTCTTTATTTTATGCTCTCAAAACGTCATGTAGCACTTCTGGCCATCATCATTGAATTTTGATCTGAGTGATTCTTTGATGAATGACTGTCTCCCCCAACTAGACTGTAAACTTCCCAAGTGTGGGACTCCTTTGCTTTATCTCCAGCATTCGTCCTGAAATGTGGCACATAATGAATGCTCAAGTATACCATTAAAAACCTTCCTCTATGATTGAATTTTTCTTGAGTAAGGGTTCTATGACTTTAACCTAGAAATTTTCTTTCTGAATGTATTTTTCAAAAGTTGACTCCTGGGCTGGATGAAGCAGTGGGACTGGGAAATCTTGTCAGTGAGTTATTGAGAGATCCAGGTCATTTCATGACTTTTTTTTTTTTTTTTAAGGTTAGTGTTTTCCAAAGTAGAATGTGCTTTCCACTATGGAAAGAAATGATGAGAACTTCTATTTATAATGAGTTCATTTTAAATAAATACTTTATCTGTCATCATGAGTATTTATCTTTCCACTTAAGTGAATTTTCTAGATAACTAAAAAATGACTTATCCCACTGAGTACCAAAACATTTTTTATATGCACTATTTTAAACAAAATATTTTAATATTTTCAATTACACACACAGACCTTTTTGCCTTTTTTGAAGGAGTTACATTGGTCTTATGCTCTTTGCTGGCGACTCTGTCACTGATATTAGAAAGGAAAATTTACTTATGATTGATTCTCATCAATATATCGGTTTGTACAATAGATTGGTAGAGAAACTGGGTAGATATGATCTTGAATTTTTTCTTAATGCAAGAAATCAAATATTGAGTAAATGCTAAAAGAATGCTTGCAAAATAATATGTAAAGTAGTAAAAAAAATTAAAAATATAAGAAATGTATGTGTAACCACAACCCCATTTCCAAAACTGAACATTTTAGTGCCTTCCTAAAACCTGGGGGTGCTGTTCTGATCCTTCTCTTTGTCCCTCACCTTAGACACAACCATTATTCTGAATTTTGCATTCATGGTAGGCATCTTGTAATTTTTATGGCTCCAAAATGTGTATTTGCAGCTTGAATAATATAAAATTTAATTTTGCACGTTTTTGATTATTTACAAATTATATAATATTATTTATATCTATCATAGATAATAGATATTTTTATTATTTGTACTATATTTGGTAACTTGATTTTTTAATCAACATTAAGTTCATGAAGTCATTCCTTGTCAGTGAGTATTCCTGAAATCCATTTATTTCACTGATGTATATCATTGTGTTCTGAGACTACCCCACATTTATTTATCCATCCTTGTGTGCTGTTTTTAGGTTTTGCTGTTACAAGCAGTGCTGTTACAGACATGCTTTGTATATGTCCCCTGTGTCCATGTGCAAGAGTTTATCTTGAGTATGAATCTGGGAGTGAAATTGCTGAGTCATAGGTTATGTGCACCTTAGACTAGATAAAGCCAAAATGTTCTCCAAAGTAGTTGTACAAATTTATGCTCCCAGCAGCAGAGTTTAAGCATTTTGGTTGTTCTACATTCTCTCTGGTGCCTGGTGTTGTCAAACCTTTAATTTTTGCCAAGCTGGCAAGTGTGAAGTGGTATTTCATTACGGTTTTAATTTGCATTTCCCTGATTACTAATGAGGCTGAGCATTTCCCCCACATATTTATAGGCTATTCAAATTTCCTTTTCTGTGAAGTGCCTGTTCAAATATTCTGTCCATTTCTGAATGAGTTTCAGAGGCCATTCTTTCTGTGTTGATCTGTGGTTGTTATAGTATATTTTAGTAAGTTTAGGAGACCACTTCTAGTAAGAGGTATGTTATTTATGACTAAGAAAGAAAAACATTAACAATTGTGATGCACTGTTGATTGTAAGATGCATCCTGATTAAAAAGATGCTAAACTAGGAAACAACTGTGCATTTTAGAAAAATGAAATATTATACATTCTGGATAGTAGTCAATTTAAGTGCATTTTGTTTCTTTACCTTTTTTATATCATCTCTTAATGCAAAGCCAGGTCTTGACAACACTTGTTATTATCAGTCTTTTTGATCATTGCTATCCTAGATGGTGTGAAGGTTATCTCATTGGGGTTTTGTGTTTCTTGTTGGCCAGTGATATTGAGCATGCTTATATTTGTTCACTGGCCATTTGTATGTCTTCTTGGGAGAAGTGTTTATCAGATCCTTTGCCTGTTTTAAAATTGGGTTGTTTGTCTTCTTATTAATGACTTGGAGTTTTTCATTCCTTCTAGATACAAGTCCCTTATTAGATGTGTGATTTGCTAATATTTTCTCTCGTATGGATTATCTTGTCACTTTCCCAGTGGTGTTCTCTAAAGTGCAAAAGTTTTTAATTTTGATGAAGCCCACTTTATCTGTTTTTTCCTTTTGTCATTGGTGCATTTGGTCTCACATCCTAAACAGGTTTTTGCCACCCCATGAGCATGAAGATTTATGGCTTTTCAGTAAATGTCCTTTATCAGGCTAAGGAAATTTTTTTCTCTTCTGTAAACCGTTGGAAGTTCGTCAACAGCATTTTCTGCATTTATTAAGATAACCACGTCTCTTCTTATTTCATCTTTGATTTGTTGAAATACATTAAATTGATTTTCTAATGTTAAATCAAACTTTCAGTCCTGGTATAAATCCAACTTGTTTGTGACATGTTATCTTTTTTCATAGGTTACTGGATTTGATTTGATAATGTTTTATTTAGGATTTTTGCATCTATGTTTATGAATGAGATTGAGTATGTAATTTTCTTTTCTCAAACTGTCCTTGCCAGGTTTTAGAATTGAGGTTATGCTGCCAGCCTCATAAATTGAATTAAAGAGTATGTCTTTTGGTCTTTTCTGGGACAAAAGAGATTTTTGTAAGATTGAAATTATTTGTTCCTTAAATGTTTGGTGGAACTTTCTGGCAAGAGTCTTGTGGCTTTTTTTTTTTTTACCCCCCATGGAAAGATTTTAAAATGCTGATTCAAGTTTCTTGAAAGGGGTTTTAAGAATTTTCAAGTTTTCTATTTCTAGAAATTTTTCTAGGAATTTGTCCATCTCATCTAAGTTTTCAAATTTATTTGGCTTAGAGTTGTTCATAATGTTCTTTTTCTTTTTAAAAATATCTGTTGTGTGTAGTTATATCTTCTTTTTCATTCCTAAAAATGTATATTTATGCCTTGTTTTTCTCTTATTCAGTATTGCTTGCTCTTTGTCACTATTATTGTTCTTTTCAAAGCCCAACTTTTGGCTTTGATAATGATCTCTCTTGTATCAACTCTCCTGGTGATGAACTCCAGGTTCCAGTAGAACCTCTGTACATTGACCTCCCAAGGGACTGTCACAAACTGATCAACATAGGGAGGGGGTTGACATAAGGAACTAGGCCTACTGTACTGATACGTACATGTAGTATACGTCTGGTCTATGAAAATTAGATCAACGTAGGGAGGTGGTCAACCATGTACGGAGGTGGGGAGGTGGTAGGGAGGTGGTCAACCATGCAGATTCTACTGTTATCTATTTTCTTAAGCAATGTCACAGTGTGCATCCTAGAACATGTCTTTGTGTAGATCTATGTAGGCATGTGTGCACGGGAATAGAATTTCTAGGCCATAGGAATGCCATGTGTCTAGTTTGGAAAAGTAGGACTGATTTCTCTCACTGGTTCTCCAGCAGTGGGTGCTGGTTCCTATGTCCCTACCACCCACCCATCACTTGAATTCATCTACCTTTCCCATTTTAGCAGTCTAATAGATACAAAATGGTAAGCATTCTTGTTTTAATTTGTGTTCTCGGACCACCAATGTTTTCGTGCACTTTATCACCCACTACTTGCCTCTTTGAAGTGTTCTGTACGTTGCTTGGTCTTATGTCTTTCCTTTTTTTTATTTTTGTAGTTTCCATCTTTTGCTAATTGACTAGCAGGCATTTCTTGCATATTGTGCATGTTAGTCTTTTGTAAGCTTTAGACATTGCAAATATCTTTTCCTATTCTGTTGGCTGTTTATAAGTTTTTCTCATGGTGAATATTGCCAAACAGAAATCCTTACGTTTGATGTAATCAAATCCGTCAATTCTTTTGCCTAATGATTTATACTTCTGAAATTTTGGTTAAGAAGGCTTTTTTAGGGCGGCGCCTGTGGCTCAGTGAGTGGGGCGCCGGCCCCATATGCCGAGGGTGGCGGGTTCAAACCCAGCCCCGGCCAAACTGCAACAAAAAAATAGCTGGGTGTTGTGGCGGGCGCCTGTAGTCCCAGCTACTCGGGAGGCTGAGGCAAGAGAATCGCGTAAGCCCAAGAGTTAGAGGTTGCTGTGAGCCATGTGACGCCATGGCACGGCACTCTACCCGAGGGTGGTACGGTGAGACTCTGTCTCTACAAAAAAAAAAAAAAAAAAGAAGGCTTTTTTAACACTGGATTACAAGGAAAATCTATATTTTCTTCTAGAAACTTTATCCTTTTACCTTTTATATTTATGTCTTCAATTTGTCTAGAGTTTATCTTTGTGTGAGGAAGGCATCCAGTTTATTTTCTAGTTTTCCTTACAGGATCTACTAAATCATCAGTTTTTCTCCACTAACTTTTGATGTCACCTTTATTGCATAATAGGTTTTTATATATGTATGAATCTCTCTGAATTTCTTGACTCAAAACCATATTGTCATTATGATGCTTTATTTTATTTATTTTTATTTATTTATTTATATTGTTAAATCATAGCTGTGTACATTTGTGCAATCAAGGGGTACAATGTCCTGGTTTCATATACAATCTGAAATATTCTCATCAAACTGTTCAACGTAGGCTTCATGGCATTTTCTTAGTTATTGTATGTAGACATTTGTATTCGGCATTTAGTAGGTTTCGCCTGTACCCATTCTAAGATGCACCATAGGTGTGGCCCCACCCATTGCCCTCCCTCCACTGTAACCTGCCCCCTCCCTTCCCCTTCCTTGGCCCTTTCCCCATATTCTTGTGGTATAGTTGGGTTATAGCCTTCATGTTGTTCTCTATTCTGTTCCAGACATCTACTTGTCTGCTTTTGTGCCAGTATCATGCTGTTTTGATCACTATCGATTTATAGTACAGTCTCAGGTCTGGTAGCGTGATTCCTCCTGCTGTGTTTTTATTACTGAGTTATGTTTTGGCTATTCGAGGTTTTTTCTGGTTCCGTATAAAACGAAGTATTATTTTTTCAAGACCTTTAAAATATGACAATGGAGCTTTAATAGGAATTGCATTAAAATTATATATTGCTTTGGGTAGTATAAACATTTTAACAATGTTGATTCTTCCCAGCCATGAGCATGGTATGTTTCCTATTTGTTAATATCTTCAGCTATTTCTTTTCTTAAAGTTTCATAGTTCTCTTTGTAGAGATCTTTCATGTCCTTTGTTAGGTATACTCCCAAATATTTCATCTTCTTTGGCACTACTGTGAAAGGAATAGAGTCCTTGACTGTTGTTTCGGCTTGGTTATTGTTGGTATATATAAAAGCTACAGATTTATGGGTATTGATTTTGTAGCCTGAGACATTGCTATATTCCTTGATCACTTCTAAAAGTTTTGTAGTAGAATCCCTAGTGTTTTCCAGATACACATTCGTACCATCTGCAAAGAGTGAAAGTTTTATCTCTGCTGACCCTATGTGGATACCCTTGATCGCCTTTTCTTCCCTAATTACAATGGCTAAAACTTCCATTACAATGTTAAAGAGCAATGGAGACAATGGGCAACCTTGCCTGGTTCCTGATCTAAGTGGAAATGATTTCAATTTAACTCCGTTCAATACAATATTGGCTGTGGGTTTGCTGTAGATGGCCTCTATTAGTTTAAGAAAAGTCTCTTCTATACCAATTTTCTTAAGTGTTCTGATCATGAAGGGATGCTGGATATTATCAAAAGCTTTTTCTGTGTGAATTCAGAGAATCATATGGTCTTTATTGTTTAGTTTGTTTATGTGCTGAATTACATTTATAGATTTACGTATATTGAACCAGCCTTGAGACCCTGGGATAAATCCCACTTTGTCATGGTGTATAATTTTTTTGATGTGTTTTTGAATTCTGTTTGTTAGGATCTTATTGAATATTTTTGCATCAATATTCATTAGTGACATTGGTCTATAATTTTCTTTTCTTATTGAATCTTTCCCTGGTTTGGGGATCAAGGTGATGTTAGCTTCGTAGAATGTGTTGGGTAATATTCCTTCTTTTTCTATATTTTGGAAGAGGTTTAGTAATATAGGTTCTAGTTCTTCTTAAGAGGTTTGGTAGAATTCTGACATAAAGCCATCTGGTCCTGGGCTTTTCTTTTTAGGGAGATTTTGTCTTTTTTTTTTTTTTTTTTTTTTTTTTAATTTTTTTATTAAATCATAAGTGTATACAATGATATGATTATGGGGCATCATACACTCACTTCATAAACCATTTGACACATTTTTATCACAGTGGTTAACATAGCCTTTCCGGCGTTGTCTCAGTTACTGTGCCAAAACATTTATATTCTACATTTACCAAGTTTCGCAAATACCCCTGTAATATGCACCACAGGTGTGATCCCACCGATTCCCCTCCCTCTACCCACCCCCCCCTTTCCCACTTCCCCCTATTGTTAAGTTGTAGTTGGGTTATAGCTTTCATGTGAGAGTTTAGGGAGATTTTGTATAGTTGATGCTATTTCAGAACTTGATATAGGCCTGTTCAACATTTCCACTTTGTTCTGGCTAAGTCTTGGTAGGTGGTGTACTTCCAGGGATTGGTTGATTTCTTTCAGATTTTCATATTTCTTTTTTTTTTAATTAATTTATTTTTATTGTTAAATCATAGCTGTGTACATTAGTGCAATCAAGGGGTACAATGTGCTGGTTTCATATACAATCTGAAATATTCTCATCAAACTGTTCAACGTAGCCTTCATGGCATTTTCTTAGTTACTGTATGCAGGCATTTGTATTCTGCATTTAGTAAGTTTCGCCTATACCCATTCTAAGATGCACCGCAGATGTGGCCCCACCCATTACCCTCCCTCCATCAAAACCTCCCCCCTCCCTTCCCCTTCCTTGGCCCTTTCCCCATAGTCTTGTGCTATAGTTGGGTTATAGCCTTCATGTGAAAACTATAATTTAGCTTCATAGTAGAGCTGAGTACATTGGATACTTTTTCTTCCATTCCTGAGATACTTTGCTAAGAAGAATATGTTCCAGCTCCATCCATGTAAACATGAAAGAGGTAAAGTCTCCATCTTTCTTTAAGGCTGCATAATATTCCATGGTATACACATGGAATATTGCTAGTCCATTCGTGGGTCGATGAACACTTGGGCTTCTTCCATGACTTAGCAATTATGAATTGGGCTGCAATAAACATTCTGGTACAGATGTCTTTGTTATATATTGACTTTTGGTCTTCTGGGTATAAACCTAGTAAAGGAATTACAGGATCGAATGGCAGGTCCATATTTAGGTCTCTAAGTGTTCTCCAAACATCCTTCCAGAAGGAACGTATTAGTGGGCATTCCCACCAGCAGTGTAGAAGTGCCTTTTGTCCACATCCACGCCAACATCTCTGGTTTTGGGATTTTGTTATGTGGGCTACTCTTACTGGAGTTAGGTGATATCTCAAAGTAGTTTTGATTTGCATTTCTCTGATGATTAAGGATGATGAGCTTTTTTTCATGTGTTTGTAGATTGTGCGTCTGTCTTCTTTAGAGAAGTTTCTCTTCAAATCCCTTGCCCACCCTGAGATGGGGTCACATGTTCTTTTCTTGGTAATGTGTTTGAGTTCTCTGTGGATTCTAGTTATTAGACCTTTATCAGAGGTATAACCTGCAAATATTTTCTCCCATTCTGAGGGCTATCTGCTTGTTTTACTTACTATGTTCTTGGCTGTGCAGAAGGTTTTTAGTTTGATCAGGTCCCAGTAGTGTATTTTTGATACTGCTTCAATTGCCTGGGGAGTCCTCCTCATAAAATATTCACCCAGGCCAATTCCTTCAAGAGTTTTCCCTTCACTTTCTTCAAGTATTTTTACAGTTTCATGTCTTAAGTTTAAATCTTTTATCCAGTGAGAGTCTATCTTAGTTAATGGTAAAAGGTGTGGGTCAAGTTTTAATCATCTACAGGTTGCCAGCCAGTTCACCCAGCACCATTTGTTAAATAGGGAATCT
Source organism: Nycticebus coucang (assembly GCF_027406575.1). NCBI lineage: Eukaryota > Metazoa > Chordata > Mammalia > Primates > Lorisidae > Nycticebus > Nycticebus coucang. The sequence continues at coordinate 58,464,449 of NC_069794.1, read as the reverse complement.
TTTCCCCACTGAATGTTTTTAATTGGCTTGTCAAAGATCAGATAGTGGTAAGTAGCTGGATTCATCTCTTGGTTCTCTATTCTGTTCCAGACATCTACTTCTCTGCTTTTGTGCCAGTACCATGCTGTTTTGATCACTATTGATTTATAGTACAGTCTCAGGTCTGGTAGCATGCTTTGGTCTCCTGCTTTGTTTTTATTACTGAGTAATGTTTTGGCTATTCGAGATTTTTTCTGGTTCCATATAAAATGAAGTATTATTTTTTCAAGATGTTTCAAATATGACAATGGAGCTTTTTTTTTTTATTGTTGGGGATTCATTGAGGGTACAATAAGCCAGGTTACACTGATTGCAATTGTTAGGTAAAGTCCCTCTTGCAATCATGTCTTGCCCCCATAAAGTGTGACACACACCAAGGCCCCACCCACCTCCCTTCTTCCCTCTTTCTGTCCCCCCCCATAACCATAATTGTCATTAATTGTCCTCATATCAAAATTGAGTACATAGGATTCATGCTTCTCCATTCTTGTGATGCTTTACTAAGAATAATGTCTTCCAAGTCCATCCAGGTTAATACGAAGGATATAAAGTCTCCATTTTTTTTAATGGCTGAATAGTATTCCATGGTATACATATACCACAGCTTGTTAATCCATTCCTGGGTTGGTGGGCATTTAGGCTGTTTCCACATTTTGGCAATTGTAAATTGAGCTGCAATAAACAGTCTAGTACAAGTGTCCTTATGATAAAAGGATTTCTTTCCTTCTGGGTAGATGCCCAGTAATGGGATTGCAGGATCAAATGGGAGGTCTAGCTTGAGTGCTTTGAGGTTTCTCCATACTTCCTTCCAGAAAGGTTGTACTAGTTTGCAGTCCCACCAGCAGTGTAAAAGTGTTCCCTTCTCTCCACATCCATGCCAGCATCTGCAGTTTTGAGATTTTGTGATGTGGGCCATTCTCACTGGGGTTAGATGATATCTCAGGGTTGTTTTGATTTGCATTTCTCTAATATATAGAGATGATGAACATTTTTTCATGTGTTTGTTAGCCATTCGTCTGTTATCTTTAGAGAAGGTTCTATTCATGTCTCTTGCCCATTGATATATGGGATTGGTGGCTTTTTTCACGTGGATTAATTTGAGTTCTCTATAGATCCTAGTTATCAAGCCTTTGTCTGATTGAAAATATGCAAATATCCTTTCCCATTGTGTCAGTTGTCTCTTTGCTTTGGTTATTGTCTCCTTAGCTATACAGAAGCTTTTCAGTTTAATGAAGTCCCATTTGTTTATTTTTGTTGTTGTTGCAATTGCCATGGCAGTCTTCTTCATGAAGTCTTTCCCCAGGCCAATATCTTCCAGTGTTTTTCCTATGCTTTCTTGGAGGATTTTTATTGTTTCATGCCTGAAGTTTAAGTCCTTTATCCATCTTGAATCAATTTTTGTGAGTGGGAAAAGGTGTGGGTCCAGTTTCAGTCTTTTACATGTAGACATCCAGTTCTCCCAACACCATTTATTAAATGGGGAGTCTTTCCCCCAAGGTATGTTCTTGTTTGGTTTATCAAAGATTAGGTGGTTGTAAAATGTTAGTTTCATTTCTTGGTTTTCAATTCGATTCCAAGTGTCTATGTCTCTGTTTTTGTGCCAGTACCATGCTGTCTTGACCACTATGGCTTTGTTGTACAGACTAAAATCTGGTATGCTGATGCCCCCACCTTTATTTTTGTTACAGAGAACTGCCTTAGCTATACGGGGTTTTTTCCAGTTCCATACAAAATGCAGAATCATTTTTTCAAATCTTGAAAGTACGATGTTGGTATTTTGATAGGAATGGCATTGAATAGGTAGATTGCTTTGGGAAGTATAGAGATTTTAACAATGTTGATTCTTCCCATCCATGAGCATGGTATGTTCTTCCATTTGTTAATATCCTCTGCTATTTCCTTTCTGAGGATTTCATAGTTATCTTTATAGAGGTCCTTCACCTCCTTTGTTAGGTATATTCCTAGGTATTTCATTTTCTTTGAGACTATGGTGAAGGGAGTTGTGTCCTTAATTAGCTTCTCATCTTGACTGTTATTGGTGCACACAAAGGCTACTGACTCCTGGACATTGATTTTATATCCTGAAACATTACTGTATTTTTTGATGACTTCTAGGAGTCTTGTGGTTGAGTCTTTGGGGTTCTCTAAGTATAAGATCATGTCGTCAGCAAAGAGGGAGAGTTTGACCTCCTCTGCTCCCATTTGGATTCCCTTTATTTCCTTGTCTTGCCTAATTGTATTGGCTAGAACTTCCAGCACTACGTTGAATAGTAAAGGTGACAGAGGACAACCTTGTCTGGTTCCAGTTCTAAGAGGAAAAGTTTTCAGTTTTACTCCATTCAGTAAAATATTGGCTGTGGGTTTGTCATAGATAGCTTCAATCAGTTTTAGAAATGTGCCACCTATGCCTATACTCTTCAGTGTTCTAATTAGAAAAGGATGCTGGATTTTATCAAATGCTTTTTCTGCATCTATGGAGAGGATCATGTGATCTTTATTTTTGCCTCTGTTAATATGGTGGACAACGTTTCTGGACTTGCGTATGTTAAACCAGCCTTGCATCCCTGGGATGAAGCCTACTTGGTCATGATGAATGACTTTTTTGATGATAAGCTGTAATCTATTGGCTAGGATTTTCTTGAGAATTTTTGCGTCTATGTTCATGAGTGAGATTGGTCTGAAATTCTCCTTTTTGTTTGGGTCTTTTCCTGGTTTTGGTATCAGGGTGATGTTTGCTTCATAGAATGTGTTGGGGAAGATTCCTTCTTCCTCAATTTTTTGGAATAATTTCTGCAGTACAGGAATAAGCTCTTCCTCGAAGGTTTGATAGAATTCTGGAGTGAAGCCATCTGGACCAGGGCATTTTTCGGTTGGAAGATTTTTTATTGTTTCTTTGATCTCAATGCTTGAAGTTGGTCTGTTCAGGAGCTCTATTTCTTCCTGGCTGAGTCTAGGGAGAGGGTGTGATTCCAAATATTGATCCATTTCTTTCACATTGTCAAATTTCTGGGCATAGAGTTTCTGGTAGTATTCAGAGATGATCTCTTGTATCTCTGTGGGATCAGTTGTTATTTCCCCTTTATCGTTTCTGATTAAGGTTACTAGAGATTTTACTTTTCCATTCCTTGTTAGTCTGGCCAATGGTTTATCTATTTTATTTATTTTTTCAAAAAACCAACTCCTGGTTTCATTAATTTTCTGAATGATTCTTTTGTTTTCAATTTCATTGATCTCTGATTTGATTTTGGATATTTCTTTTCTTCTACTGAGTTTAGGCTTAGATTGTTCTTCTTTTTCCAATTCCATAAGATCTCTTGTGAGATTGTTGATGTGCTCTCTTTCTGTGTTTTGAATGTAGGCATCTAAAGCGATGAATTTTCCTCTCAAAACTGCTTTTGCAGTATCCCACAGGTTTTGGTAGCTTGTGTCTTCATTGTTGTTATGCTCAAGGAAGTTGATGATTTCCTGTTTTATTTCTTCCTTCACCCATCTGTTATTCAACAGAAGATTGTTTAGTTTCCATGCCATTGGGTGGAGTCGAGCATTTTTGTTAGAGTTGAGTTCCACCTTTAGTGCCTTATGGTTTGAGAAGATACAAGGTAAAATTTCAATTCTTTTGATTCTGTTGATAATTTTTTTGTGTCCCAGGATATGATCAATTTTGGAGAATGTTCCATGGGGTGATGAGAAGAATGTATATTCTTTATCTTTGGGATGGAGTGTTCTATACACGTGTATCAAGCACAGTTGTTCTAGGGTCTCATTGAAGTCTCTTATATCCTTGTTTAATTTCTGTTTAGAGGATCTGTCCAGCTCTGTAAGAGAAGTGTTAAGGTCCCCTGTTATTATGGTATTATCAGATATCATATTGCTCAGACTGAGTAAGTTCTGTTTCAAGAATCTGGGAGCATTGAAATTGGGTGCATAGATATTTAGAATTGAAATGTCTTCTTGTTGTATTTTTCCCTTGACCAATATAAAGTGACCATCTTTGTCTTTTTTGACTTTAGTTGCTTTAAATCCACATGAATCTGAAAATAAGATTGCAACTCCTCTTTTCTTCTGAATTCCATTTGCCTGAAAAATTGTCTTCCAACCCTTGACTCGGAGCTTTAATTTGTCTTTTGAAGCCAGGTGTGTTTCTTGCAGACAGCAAATGGATGGCTTGTGTTTTTTAATCCAGTCAGCCAATCTATGTCTCTTCAGTGGGGAATTCAAGCCATTAACATTTATTGAGATAATTGATAAGTGTGGTAGTATTCTATTTGTCTTATTTTGTGAGAGTCCATTGCTTAGTTTTATCTTTTGCATCAGTGTGGAGGTTAGGTTCTGTCCTTTAATTTCTGAGTTCTTACTTTGCTGCTGATCCATTGTGGTGGTCAGTGTGCAGAACAGGTTGAAGTATTTCCTGTAGAGCTGGTCTTGTTGTGGCGAATTTCCTCAATGTTTGTATATCTGTAAATGATTTGATTTCTCCATCAATTTTGAAGCTTAGCTTAGCAGGGTACAGAATTCTGGGCTGGAAATTATTCTGTTCTAGTAGATTAAAGGTAGATGACCATTGTCTTCTTGCTTGGAAAGTTTCATTAGAGAAGTCTGCGGTCAATCTGATGGATTTGCCCCTGTAGGTCACCTGGCGCTTACTCCTGGCAGCTTGCAGAATCGTTTCTTTTGTCTTGACTTTGGACAGGTTCATCACAATGAGTCTTGGAGAAGCTTGGTTAGAGGTGAGGCGACCTGGGGTCCGATAGCCCTCTGAAAGCAGTGTGTCAGAATCTTTGTTGATATTTGGGAAATAATATTCTCTAGTTTGGCTTCCATTCCTCTGGGGCATTCTTCTTCCCCTTCTGGAATTCCTATAATTCGTATGTTGGAACGCTTCATAAAGTACCATAATTCTGACAGTGAACGTTCTGCTTTCTCTCTCTTCTTTTCTGCCTCTTTTACTATCTGAGTTATCTCAAAAACTTTGTCTTCTACCTCTGAAATTCTTTCTTCTGCGTGGTCTAACCTGTTGCTGATACTTTCCATTGCATCTTTATGTTCCCTAAGTGACTGTTTCATTTCCTTCAGCTCTGCTATATCCTTTTTATATTCTTCATATCGTTCATCTCTGATTTGATTCTGTTTTTGGATTTCCTTTTGGTTATTTTCCACTTTATTAGCAGTTTCCTTCATTGTTTCCATCATTTCTTTCATTGTTTTCAACATGTGTATTCTCAATTCCCTTTCTGTCATTCCTAACATTTCTGTATAGGTGGAATCCTCTGCAGTAGCTACCTCATGGTCCCTTGGCGGGGTTGTTCTGGACTGGTTCTTCATGTTGCCTGGAGTTTTCTGCTGATTCTTTCTATGGGTGATTTCTTTTATCTGTTTCCTTGCCCTAATTTTCCTTTCACTTCCTCTTGCTCTTTAAGTTCTCGTGCCTGTGGACTAAGGGTTACAGGACCAGAAGGGTGAGAAGGTTTAAGAGCAAAAAAGGGATGAAAGAAAGGAGGACCGAGCGATAAGGAAAAAAAAAGAAAAATAGAGAAAGGAGAGGGGGTGGGTGAAGGGAATATTGACAAAAAGAAGAGAGGGCACAGAAAGAGGGAGATAGAGCAATATAGTCGTACAGTAGGGTACTTTAATACAACCTTAAAAAAACCCACCTTCTGGGGGTGCCCAGTTGGGTGGTTCCCTTGAGGTCAGCAGCTCTTTGCTAACCTGATCAGACACAGTACCCCACCTCCACCAAGTAGTGAGGAAAGACAAAAATGCTATAAATCAAACCAAAACAAGCAAACAGAAAACTTTACGGGATAAAATTGGCTGGAAAAACCAAATAATAGCGGCAGAAACACTAACAAAAATGATGTTCTAATTATTGAAATAGGCAGCAATGGGAAATTATAATTAAACTAGAAAAATTGAGAAAGAAAAAGGATCTGTATGGAAAAGGTTGAACTTAAAAAACAAAACAACAATCCACAACATCAAAATAAACAAAAAACCCAACCAAACCAAAAAAAAAAAAGAAAAAACACAACCAAAAACAAAGCAGTATGTATATGTTATTGAGTATTGTCTGGACAACACGTGGTCTTCTGGGGTATGACATGTTAATCACAGTTCTGATAGACTGGAGGCTGGTAGTTTCTCAAATCCCAGCAGGTAGACACCCTAAATCTCTCTTCAGCCCACTTAAAAGGCACTTTGAACTTGTTCACTTACTGAGCAGAAGCTTTCTCAGGGAAGTGCTTGTCGCTGGAATCACTGCTGAAGTGCCTATCCACTTACCCTGTGTGTCAAAACTGGTCTCCCTCTGCCCCCGAGAGTTAGGGCTGCAAGGCGGCTCAGACCCTGCCCTTAGGCTACTTGGTCGCTGGGTTACCAGCTCCCACCCAATTCCAGCTTTGCTACCCTGAGGGCGGAGCTTGCCGGGGTAGATCGCTCACAATGTCTGCCTGTGACCCAGAGCCAAACAGTATTAGCTCCATCTGGCTCGGCGGCTCAGACTGGGGCCCTAGACAAAGGCCAAAGTTCTCTGCACTCCCGCTCAGGCTCTCCCCAAGGCAGTTCAGCTGAGTGCCAAGTCCAAAGACACCAAAACAGTTCACAGGTAAGGCCTTTCTGGTTTGCAGTCTCGCTGCTACTGAACTTACAGTTGCGGGTGGGTTTAGACGGATTGAACGCACGCGACCACTTGCCGGTTTTCCACTGTTTTAGTCCTCCTCTTGGGGTCCAGAAGTCTCTTGCTGACTCCCTTTATCCTCTCAGGGGTGATCGTAGGCAGATCCCACCAGCCAGAGATGCCTGGAGTCGTATATCCCCAGACTCATGGTGCCCAGATGCAAGGAAGCTGTTACTTGGCTGCCATCTTGCTCCGCCTCCCCGACAATGGAGCTTTAATAGGAATTGCATTAAAATAATATATTGCTTTGGGTACTATGGACATTTTAACAATGTTGATTCTTCCCAGACATGAGCATGGTATGTTTTTCCATCTGTTAACATCTTCAGCTATTTCTTTTCTTAAAGTTTCATAGTTCTCTTTGTAGAGATCTTTCACATCCTTTGTTAGGTATACTCCCAAACATTTCATCTTCTTTGGCACTACTATGAAAGGAATAGAGTCCTTGACTGTTGTTTCAGCTTGGTTATTATTGGTATATATAAAGGCTACAGATTTATGGGTGTTGATTTTGTAGCCTGAGACATTGCTATATTCCTTGATCACTTCTAATAGTTTTGTAGTAGAATCCCTAGTGTTTTCCAGATATACAATCATGTCATCTGTGAAGAGTGAAAGTTTGATCTCTTCTGATCCTATGTGGATACCCTTGATCGCCTTTTCTTCCCTAATTGCAACAGCTAAAACTTCCATTACAATGTTAAAGAGCAATGGAGACAATGGGCAACCTTGCCTGGTTCTTGATCTCAGTGGAAATGATTTCAGTTTAACTCCATTCAATATGATATTGGCCATGGGTTTGCTGTAGATGGCCTCTATTAGAAGAACTGTCCCTTCTGTACCAATTTTCTTCAGTGCTCTGATCATGAAGTGATGGTGGATATCATCAAAAGCTTTTTCTGCATCAATTGAAAGAATCATATGGTCCTTATTTTTTAGTTTGTTTATGTGTTGAATTAAATTTATAGATTTACGTATATTGAACCAGCCTTGAGACCCTGTGATAAATCCGACTTGGTCATGGTGTATAATTTTTTTGATGTGTTGTTGGATTCTGTTTGGTAGGATCTTATTGAGTATTTTAGCATCAATATTCCTTAGTGATATTGGTCTATAATTTTCTTTTCTTGTTGTGTCTTTCCCTAGTTTGGGGATCAAGGTGATGTTTGCTTCATAGAATGTGTTGGGTAATTTTCCTTCTTTTTCTATGTTTTGGAAGAGGTTTAGTAGTATAGGTACTAGTTCTTTAAAGGTTTGGTAGAATTCTGATGTAAAGCCATCTGGTCCTGGGCTTTTCTTTTTAGGGAGATTTTGTATAGTTGATGCTATTTCAGAACTTGATATAGGCCTGTTTAACATTTCCACTTTGTTCTGGCTAAGTCTTGGTAGGTGGCATACTTCCAGGTATTGGTTGATTTCTTTCAGATTTTCATATTTCTGAGAGTAGAGTTTCTTGTAGTATTCGTTAAGGATTTTTTTAATTTCTGAGGGGTCTGTTGTTATTTCATCTTTACTGTTTCTGATTGATGAAATTAGAGGTTTTACTTTTTTTTTCCTGGTTAGGTTAGCCTAAGGTTTATCTATTTTATTGATTTTTTTCAAAAAACCGCTTTTGGATTTATTGATCTGTTGTATAATTCTTTTGTTTTCAATTTCATTTAATTCTGCTCTGATTTTGGTTATTTCTTTTCTTCTGCTGGGTTAGGGGTTGGAGTGTTTTTCCTTCTCCAGTTGCTTGAGATGTCCCATTAAGTTATTAACTTCCTCTCTTTCCGTTTTCTTGAGGAAGGCTTGCAGTGGTATAAATTTCCCTCTTAGGACTGCATTTGCAGTATCTCATAGGTTCTGGTAATTCGTGTCTTGATTGTTGTTTTGTCTCAAAAATTTGGTGATTTACTTCTTAATCTCATCTATAACCCATCTATCCTTCAGCATAAGGTTGTTTAGCTTCCATGTTTTTGTATGGGTATGCAGATTCCTGTTGTTATTGAGTTCAGAGCTTTTATTACATGAGGGTCTGAGAAGATGAAAGGAATAATTTCTATTTTTTAAAAATTTGCTGAGGTTAGATTTGTGGTCTAGAATGTGGTCAATTTTGGAGTATGTTCCATGGGCTGATGAGAAGAATGTGTATTCAGTTCTGCTGGGATGAAATGTTCTGTAGATGTTGTTAAGTCCAGATGTTGAATGGTTGAGTTTAAATCTAAGATTTCTTTGCGTAGCTTCTTTTTGGAGGATCTATCCAGCACTGCTAAAGGGGCATTAAAATCTCCAACTACTATGGAACTGGAGGAAATTGAGTTGCTCATGTCTGTTAGAGTTTCTCTTATAAATTGAGGTGCATTGTGGTTGGGTGCATAAATATTAATAATTGAAATCTCATCATTTTGAGTATTACTTTTAACAAATATGAAGTGTCCATCCTTATCCTTAATTATTTTGGTTGGTTTAAAGTCTATTGCATCTGCGAACAGGATTGCAACACCTGCTTTTTTCTGCTTTCCATTTGCCTGGAATATAGATGACCATCCCTTTACCTTGAGTCTATATTTGTCTTTTAATGGAAGATGCGATTCTTGTATGCAGCAGATATCTGGCTTGAGTTTTTGTATCCAGTCAGCCAACCTGTGCCTCTTTAGAGGACAATTTAAACCATTCACATTAATTGAGAATATTGATAAGCCTTTCGAGAGTCCAGTGGACATATTTAATCCTTTTGTGACTGTGGAAGTTGGAGTTTGATCAAAATTTTCTGGGTGAGTTTACTTTTGTGGTGGAGGATTATGTTGGTCTTTATGGAGGATAGGTCTGAGAATATCCTGGAGAGCTAGTTTAGTTATGGCAAATTTCTTCAACATGTGAATGTCATTGAAGTATTTAATTTCTCCATCATAAATGAAACTCAGTTTAGCTGGGTACAGGATCTTGGGTTGAAAGTTATTTTGTTTTAGGAGATTAAAAATTGATGACCATCCTCCTCTAGCTTGAAAGGTTTCAGCAGAGAGATCTGCAGTTATTCTAATATTCTTCCTCTTGTAGGTAATGGTTTTCTTTCATCTGGCAGCTTTCGGAATTTTCTCCCTTATATGAAGTTTAGTGAAATTGATTATGGTGTGTCTGGGGGCTGTCTTATTTGGGTTGAGTCGTGCTGGAGTTCTGAAACTGTCTGCTATCTGAATTTCAGAATCTCTTGGCATGTCTGGAAAGTTCTCCTTCATAATCTCATGGATAAGAGACTCTGTGCCTTGTGAAGCCACTTCATCACTTTTGGGGATCCCTATGAGACGAATATTGTTTTTTTCGAATTATCCCAGAGCTCTCTGATAGATTGATCTATTTTTGCCCTCCATTTCTCATCCTGTTTGAGAGTTTGGGAGCGTTCAAAAACTTTGTCTTCAATGTCATAATCCTTTCTTCTGCTTGCTCCATTCTGTTACTGAGGGATTCTACTGTGTTTCTCAGATCTTTGAGGGCTGCAACTTCTTGTCTCAATGTGTCAAAATCTTTGTTCATTTGATCTTGAATTCGTTGGATTCTTGAGATATCTTTTGGGTTACTGCTTGGAATTCTAATTCAGTCTTTTTTCCTATCCAGATTCTGAATTCAATTTCTGACATCTCAGGTATTTGTTTGTGTATGGGATCTTATGCTGTGTCTGCCACATTGATCCTTGGGGGAGTTGATCTACTCTGATTATTCATATTACCAGAGGTTTTCTGTTGATTTTCCCTCATGATTGTTATTCACCGTTGCCTCTGGCCATCCTCAGAGTTGGGAAGGTGTCTCTCCAAGATTAGACCCCAGCGGGATCACTCTATTGTTGCTGGATCTTTGTAGGGAGTTACCCTGTGTAGCTCCTCTGGTGCTGCCCCAGCCAGGGAGTTCTGGTTATTTGAACAGCTCCAGAGTGTGACACACCCGGATGCAGCAACAGGGCGGGGGTGGTGCACATGGTTCTGGGAGTGCCTGGTGCCCAGTGACTTTGGCACAGAGAACCCAAGGCTCCAGCAGTCTCTGGCCAGGAGTAGGGCTCCCCTCAGGAGCAGGGAGGGCTCTGGAGGTCATGTGGCTACCAGAGTCCCTGGCCAGATGAGCGGGCTTGTGTGGAGGCAGGGAGGGTACAGGAGGGAGGATGTGGGGTTGTGCGGCTCCTGTTGTTCCTGGTCAGGGTGTGTGGAGGCCCGGCGGGCGCGGGTCATGGGTTGCGTGGTGCAGTTCTTACTGAGGTCCGTGGTCGCAGGGCAGCTCTTACGATGGTGCTTTTTAAAAAAGTTTAAATACAGTAGGTTCCTAAATCTGGTAGGTCAAATACTCCACCCCTCCTTCAAGGTCAACTTCACTATGCATAAGCATTTATTTCTTTACAAACATTTTAGATTAAGTTTGTTGAATGTTTCAGAAAATCCAAATGGGATTTTGATTGGGATTGCATTGAATTTATAGGTTAATTTGGGAGAAAACTGAGTTTATCAAAATTACAAATTTCTATTCATCAGACTACTTATATATGACAAAATACTCATACTCAGAAGGTATAAAAAAACTCCTACCAATCAGCAATAAAAAGAAAAACAACCACTAAAAATGTGCAAATTACTTAACAGACATTTTACAAAAATAACTAATAAGCATATGAAAATGCTTACCTAAGAGAAATACAAATGTGTGTGACCAAAAATTTTGTACAAGAATGTTCATTGTACCGTTATTAATAAAAATCCCAATTGAAAAAAACCCATAGGAGAATAAACAAGTTGTTTATATATATGTATAACGTGACATTACTCAGCAGCAAAGTGGAAACATTGATGATAATATAGCACAGATGAATCTCAAAAACATTACTTTGAGCAAAGAAATCCAAACACAAAGTAATTCACATAATTCTATTTGTATGAAGCTTGGTAACAAGTAGAACTAATCTTGGGTTATGGAAATCAACACAGTGGTTTTCTCTAGGGGAGGGGATATTGACAGGAAGAGGCATGAAGGTACTTTCTCAGATGAGAGAAATAGTCTCCATTTTGTTTGGGTGTTGGTTACGTGGTTGCATACAACTGTAAAAATTTCTTCTGCTGAATATTTAAGATTTTTAAAATATAAATTATATCTTAATCCTCTTCCCCCCTTGTCCCACTTTGAGGAAAACACAGTCCCAGTAGGTGGGTGATTGAAGTGTCATGAGATACCAGGCACCCACTTTCTCTCTCTTTTTGTTGTACCATGCAGCAAGTTATTTTTAAAAATGTGTTTTATACATTCAATGTGTTTTAGCGTTAACCACATTTTTTCTATTTTATTTTCTCATCATTTTTCTTCTATATGTGTATTGTAAGATACTTCATTTGAGATAATATATTTTTTTCCTGATTGAATTATGTCCTTTTGGATTCATTTTAGAGGGAATCTATTGTGGCACACTGTTTTTGATTTGAAAATTTGCCTTTGGCCGGGTGTGGTGTCTCAGGCCTGTAATCCCAGCACTGTGGGGGGCTGAGGTGGGAGGACTGCTTGAGCTCAGGAGTTGGAGGCTTGTCTGAGTGAGAGTGAGACCCCAACTCATGAAAAAAAATGGACAAACCCAGCCTGTGCCGCAGCGAGCTCCTGTAATCCCAGCAGCTTTGGAGGGCAGCGGGATGCCCATAGCCAGAGTCTGAGGTTGCAGTGAGCTACGACTCAGGGCATTCTGCTGCCCATTGCACTCTGATCAGGGCATAAGGTAGACCTCTGTCTCAACAACAACAACAACAACAACAAAAACAAACAAACAAACAAAAAAATCAAGCAAGAAAATTTGCCTTTGTCCTGAATGATATTTTTTGCTGGATATACAATTCTAGTTTGCTTGTTATTTCCTCTTAACGCATTGTGATACTCTCCTGCTGGCTCCTGCTGCTGGTGAGAGGTCAGCTGTCTGTTAAATAGTTGCTCCTTTGCAGGCAACTTATCTATTCTCTCATCTTTGTGTTTCGGTGTTCTGGAGTTTTAACTATGATGGGTCAAGGTATGAATTTTTTTTTTTTTTACTTACCCTATTGCTTGGGATTTTTTAAGACGGTTTGAATCTGAAGTGGATATTGTTAATCCATTCTAGAGATTCTTAGAGTTTTGTCTTGATTATTGATTGCCTCAATTTTGATTACTTTCTCTTTTCTTCTGTAATCCTAATTGAGCATATAACAGACCACTCCCTTCTGTCTCCTCTCTTCCTTAATGTCCCTTTTTCTCTCTCTGGCCTAAAATTCAGATAATTCCTGAAGATTTCTTCATCATTAATGATGTTGTTAGCTATGTCTAATCTGCTGTAAAAGCTATCTACTATGTTTTAATTTCATATATATATTTTTTTCCTTTCTAAAATTTTTGTATTCTTTATTTTTCCAAATGAGTTTGGGCACTTAGTTTCCTGTCTGTTATGCTTATTTTCAGTTTTTCTTTATTTTTATTTTACATTATGTACCTTATTATTTCAGTATTCCAAGTTTTTCCAAGACTAATTCTGTCAATAATTATTTCTCTAGGCTCTTGTTCCAAGTGCCTCATTTCCTTATATGTTTAGTGATTATTATTATTACTATTTCCTACCATGAGATCTTATTTTTTAGAACTTTTTATTGGTTAGAATTCTTTCTTTCTTTCTTTTTTTTTTTTTTTTTTGGAGACAGAGTCTCACTTTGTCATGCTTCGTAGAGTGCCATGGCATCACAGCAACCTCAAGCTCTTGGGCTTAAACGATTCTCTTGTCTCAGCCTCCCAAGTAGCTGGGACAGGCATCCACCACAATGCCCAGCTATTTTTTGTTGCAGTTGTCATTGTTGTTTAGCTGGCCCAGGTTGGGTTCGAACCCACCAGCCTTGGTGTATGTGGCTTGCACCATAACCACTGTGCTATGGTGCCGAGCCTTGGTTAGAATTTTTTAAAGGCTGAGTCTAAGGTGGGTTCTTCCAGGAAATCCTTGTATTTGTTTTTACCAGGCACCTGGGATACCACTTGCCTGGGACCACTTTAAACTAACATCTTGGCTTAAGGTACAGTGAACTTGGGCTGAAAAGCTGTGGAAGAGTAAACTTTTGGTTACAAATTCTGCAGGTAATTTTCTTTTATTCTCTTTCTGTGCCAAGGTTTAAAACAGGCAAATTATTCTGCTGTGCCCTCAGGGGAGTGGTGAGTTTACTTCTATTTTATGCCTACATGGGTAATGTCAGCCCTTGGGGTCCTGGCTTATAAGCGATACCTTACATCAGACTCTCAGCATTTGGAGAGGCATTAGTCCTTATCCTCTGTACCTTTCGGTCCATCAGGCTGTGAAAACTGAAGCTTAAACTCACCAGATTAAGCAAATGCCTTCAGGTGAAAGCTGCTTCCATGCTCCATTGAGCCTTCCTGGATTCAATCTTTTAGTTACCTTCCGGTCTCTGAAAATGTATTACTTTCTTGCTGGTTTTTTCTCATGTTTATACAGATTTAAGAAAATATGTATTTAGTATTTTTGTTTTCATCAGAAAGTTTTGATTGAGATAGCTAGTTTGTCTGTCATCAGAAACAGGGGTTCTGTATTTCTGTTTTATCTCATCCTTATAAAATATCTATTTTATGTTTATGTTTTAAAATGCATTTGGAATATTAGTACAGCTGCCCATACATTTGGTTTGTAAATGAATAAACGTAAACTTATCAGGCATGTAGGCTCAAGTATGTTTATGGCTGGATTTTGCAATTTAAAAAAGCTTGAGTCACAACATGGACCATCTCCACACCCACGGATGTGATACCATGCCAGCAGGGAGGCTTGCAAGGCCTCCAACCTCCTGGGAGATCCAGGCTTCTTTCTTATTTTCCTATTGTGGAGTGGAGTCCAGGAAAACTAAGCAAATGTGACTAGTTATTTTTGATTTCCTGAAAGAGTCTTGCGAGCTTTCTGGAAGTTGGGTTTACTTCTTGTTTGAGGTGATGGCTGGTCTGTGTTATCCTGTACGTCCAATAGCGCAAGGAAAGCTGCAATGTTGATGACAAATGGCCTTGCTGCTTGGGAGTGATGCCTTGTATTAGTCCATTTTGTTCTGCCATAAAGGGATGCCTGAAGCTGGTTAATTTTTAAAGAAAATAGATTCATTTGGCTCGTGGTCCTGAAGACTGTACAAGCAGTGTGGCACCAGCATCTGCTTCTGGTGAGGGCTTCAGGGAGCTTCAGGTGGAAGGTGAAGAGGGAGCAGGCTTGTCACATGGTCAGAGAAAGAACAAAAATAGCGAGGAGGGTGAGGGTCTAGGTCTTCCAAACAATCGGTTGTCTTTCATGAACTAATACTGTGGGGAGGGACCAAGCCATTGGTGAGGGATCCACTTCCATGGAACTCAAACATCTCCCACCAGGCCCCACCTCCAGCACTGGGGATTGAATTTCAACATGAGATTTGAAGGGGACAAACTGTGCCATACCATACCCGATAGAAAGCCGGCAGCTCTGTGTGCTGTGTCCTGCACCTCCTCCAGTGCTCTGTGCCTGGCTGGTTTTACCTGAGACGAACCAATTTCATGCTCAAGAGTTTATATTGGAGCTTAGACTTGTGATGGAGAAATACTTGCTTTTGTTTGACTGATAGGACCTTGGCACAAAAGGCACGTTTTACCAGTTGTTGGCTAACATCCTGACTGGGAAGAGCAATAATCTCATTAATGAATTATCTCTTACTTACAAGACAAACTGGACTCATTTGTTTCCTTAAAGAGATAGTGTCATTGATTAAATGTGGCCATTAGTGACCACCAATAAATGCATCTATTCAACCTTCAAAGATGTTTGACATTTGCATTTTAAGCTAGGAAGGAAAAATAGACAGTTCTCTGGATCTGTTTCCAAGTTGTCTTAAGCATGGCCTCACCATTTTAAATAACAACAATCAAAAAAGAAATGATTTACACATACTTGGATTGAACAGATATAGAGATATCCAGTTATAACTCTTAAATTGGGAGCAGTGCTAACTCTCAGCTAAATTAGATGCAGAGTCTATTGGTAGTGATTATGTTATTGAAGATACAATTCACAAGCCTGGTGATATCCAAGGTAATGAGTATGACTACGTGAAGCACTGAACTAAAGCTGCGAGCCAAAACGGAATCTATCACACCAATTTAGGAACCTAAACCCAAAGTCAAATGCTAATTTTTACAAAAAGCTGTTGAAGTTTTTTTTTAAAAGTTGACTGAACTAGATTGGATTTAAATCCAAACCTATGTAATATTAAAATAATTGAATTGGCTATCAAAATATCAGACTGGAATTGAATCAGAATTCCTCATGTTCTTGATTATAGATAACAGGTTCCTCCTTTATAGGCGAAAATGGGCCTTTTGAGAGGGAATGGGCATTGTGCTATCTCAGACAATGCGATGATGGGACGTAGGTGATTAATGAGATGCAGTCAGAAGGACAACTGTGCTCCTTGACCCTTCTGTGGTGGTGACTACCAAACTCTCAGTTCTTCTTCTTTATTTCTTTTCATTTTTTTTGAGACAGAGTCTCACTCTGTTGCCCTGGCTGGAGTGCTGTGGCATCATAGCTCACAACAACCTCAAACTCTAGGGCTCAAACAATCCTCTTGCCTTAGCCTCTCAAGTAGCTGGGACTCCAGGTGCCTGCCACAATGCCCTACTAGTTTTTCTTTTTTTAGTAGAGATGGGGTCTCCCTCTCGCTCAGGCTGGTCTAGGACTCCTGAGAGTAAGCAATGAATCCACCTGCCTTGGCCTTCCACAGTGCTAGGATTACAGGTGTGAGCCCTGGTGTCCTGCCTGTCACTTCTTTAGCATGCCATCTATGTGGCCATCTATTCTTCCTATAGGATATCTCTGGCTGAATTCAGGGTTAGTCATTGTGGCCTGGCTGGGGCTGCAATATGGGGACCAAGTCAGCTTCATTGACCATGTCACAGGCCACTTATTTGGGGGCATAGAGCTACATCCTGCTGGTTGTCCCTTTCATAAATGGCTGAGGAAACATTTGCAAATGACATGGCTGCAGAACCCCCACCAGCTGTGCTGTCTTCTCTGGGTGAGCCTGATTGCTTTTGGCTCTACCCAGTGCTGTGTTTTCCATCCAATCAGTCTTTCCTCCGTGCGGGTATTTATTATGTGCCATTTTGAAAATAAAAGGGATGCGGAGCAATCATCCAGCAAAACCATAAAACATTTTATTATCCGAGACGGTGAGGGGACAGGTTTGACATACAACACTGGGAGCGGCGATGGCCGAACAATGTGGTACTAAAGCGTGATTTAATGAGGCTTGCAGGATTTGGTCAGAAAAGTTCCACTCAGTCTCAGGCTTAGGAGAAGATGAGCTGGCCCAGTCACCTGACCCAGTCGCATCTCACCAGGTAGGCCTCAGCCAGCAGCCCCTGTTTGTCCTGCAGACCCAGACTACCATTGTCAGGGAGATTTTAAACTAGAAACTTCTGACTGATTTAGTGGACCCCAAACTTGGCACAGCTTCACAGTGGCTTTCGTTTTACAAGGCCAGCAGTTAATCTAACAACAGCCCAAATTCATTTCCCTCTGTACTCATTGATTGCCAGCTGAGAGCTGGATGTTGTCAAGTTCGTTTTTCAAAAAATCCCATTTCACTGGAATTGAGGCCCTTTGCCCTCTGATACCTGGCACTGTGCCATCTTGGGCAGCTCATTTTGTTTTCCATTTTTCCAGGAGAAAAACTCATTAGCACATAGTAGTGGCTGGTTATCAAGTCAATCATTGTCTTTGCATCAAATCATACACATCTTTTTGATTCAGCCAAACTAAATCTACCTGTTACTCTTCATTATTGTGTGGGCAAAACCTTAACCTTGAGTTACGAATGTAAGACACACATAGACAACTTCAGGCATCATGTTGCTGTCTCCTTTATTGAAGTAGATGTGCTCATTGACTATTTATCTTGTAACTATGGTAATGGCTTGGTCCCAGGGAGACTGAATGGGGATGTAGAAGAGTTGAACACCCTGGTTACCATCATGAAGGGGCTGATGTGTTACACATAAAGAGATAGATGACTTTGCATTATGGCATAAGCTAAGGGCTTCCATGGAGATGGCCTTGGCCTAGGCTAATATAGTAGTTATTAACTGCTACTGCATCATGAAAGCTTTTAAAGAGATAAATGTTTAGGTCTCTGTTCCAGAGACCCCTATTCAACTGATCTGTGGAAAAGTGTAGGCATTTGTACTTGGAAAAACTCTGAGCTGATTCCAGTGCACTGCTAGGGCTGGGAACTGTTGGTTTGGAGAGAGATGGCTAGGTTTCTGGTTTGTCTGTTCTATTTCAGATTTAGGTTCTACTCTGGATTTCACCCCTCTCCAAGCAAACAGGGGCTTTTTTCTCTCTACTCCAATAGCTCCTTGATTTTTATCTCAATTATAGCCTCACAACCTCCCTATAACAATGTCTTTAGAAATTTATTCATCCTGCAAGCCTGGGAGCCTCTCTGAGGGCCAGGTAGTCATCCTTTCATTTTCAGAACTCAGTGCAAAGAATATGCTCTGTACCTGTTTACAGAATGGAGAAGTGAAGGAATGATCTGGTTGACCTTGAACAAGATGCTTAAACTCTAGGACCTTTTGTCTCCAGGTTCATAAAGATGGGAGAAGGGAGGAATTATGCTATCTTTCCCTTACCTTATAAATACTCTGCATGGTTATGTTAGATGGAGTTCCCCTCCCCTGATGGTTTTGTAGTGCTTTAGAATAAAAGTGTAATGCTAATTCTCAGCATTGTCTTGTGTACTTCACCCTGGAGTAATACTTTTCTTCTCCCATTTTGTACTAAGACACAGGTTAATTTTGATGAGATTATAGGAGAGCTGCTATTGCTGGTGGAATGATTGTCTCCTGGTGGCATCTAAATGAGATGGCTGACTTTGAAAATATCTTGAACATTACTAGGCCCTAGAGTGTGAGAAGGAAATAGCCATCTAGTTCCAAGGCCCCTGTAATGACTTAGGGGAGGGGTGGAGGCCAGTGGTCTCCTCACAGCCTTTCTATTCCACTGGCATTATTGATCTCTAAGTTATTACTCTATTAAAATAATCTTTTCAAACCTGTTTGCAAACACATTTATTTATTTTGGGGGGAGTTCATGAATGAGGAGGCTAGTATTAATATTTCTAAGAGCATGTTTAAGGCAAGAGACCTGTGGTTAGGACTCCTCTGCAGTGACAAATGAACTATCGATATCTTTTTCTTTTCAAATGAATTATTTTAACTGCATTTACAAGTAGCTCCCTCACTTTTGTCTTACCACAGCCTTCAGTGTGAGAAAAATTAGTACTCAAAGTTGGAAGCCACATATACTAGATTACAGGAAGGCTTCTGCTTCTCAGAAAACATGTTGGTCATTTAGGTGCCGTAAATTTTGTGCAATGGGTTTCTGAAATCCAGGCTCATTTGTTTATTCAGGGTTTAGAGCCTAGAGACGAGCCTTGTGCCATGTCCCCATCTCTCTGAAGGCTGAGCTGAGTGCTGACCTCTCTCAACCATTGCTGAGAAGGAGCAGACCTCCTGCCTTATATTTAATTAGCAGATTTTCTCCTTTGAGATCAAAATGTCTTTTAAAAAATTTTCAAGTGGGAAAAGTAAGGCCTAAGGACATCCAAGGTCACCCTTTAAGTTGTTTTATCTTTCTAGAGTGGGTCTTTTCCCATGATGCCTCTTGCCTATTTATTTTGAAAAAAAAAAAAACAAACAAAAAACAAACAAACTGTGAATAGACTGTCATTAGGGAAATTGGTATTATTTAAAGGTAAGTTAAATATTCCCCTCTTCTAAACTGCTCTGGAGAGAGAACAAAGGAAGTGTCACATGATGGTGGTTCACATAAAGGTGTTTTTTCCTTTTTTCCTGGTATAAATGGTAACAGTGTCATGATGAAGGCAGGTTTTGTCAAGACAGCAGGGCATAATCAGTAATTTTCAAGGACTTTGGAATAAGCTGTGTGGTTGAGCGCACGTCAGTCCCCAAAGCATCAGGCTGGAGTCAGTTCCTAACCTCACGGCACTTCAACTTCTACCTATAAAGCAGGGCAATTCTGCATGTCAAATCCTGAATTTAAATGGATGTGAAGCTCGGTTGAAGAAACCTCACTCCTCTTTGCAGCCACAGCTGGGCAGCCACCAGAGAGTTTTCAGGCTAGACATGTTTTTCTCCAACATCTGTCAGCTTAGCTAAATCAGAGCTCCAAATGAACAGTGTAATACCCAAGATCATTATCTGGATTTGTGACACTCCCTCCCACTTCTCCCTGGGGGATTTGGGATTCAAAATGAAAAACAACGTTTGTAGGAGATGAGGTAGGGTGAGGATTTTCATCTTTATTATTATTACTAACTAATAACACATTTTCATTAACATGGTTTTAATAGTATGAAACAAGAGAAACGAAACATACCCCCTTCCATATCAACATGCTCCCCGGTGTCTTTTGATAAGGTGCTGTATTGGCAACTCATTCAATCCAAGATAAGCCTATTAATGAAGCCGGAGTCTACAGGTGCGGTGTACACAGCTGTAATTTTCCACTCTGAGCTAACCAAAAACTTGCAGATGGTCTTGAGGTTTAGCACGTTTTTTGCCACATCGAAAAGATGTGGTCTATGCTCCAGATGTGGTCTATGAGAGAGTTAATCCACTAATTAAGTCAACAAATATTTATTGAGTGCCTACTCCACGCTCAGCGAGGCGCTGGTGGCACAGCAGATGCATCGTGAGGAGAGCTCTCACTTTTAATGAGGAAACACGACTCACATTCCCAAGCAGCCTGACATTGTAGACATTGCAACAGGAAAGAGGCTGACCTGGTTTAGAAATCTAGGTCCACAGCTTAAAAATGGTCTGACTTTGGAAATTTCATTGCACCTTGTAGATAACTCATTTCTTTATAATAAAATAGGGATATTAATGTCTTTGGAATTGTTATGATCATTAGGAATAACATTTATAGAGGATCTGCCACATTGGAGGCACTCCAAAAATAATATTCTAAGATGGTATATTATAGAGTATATTATAATTTAGCCCTATATTATATAGTATACTATAATTTAGTAGTAGTTATGTAGTTATGTATATTCTTAGAGTAGTTATATATATGATCAGGGGTGGGAGAGAGTAGTGCCAGCTGGAATAGATGGGGTAACTCTTGGGCATAATTAGAGTAGCACATAGAAATGACAGAATCAAATTGACAGAAGGGATCTTAGAGGTTAACTGGTCCAGCCAACTCATTCTACCAATACAGAAACAGAGGCTCAGATAAGTTCCCTTGCCCAAACTCTCAATAATTTGGGAGGAGGTAGCAGGTCAGACTAGACATGTAGCTCTACTTTGGGAGATGGTGCTATATAGTGTGGTGGTTCCCATATGTGGCAGAGTATCAGACTATTTCATGAGCTTTATAAAAAGCTGATTTTCAAGAGTCTGATTCAGGAGGCTTGGAATGAGGCTCAGAATATATTTTTTCAGTGAGTTTCTGGCCAGCTGATTAGCCCATTGGTATGATGTAAAGAGCCCTAACCTGGGAGTCACAGTCCTGGCAATTGCCCTGCCTGGCTGTGTGGCTGGTGCAAGCCAACCTTTCTCTTATCAGTTGTCTCATCTGTCATTTGAGAGAGTTGCATTGGTTGAAATTCTATTCACCTTCATATCTCATAATTACTTTATTATATAATAACATTTCAGGTCTCACTGGAATTCAAGCTTGAAAAAGATCTGTCTTGGAGGTGAAAGAAGAGCTCGCGTGAGTGGTAGAGGGAAGATGAGACTGTGTGGCCCGGCTGGGGAGGAGATTCCTTTCGGAGGGGAGAGGGAGACTTGGTCCCACAGATGGAGGAGGGTTTCTGTTTGCAGGGTTCTATGGGATAGGTGTAGGTTTTAGACACTGTTTCATAGAAGGCCACATCCCAATTGGTGTTTTATGGAGCATTAAGACTTTGAGATGCTCTCAAAGAGATCTGTGTGTTAATAAATGTGGAAGATGCTATGTATTGTATCATGGTCTAGGAGATTCATCATCCATATTGAAGGCTCTGGGGTGTCTGCTTAACTGTCCTTAGTCTAAAATGTTTTAAATTTACTTGGCCAGAAAGCACTTAAAAATAACTATTAATTAATGTTCCATGGAACACATTTGGGAAATGCTGTTATAGAAAACAGGGAGTCATTATAAGTTCTGTGCTCAGTTTTAGAGAACTTTTAGAGGAACTTGGGGGAAGTGATCATTAGAAAAAGTGCTTAAGGAGAACAGGAAATGAACTGAAATTTCTCAGCTTAGAAAAGAGAAGCTGTATGTATTACATTTTTAGTTATGTGAATTGGTATAATGAGGGGTATGATTGATTGTTCTTCATATTCGTTGAGCAGAAAACTAGAAGAAATGGGCTTAGTCTACAAACACATGAAAAAAAGCTCATCATCCTTAATCATCAGAGAAATGCAAATCAAAACTACTTTGAGATATCACCTAACCCCAAGAGTAGCCCACATAACAAAATCCCCAAACCAGAAATGTTGGCATGGATGTGGAGGAAAGGGCACACTTCTACACTGCTGGTGGGAATGCACACTAATATGCTCCTTCTGGAAGGATGTTTGGAGAACACTTAGAGACCTAAAAATAGACCTGCCATTCGATCCTATAATTCCCTTACTAGGTTTATACCCAGAAGACCAAAAGTCACAATATAACAAAGACATCTGTACCAGAATGTTTATTGCAGCCCAATTCATAATTGCTAAGTCATGGAAGAAGCCCAAGTGCCCATTGACCCATGAACGGACTAGCAAATTGTGGTACATGTATACCATGGAATACTATGCGGCCTTAAAGAAAGATGGAGACTTTACCTCTTTCATGTTTACATGGATGGAGCTGGAACATATTCTTCTTAGCAAAGTATCTCAGGAATGGAAGAAAAAGTATCCAGTGTACTCAGCCCTACTATGAAGCTAAATTTTAGCTTTCACATGAAGACTATAACCCAACTATAGCACAAGACTATGGGGAAAGGGCCAAGGAAGGGGAAGGGAGGGGGGCGGTTTTGGTGGAGGAGGGAGGGTAATGGGTGGGGCCACATCTATGGTGCATCTTAGAATGGGTGCAGGCGATTGCACTAATGTACACAGCTATGATTTAACAATAAAAAAAAGGGGGAAAAAAGAGTTAGGTCTAGAGATTTAGGAGGAAGAAAAAGGAAGATCTTTCTGATAAGGGATACAAACTAGAATAGTTTATCTGGGAAAATAATGTGATTTTTCAGAGCCTCTTCCATTTTATGCACTAAAATCGGGATAGACTAAATACAACACAAGAAGTTCTCTGTATTTTCTTGTCTGTCTTTTGATATTTAGGGAGCCATATACTCACATGGGAGCCACACAGTGCCTCAGCAGTCTCAACAAAGATCCAGCAGCTTACAGAACCTTAGATAGAAAGAAAACTCAGTCTCTAGTTTAACTTCCCACCAAAGCATTAGTATTTTCTGCAATACTTCTTCCCCATGGGATTCAGGAATATGCTGGGAACAACTCCAGTACTCAGGAAATCATTACTTTTCTAAGCAGCTCATTTCATTTATGGATGGCTTTAATTGTTAGAAAGCCAACCAGTTTTTTTAAATATCTATTTATTTATTTATTTTTGTGTGTGTGTTGCATCACAAAATATGCTTGTTACTTTTCTTCCTATTTGATAACTATTTAGATGTTTGGAGATAAATATCGTATCTGCACTAATCTTTCTCTAAGACAAATATTCCAAGTCCTTTATCCATATGGTGTCTAGAACATTCACCATCATCTATAAGTATTCCAGTTTGAGGACGTGCTTACAACACTGTATAGAGAAATGTGTTGAACCTTATGAACCATGCCTGTGTTATGACTTCTTTTGCTCTGGGCAGAGTCTCAGTGTAGAGAGGCCATGTGTGCAGGGCAAGTCCCTAAGAGTTCACACTCCCTTGCAGATCCATTTTCTCTGTTTACATATAGGACCAAGAGGCCGCAGAAAGAAACCCACTCTAATGTAAAAAAAGGCTGGTGAGTGCCACTAGGGCAGGATAATAGATTTTCAAGAAGGGGTGCTGTGGGAAGGTGTCGAGAATTAGAAAGGGCTGGACCTATACTTTCCCTAAGTCACTGAGAGCTGTAGCCACAGCGGCTTTGTCAACCATATTAATGAAGTGAAAGATGGAGATGTAGGAGATGTGACAGCAGCCCCACATCAGGAAGGGGAGAGGAAGTCTGAAGGGAGTGTATATAAGACATCCGTGTGGGGGAAGGTCAGGGGGACGTCAGTACTGGGGCCAGCCTCAGCCCCCTCAGACCTCACTAGTTTGGAAACATGAGCCAGATCATCTTCATCTGTTCACTTCTTTCCTATTTCCGATAAAGAATGGCATTAGTTTTTGTTTAGCAATTATGTCACACACTTGATGAAAATACTTCATTTTCTATAAAAATCACTATTAAATTCCTCCACACATTTCATCAAGTTCTTTGAGCCTAAATGAAGGATTTTATATTTGTTCCTGCTACATTTAATTTTATGTATATGACTTTATTGGCATTTTTTAAATCATGTTTTTTGAAGTGCTAGGTACTCCTCCTATCTTGGCTTTCACTTTTGATAAACAAGCCTTTCACATCTTCACTTTTGATAAACAAGCTTTCTATTTGTTCCTCAAAAGCTTTGAACAGGCCCATCAGAAAAGGGCCAGGGAGGGAGAGTTCCGTGGCATCACACTAGGGACTGAGCTTGAGTGAGACACCAGCCCTCTAATCAACTCTTTGAATCAAAATATCCAGCCAGCTATTCCTTCACAGAGTAGTTACTGTTTTCCAGCCTGTGTTCCTCCATCTTGTTCTCAGGGTAATCAAGAAGGCTATTGAAATGGTTGACTAAAATCAAGATACATTATGCAATGGCTTGATTATTTCTTTCTATGAATTTCTATTCATGGGAATTTGGGCTTGACGTGAAGCTGAAAGCTGTTTCTGGGTCACACAGGTCTAGCTCTTCCCGTCACAGGCATGCCTACCAGTTCACTGTGTAACAAGCAACATCTGCCTTGGATGGCATCGGGTTTAAACTCTTCAAGCATTTTACAAGGCCCCGGCTAAATGCCTTACCTTTTCAGCTTTGTTTTCTTTGTATTCTCTTCACGCTTCAGTTTTCTTCACAGGCCATAGTTTTTAAACCTCTGCCTCTTGGCAGCCTCTTTCCTGCTCCCTTTACTTTGTTTGACTGGGCCCTACTCATCCTTCAGCTGTGATCCGATTTCCTCACGGAAGCCAGTCTCCATCCCTCAGGGCTGGATTAGGAGTCTCTCATGGGCCCTCGTCTCATACAGGGCCTCACCCCACAGCAGCACCTGCAGCTCAGGGGTCCTCACCTGTGGGCTTTTTCTCCTCACTTGTTCAAAAACTCCTTGACAGCAGAGACTGTGTCTGGTACATAGCAGGTTCTCAATTAATCAATTCAAGAATCACAGGCTGTGAGCTCATAGGACACAAGACATGTGTTAGAGGACTCTGAAAGATCCCAAGGTCCTTTGTCAATATTCAGTCTATGTCCTTGAGCAAGTCATTGCCTTTTGGGGCTTCAGTTTCCTTAAATGGGAAATGAAGACACATGGCTACAAGGCGCTAGGCCATAAGGCAAAGAGCACTAACTGGAGACAACTAGCCTTGACCTGGATCTGCCCAGAGGCTTGGGAGAGGCGTTCAAGCCATTTACTTCTCTGAGTCTCAGTTTCCTCATTAAATAAACAGGCAGAATTCTGTGCAGGGCATAAATGTCGAGTCAGAGACAGACTGCTGTTGAGCAGTCACTTTGTACCTCAGTTTCCTTATTTACAAATTCCTCATTACTTGGCAGCATGCTGATGAGGATGAAATAAGCCAGCCCCAGTAGCTAGAAGAGAAGGTAAAAATACTCTGGGTATCAACTATGTGTTAAGCGCATTCCTAATGCCATAGCGTTTTATCCTCCCAACCACTGATACGGTAGGGCTTATGAATCTCCAATTTATGGAAGGAGAGAATGACTCAAGGTCATGCTGTTTGTTAATGGCAGAACTGGCTTCCCGGTGGGACTCTCAGCCTAGGCCAGCCCCTGCTTTGTTCGGTGCCCCCCTTGGGGCCTGGCACGAAGGCTTTCTGCACCACTCCAAGTCTCCTGTCCAGGGCTGGTGCTAGGAAAGGCTCTTGGCCTGCAGGTGGAGCGGGGCCTGGCTGCAGCCTCTGGTGCTGTTGGCACAGCTGGCTTGAAGCCCTGCTCATGCATCTCTCTGGAGCAGGAGAAGCAGGCACAGCGGCGTCTGGGCAGCGTGCGTGGTTTATAAAAAGCCATCAGGAGCACTGTCCTGGGACTGCAGTCATTTATCCACACTTTTTCCTTGTAAAATGTTACTGACTGTTTTACACCAAGGGCAGTTTATCCTGAATGGGATGTACAGGCATTCAATTCACCTCTACTTTTTGCCAACTCTGCTTTTTTCCCCTTGCTTCTGAAGTTATATATGGTTCTGAGAGAGGAAGCCATTTTCTATGTGAGGGGAAAAAAAGAGCTGATGGCTTTAAAGAGAAACCTTCCATCATAGGAAAGAACATTTGGTTGAAGAGATAATGCCTTTGTTTTTAAAAATGGAATCCTGCATCTGTGGTATTACATTCTTCGAAAATTGACCCTGTTTTTGGTCAGATGCTAGGAACTTTGCAGAGATGATCGGTATCAGCATACCTTTCCAGGGTAAAATGGAGGATAGATATGATCAGCCCCATTCTTCAAATGGGGAAATTGAAGCTCAAAGAGGTTAAATCACTTGTTTAAGACTGAAATGGAAGGCTGTTGGGGAAAGCAATTTGCCCCAGCAGACAGATTAACAGGGAGCGAGAGAGACCCCTCCTCTGAGCTCAGTGGTTCCCTTTCCCACCCCAAACCCCCAGATGTATCCTGCCCTTCTCCCCCAGTTTGTGGAAGTGGTATTGTGCTGCTTAATTTGCAGATGAGACAGAGTTTCTGTGACATTAAGCAATGGGCTGAAAGTCACATTTAGTTATTGCAAGGCAGGTCTCAAACATAAACCTTCTGAGTCCGAGCTTGTTCACCTCCCCAGACCTTCCAGCTGCCTTCATTAGTATCTGCCACTCGCCTGCCCCGGCTTTTGCAGAGAATCTAAATATAATGAATTGCTCCCACAGAATGCCAGGATATTTTAATTTATAGAAAAGAATAATGGGGTTCAGGTGATTGCCCTGTTCTGTATATTCTCTTTGGAAGGAGGCTCAGCTTTATTGTCCGTTCATTTCCCGTCAGTTCTAGCTAAAGTGATTCCATAATGACATATAAACCCAAACATGAGTAATTGATGGCAGCCTCAGGAGCTTGAGCAGGATAAAACCAGACCGAGTAGAATCTCCAGGGTGAAGAATTAACATTTATTGGTTTAGTGAAATGAATTTATGTCCCAATAAAGCCAGTTACAGACTAGACAGTGATTTAATGAGGTGCCTTTTGTAAAAAGAACAAATATGAACTTCTGGGCCTGGGTTATATTGTGACTCATATGTCACCTTCTAAACCAGTTTTACAGATCAGTTCAGAAAAATCCATGATGTTCCCTTAATCCATGAAATTTGTGCTTCACCCATTGTGTCGAGAGAGTTGAAAGTTGGAGGAGGGAATAGAGTCATTGCAAATGGTACACTTGTTTATTACTCCCATGAGATCAGCACTCTGAGCTCTCCTGGAAGCTTGAAGAATAAAAATTAGGACATGACACCGGATACTGAATACAGATATGCGAGGCACGCTGTAAGTCTAGGGTGCTCTGAGTTTGTGGGAAGGGCAGAGGAACTGAGAGAATGAAGATCCACGGTGCCTTTTCTGGGGTGGGGTTGTGGGCAGAAAAGGGCGTCTTTGGCTACTATCCCTTGGTCATTGACACCCACGTCCGCTGTTACAAGCCCAGTCGGTCCCCGCCTACCGCTGCTTTCTTTGCTTCTTCATCGAGGGAACTGAGGTTGCCTTTGGTAGGAAAATGCTCAGGCCCCACACCTCAGGGTCCTCCTGGATTCTTCTCTTTCTTTTGTGTCTCATATCTAATCCCTCAGAGTATCCCACGGGTGCCGGTTTCAAAACACCCCCAGCATCTGGCCACTTTTCACCATCTATACCGCTACTTGCCCTGTTTCAGACTCCCCTGTCTCCTTGCCTGGGCAAGGTCAACCACGTGCTAATTGGTCTTCCTGCTTCAGTTCTTGCTGGAGTCTACCCCGACCCCTATCCACATGCACACAGTCTGACCTTAATGCAGCAGCTAGAGGGGGATGCTCTTGAGATAAAAGTCAGATCCTGCCTCTTCTCTGTTCCAACCTGACAGTGGCTTACCATATCACGCAGAGGAAAGCAAAAGCCTTTACCGTGGCCAACAGAGCCTTACACAATCAGGCCCTCTCCCTGACACCCCTACCCTCTGACCTCATCCCTGAGCACCCCAACCCCGGCCTGTGTGCCTTGCCATTTCTTGGAGGCAGCAGCACACTAACCTTAGTGCTCTGCCCACATCCCTCTCCCCACATCGATGTTCACGCAGCTCACTCCCTTACCAAGTTCACATTTGTTGCCCTCTTTTACCTTCTTGATGGAGTCCATTCTGATCACCCTATTTAACACTGTAACCCCCTCCCAACCTCCCAGTTATTGTGACCCTTTATCCTGTTCTGAGTTTTACAAAACATTTATTACTTTTAACCTGTTATCTAATTCACTTATTTATTTTATTATCTGACCTCTTCATTAGTATATATGCTGTGCATGGGCTGGAATCTGCCTGTTTTGT
The DNA here is from genome assembly GCF_027406575.1 of Nycticebus coucang. NCBI lineage: Eukaryota > Metazoa > Chordata > Mammalia > Primates > Lorisidae > Nycticebus > Nycticebus coucang. The sequence goes on along the minus strand of NC_069794.1, from coordinate 58,435,853 downwards.
TTACAAACACAGCCCAAGAGTCTAGGACCACGCCTGGCACAGAGGAAGTTCTCAGTAAATGTGTGCTGAATGAATGAGTGAACACATGAATACGAGGTCTGCTGAAAGCCCTTTAAAAATAGATTTAATCCTGAAGCGGGAACAAGACTAATTCAATTGTGTTCTGATCTTTTGTCTGATCTTTTTGCAGCCTGATTTTTGTTACATGTTTTGTTTTTAACTCTGGAAAGTAAAATAACCAAATTGGATTGAAATTATATTTTATGTGTCTATAAAGCTTTGAGATCTTGTGCAAAAGAATTTCAATCAGATGAATGGGATTTTTATTTGAATAATTGCTGTTGAAGCCTATCTTACTGGGTCATATTAGAAATTTTGAAATTGGAAACTAAGCAAAACAGCATTAGGAAAAATGCAACCTCTTATAATGTCACCATTGGCACTGATAAAATATTTGAGCACCCACTGGGTGCAGAGCCCTGGAAAAAACCCAAAGCTCATTAAATGTGTGGCACACACATCTGTGCTGCTGTGAGGCCAGATGTTCTACTTGTGCGAGTTTTATGTTCTAAATAAGAGTATCAGATTTAATGCATTTAAATTAACTTTGCAAGGAGTGTCTGGAAAGTGTAAAATGTGGTCAACAGCGAATAAAACAGAAAGTAGATTGCTTCAAGTGGAAATATCCTGTAGCACTTGGGATGATATTTTAAATTACACTTTATCAGGGAAAACGTAGATCATAGTTGTTACCCTAATTCACATTTCTATAGCACCATACAGCTTACAAAGCACTTGCTTATAATAGATCATCTTAAGTGTATAGTTTCTGGGAAAAGACTTGCCAAAATCATTGTCTCTCTTGGCACAGTGACTATGCAAGGTTCAGTTTTGTGGCTGGAGGTAGATAGTTCAATGTGAAGAGAAGCCACCAGAAGGAGCTCACAATTCCACCTGTCAGTGGCAGCCACGATTGAGAGCGTGCTCTCCATGGCCATGGTCAAATTCCATCTTACTTCTTAACTTGTTATGACTCTTAGTGACTTAGTTCCATCATCTGTAAAATGGGGTTAGTAATAGCAGCTCTTTATGGGCTATTTTGAGGATTGAATAAGTTTATAAATTGAGGGTGCTTCGAACAATTCCTGGCACCTGGGAAGGCTTCCATGTGCATTGGCTGCTATTATTAAGGAACAGCAAAAAGGCCTGTGTGTCCCTCCCTTTTCTGGTCAGAGTATTGGAAACTTCTCTTTGGAGTCACTCCTTTGGATATATAATTCTAACCATTTTTGAGGGCCAGCACCTTACGAGAATCAGATGGAAATGCTTAATCATTTCTCCAGGACAATTCACATAGTCACATATGGGATTCTTGCAGTCTAGTTCAAGAATCTCTAGGTTAGGATTGTGTTTCCAGAAGGCCCATATTAAGTTGCCCCTTGTTGGGCCATCAAATTAAGCCACAGATGCTTGTGACCACACTCAGATGAGTTATTTGACCCATCCCAACTAGAACATGGAGCAGTGGAAGGGCAGATTGGAGCAGTTGCTGGCACATCCCTGAGGGATATTCAGAAGCAACTTGATGTAGATAGAGAAGACAGGGACAATGGAACAGGTGCCTCCAGAGATCAGCGTCCTGGTATAATCACTCTCCTGGGCACTAGTCCATCCCACCTTCCAGCTGCTTAGCTCTCAGCGGCAGCCAGAGTAAGTCTGATACTCTCTCCCCTTCTGCTTCCTGCCATGCTCGGAGTCCTTTCTCCCTGGGGGCAGCAAGCTGCAGAGAAGCCCTGATAGGGGCAGAGACTTCCCAGTGAAAATGAAGAAGACAGGAGCAGATCATAGCTGGGACTGGAGACTGATCTGAAAAAGGAGCTACACAGCAGAAGCAGAGCCGAGTAATTGGTTGTCAATATATGTATTTCAAAACACAGTCTCCAGGTATCCCAACTTCCCAGGGAGATAAAACAGAATCCTTCAGTATGAAAGCTTGTTACATCTCACAGAAAGTGTGCTGGTGCTTCCCAAGGACAGAGTGAGAAGAAAGAATGACAAGAGCTACAGGACATGGGATTTCTTTGACACCATCCCCATCACAGCTGGAGGGGGTCCTTAGATTTCTGCTTTGAGTCCGTTCTTCTTCAGCAGCTTCCCAGGAGAGGGTAGGGTGGCCAGTGATCCGCATTTGGCTTGTGGAGGTAGCTGCCCCATAGTTTAGGCCCAGATAGGTTCTGTGGAGGAAAATGCTGATTCTCCACATTTTCTCTGTAGCTAAAAGAGGATAATAAAATCTTCTTTTTTCCTCTTGGGGACTTGGTGAAGATTAATTTACGCTGCCTATGAAGTGTTTTAAACTCTGGCAGAGGAAGGTGCTGAGTATTATTTCTAAAGTTAGTTTCTTTAATCCATTCTGTGAAATAGAGATCTTCACTCATTGATTGGAGTCTGGGTGGGATGTCTCCCATTCTCCCATGTGAATTGGCTGGTGGTGGTGGTGGGGTGTCATGTTGGAAACAGCAATCAGTGTAACTGGTTCACTTCAAATGAGAAGAAGGCTTTTTACAAACAATGGATGCTGGTTGAACACACTCGAGAGAGAGCAGATGCCACACAGGGCAGAACAGGCAGGGAACCCTCTGATGTTTCTTGTCTCAGAAGTTGGTGAGGATGGAATGGGACATTATGGCTGAGACCTGCCCAGACAGAGACCCCAAGATAGGAGTTTCTACCTGGCTTCCTGGAAGGCACAGAGACAGACTAGGACATTTGGCTGGGGAGAGGCAACTTTCCTTCTTGCCAGGCCTGTTGTCCAAGCTCAGAAGTGGGCTCATGGGTGGAGCATCTGTGCCCTAGGCTGTCCCAGTGTGGGATGGGACCAGGTGAGGAAAGTCTTCTCAGGGTTCCTTCTTTGACCATCTTCCATACTTTCAGAGTGAAGTGTAATGAGATGTTTATTCTGAACAGAGGACAAAGTGAGTCTTGAATTGAGAAATGTTCTTTCATTTAGTCACTTACTAAATACTTATTGGTCATCTATAATTAGTAGTAGTTCTAAGAACAGGGTATACAGCTGTGATCAAGACAATCAAGGTCTTGTTCTCAAGGAGTTTACAGGAAAGATAGTCAATTAACAAGTAAACAAATTGCTCTACTTGTCTACATCAGAATGTAAGCTTTTCAAGGGCTTACATTTTTTTTGTTGTTTTTTACAATCTGTTTTGTTCGTTGGTGTATTCTCAGCACCTAGAATAAGCCCTGATTGCTAGATATTGGGTGGTTAATAAGTATTTTCTGAATAAGTGAATGGAAAAGGTAAATTTGGGTAACAGTAAGTACAATGAAGGGGATGAACTAGAGTGCAGGTGAGAGGTGAATATGGAGAAGTAAGCAAGAGCTGGGCACTGTATAGTCTTGCAGGCTTTGGTAGGAATTTGAGTAAGATCAATGGGTTTTAAGCACAGGAAAGATACAATTTGGCTTACATTTAAAAAAGATCATTCTGATTGTTGAGGGGGAACAGACAGGGAGCAAGGGAGAACAGAAGCAGGAGAGCCAGTGAGGAAGCTGTTTTGTGGTCCAGACCAGAGGTACTGATGTCCTGCCCCGGGAGGGCAGCCAAGGAGATGACAGGTGGAAGTGATCAAGTTCAGATGTGTTTTGGAGGTAGAAGAAGTGTTGGGATTCATTAGTGGATTGAACGTGGAGATGATTCTAGGGGTCTGGGCCTGAGACAATAGATATAAGATGGTGAATATTAAGGTTTCTGGAAGGCTGGCTACAGAGGTGGGTGGGATTGGTCAGGGAGGGAGTGTGAAATTCTAACACCAGTTCTTCTGGGATGTGTCTTGAGCATCTCCCCATTTTGGCTAGGTTTGTGGAGGGGTTTGCACATGAGAGGGGTGGCTGAGATCCAAGCTTTGGATTCATAGATTTGTCAAAAGACCTTATCTTAGAAATATCTAAACTGATGGTTTTAACTGTTCTTCTTTGCTTTTAAAAGACAAAGAATCTTTTTTTTTTTCCAAGTGGAAGCTTACAAAAAAACCATATATGTAAGATAATTTAACTGTTCTTCTGACTACAAGTCCACGTTGTCTATGTTTGGCTACCCTTTCAGGCCTGTCCAGATGTTCCTTTAAATGTAGCAAAAATGTCTTGTTCTCACACTCTGGTGGATTGATGTTACAAATTCCACAGGTAGAGATTAACTCCTTTGATTTAACATTTCATTCTGCAAAACCCAAAATCCACAGAGAAAAGCATGATAGGACATATTAAGCCTCATACTTCCTTTAAGACTTTCATAAAACCAAATGTACATTCTTTTTTGGGGGTTGATTTTGATGAATGGATGGATGGTGGTTGGATCATGAAGATTCTGAGTGTGAGGAATGGGGAAAAGTTGGGAGAAATTCCTGCAATGGGGAGGGGTTTATACACTAGTCTTGCTGACGCCTGTTGAATTTGTATTGTGTGGCCATTTTTGTCTTCTAGATTTGCACTTACCTCATCTTCAGAAAACTTTCAATGCCTTAACTTCCTATTGGTTTTGATAAATTTTACTAAAGACACTATATCCTCCATTCTCTGTTCCTGAACAATAATTTATGTCCCAATAGTGGCAGATAATTAAAAAAGGGCCTGGCCTCGTTTCTAGGTTCTTTCCAGTTGAGACACTCCTAAGGCCAGCTCAACCCCTGTATGCCATCTCACCTTCCAGGTAGAGATAATCCTGGAGATTATTGGCAAGAACAGATAATGACATTTTTGCTTGGTTAATTGTAACCCCCACCCCCAATGCAGGGACCTTCCCAGGCCCAGCCAGATGGCTTTGCACATTATGGACTGTAGAGAGATTTTCTCCGGGAAATAGTTGTTGACAAGGTGGTCACCTCACTCTGCTATTATAATACATACTTTGTGGGAAGGTAATGAAAGCTATAGGCATTTCAGCATAAGAACACTCACATGAAATTGTGTGCTACTTTAAAGGCCCATGGAACCTTGGAAGCCCCATCTCTAGAACCTCTAGGGGGGCATGGAGACCAACTTAAAACCCCTGAAGGAACTCAGACCCTAGAGGTCCTCCCTGCCTTGGAGGCAGTCATTGATGATTGCCACCCACCTAGGCTGACACAGACCATAGAAAACAATGAATAAAAATGGGAAAGTCCATTGTCTCTGGGCTTCAGATTCCTCAACCACCAGATGGAGATAATAACATTCCCCTACTTAGTTTACAGGATTATTGTGGGCATCATATTACTTTAAACTGTTGTGTGTTATTTGAGAATCAAAAATCTAAAATGCCTCAGCAGGTAGGAGTAGGCAAGTAATGTAAATCTGCTTATTAGGGCCAGATGTAAGGCAATACAGAATGGTGAGGCCTGTTGCAAACTGAAATGTGCATTTTGTAAAATTCAAATTTTATGAAACATTGTGGAGCCTAGCAAAAACACCTGTGGGTTAAATTGGGCTTTGGTCTATAAGTATTAGATCCCTCAAAAATGTAAAGTAGAGTGTTCTATTCGCTACTGTGTGGGGAGTCCAGATGAGACAACCAAGCCCATTTTTTATGTGCCTAGAGTAGAAGGCTACTAACGTAGGATGGTTTTCTCCCTTACATATGTCCCTGGTAGACCTTCTAGGAAGTGAAATCCTAACCATTAGGATTTGGGGGAGAATAGGGTTAGTGAGTGAGGTTTAAGGGGTTAATTATTTGAAAATTTCATTAGGACGAAAGTTATATTATTTATGATGGAAAACCTCTTGATTCTCTTTTGGCCATTTGCACCTCAGCACTTTAAGACAGTAATCAAAAAACCTTTATAAATTATAATTATACCCTTTAGCCTTAATAGCGCTGGTTGGCTGCTATGTCTAAGGCGCCTTATTAGGGCCTGGCATGATACAGATGAACACACTTTGGGCTCTGCCTTTAAAGGTATTTACCATCTAATGGGAGACTGGAAGGGCCAAGGTGGTACCATTTTGTTTGCCATTGTATTCCTGGCACCCCCTAGCACCCAGAACATAGTGAACTTAATAAGTGGGTGGAGATGGGGATTGCCACAACCTCTGCAAAATGAGACAAGTGCTGAGGGTAAGGTGTAGCAGGGACTGTGTTTATCAGATTAACTCTAGAAAGGAGCTGGGGATAGACATGGGGTAGGGAGCTGGGGGTGGGGTGATGAGGGATGAAAGAGGTGGTCTTGCTGAGAGCACTCTCCTAATCCCAGCAGGTCTGGACGCTTGGGGGTGGGGCCACCAAGGGAGGAGGATGTGAAAGGAGCAGTGGGAGCTGAGAAAGAGCTAGAACTGGGAGAAGCAGCCAGGGCACAGGAGGTGGCAGGATGGCTCTGAGGCCCCAATGGGGCTGGTGGTGGCCACTGAGAAGGGTCATCCAGGTGGGTGCTCAGCCTGGGCTGGCAGCAGGCTCCTGGCTGGGGGGTGGAGAGCCTTCCTGCGGGGTCCCACTAGGCAAGTGGGAAACCAAGTGTCCTAGGCAGCACTGGATGACTCTGTGACACCTGCAGCCGGCCTCATGAGAACATTTCTCAGATATGAGTTCCAGGCCTTTCCGGAAGCCCAGTGTTCTCATTCTGTCCCGACACCTGACTGGGTTATCTCACAATTCTCTCCCAGATAATTTTAATAACCACAGGGTTTTATGTTGGTAATTTGCACCGATAACAGACCTGTTAATTATGCTCTTATCAAAGCCCGTTAGAGGAAGCCGGCTTGAAGGGAAAACAATGCTTTCAGGTGAAGCTTGGACTCTTTCCCAGGTGAGGAAAGTTGATTCAGTTCAAGGTCAGAACATCCTGTTAGAGTCTGGAAGTGAGAATTTGAGCTTGACTCACGTGTCTGTGGTCAATTGTAGCAATTTTTCCTGGTTTCCACAGTCTCACCTATAACACTGCCTCCTCATCTCCCGCTATGGCAACACTCAGCACAGGAACCCAGAGTATTTGCAGTTCCTAAACATGCCTGATGTTTTCAGTCTGGGAAACAGCCACTTCTTTCATCTCTGAAAGCCTTGCTTTGCTCATCCTAAAAATGAGAACAATTATATCTAACTTATAAGGTTATAGTGAGGCAGGATAGTGTGTTTGAAAGAGCACAGATTTGGGGGTCCAATGGACAAAGTTTTAATTTCTTCTCTCCCATTTACCATAGTATTGCACGGTCTTGAGTTATTGATAACTTTTTCAGAGTCCCAGTATGCTCATCTGGCAAAGATGCATATAATCAGACTGACTTTCATCTCGCAGAGAAGACAGTCTGAGAGGGTGTTTCCCTCCCTGCCTCCCTCACCCATGTGGCTTGTCCTGCAAGTCTTAGTTCCCTTGTGGGTATACTACAGCAGAACCTCTGTAAGTTGACCACCCAAGGGATTATAAGAAATTGGCTAACATATGGAGGTGGTCAATATAAGGAACTAGGCCTACTGGTATATAAATGTGAAAATTAGGTCCACTTAATGAGGTGGTCAATGTAGGGAGGTGGTCAACTGTGGAGGTCCTACTGTATATTGGATGATTATTATGGGTTGTTATGGAGTCTTATGCTCTCACGTCCTCTGAGCTGTCAGAAGGCTCCCACTCTCAGCCATACCTAGGCAGTTCTGCCATTCTCAGCCTGCCCTTTGCTGCAAAATGATCATTACTCTCTCCCTCATCCCACTTCTCTAAACAGGCTGGCCTCCAGGAGGTGTTAGGAAGAAAGCAAACTGATGAAAGGAATTCATTACCAATGTGCTAATGAACAATCAGCCTTTAACTCTTACAGGAATATTTCCCTTACAGGAATGTATGCATTTTCTAAGAGAATTTCTGATCCATGATAGAATCACCCTGGTAGAATTTCTGGTTGGAGGAGGTGTTAAAGGTGGAGAGGCAGAATGGTGGTCAGGTTGGTCCATTATCTCTCTAGTTCTTCAGCAGCCCACTTCCCTGTGGTGCTTCTACTGAAAGCTATCCCTGGGAAGTGTAGGAACAAAGAACACAGCTATTCCTGACCTCAATCTAGAGAGTGATGACCTCTCTGCACCCAAATGCTATCCCTTCAAAGATCTCAAGGATTAACACCTGGTCTGTTGTTAAAATTATGCTTTGGAATTTGCATGGCCCATTTTATTTTCAGAGTTCTTTTTATTCATTAATTAGTTATTCATTTATTTAATGCAGTTTTTAATTGTATGCTTATTCCATCTTGCAAAGGTGGAATTATTCAGAGGAACATTTAAAAGAAATTAACAGTATGACAGAGCTTATAATTGTGCTTTAATCTTAAATTACTATCCCTCCTGTTTTTTACGTTACCGGGACAATTATCCTGAATGGTACCAGAAGCAGGAAATTATGTATTGCCCTATACATGGCATTCCCTCCCAGAGAGCACACCATTTATCATGGCTTTTTAATCTTCTCCGTGTGCAATGGAAGATAAAACATCTCAACAATATTTCAGTGTTTGGAGAAGATTAAAGAACCAGCAAACATTCGTGTTTGTTTCATCCACTCCCTCTGCTGCATCTAACTGGGTCAGAGTTCAGGTGGGTTTGGATACTCTTTCAGGAATGTGGGTGTTTATTTGGAGTTTCTGGGGATTCTCTGAAAATGTCATGTAAGTAACTCTATTTAGCAGGAGAAACTGGAAATATGGGGATTTCTGTCAGTATTTCCCAGTACTTCCCTCTTTTCAGACTGGTGTTAGCCAGAAAGTGCTGGTGACATTAGCAGAGATGACAGTAAAGAGGATAAAGCCAGCGTTTAAGTCCCGGGGTGCTCAGGGGATTTCTTTTTCCTTCAAGAAGAGCCCCTGACTTTAGGCCACAGCCCGAACGTTGAAGCACTGCCCTATCTTGTTTGCTTTCAGGAGAGGCCAGAGAAGGATGCTCTGATCTCCTGGAAGAACAGTTTACTAGAAATTGTATTAGGGTTCTCCAGGGAAACAGAACCAATAGGATGTGTGTGTGTGTGTGTATATACACATGTACATGTGTATTTGGCTCACAAGATGGTGGAGGCTGGGAAGTTCAGGGTAGGCTAAAAATTCCGGTTGAGAGTTGATGTTTCAGTCTTGAGTCCAAAGGCTGGACACTCAGGGAGAATTTCTATATTGCTGTCTGGAGTCCCTCTTTTTTGGGAAACCTCACAGTCTTTGCTCTTAAAGCCTTCAACTGATTGGATGAGGCCCACCCACATTATGCAGGGTAATCTGCTTTACTCGAAGTCAACTGATTGTAAATGCTAATCACATCTTTGCAGCATCACCTAGCTTTGTGTTTGACCAAACAGATGGGCACCATTGTCTGGCCAAGTTGACACATAAAATCAACTTGCAGGGAGGCCAGCATCCTGCTGACTGAGGGACCCACAGTGCTTCTTCACAGAATAAGCAGCGAGCTCTGAGGTGTGCCTCCTGCCCTGACCAGGCCTAGTGAGCAAGGCCTGGTGGCGATCTCTTCTGCCACCTGAATTCCCTTCTTTGGAGAGAGGCGAGGTGTGGTCTTTGCAGGATGGCTGAGGTCTGAGCGTCTCTTTTGGCACTACTTCCTCTTGTATTCTCCTGGCTCTCCTGACCTCCCACTCAGACACACAGGGCCTCTCCCACAGCAGCACTTAGAAAGCATGCATGGGAGTGTAACACACGTGCAGAAAAATGCCCAAACCATGAATGCAGCTTGATGAATTTTCACCCAATTCATCACGAGCATCCTGGTGTCACCAGCCCTAGACCGAGAAGCAGAGCATCTACTCCCCGGAAGGCTCCCTTGAGTTGCTGCCTCGGTCCTTCTGCACCAGGGATCACTTCTGTTCTGACTCTGAGCACCAGACATTAATTTGGCCCTTTTTGTTGCATTTTATATAATGGGACAATATGTGCTGTTTTTTTTCATCACAGCATAGTTTGATGTGGAGAAGGCTCATGCTGGGAAATACTGAGTGGCTGTGTTCCTTCCTTCCATCTGCCTTGCAAACAGTAAGTGCAGCTGTTCTGTTGCACACGGGACATTGTGCCAGAGATTGTGGACACACGCATAGTTGCCCAAGAGATGTTACAGAACAGAAACCTGGGGGTATGTGGGGAAACTGGGATGGGGCCCTGCCTCAGCCCAGGAAGCTCAGGCCTGTGGAGGAGTCATGCAGTTCCCCAAACCAGCTGGCTTCAGTCCCCTCATGTGTCTGTTTGGGGGAGCCCCTCAGAGTGAGAGCAGCGCTTCCGATTTGCCCCATGGAGACCCAGCACTGGGGGCTGGGGTGTCAGCTCCTCTTTCCTTGGCAGAGGCCCAGCTTTGATGTCTGTCATCCCCAAACACCTGCTCTCCTTTCTCAGGGCCCTCCTTGTTCTCTGTGAGCTATTGGGTCTTGGTAGACCAGATGCTGATAAGGCTGGTGGTTGATAATGGTTGATAATGATTTCCTGCATTTGAGCCACTCTGCTCCAGTGGGGCTGCCCATGTGGGGTTTATTGCTTCTTTTTTCCTCCTCCAGACTTAAAACAGGCTTTGTTACATTGTTTCTTTCTTTTTTTTTTTTTAATTTCAGGTTAATGTGAGGGTACAGATGACTAGGTTACAATGTTTGCATGTGGTCCCCCACCCAAGAGGTGTGCCATATACCCTTACATTGTACCCATTAAGTAATGCGAGGGTACAGATGACTAGGTTACAATGTTTGCCTGTGGTCCCCCACCCAAGGGGTGTGCCATATACCCTTACATTGTACCCATTAAGTTATATTGTTTTTGATCACTGGATGTTAGCCCCTTCCATCCCTCCAACCGCCCTAAACTACTTCCTTTGCCAGCTGAGCCCTTTCTCTTTTTAGGTGATGCCTCAAGCTCCTGTTCTTAGACTGTCCCTTTCCCTTTGTGCCATTGCTGTGCTATTGTCTGGCTCCACGCAGCCCACCAGTCCTCTCTGTGCTGCCATGGGACACCGGTGTGCCCGCCCCTTTCCCAGGCCCCTGCCACTGCCCTCTTCTCCCTGGGGGATCCTGTCTGCGGTGTTGAAAAGTCTGTCCTTCCTGCCTCATCACTGTCCGTCCTGGTATTCCCTGCATCACTGTCTGACACCTTTTAGGAGTCAATCTTCAATTCTGCCCAGTACCCAGGGGACCAAACCCCACTTGCATCTTGAGCCCTCCATGACTCACCCTCTAGCAGCTCCTCTTAGAGGGGAACCTATGGTTTCCCAGACGCCTTCTATCACAGCTCTGCCTTTTCCATTCCTGCCTAGTCTGCTGGTGCTGCTTCTGTGGGTCATACTACCCAGAAATGGATAGGCAAGAGGCTTCCCAGACACCAAGCCCTTCCTCTCATGGGGTTTCCTGGTGTCTCCCTATACCACCAGCCCCTTGTCCTGCAGAGCCTTTCCTGATGATCCTGGTGGGAAGTGATTGCTCCCTTCATGAACCCCACTGCACTTGGGATCCGCATGGCTCTTAACTTGTGCCACAGTTAATTTTGTATCTGAGTATTTAACCTTCCTGTGCTAGATGGAATCATGCCAATTCTCTCCCCTCTCCCAAGAATGTCCCCATCCTAATCCCTGAAACCTGTGAATGTGTCACCTTGTATGGCAGAGGGGAATTAGGTTGTAGATAGAATTAAGGCTGCTCATCGGCTGACCCCAAGATGAGATGACTGTGGATTATCCATGTGGACCCAATATAATCATAAGGACCCTTAGAAGTAAGGGAGGGGGCAGAAGAGTCAGGTCAGAGTGATGTGATGTTCCCATGCTATGCCCATGGATGGAGGGATCAAGCATGCTCAGTCTCCAGGAGCCAGGAAAGGCAGCAAGCACGTCCCCCCTTAGAGACTCCAGATGGCTCTGGGGCCCTAAAAACACCTTGACTTTAATGCAGTGAGACTTCTGACCTCCAGAACTGTAAAATCAATTTGTGTTGATTTCAATCACTAATTTTGTGGTAATTTGTTACAGCAGCAGTGGGAAACTGATCTGCTGCCCAACTGGATTTTAAGCACTGAGAGGGCAGAGGCCTTCCTTGTACTTCTTTGTGTACCTCCCCAGGGTGCAGCATAGTGCCGGTATACAACAGGCATTCAATAAATGCTTGCTCTGTCGTCTCAGGCCTGGCTCTGAAAAGCTCTTTGAAGTGGCGGGTGGGAGGAGTGGCGTTTATGTCCCCCTCTTCCCCTCGGAGGCCCTTCCTGCACTCCTGGGCTCTCATTCTGTCCCCGGTCATCAACCTTTTCTTCATCTCTTTCCTGATGTCACCATCTCTGACAATGGAGGCTATTTCAAGGTTGGCTCCTTCCTGGGAATGTTTGTGTTTGAAAGGGTAGCCCTGTGGTTAGAAACACATCCACCACCCTCGACAGAAGCCCTAATGGCAGCACAACACACTTTGATGGAGGAGCAGAGATTCCCGTGGATGGAGGAAGAGAGGGTTCTACGGCTTCATTACACTCTGGTGGAGCAGAAGCCACAAGAGGTGAGTGCTAAATATGGCTTCTCCACCAGGGTCTTGGATATCTTCAGAGACATCATGTAACCTCCCTGACTTTGAGAAATAAATCAAGCCTCTCTCTCCACCTCACAGGGGAGCTGAGCAGAGTAGCTCAGACTGGGGTTTTCTATTAGCCCAGCAGGCCAAGGAGTGAGGAGAGCCACAAGGACAAACGTGGGGTGCATTCCACTGTGTCTACTTCAAATGATATTTTTATATTAAAACAAACATGAGAACATTCCAGATCCAATGTCTCACTTGTTGGGCTTCAGGGAGGGTCTCCCATCCCTCTTCCCCCAGGAGGCCCGTGTCTACAGCCAGCAGGTGCACTTTCCCTTTTCACCTGGGCTCAGGCCCGTGACAGAACTGGAGCTGGTGGGCTGCTTCCCTTTGGGGACAATCACATTTTCCCTCTTCCTCCCCCCTGGGTTTTTCCTGCTTCTCTTGTCTCACCTTCTGGTGTGACCAGCTCTGTTACCTCCAACCATGTGGAGTAACAGTATTCCCCCTTCCGCTTGGGCACATCTGGGTCCTGCTGAGTGGCAAGTGCAAGGGTCGTGTGGATCAGGGTCACCAGCAGGGCTCCGCTCTCAGCACTGCTGCTGGCCAGCTGGGAACTCTAGGACTCACCTCCACAGGCTGCCCATTCCTCACTTAAACCGGGCAGCTTGGAGTAGATGGGCCTAGACAATGGGGCAAGAGTTCTGAAATCCCTGTTCAGAACTCTTTGACTCCCAGCACCCTGAGGAAGAAACCCGACCTCCCCACTAGGGCTCACAAAGCCTTTCATAGTCCGGCCTCTCCTTGTCTTGAAGGCTTTGTCTTTACTCTCCTCTTCAAATTCTATGGTCTGGCAGTAAAAATGACTAGAAACTCCCAGAACATATTCCCAGACATCATTCCTCTGTCTTTATCATTTTCTCATCCTTTTATTTTTATTTATTTATTTTTTTTTGAGACAGAGTCTCACTTTGTCACCCTTGGTAGACAAAGCTCACAGCAACCTCCAGCTCTTGGGTTTAGGCGATTCTCGTGCCTTAGCCTCCTGAGTAGCTGGGACTACAGGCACCCACCACAATGCCTGGCTATTTGTTGTTGTTGTTGTTGTTGTTGCAGTTTGGCCGGGGCTGGGTTTGAACCCGCCACCCTTGGTATATGGGGCGGGTGCCCTACTCACTAAGCCACAGGCGCTGTCCATGTTCCCATCCTTTTTCCTGCCACTCAATCCCCTTGATTCTTACTCTTGGGGGTTCCACTAAGCCCTCACTTCCTCATTTTATCTATCTATCCATCAATCTATCTATCTATCTATCTCGAGTCTCACTCTGTTACCCTAGGTAGAGTGCTATAGCATTGTAGCCCACAGCCTTCAAACTCCTGGGCTCAATCAGTCCTCTTGCCTCATCCTCCTGAGTAGCTGAGACTTCAGGTGCTCGTCACAATACCCACCTGGCTAGTTTTTCTGTTTTTTAGCAGAGACAGGGTTCTCACTCTTGCTCAGGGTGGTCTCAAACTTTTGAGTTCAGGTGATCCACCTGCCTCAGCCTTCGAAAGCGCTAGGATTACAGGTGTGAGCCACCATGTCTGGATAAGACCTCACTTCCTGAGGTGGCCTTTCTGACCCCCAGATTTGGTTTGATGCTACTTCCTTGCAGATCACTAAGGCTCTGCCTGTAACTCTATTTTGATATTCTATTCTAATGGCCTGTTTACTCAACTGAATCCTCTACACTTCTTGTAAACTATAAACTTTTTGAAAGCAAAGCACATTATTTGACCCTGTAGAATCCTTGTGCCTAGAATTGCACTGTCCAGTACGGTCATTGCAAGCCACAGGTGGCCAAAGCATTTGAAATGTAGCTACTCTGAATTGAGACGTGCTAGGAGTGTAAAATACACACTTGTCTGTCCTTCCTTCCTTCCTTCCTTCCTTCCTTCCTTCCTTCCTTCCTTCCTTCCTTCCTTCCTTCCTTCCTTCCTTCCTTCCTTCCTTCCTTCTTATGGGGTCTCTGTCTTGCTCAGGCTGGTCTCGAAATTCTGGAGCTCAGATGCTGTACCTGCCTCGGCCTCCCAGAATGACAGAATTACAGGGGTGAGCCTCCATGTCCTGCCTACATTTCTCATTTATAATATTTTATATTGACTATTTGTTGGAATGGTATCTTAGGATATAAATATTGTGTTAAATAAAATATATTATTAATATTAATTTCACCTGTTTCATTTTAGCATTTTTTTCATAGAGATACTGGAAAATTCAAAATTTAAAATCACATATAAGACTTGCATTTATGACTAACATTGTATGTCTATTGGGCTGTGCTGGCCAAGAGCATGTTCTGGCTTATCTGTTAAATGAATGATTTGGTAGATGGATCCATATGGAAGGGTAGGTGACTATCTTCTCACCTCAGGCTCAGTGTATTTCACCCCAGGAATGACTCTACAGCCCTCTTCTGCTCTGTGCTCTGAGCTGGGCAGCCTAGCCATCAGTGGTCTGTGAACCTGAGTGCTCAAGGGATGGAGCAACCTGGCATGGAACACCCTACTTTAAGCCTGTGGACTCTGTCTTGCAGGAACACTGTGCACCTGTGTCCATATTTTTAGGAATAAAATATTTATGCAACATCCTGAATTGAACAGGATAGTTGCTGATTTTGAATAACTGCAATATCTCATGATACCATAAGGGGTGTCCATTCTTTAGAGCAGTGGGTGAAGACACTTTTCTTATTAGAAATTACCCATTTTGTACTATCTTTAAAAAAATGATATTATATTTGTTTTTATCATGCCTAATGAAAAATGAACTATATATAATTAGAAAATTATTATAGTGATTAGATGGGGCAAAATGGAAACCACTTAAAGAAATTATTCTTCTCCTAGTCGTATATATTTTTCAAAAGGAATCCTTATATTTGTTTTTTTCAATTTCAGAATATTACAGGGGTACACACATTTTGGTTACATAATTTGTTTTGTACACTTCAGGTCAAAGTTATAACTATGCCCATCACCCAGAATGTGTTTATTATATCTATTAGGTGTGAATTAACCTCCCCCACCAACTTGGTTCACTGAATTTTACTTCCACGTGTGCATATTAAGTGTTGATCGACTAGTTTCAATTCAGTATTGAGTATATGTGGTGTTTGTTTTTCCATTCTTGCAACACTTCATGCAGAAGCAGGGTCTCCAGATCCATCCATTTTGTTAAAAAAGATATTACATTACCATTTTTTATGACTACGTAGTACTCCATGGTATATAAACATGACATTTTATTAATCCATTCATGTATTGATGGGCAGTTGGGTTGTTTCCATGTCTTTGCAAGTGTGAATTATGTAAACATTTGAGTGCAAGGGCCTTTATGATAAAATGTCTTTTTTTTCCCCTTTGGGTAAATGCCTAGTAGTGAAATTTCTGGGTCAAATGGTGGGTCTACTTTTAGTTCTTTGAGGAATCTCCATACTGCTTTTCATAGAGGTTGTACTAATTCATAGTCCCACCAACAGTTTGTAAGTGTTCTTTTCTCTCCACATCCGTGTTTTGACTTTTTGATGAGAGTCATTCTCACTGGAGTTAGGTGATATTTCATTGTGGTTTTGATTTTCATTTCCCTAATGATTAGAGATGTTGAGCATTTTTTCATGTACTTGTTGGCCATTAGGCTATCCTCCTTTGAAAAGTTTCTGTTCATGTCTTTAACTCGCTTCTTAAGGGGTTATTTGATTTTTTTCTTGCTGATTTCCTTGAGTTCTCTGTAGATTTTCGTTATCAGCCCTTTATCAGATGTATGAAATAAGATGTACTGGACCAGCTTGGGAATTTTCCAATGAAGGCTCTGCAATCTTCTATAATAAAGAACCCTTTCATTAAACAATAATTGTACTTTTGTGTATAGAACTTTGTGTATAGTACTTTGATTTGTCCTTATCCTGTGTTTTATGGGTTAATTGTGTAACCAAGTTACACAAATTGGGAGGAGGATCAGTTCAATAGACCACTTATCACTGTCACAATCTCTGAACTTTGACTTCTTGAGGATTTAGTGGTTGCTTGGAATAGGCACGGGTATATGTAGTAAGAAAACAATTTTCTGGAGATACTACAACTCCAACTGCACAGAAATTCTTGAGTCTGGTTGACATTTTGAAAGCCATATTTTTAGTACACAGCAGGTCTCAGTTCTTAGAATTATACTCAGCATTTACATAGTGCTTTTATAATTTGCAAAGTGCTTTCACACACAGAATTTCATTTGGTCTTTACCTTCAGTGCCCTGATAAACAAAACTCTTCTCAGAGTTGTCTACACTTGCCTTCGGTTTCTTTCTCCTCACTGTCTGTTACCCCGCCTCAGTTGTGCTTCCAGGCCTTCCAGTCTGTTGACACCACTCCCATAAAAGGCCAACATGTTGCTAGGTCCAGTGGTCAATTCTCAGCTTTCTTATCTCACTTGGCATTTAAGTCATTTGACACAGTTGATCACTCTCTCCTCTTGGACATTCTTCAAGGACATCACCTTTGCCTGGCTTTCCTCTGACCTTACAGGCAGCTCTCATCATCTCCTTGGCTGTTAGCCCCACATCTTCCTGACTTTTAATCCTGGAACCTCTCAGATCGCAGACCTCCAATGTCTTTTCTAGCTATATACTCACTTCATTGGTGATTGTATCATCAATAAGCTAACAATGCCTCAATATTTATCATGAGCCTACATCTCGCCTCTTAATTCTGGACTCCTATATTTAAGTATCTATACACCACTGCTACTTAGCTGTCTTAAAATTATCTCCAGCTTCATATTCCCAACCTGAGCCCCTGGGCTTGCCCTCTGAACATACTCCTTCTGTGATCTCCACTTCAGTTAATGCCAACTTCATCTTCTGTTTGCTCAAAGGAAAGACCTCAGAGTCAGGCTTGGGTCCTCTCCTTTTTTCGCAGCTCAGAGCAAATGTTTCCTTCTTTAACATCATATTTCATCTCCATTGTCTCACTGTTTCCACCGCTATCACCCTGGTCTGAACGCTCATTACCTCCTGCCTGGGTCATCTCAGACATCTCCACTCTGGTTTCCCATTTCTGCTCTTGCTCAGCACGGTCTGACTTCAACAGAGATGTCAGGTTGGTCCTGTTAAAATACAAACCAGGTCATACTGACTTTCTACTCAAATAGCTCCCACTTACCCAGAGGAAGACCAGAATCTGTCTAGTGACCCAGAAAGCCCTAGGTAATTGTGGCACTCCCCTGACCTAGACGGCTCTCTCCCTTCTCGTTTCACACCAGCCACACTGGCCTCCTGTGCTGTCATTCAGTTCCAGGTGGCATGCCTGCTTGGGGCTTTGCACTGGAATGCCTTCTCTTCAGAGAGCCTCTGTCTTTTTCCCTTATTGGCTTTACATCTTTTACTCAAATGTCTTCTGCCCACCAACATCTTTCCTGACCAGCTTACTTGAACATGCAATCCCTGACCCCTACCTTTTCCTCTTTCCCTTTACTACTTGATTATATTCTCCATGGCATTTAACACTAGTTAGCATATTATATAATTATTTATATTTTGGGATTTTTCCTTATAAAATATTTCAGATTAATATGAAGGTACATATGATTAAGTTACATAGTTTGCTTTAAAGTCCGAGTTGTGTCCTTCACCCAGGTAATGTGTCCTATACCCATTGGGTGGGAACTCATCCAATTTCTCCCCCCACCACTTGGATTTAATTGAGTTTTTCCCCCATGTGAGCATGCAGTTGTTAGTCTACTAGTTCCAATTCAGTACTAGGTACATGTGATGCTTATTTTTCCAATCTTATGATAGTTTGCTTAGGAGAATGTTCTTCAATTACGTCCGGATTGTTATAAAAGATACAAAATCTCCATCTTTTTTATGGAGGAGTAGTATTCCATGGTATACGTATACCGCAGTTTATTAATCCATTCATGTGTTGAAGGGCACTAGGCTTGTTTCTACATCTTGCGATTGCAAATTGTGCTGCTATAAACATTCAAGTGCAAATGTCCTTATAGTAAAGTGACTTTTTTTTTTCTTTTGGGTAGATACCTAGTAATGGGATTGCAGGATCAAATGGTAGGTCTACTTTTAGTTCTTTGAGGAATCTCCATATTTTTTCCATACAGGCTATACTAGTTTGCAGTTCCACCAACAGTACATGAGTGTTCCCCTTGATCACCATACACTTGTAGTGGAACCTCAAGTCTGATAAAGTGATGTTTCCAGATTTGTTCTTATTTCATAGAATTGCATTGACTATTCAGGGTTTCTTCTGGTTTTACCTGAAACATAGAACTGTTTATTCAAGATCTTCAAAGTATGATGGCATTTTATTGGGGATCACATTAAATATGTAGATTGCTTTGAGTAGTATAGACATTTTAATGTTGATTCTTCCGAGCCAAGCTCATGTTGTGTTCTTCCATCTGTTCACATCCTCTGTTACTTCTTTTCTCAGTGTTTTCGAGTTCTTTCTGTCGAGATCCTTCATATCTTCTGTTTAATATATTCCAAAGTATTTAATTTTCTTTAATGCTACTGTGAAGGGTGTTGTATCTTAGATTTCATTCTCAGCTTGACTGCTGTTGGCTTGTATGAAGGCTACTGATTTATGCACATTGATTTCATATCCTGAGATATTGCTATATACCTTTATTATTTTCAGAAGTCTCATAGTTAAGTTCTTGGGATTTTCTGAGTATAAGATCATATCGTCAGGAAAGAGCAATAGTTTGACCTCCTCTGCCCCCATTTGGATATCCTGGACACCCCTGATACTCTTCTCTTATCTGATTGGATTAGCTAGGACTTCTAGCCCTATGTTGACTAGTAGTGGCAATAGTGGAGATGCTGGCCTGGTTCTAGTTCTTAGTGAGACTGCCTTTAGTTTTTCTCTGTTCAATATGATGTTGGCTGAGAGTTTGCTGTACATGGCGTCTATCAGTTTAAGAAATGTCCCTCTATGTCATTTTTTCTTAATTGCTCTTGTCCAAAAATGATGCTGAATTTTGTTAAATGTGTTTTGTTTGTACTATTGAGAGTATCATATGGTCTTTGTCTTCAACCACTATTTATGTGATGAATTACATTTATAGATTTGCATGTACCTGCATAATCAGCCTTGCATCCCTGGGATGAAGATCACCTGATTGTGATGAATTATTTTTTTAGATGTATAGCTGAATTCTGTTTGGAAGATTTTATCAAGTGTTTTTGTGTTGTCAATATTCATTAATAATGTTGGTCTGTAGTTTTCTTTTTTTACTGTGCCTTTTCCTGGCTTTGGTATCAAGGTGATATTTACTTTATGGAAGTTATTGGGGGAGGGTTTCCTCCTTTTCAATGTTGTGGAATAGATTTTGCAATATAGGTACAAGCTCTTCTTTGAAGTTGTGGTAGAATTCTGATGTGAAACTGTCTAGTTTGGGACTTTTTTTGTTGGAAGCTCTTTTATTGTTGATTCAATCTCAGTGCTTGATATTGGTCTATTCAAGAGTTCTATTTCTTCCTGGTTGAGTCTAGGGAGGTAGTGTGATTACAGGATTTTGTCTGTTTCCTTCCTCCACATTTTGAGAGATTTTTGTAGTATTCAGTGATGATATTTTGTATTTCTGTGGTATCTGCTGTTATTTCCCCCTTTTCACTCCTGATTGAGTTTATGCTACTTTTCTGTTTCTGCTTAATCTGGCCAAGGGTTTATCAATTTTGTCTATCTTTTCAAAGAACCAACTTTTTGCTTCATTAGTCCTCTTAATGATTCTTTTGTTCTTGATTTCATTTAGTTCTGATATGATTTTGGTTATTTCTTTTCTAAAAGAAAAGACTTTTAGGTTTTGGTTTGGATATTTTTGATTGTCTCCATCTGTCAGATCCGTGAAGACAGGTTTTTTTTTTTTTAAATTTTCATTGCTATATCCTTTGCCACTTGGAATGGTGCCTCACCTATAGGACACATTCATTTAAATATTTGTGAATAAATGAATAAACAGTTCTATCAAATAAGCATCATTATTCTTCTTTTGTCCACTTTATGAAGTAAATGGGAACTAAAGAAGACCCAAAACAAAACCAAACATTCACACACACACACACACACGCACACATGTGCACAAGCACACACACACTCATGCAAAACAAAACTTAACCCAGCATAGACACAGACATGGCATAAATAAAGTGTTTGACCTGGAGAGGGAGCAGGGCACTGGGTCACAATAGAGAATAGACTAATCAAAAGAGGACTGCAACTAAGCAATAAAATTTTCAAAATTCAGGTTAATGTTTTACAAATACATGTTTTAAAATAATCTTGTAAACTTTTCATTAAATATTAATTTTCACAGAGACATCAAAGCAGTAGTCATTCCCCCCAAACAGTAGCAAGATTTGCATACTATAAGAAAATTTGAAACTGTGTAATATCATTATATAACAACAGAAGTGCGAAATCCTTGAAAGTGAGATTAAATAGAGAAGCCCCAGGCACTCTTATCCCAAGATTTCTGGGTCCTTGAGATTCTAGCAATTAGTTGCTAATTGCTGCTGGATAGGCCCAGATGACAACTCACAGAGTTGTTCCTCACTCTGATGCTGCACAGTCCAGTTTTAGATGATACAGATTAGGAAATGATGTTCCAGGTCTCATTCGAGGGTACTTTCTCCTGTAGGAAGACGTTCTTAGTCCTCCAGAACTGATTGGGTGCCCCTTGCTGTAGTTGCTTCATAGATGTGCAACCTCTGAGTCCAGTCAAAGCTTCACATTTAGAAAGGCATCACACTTGGTTTGGTTTAATGTTTTGCTTTCACTGTCTTAAAATCCTTAATTATTTTGAATAAAGGCCCCATATTTTCATTTTGCCCTGTGCTGCCCAGGGGCCATATCCTGCCAATAAGTCCTAACTGGGTGAGTGTAAGGAGCATTAAGTGAGGAGCTGGCTGGAAAAGCAATAGCCAACTTCAGTTATGTTTAAATACGATCAGAGATGAGGTCACATTATTTGATAGTTTTGTGAAATTTATTTGCATAAATTTCCTGCACATGTTTGGCCACTGCTTCATTTAATGATTCATTAAATTTTGTTCCATCTAAATAGCAGTTTCAAAATTCATTTCACTGTGTTCTGATTGTTTCCCAGAACTCATAATACTAAGTTTAGTGATACAGCATGTTGTCTTTGGTAATACATCGGAACATTTTGCTGCTGTTCTCATGAAAGAGGGGGAAATGCAATAACCAAATTGTTACTTTTTTTTTTTAAAGAAAATTTTCTTCGCTTTTGAATGTCCGGTTTTTCAAATTTGAAATCTTAAACCAGTAATTGCATACCCAAAGGCTTATAAAAGCCAGTGTGTCACACATGTAAAGGAAAAAGACCAGGTGTGGAAGATGAGGACTGGCAGACTGAGGAGTGTGTGCCCCATAAGTCACTGCTACTCTGGTTCCAGCTTGCTGAGATCATAGGGAATGGAGGCCCGGAGTTAGGAGATTTGTCTTTCCCCCCAAAAGGAACCCCAAGCATAGTAAGTTTTGTGAAATCCCTTCATTCCCCCCAAATGTGCGCTCAAATAAAACACCATGCAGCTGTTCTTATAGAGATAATTTTTGACATAATTCCTTCACTTTGTCCTAAACAGCATTGACATGATTTTCATTTCTCTCTCATCTCTCCTATGATAAGCTTTTTAAGATAAAGAGAAAAATAGGCCTGATTTCATCTTGAGACTCTTTAGAGAGAACTTCTGTAACATTTAACACCTGTGAAGAAATGTTAAGTTTGCAATCCATGACAGCAACCCACCAGGTTAGCTAACCTCCTGTGAGTGGGAAGAGACATTTGTACAACTTCCAATGTTCTGGTAACTTTCAGAAGCTTTTCCATCATAGCTTAGTCATGCTGTATGCTCTATTGGATCACTGTGCCACAGAAACATCATACGAGACAAAAATGTAATTAAGGTTTTTCTAGCAGCCACATGAAAAAATAAAAATAGACAAATGAAATCAACTATAATAAAATATTTTATTTAACTTGGTATACTTAAAATATTACCATTTCAACATGTGATCTATATAAAGGTGATTGATGAGATATTTTACATTCTTTTAGTTTATATGGAATCTTTGAAGTCCAGTAGATATGTTTTACTTAAAACACATCTCAGTTCAGACATGCCTTATTTCAAGTAAGTGGCTAGTGGCTGCCATTTCAGGAAGTTCAGGTCCTGTTGTGCTTTGTTCTCAAAGTAACTGAGCTAGGAAGGTGGTAGATTCAATAGGTTTGCTCAGTATTTTGGACTCTGCTCTTCTCACCCCAATGGCCTGCCCAGGAGTGCAAGAATTCTAAAATGTAGAATTCTGACACCTCATTTGGGCTTAGCATTTGTGAGGTATCTTAGTTTGGGCTGCTCTAACAAAGTGCTTATAGATTGGGTAACTTGTTAACAAGAGAAATTTATTTCTCATAGTTTGTAGCCTGGAAGTCTGAGAACCTAACAAGGCTGGGTTCTCATGAAAGACCTTGTCCAGGCTGCAGACTGTTAACATCTCCTCACATGAAGGAAAGAGGGCAAAAAACCTCTTTGGTGTGTTTTCCATAAGGGCACTAATTTCCTCATGAGAGCTCCATCCTTGTGATCTAATCAACCCCTAAAGGCCCCATCTCCTAATACCATCACATGGGGGTTAGGGTTTCAACTTTGAGTCTTATCGGGAGGGACAAAAACCCAGGATTTGAGAAGATTTGGCCAGGGAAGTAATGGAAATAGAAAAGCACAAGTTGAATTAAATCTGAAAAAATCTGAGTAGTTACAGGTGACCACAAATTTCATTGCAGGTGACAACATCACATAGATGCAGGAAGAGTTTGCCTTGGCCAGGTGCGGTGGCTCATACCTGTACTTCCAGCACTCTGGGAGGCCAAGGCATGTGGATTGACTGAGCTCACAGGTTCAAGACCAGCCTGAGCCAGACTGAAACCCCCATCTCTAAAAAATAGCCGGGCATTATGGTGGGTGCCGGTAGTCCCAGTTACTCAGGAGGCTGAGACAAGAGAATTGCTTGAGCCCAAGGGTTTGAGGTTGCCATGAGCTAGGATCCCATGACACTCTACTGAGGGTGACAAAATGAGGCTCTATCTCAAAAAAAAAAAAAAAGAGAAAGGGTTTGCCTCTTTCTCCCAGTGAGAGGTGTAGGGGACTTGACATGTGCAACTGACCAAGGAGAAGACAGGTCTCACTGAGAACCTGGATACTGTAACTCAGGTGGTTGTATGTGAGTCAAACAGGGGCTTCTGCAGTGGGGCAGATGAACAAGAAGAGGAAGCTCTTCATTCCTGGTTGGAGAAACCAACTCACTCGGCCTTTGAGGGGTGACTGTGTGACTTACCATATCCAGGACTACAAAGGTAGTCGAGACTGTAGGCTACCATCTGGCAGGCTAACTCAGACATTGCTGTGGGGGTAAAGTGGTGTTGCTATGGGGGTAAAGTGAAGGTGTGCCTCAGTGCAGTAGCTGGGGGCTGGTAAGAGGAATTTGGGGGGCAGACTCTGGGTCTAGGTCTCTGGGCAGATTCTATTTAATGGGGTCGAGAGATTAGCCTGAGGTTTGGTGACTCCCAAGTCCATTTATCCTTGGCAATGGTGGTAGAGTGTTTCTTGACTTACAGAAATATTTTTAGGCACTATTACGGCTCATTAATCCAGACTTTCCCTGTGGAGGATCTGAAGTTTCTCTTTTTCCCTCAAATACTGAATATATGCTACTTTTCAGTAGTCCTGTTGTTACCACCTTTCATCATTTGCACAGATGTTTGCACTGGTGTCCATTAGTTGCCTTCTTTACTAGAGTGGTTCTGAATTATGTCAACATGGATGATTTTCCTGTAGATTAAAACATGTTTGGTTGAAAATTCTGTAATTTGGGGTTTGAATCTGGTCAACCATGATGAGATGGCTAGATCTTAGTAGTTTCTAATGTAGGATAAGCTTAGGGAATTAGAAGGTGGATTTAGGGTCAGGCTGAGGAACAATATAGGAACCCTCATCCAAGGATGAGTTGCTGGGGTTGGCTACATGAGATTGCAGGGGCATGAACATAATCAAGGCCCTGGAGAGAATTCAGGTTGCCTGAGTTATTTTATTTGTGCAAATTTCTCTTGCTTGGAACTTGCTCCCTTTCTCAAACACTGATTTAAAAAAGTTTCCTCCAATAGTTATTTAATAATTTCATTCACAATTCTTATTAAAGCAACCCATTTTTCATGCATGAGTGCATTCATTTACTTATTTACTAAATATGATATTCTTCATTGTATAAATGTTTATTGCCCCTTAAGTGCCAAGCATGAGGCTAGATGCTGGAGATTTGAAACTAAGGGAGCTATGGTCTCTATCCTCAGGAGGCTCACCACCTGGTAAATTCTTATTCTTCACACCTTAACCCACCTAGGCTGGGCCACCACAGTCAATCCAGTCCTTTCTCAGTATTCATGTAAATTGGTTTCGTGTTCAATTTGTTTTTATTCTTAGTATTTAGCGTGGAGCAGCCTGCCTCCCCTAACTGCCTAGACATACTGATGAGCAAAAATTCTGCCACCTCCTTTCTTCACAACTCATCACAGGGTTTGCTAATATTGCACAGTAAGCTCTAATGCACATTGTTTACTGAGGGGCCACTTTCTAGGGTAAATAAATGGTGCCAGCAGATTATTACTTTTACACACGATTACTGGTATTGTTAGTAGGGATCTGAGGGTTGTTAAGGAGGAAGTCAACTGACATAAAAGTTGCTCTTGTCAATTTCGTAGACTAAACTTGGCCTCTATTGTCCTTGTATACACTAAGAGACCCTAGAGATGTTCTCTTCTGAAAGCACTGGAGTGTGTTTGACATTGGTTTTTAATGACAGGAGGATTAAATTAAGGTTCAATCCTTGTGGATGTCTTCCTTGTGTGTTGCAAGTGTTCAAGCAGCACAGCTTTGGGGAGTTCCCCTAATAAAGAGCACAAATAGCAGCTTGCTTTCTAGCTGTCAGTGAGGAATGGCTGGATTACTTAAGTGAATTTCAGTGGCCTCTTTACTCTAGAGGGAACCCAGGGTCTGAACACATTCTTTACAAATAATACACTGCTTGTTTTCCAGCTCTGATAATTTTCTCCTCTCTTTGAGGTTGTCAAATAACCAGGAGGTTGCTTGATTCTCAGGACAAAGGTATTTTCTGAGAAACTGATTTAACTGTTATTATTAGTAATCTCGTCACTGAGGCATCACCCATGCTTTTGTGTATTTGAGGGCACCAAATAGATTAAAGTTTTATTCTGGTGGAGGCATACACAGGAACAAAGCAGCTTATGAGCACAGTAGGAGGTGGTGGTTCTTTCCTGGCTAAGCCATTTTGTGCTTGGGAGAACTGCTGCTTCCTTTTTTGCAGCGATGCAATCCCTCTGGTAAGGGGTCTTCTAGAAGATTGGCCATAGATGCCTTTAGGGTAGTTGGGACTACAGGCTACCATTGTTAATGAATTTTTTTTTTCTAACAAGAACACCAACATGCTCCTTGAGAAAAGGGACAGGGAGGCTCATTATAGCCGCAGGCAGAGGTCACTAGCGAAGGAGAACAGATTTTGCCCTTTGCTTTGGTGGGAATCAGGAGGAGGGACATTGTGATGGGGGGTGGAGACATCCTCTCTTCCTTGTGTCCATACTCACAGATTTCAGTTTCAGATTGTGAATTCAGTGTCCATTCTATTCAAGCTTTGTGAGTTCCCTGCTTTGAATCAGGCATCTGAGTGGCTACATTTGGCCACAAAAGGCCAAGGCTAAATTGCATCCCATAGGGAACAACAAGCTTCACAACAGATATTCTAACTCAATAATAGGGTTCCCAGAAAAAATACAGCACATCTGGTTCAACTGGAATGTTACATAAACAACATATAATTATTTTAGTATAAGTATGTCCCAAATATTACATAGGACATACTTATACTAAAAAAATTATTTGTTCTTTGTCTGAAATTCAAATTGAACCTGGTGTCTTATATTTCAATTTGCTAAATCTGGTAACCCTACATAAGGCAGAATGAGAAGTGAGGGCTTGAAAATATAGCCGCTAACCACATTTTTGATCCTATTCACAAAAGTGACAGAAACTAACTTAGATTTGGGATCAGAAGGGATCTGATAATTAATTAGCTTAGATCCAGTTAGAGGCTGAGAATGTCTGACCATGTCAGGCAGAGGCTAACAGTAAATGGCAGTAAATACAATGAGGGGTTCAAACTCCCGCTTTCAGGACCTCTCAGGGATTTCTGTGTTCTCTCCACTTGTTCCTTTTGCTTGGGTGAAGGAAAATCATTGCTTAAGTTGAGCATAGAGATCTGAGAAGCAGAGCCAAGTTTTTTGTTTGTTTTTTTTTTAATTGTTTGGGATTCATGAGGGTACAAAGAGTTAGGTTACACTGATTGGATTTGTCAGGTAAAGTCCCTCTTGTAGTTGTGTCCCACTCCCAAGAGGTGTGCCATACACCGCGACCCCCGTCCCTGCTCCCTCATTCCTCTACTCCACTCCTGGTAAGAGCTCATCTACTGCCTTCATTAATTGAGTACATTGGATTCTTGGCTTCTCCATTCTTGTGATGCTTTACTAAGAAGAATGTGTTCTACCTCCATCCAAAGCCAAGTTTTAAAGTGAAAATAGGAACCTTAATTTCTAGAACTGAGTACGTTCTGGCACTGCTTACCTGTACACAGGTAAGCATTAGGACCTTAACGTGGCAAATGCTTACAAAATGGCAAGATCTTACTAAAGGCAAAATTGTTGCCTAGTTAGTAATTGCTTAAAACAATAAAATGGGTAATTGATAGTCTGAATACAAGATTAGTAATATCTAAGA
Organism: Nycticebus coucang; assembly: GCF_027406575.1. Classification (NCBI taxonomy): domain Eukaryota; kingdom Metazoa; phylum Chordata; class Mammalia; order Primates; family Lorisidae; genus Nycticebus; species Nycticebus coucang. The sequence continues at coordinate 58,408,454 of NC_069794.1, read as the reverse complement.
GCTGGTAAATAAAAATTCTTTGTAACTGTTATTAGAACTGCTTCTGACTGTGTATCTACATATGCCATTTGTCTATCATATTTTACTACCAGAATATATAAAAGAGCTCTAATTAATTCACTTGAAATAAGAAGTGATTAAATCAAATATTTTATCAAGAAGATAGAAAATAACTCAAGTGGTTTTTTAGCTCACATGACTTTAAAAATAACAGTGTTTGACCTGTGTTCAACTTTCTTTTTGATACTGTGACACTCTGATTCACACTTTCTCTTTAACTAGTAGTTACTGTAAATCTGAATCCCTCAGAGATATCGTAAATCTCCATCAGTCATTTCTCTCTCATTCTCTGAGCTGATTTAGACTCTCTAACCTTTACCCAGGGATGTGCTCTTGCTTAGGACTTGTTCAGTATGTTCATAATCTTTTGCTCTGTAAACAGGGTGCTCTCTCAGGCTTGTTCTTTTAAAGACTCTGTCTAAATGAGGCCATAGAGCCTGTGGGTCTGAACTCCAGTGGGTACAGATGATTGTTACTTAGGACATGAAATACCTCAGCGCACTCTAAAGCTTACCCCCAAATGCCTTGAGTCAAATTTGTTAAAGCCCTCATTACAACATGTACGTTGGCAAAAGGAAAAGCTGCCACTCTTTACACAGACTCCAAAGATGCCTGGAGTCTGCCACACAGGTGGTGCAACTGAACATCTTAATTTCTGCTGATGCTCCTACTGCCAATAGATCTATGATGTCAGATAGATTGTACATCGGGCCAAACAGACTTCCTGTGGCCCCTTGTTCTTCTAACTTTCTGACAAATGGGGAATTGTTACAACGCTAGTGGGGCTCAGTGACATGTGTAAGGCCACCCACTTGGGTGACAGAGCTGGGTTTTACTATTTGGCCAACACCTTTTTCACACCTTTTTCAGGGAGGAAAGTGGAGGTCACACAGGTGTGTGAACTGTTGGGGAGAGGAGAATGGATCCTGAAGCCCTGGGTCAGGGGAGGTGGGCACAGGGCTCTCATCCAGTTGTTCAGTTTTATGAAGAATAGATTTGAGATCCAGAATGCTTGGCCTGCTCACATGAGAGTCAGGGGCTAGGGAGGGGAGACGGTATTTGCTGCTGAGAGAAACTGCTCCCACGGCCTCCTTGGCCAGGTCTGCAGCAGTGTCTGGGCCTGGGAGTGCGGCCGCCGGGTCATCTGAGGGCCTGTTTGTGTGGCTTCTTCCTCCCCCTACATCAAGTGGACAGTGGTGCTGGACAGCGCAGAGCCCTGCCTGTTTGGCAGGTCTTTCCTTTAGAGTGGGGTTGCTGACAGAACTGTCTATAAGCAGACACAGCAAGGCCCAGGTCATAGGCAGTAGAAATTGAAAGGGGAAACTGCAGACACTCCCCAGGGACACTCTCAGCCTCTAAGGACAGTTTCCTGACTTTGTCTGGAAAGTAGCATTCGGCAGAACGGCAGAGAACAACTAGAGCCAGATTCTAGGCCAAGGACTGAAGTCTGCTGCCTCTCACTGGTGCCTCCAAACTCTGTCGCATCCATGAAAACGACTCTGATTCCCCTACCAAGTTGGAAACCAGACACTGGCCTTTAAAAAACACATTTGAGTTAATATTTGGCAGGTACCTGGATCCAGGTGCAGCTCTCAAAGCTGTGGACAAGCAACAAGGTGTGGACGATGACTCAGGTTCCTGGGAGCCCTGACCTCCTGGGTTAGTCAAATGTTCCCTGGCCATTTCCTCTTTCCCCACACGCTGGCCATGGTGAAATCCCCACCAGGCACTATAAGAAGCCCCTGGCTCTGTGCAGAGCCAGCGGATCCTGCTGAGAGGACAAGATGAGGCCAGGCCACCCCTTTCTGCTACCCCTTCTGTTCCTCTTTGGCCGGGCTGCAGGGGAGTCAAAGGATTCAAGGGGTTTGAAAGCCCCGGTCCCCGTCTCTGGCTCCAGTTCCTTCCTGGACTTCAGCTCCAACTTTGACTCCAGCCCTTTGGGCGGCAAAGCACCCCTGTCCAAGGTGAGGAGCCTCCAGGGTCCGAGTGAGCTGTGTTCATTCCTTTCCTCTCATTTTTGGGGGACCCGACTATAATTTCATGGACAGCTAGGTCTACACACTCTACAAGATTTATGAATCTTTTTGTTGACAATAGGTGGCGTGGAAATGAATTAAAACCTGGGTAAAATAACTAAATTGTTAGCATTTCTCCAGCTGGGCGACTGTAGGGAAGGAATCTATGTTTTAAAGAGGTTCTCAAACCTGGCCGCACATTAGAATAGACAGTGAGGGGTACTCTAAAAGTACAGACTCCTGGGCTCTCTACTTCTTCAAAGTCAGACCTGAATAATTAAAAATATTTTACATTATTATGGGTATGTAATAGTTGTGCATTTTTATGGGGGATAGGTGATGTTTTGATACAGGTATACTGTGTGTAATAATAATCAAATCAGAATAACTGGGGTATCCATCATCTCATGCATTTATCATTTCTTTGTGTAAAAATTAGGTATTTTTAAAAACCTCTCACTGGGTGATTCTAATCTGTAGCCTGGGATAGGAAATAAGGGAAGGGGCCCTGCTACTAGCAGCTGTGGGACAGTTTGTCCAACTGGTTTGCTTCCTAGCAGGGAGCCTGTGAACAGTGGCCCTCAAGGGAGTAGAGAGAGAGCTGTGGTGCTCCTGTTGGGGCCCTGACAGTATCTCTTGGCCTAGTTTGTAAAGGAAATGGGTGTCAGAAATAAAGAGAGGACTTATTGGTTTTTAGGGAAGTGAACATTTCCCCAGGGGAGTGTTAACTATTTTTAATGTTCTTTATAGGGAATCTTTAGGACTATTTTCAGCTCTAAACAACCGCAGCAGCATGCAAACAAAATCAAAAAGTCATGTATTACATAGGGATTGGTCCAGCTAGGCCAATACATAGAAAGACTGGTGAGCCCAGTCCCTGGGGGATGTCTTACTTGGACCTCCTTTAAAACAGTGGGAATAAGGTGGCGCCTGTGGCTCAAAGGAGTAGGGCACCGTCCCCATATGCTGGAGGTGGTGGGTTCAAACCCAACCCCGGCCAAAAACTGCAAATAATAATAGTAATAATAAAACAGTGGGAATAGGCTTGGCAGGGGTGAGAGCATAGGGGGCAAGAAGCAATTACTTGCTTCACCTCTAGTCCTTTCTGCAGGAGTCCCACTGTGTAAAACCTCCTAGGCTAGCCTTGCTAAGATGTGACTTGGGGTGGGGAAATCTTAACATCTTAATCCTGTAGTTTAGGATCTTTATTCTCAGGTCAGGTAGCTGCTTACATGAGCATGTCTTACATGAGCATGGAAGGGTGAGTGGGGAAAGGGGAGGAAAAGGCTTTTGTTTGTTTTCATTTTCACTATCAATAAAAATGTGACAATTAACAAATATTTTAATAGAAAGAACAGCAATGATATCTACTGTGTGTTGAATAAACGTAAGGACTAGTTTAAGTACATATATTATCTTATTTAACCTTAACTAAGACACAGGTAAAATTAATAGTCCCATTTTAGAGATGTGAATACTGAGGCTTAGTGAGGTAAAGTCACTGGGTTAAAGTCACTGGCAAGTTATGTAGCTCAGAATTAGATATCCATTTTCATCATAATCTCTCTATATTCAGAATTCTATATTTCCAGGGAGTATAGATGAAAATTGCTTATTTATTTTATTTTATTTTATTTTTTTCAGTTTTTGGCCAGGGCTGGGTTTGAACCCACCACCTCTGGTATATGGGGCCGGCACCCTACTACTTGAGCCACAGGCACCACCCGAAAATGGCTTATTTTTAAGAGAAGAAAGGTTTGGGAATCATTAATATGCACAACAAATCTTTGTAGCCAGAAATCAGATGCATAATTTTATTCCATGATACTAAATGATTCCTGGGGATTGAACAGAATTGGTTAGCATTTTTTTTTTGAGTGAGATTAATAATTTATTATGAAACATCATCACAATGAGAAACCAGTATTTGGATAAGATCAAAGCTGAAATAATAGAAAATAAAATATAAGTCAAGAAATAGAGAAATCCAAAATGCTTATTGATATAAAGAGACAAATATTTAAAAGTAGATAAGAAATGGTAGTCAAACTGTACTTAGATTTTAATGTCTTTCCTAGCTACTTATCTCCCTCTGGTGAGTCAGTATTACAACTCCAACTTTTTTTAATAGTGGAGTAGGAGTCAATTCTGTAAGCTAATTTTCTGGGGCTGGTTGTCAGCTTGATGAACTCTTTGGAAAGAGGAGGAAAGCCCTTTTATAACTGTCGTTGAGCAAAGTCCAAATGTATCATCTTCTGTCCTTTGAAAATGTTGAGTATCATTATTTTATGGCTTGAATCTGTGTTGGCACTTAGACTTGGCTGGTAATCAGAGACGACCGTAACCTTAACTCACAAATGTGAGTAGCACCTTTGCTGCAAGTGCTCAGAGTATGCTCCCACCTCAGGTATCATCCTCTGAAGGCGGGAATGCTATAGAGTCCTCAATTCCCAGACAAGGTCTGGGCTCAATGCTCTGCTCTATATGGCAACTGCCATAATCAAAATCACAGTTTTATGTGCTTTTGTCATCAGGCTACTGGGCAGGTTGAAAAAGCCACTAGGACCTTCATAATGATGGTGGGCTTGACTCCTGGGCAGCAAGTGGGTTTTAATCATCTCCTTAATGCCGGAGCTCAGCACACTAGAGACTTCAGTGAATGTTAGCTGAGCACATGCTGCATGAGAACCCTGTAAAGGGTGTCCGTGGGGTCTGCAGGGTCCTATTTTCCCTCCACGAGGGATCACATATCCTTTCCAAGGCCAGGGGGACAGGCACTCATCTGCCTCCCATTCCTCATGTTATGCTCACATGGAGTTTGACTATTCACCACGGAGAGAGACTCATCACCATTAGCTGCATTGTCTTTGAATGAGAAGCAGAAATACCTCTAATGGGAGACACTGATCAAACTTATGGACCATTTTGATGTCAGCTGAGCACACTGGGCTGATGATAAGCAGGATGGAAGCCGAGGAGTCCCTAGCATTGAGACAGAGATGTTCAATAGAAACCAATGGAATGGCTGTCAGCAGGGCTCATAATTATTTGCCTGTCTTTCAGGTGAACTTCAGAACTAAAAGTTGTTAGATAGGGAGTTCTGGTTGACTGTCTAGAGACTGTTTGATGTTATCCACTGTTTCTTGAGTTGGCAGAGCTTTTGAGAGAACTCTGAGAATGGTCCAAGCTTGTCTTGTGCAGCTAATTAACCTCCTCTTGTCAAAATGCAATGCAAGATTTTTTTCTAGATAGTTATTATAATGAGGTATTTCTTCAACAGTCCATGATAAGTTGATCCTCCCTGAAAAAGCCATGACATGCTTGGGCTATCTTTGGAGAAAGAAAAAGAGCTGGTTTCAAGGGAAGCTGGTCTCTCTGACAGGCTCCTGATGTATATTGTCCAGTCTTTATTCATCCCTGGTAAAGACCCTTTCCCATCAATCCCCTAGCCTCTACCCCCATGTTCACCATAAACCTGCTTGTCTCTCCTCCATATTCTCCAATTCCTGCAAGTGTGGGGATGTGATTAGGAAAGAAAATTGAGACCAATGTCAAAAATTTTGACTGTATACATATAGAGGCTTTTGGATACAGGCATATATATTTTTCTTCCCACTCAGCTTAAGTTAAAAAAAAACCAACTTAGTTGCAAAAGCCTCGATTGGCTGAGAGATCACTAATAAAATGGGTCTTGATTTTAGAAGTGTCTAGGCCCAACTAGTGGGCATTAAAAGCACAGAATGCACACACCTCAGTGGCAGCCAGCTGACCTGAGCTCTAAGACAGGGCCCTGAGTCTCTTCAAACTCTGAAACCCATTGCTCTCTCCTTAGTAGTTTCATAAAAAGTCCCTTCAGGCTGATGATCCACAGGTGAGCTTTGGGTTGGTGTTCCGATGAGATCATTTAAAAGCACAGCCAGTCAGCTGCCAAGAGTCACTCTGAAAGGCAGTAGTAGTAATAAAAAAATGTTAATCGTGCTGGGATCCCCTTGGGGAAGTTCAAAGGGGACAAAAGAAAAATAGGATCTTTCAAGCCTGTCATTTAGAAATATGCAGCCATGCTGAAGTGTGAGCCTGAATATCTTAAAGAAGCATCAGATATTTTAAAATGACTTCTGCAAGTGGTAAGCTGGAAAATTTTATTAAAAAAATTTACATGAAACGTTGAAACAGATACACCATTCAGTTATTCATAAATGACTGGTTTGTTTGATTTTGAAGGATGTTAATTTTGGAGTTTCCCAGGTGAAGAGAGGATATAAATTTGCATTGTATATTTTCACTGTACCCATATCCTTGATGGTTCTCTCATTCGGACTGGGAGGAATTGGATTGGGGTTGGGGGAAAGTAAGGAAAAGAAAATGAGTAATAATAGAAGGAAAGAGAAAGTGACATTTAGAGAAAGGGATTGCCTGCCTTGTGCCAGGGACTTGGCTCACTTTACTAAGGACAGCTGTGGGAAGAAGGTTATCTCTATTTTACGGGTGAGGGAACAGCCTAAAGGAGGTTTCACATCTAGTGAGGGCTGGGATTGAAATTCAAACTTTGAACTCTCATTGCTTCTTTATTTCCCTTCTTTTGCATAAAGGCAGTGATAATTCCTTCAAGACTCCTCAAGAATAAAGAATCTTTCGTTTGGTAAAGGCTACTGACATGGGGGTTTAGTCCAACAGGTGGAGAGATGGCTAAAGGCTGTCTGTGGTTGCCACCTGTGAAAACACAGCGATTTTAGCTTGCTTGCATGATTCTATTCATTTATGTATTATTGGACTCCACTTGCTTGCCTCTAAGTATTCTGTTGACAAGCCAATTTCTTTCTCTCCAGTTGCCAAAAAGCTCAGTTTCCAGCCTATTACTGATGTACAATTTATTATTATTTACAGTCATTTTCCAATTTCACCGGCTCCGTGGATGACGATGGGACCTGCCAGTGCTCCGTTTCCCTGCCAGACACTACCTTTCCCGTGGACAGAGTGGAAAACTTAGAATTCAAGGCTCATGCTCTTTCCAAGAAGTTTGAAGAAGAGCTTTCTAAAGTAAGTGTTTTTCTTTTCAAGCAATATTTTGATAAGAACAAACAAAACAAAACTTTTTTTTTTTTTTAACTTAGGGTTTTATGAGTAACCATTCTTCACTATATCGAAGACAGCACATTTGTATCCTATGGAGATCTTAGCATTTATTTTATAGTACACCCATGGAGTTCTTTATAGCAGGGAAAATGAGAGCACAGGAAGAAAATGGGGTCAAGATCACTCATGCCATAGATTAAAAACTCACTGGAGTATTGTAGTTGGAAAAAAGCTCTGAGCTCTCCCTGCGAACCCCAACCTGGAATTTTTATTTTGTTTTGTTTTCTTTCTTTCTTCTGGTCGAGGTCTCTCCCCCACCTTTGATTTCTTTTCTTTCCTGTCTTCCGCCCTCTTCAGTTCTATTCTATCTCCCTTCTCCTTTAACTTTTCTTCTACTCTTATTCCATTCCTTATTCCCTTTGCTTCAAGGGGAACAGACTTCTTTACCTTTATGAACCTCAGTTTTCCCATCTCTGGTCCACCCCTCCTAAGCTCTCTTTTTCTTTCCTTTTTAATTCTTTTATTTTGAACCCTTTTTGGTTTTCTCTCACTTTTAGATGACTGCTCCTTTTTTTTCTTTCCATCTTCCTCCCCTGTGACTCCCCCCAACTTTCTTCCTCTCAAACTCCTACCCTCTCTCTCTCTTTTCCTCTTGTTTAATTATTACAATTTGTTCAGTTCCTTCTCTCTCTCCATCTCTTCCTTGGTGATAATTCTCTGGGTCTCAGCATTACATTAAATGTGTCCAACATTAGACCCAAATTGAAGGCTTCCCTGGGAATTTGAATCAGCCGTGGTAAAAACTCTGACTTAAACCGTCTGATTACCGCTTTTTCCAGCCCGAGGAAGTTATCCTAAAAGTTGCCTTTCTCTGAGCAAGAATGTGACTTGGCATTCCAGTTTTGACCCCTTCCACCTTTTTAGCCAAGTTCAAAATCAATTAGAAAGTGCTCTTATTTTCTGCACAGGTGAAGTCCAACCTAGGCTATAATCACATTATGCATTATTTAGCATAACTCCATTAATTTGCAAGGAGCTCTGGCTTTACTACAATATTCAAAATAAGTTTTTCTGAGAAATTTGAGCTCAGCCACCTGCATATTCAACATAGTTATTCTTTAAGACAAAAATTATGATGAGGCTGAGACCCTACTTTCAACCTGAACTGGTATATTCTAAGTTTAAATGAGTGCCCAGGAAAATGTGTTTGACTACTCCAAGAACCTAGCTTCTTAAGAAATAAAATGTCCTTGAATTAATCAGCAGAAAAGGCACAGCACTAAATTATAAATTCTAACCATTAATATTCATAGCCTTATTCCAGCATAATCAAGTACAGATAAGAAGTTATGCATAAAAACATAACAAGTAGAGGAAAATCCTAGGTAAAGATCTTTTCGGTTAGAGTCATTTGCTTTGAAATAGTGGAAGCTGCTGATTTGCATGTTGACTTTGCTAGCAGCAGTGTGAAGGGCAGTTTGAAACCTCACGCTGCTCCGGGGAAGAGTCTGTGGCTTGCCAGGCTTGTGAATATGGGACACTCAATTCTGATCCTACAAAGGGGCAGGTAGCATCTGCTCTGCTAATAATTGGCAGGGAAGACATGTAGAGTAGGTGGGAAAAGTTTTAGTTCTGAAAGTGTTAGTACCTGCTCCTAAAAAAAATTTATGATTGACACCAAAAGAAAAAAATGTACTTGCCAGCTGGGATTCACATAATCAATCTGGTGCGGCAGGTGATAATAATAACAATAACAGTAGCAGCCTCTGTTTGTGCTTTTCCGAATGCTTTCAGTTCTCATCTCCTCTCAAGTAACCCGGGAAGGCGGGTAGGCTGCGTAGTCTCCTGCGCATTTGAGGGATGGAAAAACTGTGGTTCAGAAAAGGTAAAGAGACTTGCTCAAGGTCATTCCTCTCTTGGCTGGTTAAGCCATGTTGGGAATTTCAGTCTTCAGCATCATCCCAGCTCTCTTTCCTTTTAGCTGTACTGTTATCATCTTCCTGGGAAGACTCAAAACATGCAATAGGTCAGTAATGCCTTCAGATCCAAAGTTATCTTTTTAACTGAAGGGTTTTGAATTTCCAGGTGAATTACTATAGCTGTTCCTAGGTTGCCTTGGAAATCATCATTTATCTAGGGGCTGGAAGAATGCCCATTTAAGGCAGGCCAGTAGAAAAGGTTTTTGACTGCTTTGCATTGATTCATTATCTGCCAGTACACTCAGAAGACAGGGAGCTGCCTCTGCATAAGATGCTGGAAGCATTTTATACTTTTCTCTTGTTTATGATACATCCTGTTGTGACTACACTTAGGAACGGGACAGCACAAAAGGCAGCTAAGGATTTCCTTTTCTCTGAAGGCTTTTGTTCTTTAGGGCAAGTTATTTAATATGACACTTTTGCTAATAGATTCTCATGCATGAGAAGGTTGAAGTAGCCTGGGAGACATTAAAGGAACCCATAAATAAACAACATTGATTGAGTAATGTTTGTGCAGTGAAATATAGTAAATTAAAAGGTCAGCTTGCAAAACACTGAAATCACTGTTTCTCTGTTAATTTCTGTCATCTATAGGGTCTGCATTAGCTAGGCCTTTAATGATCATTATCTTTAATCTTTATAATAATCTTATAAGCCAAATAGCATCACTTCTAGTTTATTGGAAACCAAGGTTTAGAGAAATGAAGTGATTGGCCCATGAAGTGCTGAAGTTATATTTGAGCCCAGGCTATCTAGCTCTAAAGTACTTTATATGTTACATTTATTTTAAAAGGAATAGTGAAAATAATAATATGTTGCAAAGTAAATTTACTTATTTCAAATTATCTGCCCATACTTGTGATCACAAATTTTGAGGGGCTGGCAGAAACACAGAAACAGACTAATTCTTTAGCTTAATAGCCCACTGCACTACATTCTTATTTGTTACAAGAGGGCATTTATTATAAGAAACAATAACAACTACTGCAAAACAAACCCCTAGAGAAACTTTATTCTTCATCTCTTACATAGCGAGTGCATACAAACGAAATAGAATGGAAGCTCTGAAGGTTAGGCTGGTGGTTTAAAAGCAAACGTTTATTTACAGTTGCTAAGTTGTGGAAACAAAGTGAATGTTCACCGACCCAGGAATGGATTAACAAAGTTGGTATATGCATACCATGGAATACTATTCGGCCATAAAAAGATGGGGTCTTTACATCCTTTGTATTAACCTGGATGGAGCTGAAGCACATTCTTAGTAAAGTATCATAGAATGGAAAAGCAAATATCCAATGTACTCAATAATAATATGAAGCTAGTAGATGATCTAATTCATGCCCACAGAGGAGAAAAACTCATTTGAATTCAAGTTGGGGGTATGGGGAATGGGGTGGGGGGAGAGAGGAAAGGAAGAAGGAAGATTGGTGTGCTCCCACTTATTGGGCACAATGTAAGGGTATATGGCACTCCTCTTGGGTGTGGGACACAACTATAAGAGGGAGTCTACCAAATGCAAACATTGTAACTTATTTGTTTGTACCGTCACATTAACCTGAAATAAAAAAATAAAAAACAACGAAAAACAATTTACCTTTCTTTATAGAGAGTTGAAATTTTTCATATAAAAAATTAAAGCAAACATAGATGAGTCTTCTAACACTCAAACTTGAAGTAATGGGGAGCTTCAAGGTAAAGATGTCAATACAGGAATGTCTTCCCCTCGACGCTAGACCCATGTTATTGCTAGAATGTTTAGCAGTGGTCCTGGCTTCTGTATGCAGCCAGCACCCACCCACCCCCAAGCTGTGATGAACAAAAACGTCTTCAGGCATTGCTGAATGTTCCTTGTGGGAAAAAAAATCACCTCCACCCCAAGCTCCATTTAGAATTACTGCTCTAAATCTAAATACAGTCATACGTCACTTAAACACTTGGGTGGGGGGGGAGGCATTCTGAGAAATGCACGTTAGCTGATTTTGTTGCTATGTGACTATTATAGTTCACAGTGTACTCCCACACACCTAGGTGGGTACCATACAGCTAGGCTCTGTGGTATAGCCTGCTGCCCCGGGGCTACTCACCTGTACAGCATGCTACGGTACTGAATATTGCAGGCAACAATTACATAGTTGTATTTGTGTATCTGTGTGTCTCTAAAAAATAGAAAGCCGCAGTAAAAAAAGGTTTTTACAATCTTATGGGAGCACAGTTGTATATGTGGCCTACCATTGATTAAAATGCCTTTTGAGGGAGGAAGAATGCACTAAGAGCCCTAAGTGATAGACACGTCCCTGGCGAGCAGGGCTGCCCCTGCTGAGACCACCCTTCAGGAAGAGCTGGCTTGTTCTCAGAATTGTCCTCACTGACTCGATGACACAGATCCACGCATCTAATCCATGGGAAAGGGTAGACTAATAATTTGCTACCCTAGACTAGTAAAGCACATACTGTGAAGTCTTTCTGGCTCATCTTCAAATTCTCTCCTGCTTTCTATAACTCCACAGGTGATTCCAGTTTTCCTGAGCTCCCTTTCAATGTCAGCTCAAAGAACCTCAACATTTTCCCCCAAACAGATCTTTAGGGACTCTTCATTTTGTGGCTGAACTGGGCCAGGCACACCACGCATGCCCGTAGGTTGCAAACTCTAGATTATTCTTTGGTTTTCTGTAAGAATCTGGGAGAACCACATTTTATTGCATAGGGATGACAGTTGAATCACTCATTTTTGTAGAACAACAGCTGCGATATGCCACCAAAATGTTCCAGGAAAGCTGAGGGTGTTTCATTTGTTCCAAGAGCTGGCAAGGCCAAATGCCAGCAAGCATATTCTGTTCTCAGACTTCCATTTCTGCAATGGATTGGCACTTTATTTATTTATTTTTATTATAGGCAACGTTCTATGCCTGATATTTTAGAAATTGAAACCTGGCCATCTTATATCTATGTGTACTTTAGAGGGGGACTTTTTAGGTTTTAAATTCAGTCAGCCCTCCATATCCTTGGGTTCTGCATCTTAAAGGATTCAACCAACCTGAGGCTGAAAATTTTCACAAAGAAAGCCCAATGAAAATAATACAACAAGGCTGGGCACAGTGGCTCATGCCTATTATTGTAGCAATCTTGGAGGCCAACCCAGGTGAATTGTCTGAGCTCATGAGTTCGAGACTAGCCTGAGCAAAAGTGAGACCACGTCTCTACTAAAAATAGAAAAACTGAAGAGGATCGCTTGAGCCAGAGAGTTGGAAGTTGCTGTGAGCTATGATGCCACAGCACTCTACCCAGGGTGACAGCTTGAAAGTCTGTCTCAAAAAAAAACCCAAAAAATAAAAGATACAAATAACAAAATACAGTATAACACCTATTTATACAACATTTGCATTCTATTCGACATTATGAGGGATCTAGAGATGATCTCACAGGAGGATGAGCATAGGTTACATGCAAAGACTATGCCATTTTATATAAGGGACTCGAGCATCTGTGGATTTGGGTATCCATGGTGAGGGAGAGGTGCTCCTAGAACCAGTCCCTATGGGATACTGTGGAGCGACTGGATATTTATTTTAACCCTCCCATCCACCCAAATGTCACCAGCCTCCTCGGACTCCGAGTGATGGTACATCTGATGGCAGCAAGCATCAGTTGCCAGAGGAGATACACTAGCAGTGCCAAGGGCTGCGTTTCAACTTTCATTAAAATCCTCTTTGCCTGAAGCCCTAGCCCTTTAGGTCTATGGCCTGTAAGTCTGCTCTAATTTGCACAGTAGGGTTAAGTGGAAGGGCTAGAATGACAGAAGTTAGGGCCGCCTTTGGTATTAGAAGGATTAGAGGCCAACATCTGCCTCTGAATTCACCCAGCACTGGGATTAGCTACTTGGCTTTAGTTGTAGTTTGGGGGAAAGTATCCCTTGTGTTCAAATTTTTAAAAAGAACATAAAACCAGCAACTTTTAACAAGCAGGTCCTTGAAAAAGCCATGGCATTCCCCTAGCAATCAGATACAGAAAGAACCACCAACGGTGTTTATTAAAATATCCATTTGGAGATTCCAATTATACACTAAGCCACCAAGGGAATTTTTGGAAGTATTTTAACTTAATGATCAGACATTCAAATATATGCAACAAATGTGTAATTTAAAGGTCTGATTGCAATAATCAGTTCTTGGAATAAATGTGGGAGCACTTAATGAAATGTGCACTTCACAGTGCACATCCACTCACACACTGTGTAGCAGGTTAGCTCTTTATGCCACTTTGTAAAAGGCAGAGGGGCTCAAAACTCATTGCATATGGCGATCAAAGGGGAATCCTAATTAGTGCATCTCTCCTTCTTCTAGAAAATGCTTTGATCTAGAGCACTAGTTCTAAATGGAGGGACAGTGATGGTGGCAGTGATGATTCTGTCCCCAGAGAACATTTAGCAATGTCCAGAGACATTTTGGGCTGTCACAACTGGGGTGTGGCTTTCATCTGGAGGCTAGGGATGCTGGTTAATATCCTACAACCCACAGCACAGCCCCCACAAGAAATAACAACCCAGCCCCACATGCCGATTGCTGAGGATGAGAAACCCAGATTTAGAGTATATACATTGAAGGGAGGAGGGACAGCAAGAGACTCTGATTCAAACCAGTTTAGTTTGGGGAGTGAATATCTTAAAACATTAAAATGGAAATTAAAAAATATACTGGCACATAATGATTCTGAAAAAATATTATTTTTAGTCTAGGTAAGCGCAAAATCCACCCCCCTCCAAGCATAGTAATAAGTTCTTTTTAGCTTGTATTTGGATAGATTTTAAAAATCTAGTTAAATATATTTTTGAACCTATTCTTTACCAAAAAACCCAAAGGTTGTCAGGAATGAAATAGTCCTCAAGGGGTAGGTGGAAACCGGTGTGATTATCATCACTCTGGGAATTGACTTGAACTTTTTGATTCCCTTTCAGGTGAAGGAATATGTCCAATTACTCAGCGTGTATGAGGAGAAATTCTCAAACCTAACTGTCCGAATTGAGATCATGGAGAAGAGTCTCTTTTCCTACACTGTCCTGGACTTTGAGCTGATTAAGGTAGAAGTGAAGGAGATGGGGGAATTGGTCATTCAACTGAAGAAGAATTTTGTTGGAAGCTCAGATATTGTTAACCAGCTGGAAGAGGAGGTAAGGAGGGAACTCACTTCTTAGTGTATTAATAATAAGTTCTCTGTAGTGACTTTAAGCGAGTGCTAGGACTGGGATGTGATTCTCTCTCTTCTAACTTCTAATTCTGTATTCTCTCGTAACCCCATATTCTGTTTTGGATGGATGCATATCTTTGAATAGTAAATTAAGCACATTGAGCATATACTGACTTAGGAGCGGGTGTCGGCTAACAGTCAGAATCCTGTCCTAGAACCAAATAGACTTTGAACTTTTCTAGAAAGGAGGTGATGAGGTGACATGAACTTGAACTGTCTATGGCCAAGCTATATCAGTTATCTGCTCTGAATTTGTCCTCAAGGGACTTATCTGCTCTGAATTCATCCTTCTGGGATGAGCAATCCACAATTTACCTAATTGCAAAAGGTGTGTCCCTCCCCTCCCCCCCTTTTTCTGTTCCTTCTTTTGAATCATCATCTAATCCTTTATCCCTCTTGAAATCCTTCTCCACATACTGGCATATACTGGCAACCCCCTTTAAGAAATTTCTTGTGACTATGTTTTAGTGAAGCCTTTTAAGTACTATGGATAAAGACCATCACATTAATGTTATGGTTGGGTAATTCATATAAACACAAATTTACTAGCACAGTCATGACATGGGCTCTAATTGAGGATTCTGGTTACATATTTTGGAATTTAAGTTTTCTCTGGCTCTCACCATTCATTAGAAACTTAATTATACTACAATACGAGTAAACACGAGTTTAGAGGAGAAGGATATTAGAAGTGAACTTTAATGGACATTTGTGGATGCTTAGAATGAGCCCTGGCTCTATTATTAAAGCTGTTAAAATCTTTGCCATTTTCTTCCTGTCACACACATCTGCCTGGGATCTGACAGGTGTTCATGCTAAACCGTAAAATGTATTCTTCCAAATGAAACCATTCAGAAGAATCTCTGGTGTATTCTCTAGCAACGTTTCCCTAAATGACAAATTCAGCCCTGGCATGTTTAGGAAAGAAATTGCACATTATAATAAAGTCACTCTGAATTTTTATTTCCTTAGATAAGGAACATGACTCTCCTGGTAGAGAACCTCGAGACACTAGACAAAAACAATGTCCTGGCCATTCGCCGAGAAATAGTGGCTCTGAAGAAGAAGCTGAAGGAGTGTGAGGACTCTAACCATGACAGCCCTCCTGCCAACACCCCGCCACCCACTCTGGGTAAGTGTGCTGTGTTTTTACCATTTGAACCAGGCCCCTTAAGGAGCCATGACTAAGGTGAGGAAGGGATTTGGGATTGCAATAGTGAAGCATTGATATGCTTCTATGATCTATGATTCTATGATCCCATAGAAAGATGGGATTCTTACAGATGTGAGTGGACACTTGCACATTTAAATCCCCTGTCCCCCATGTAGTCCTGTGTACTATCTTACCCTGGTGCTTACAGAGAACACAGAGGATGAGTTGATTTAAATAAAACCTACAAGTTACAGTGTATTCCCTTTGTATTTACCAGCAGGAAAAAAAATCTCCACGGTGAAGGAGGCTCTGGGGGAAAGGCTCTGGAATCTATGGTGGCATCCGCCTTCCTGTGGATTAGAAGGGCCTATTGGCTCACTTATCTGATGAGCTGGGTTTATGCTGTGAATACTCTTGCCTTCCCTCTTTCTTTCTTCTCTTTGTTCTTCCCTAAAATGCATGTTGAGCACCTGCTATATTGTGTTTCCTGGGATTTAATAAGGATGAAAGGAATGGCCCTTACATATCATGGTCTTTGTGGGTGTATCTTGCCATTCTTCCAGGATGGGGAGCTCTTGGAGGGTAGAGATTGGCATCTGTCACTCCAGTGAGTCCCCTTCTTAAGGGGTGAAGTATAGCACAGAGGTGGTGATCTCTAAACATGCCCATGAATGGTGAGTGGTGTGCAGGATTGAAGGGCACACATAGCTTTACAATCCCAAAGCTTTCCTGGCTAGTCAACTGAAGAAAAAAGATCCTTAATTTTTTTATTTGTGAAATGGGAGAATAATAGTTCCTGCTTTGGAGGGTTGCTGTAGGAACTAATACTTGGACGCCCAGAGCTGAATGTTCGGCACTCACACACTGGCAATAGATATTATTAGTAATGATGATAATTGAAGTGAAAACCTCGCTGTGAAAAAAACAGGGCCAGATCCTTATGCCCCACAGTTCTACCCTCCAGGTGAACTGCAGGGTTCAGCCTGTCCTTTAGAGACATTGAGGTCATGGGGACCTTTTTCCTTCAGGTCCTGAGCATCATGGTCTGAATGGGAACTGTATCTTTTCATCAAATCATACAGCCTTTTCATTTTAATTAATTCCAATCCTCGCTCCTGTTTCCTTTTAGAATGTGCATTTCTGGATCCTTATCCATGCAGCTTGTTTCTTTGAGGCTTCAATCAGATATGGCCTCTTGTTGATGCTCAGGGGACTCTTCTCCCTCCCTCTAGGCTGGGGACGGCATGCGGGGAGGGTTAGGGCAAAGATTGTGTCTGTGCTCTGTAATTAAGACTACCTTTGGTCTGGGATCAGTGGTCTAGGTGCATGTAGGAAATGTGAGCTGGATGTGCTGGGCCCCAGGGGCTCACTGAGGCAGGAGTGGAAGCTGTGACAACTTCGGATAAAACCTGAAAAACTCCCACCCCCAAGAAAATCTTCCTCACACAAGGGATTTTTCTGACACAATTTTCTATGTATCCCTTAGAATGAGAACATTTTAGAGCAGGTAATTAAATCAACATTCAAGGCCATGTAAGAGTAGTCCCGGCGTGTCTTAGAGGAGGGGCCTTGGGTGGCCAGGATGCTACTTTTCCCGAGGTAGTTAGTGACAGGACTGAAACTGACATGCAAGGGCCAGCTTGGGACCTACAGCGCTGGGTGGCAGTAAACCACGGATGACTGTGGGGTTGGGGTGGGGGTGGGGGGAATGCACTGCTTAGTATCTAGGGAAGAAAGTGAGTGAGTCTGGTGGATGATTTTTGAAAAATTTTTTTCCAGAACTTTCCCTGAGGCCTTCACACTTAGGCTTTTGTGATCCATCTCAGCCTAGCTGTGTTGTTTAAACAAATCAGACCCAGATTTCCACTCACTTTCCCACAACCTTGGCTGTAGTTGAATCCCTGCCAAGCCACCTGGCTCTCCGCCAGCTTTGTTCATATTATATTTATGATGTTTATATTAAGCTGACTGTTGGTCATGTTTTTAAATCAATTTCTTTCACTTGCTCTCTTTCTGTTTGGATTGGTTGATAATGCAGAATTGGAAAATCCCCAGGCACCACCAAGTTGTAAGCCTACGGAGACTTTAATTAAAGTTACTCACCATTATAGGACTTTAAAATCTGGCCTGTCTGCTTTTTGCACTGTAGAGTTGCACAGAACAAAAAAAGACTAACATGCAAGTCTCAGCTCTAAAGTAATTTTGTTCTTTATGGGCCCCCTTGCTTGTAGCCATAGTTTACTCACCCTCAGCTTGAACTTAGAATAAGAACATGTATTTCAGGTTTAAATAAAATATGCTTTATATTTGCTTTTTGCTGCTTCATTTGATAGAACTTTCTAATAGAAAATAATTGGCCTTTTACTCATTATCTTTTTTATTCCCCTCAAAACTTCAGTCTTTCTCTGTTTTTCCTTTAAATCTAACTACATATAGACTCACATGTGATGGGAATGCTTAGGGGTTGATCATCATTTTGCTTGGGAATGCGAGGCTCTGTGCTGGTACACGGTAGGTGCTCAGTCAGTATCTGGTGACTGAAAGGGGTATGAAAGACATGGAGTGAAGTGCTAAAATCCTAGGCTTAGAGAAGACCAGGGTGATGAGTAGCATATATCCAAAGCTTCACAGTCAATTTAGTCTTAATCATTTTATAATTATGATCATTTTAATTGCCTAATTCTTACTAGTCAATCATATTCTGCTCTTGGCTCAAACAAGTTCACTTGCCCAGGTGAGAGAGTGCATTAATAGATAAAGATTAATTTTCCTCTGCAGGCATATAATTATTGGCTTTTAAAAAATGCTACTAATCACGATACTTCTAAAAAGCCATGGTAGAATATTTTAAAAACTCACTATTATGGCTTCCTTGAGTATTTTCGGAATACCACGACAGTATCTAATGAACTGGGTGATGAAGAGATCGCCAACCAAGGCTACATTTATGTAGAGGGTTCCTTATATTATGTTCTGTGGAGCAGAAACCAGGCTTTTTGAAAAACCAAGTATGTAGCAGGGTGGAAGACTAGTGTTTTATAAATAGGGTTAAGCTGGAGTTAGGTGATTTGATTAATGTTTCATTTCTTTATTCCACAAACATAATCTGGTACCATTGTGTGGCTGGCCCCTTTTTGGGTACTGGGGTTACTGGGATGGGTAAAGAAACCTCTGGAAACCACCATCCAGGAAAGGAGACAGTCATGTAATCCTCCAGTTGTAACATGATGTGATTATAATGATGACAGTTACCATTTACAGACTTACCTGTCTTCTCCATATTCTTCCTGCAGAGCAGGTATTACTACTTTTCTTTTAACATGAGGAAACTGAGGCTCAGGTTAAGTAACTTGCTGAGGGATACATAGTTAAGTATTGCAGTTAGGATTTGAATCAGAATCTGTGTGGTGATACTTTCTCCAAACCAGGCTGCTTTCCAGAGAGGTGTACTTGTGATTTCTGGAGTAAGGAGGAAGTTCCAGCAACTCTCCTACCTGATTAACACAAAATTATTTTTGCTTCTTTGCCTCTGGAGTAGTAAAAGGGTATTCTTGCTTGTGACAGTTCTGTGCTATGTCCTTTCCACCAGAAAATGCAAAATGATTCACTGGTCTTCCGCAAGGCTTGGATCATGGCTGGGGAACGGATTGTTGCTCAGGTTCTGGGATGGGAACCTGGTTGGAAGGGAATGAAGTGTGTCTAAGACCTTGAATGAAGGAAGGGACTGGGGTAGAGGCCTGAGAGAAGAGAGGGTAAGGAGAAACTGAGTGAACATGGGCTGGGAGTGGGGACCCTAAGGATCAGTGGCCACTGGGTTGGCCGTCAGGTTATAGTTTGCTGCCAAGAGTCAGGGAAATATGCCACAACCTTTCCCCTGATCTGCCACTGTTGTGGCCACATCTGTAGTACTGGCAATGATGCTGAGTTCTTGTCCCATTTTTGCTTCCTTTCAACCATAGACAGGGTCCCCAAAATGGCCCAAAGGGGATAGAGGATAAAGGGAGGATAACAAACAGAAGTGTGTTTGGGAGTGGTTGGGAGGTGATGAACAGGTGTCATACAATTGCAGTATTTATACTGGGTACAGTTTTAATTTTCTGGCCAATTTATGAAATGACGAACCATTATTATTATTATTAGTAATAATAATAGTAATAGTACTATTAGCCTAATAGTAATAGTAATAGTAGTAGTGATAGTAAGTTTTGAGAAGTTTATTTTAGTTCCTTCATATTTAAAGATTCCTACATCTAAAGACAGAATAGTTTATTTTTAACCTCATGGAAATGCTTGAATAAGTTATATAAATCATATATTTTCCTTAGATATTTTTTGCTGTTGTTTAGATATTTTCTTTCTAGGAATGCAAGATTCAAATGAAGCAAATAATCCCTAAGTCTTCCAATCTGAAGGGAAGGAAAAAGTGACTTTCCTCAGAGTGACGTGTAATTGAATAAATAAGTTTTCTGAAAGATATTTAGCTGGAAAATCCAGTTTGTAGCATATAGAAACTCGAACAGGTTTTGTTATCATTAAACCGAATACACTGCTAACTTTATTTTAATAATTCATGCATTGTTTCATAAACAAAAGCAAACAAGCATTCATCTGAGAGATCACTTTTAGTAGAAGAAATAATAATTTATAATTTTATTTATTATTTCTTTAGTGGAGAGCAGTCTCTTGGCTGAACACACGTTGCTTTTTTATTTATGAAATGGCACATGCATTATTAAAATAAACCCGCGACTGTGTTCTGCTTAATGATATGCAAAATTATTTGAGGTTGGGTACAGAGTGGTTTCATTTCTCTACCTGTTGTATGGTTGGCTGGCTTTCTCACCAACTGCCGATTTATGAGAGCATTTAAGGAGCGCGTATTTAATTCTGGGACCGAAAAGCCCCAGCAGATTGGAAAAGTAAAAACAGAATTTCTAGTAATGGTTTCACCTTCGACCAGTCCTTGAGTGAAGAGGATGGAGAGAGGAAATGTTTGGCAAGAAAAAGAATAGGTCGTTCCCTAATGGACACGACAGAGCCTCAGAGACTAAGGATCTGCCCTTCCCACCTCTTAACCCACAAAGTGCAAATCTCAGGCAATCCTGTGGCTCCAGCTCACTTTGTGTGTCCTCCCTGGCTCCTTGATTCCCACCAAGCATTTGATGTCAAATCTAGCAATTCAGGTTCAGCCCCTTCCTCGTCTCACCTGCTCTGCTCTAAGAAGTGTGGGAGAAAATGACCCCACATGTACTTGAAGTTGGATTTTCTTTGTCATCCAGTAGACTATCTCACCAGTTTTTAAAATAGCATTTATTAAGATCCCAGAAAAATATGGGTTCACTCTTTGGATATTTATTATGAAAATTCAGCCAGAATTTTATTTTATTTTTTTGTAGCTCATAAACGCTTCGGGTTGGCAGGCATTTCAGAGGTAGTGCAATGTGAAGGGCCCATTATCTGGCCTGAGTCATTTCCTAAGAGTTTCAGGGAATGGAGAGTCAGTGGAACAGTGGATCTAGTCCCACTTGATTATACACATTGTGACAATGACAGTGTCAGAATGGGAAGGATGAATACTTGCTTGTCACCCTATTGTCCTGCAGCATACAGGTTATGAAC
This sequence comes from Nycticebus coucang, assembly GCF_027406575.1. NCBI lineage: Eukaryota > Metazoa > Chordata > Mammalia > Primates > Lorisidae > Nycticebus > Nycticebus coucang. The sequence goes on along the minus strand of NC_069794.1, from coordinate 58,387,314 downwards.
AGTGGGCTTCACCTTGTAACTCCGCAGCAGGATGGTCGCCATGTGATTTATGTGATGAGCTGTGCACTGGGCACAGAGCTGGCAATGCTGCTCAGACATCACTTCATGGCTTCTCAAGGCTAAAATACCACCATGATCGGACCATCTTTCTCTATCTATAAAATACTGTGTTTAAAACTTCCTCTTCTGAGAATAGCTTCCAGTAAAGTTGGTACCTGGAGTGGATGTGCACTTGGGGTCCTGGGAAAGGGTAGAATGAGGTAGGAGGTGAAGGCTTCCCCTGGACAATGTTCTCCACCACAATTCTCCTTGGGCCTAACCTTGGTGAATAGCAGGATTTATGGAAATAGGGAAGGATTCTGGAATCATCTTGCTTTCTTGATTTCTCTGTAAGAAAAATGCAGTAAGGTAATGTTTGCAAAATACTTTCTGATAGCAGAAAATATATTGAATTCACCAAGTTCCCCTTTCCTCTCTCTGGGCCTTCAAACTTTCTGAATATGGTTCTTGGCAGTTTCACTATCCCCATTTTCTACATTGAAGGCCCATCCATGGAGGCAGAGGCAGTTCTCTGTAGAGGTGACAGTAGAGGTTTTGGCTCTTCCTCATCAGAACCACTGATGTCATTGAACTTCGACAGGAACAAAATATTTATGGATTCCTTTGGTTCTTAAGATATTACACTATTTGTATGCTGTCATTTATTTTCTCTAAGAAAGCCCTTTTATTTTCTTGTTTCTATAGGGAGCTGTGGTAACGGAGGTGTGGTAAACATCAGCAAACCGAATGTGGTTCAGCTCAACTGGAGAGGATTTTCTTATAAATATGGTGCATGGGGCCGGGATTACTCTCCTCAACATCCAGACAATGGGCTGTATTGGGTAGCGCCACTGAATACAGATGGGAGACTGTTGGAATATTATAGACTCTACAACACTCTGGATGACTTGCTGTTGTATACAAAAGCTCGAGAATATCGGATCACCTACGGCCAAGGCAGTGGTACGGTGGTTTACAACAACAGCATGTATGTTAACTGGCAGAACACCCGTGACATTGCCAAAATTGACCTGACCACCAACAAGGTGGTACTGACCAGAACTCTCCCCGACGCTGCCTTTAATAACCGTTTCTCATATGCTGATGTTGCTTGGCAAGATTTTGACTTTGCTGTGGATGAGAATGGGTTGTGGGTGATTTATGCAACTGAAGCCAGCTCTGGTAACATGGTGATTAGTAAACTCAATGACACCACACTGGAGGTGATAGACACTTGGCATACCACGCAGTATAAGCCATCTGTTTCTAATGCCTTCATAGTATGTGGGGTTCTGTATGCCACCCGTATTCTGAACACCAGAGCAGAAGAGATATTTTACTACTATGACACAAACACAGGGAAAGAGGGCAAGCTGAATATTATACTGCATAAGATGCAGGAAAAAGTGCAGAGCATAAACTATCACCCTTTTGACCAGAAACTTTTTGTCTATAATGATGGTTACCTTCTGAACTATGATGTTATCTTCCTGCAGAAACCTCAGTAAGCTGTTTAGGTGGTAGGGTGAAAGAGAAATAAAATGTTTGTTAATAAAAATAGTCTTGTCTATGTATTCTGTTATCTGCAGGGAAATCTAAAAGTGTTTGTTTCATAGCACTATTCAGGTGTATAGTGCCACCATGCTAGAGACTGAGGATGTTTGCACTGATTTGATGAGTCCACATGGGAGCCATCTGCCTCTAGGGATGCATTTCCCATATAAAATAAGGTCTTTCCAGGGTGGAATTATCAGAGGTCTTAGGGACACTGTGGGTTTAAAGAAGTCTACAGTAATGTGACATCTGGAAATTAAGCAATTTAAAGAGAACTAAGTATAGCTTCTGAGGATTCTTTGTATGGGAGAGATTGATTAACAACAGCTCTTCAATTGCAAAGCCCTGCAAGTTCTTCCATGCTAGAAGGAATCTAGGGTTTAATTAGGCAGATTAATATCCAGAGTTCCTCGAGGGACCAAATCTCCAACTTTGTTTTTCTCACTAGCCCCTGGAATGATGCTTTATACGTAGCACATAAGTAAATTTGGCATGCTTATATTATGTCTGTAAAGTGCTCTGATTTCTCAGGAGAAAGGTCCTTTTATACATTAAGTTGTGCACTGCAGATAAATCTCAGAAGGATCTGCAGATGAGGCATTTGATTTTTCTTTTCTTTCATTTCCACCTTTGAAAGAGTCAATAGAACATTTTACCTTATAACTTCATTCCAAAGGCAGCTCGGAAGATTAGAATCAGATTTACCAACCAACTCCCCTCATTGTCTCTCTATTTTTTGTTTTAAAACATAATTAACTAGTTTCCTATGAAACAGATATAAAAAATTAATTTTCTCTTAATGAAAGAGAATTCATGAATTGCTATTTAAATGACTCTAAGACTACAAGAAAAATCAGATGGCAGTGAGAAAGTGATACCAAGTTTCTGGATGTACATTAGAGCATATGTGAGACTTGGATTATGTCATATCAATTGTTCTTCATAAGTTTTGTCTTTGTTTAGGTCTAGGAAAGCCATCTACATCTAGTAAGTCAGTGCAGTAGTTGAAAACCTTGCAGGGGTGTGCGTTTCTGGGCTTTTGTATGGCTTTATAATCCAAAACTGATCTATGTTCCCTAGATGTAAGTCCTAGTCCGTAAGATTGGCTCCTGAAATGCTTTACTTCTCCCCTTTTAATACATGATTAGAATGTACCTTGAAAAAAGGTCTTCTTTTGTTTTATTTACTTTTTAATTAAAAGGAAAACCTGGTAAAAGAGAACAGAGTAGCCCACATCTTGCTGTAAAGTTCCTCTTAAATACCAGTGTCTGGGAGATCACATACCTAATAGCAGATAATATAAATAGCTTTTAAAAGAGTCTAGAGTCAGGTTGGCTCTTTAGTTTTCCTTTCCCTTTAAAACCCATCCTTTTTGGCAGCTTTATTGTACAAGACTGCCCTATTATCTTTTGGGATATGACCTTATGTACTATTAATTTGCATGACTGATCTGATTATCTCCAATGTTAGACTACATTTATGTGGCTTGTGTTCCCTTTCCAATTGAGCTATTGGGTCAGAAGCCTCTGGATCTTCCCCAGAGAGGAGGTCTTGGGCAGAAAGCAAAGGGGCTATGTGGCCATATAAGGAAGAGAAATACCTTTAACTAAAGAGATTAAATAGGGAATAAATGACCTAAAGTTGGAAGGACAGATAGATGAGGCTAATGTAGTTAGTCTTACTGGAAGTTTTGAGCCAGGTGGCAGCTATAATTATTTTGTATTTTTGTCAAGATTTTTCCCCTTTTTTTCAGAGCTGAGTGTAGAGACAGGTATGGCCTTCAAAGTACAACAAGATGTGAAGATAAAGACATGTATGTCATGTGAGATATAAGTTAAAAACAGTGACGTTGTATTTAATCTGGCTCTAGGCAATTTTCCAGATGATTGTTTCCACCACGTACACAGTATGACCTCTGAAGATTCAGAAGGGGAGGCAGGGAGCCAAGGTAACCCTAGCAATCAGCTTCTTGTTTGAACTGCTACAGAAGCATTTGCCTGAAAAAATTCGCTTCTGAACCTCCTTCCCACTGGACATGGGGTATTATCAGTTTGCAGTGGCTGCCAGCAGGAAATCTCTCCACTGGGAAGGTTGAATGGCTGAGGGGTTCAGGCTCCTGGGTTTACTGAACTCCTGGGTTCAGGCTCTTGGGTCACACAATGGAAATTTTAGTTCAAGATTTACCAGCTAGTGCCTGTTTGAAATTTATATACATATATATGTATAATGTATTTACATATATATTTGTATTATAACTTACACATATAAATGTAAAACTAAATTACAAACATAAATTACACAAGGCATATTTATAGGTGGTAAAATTTACCAATTTTTAGTGTATAATTCAATGCATTTTGACAAATGGAAAGTCATGTAAAGGGTATCACAATTACAAAATAAAACATTTCCATCATCCCTAAAAAGTACTCTTGTACCCTTTTGTAGTCAGTACCTACTCCCCCATCAGCCTCTTGTCACTACTGATCTGTTTTCCATACATATATTAAATACTTTTGCTTTTTCTAGAATGTCATGGACATAGAATAGTGTGTGTGTGTGTGTGTATGTATATATACACATATATACATAAATATATATACACACAAAATGTATATGTATATATATGTATATATACAGTGTGTAGCTTTTTGAGTTTGACTTCTTCAATGAAGAGAACTAGTGCATTAAAAATTACCCCAGAGAGACTGGGCCTGGTGGCTTATGGCTATAATCTTTGCACTAAGTTGGAAGGATCTCTTGAGTTCAGGAGTTTGAGACTAGCTAGAGCAAGAGTGAGATCACATCTTTACAAAAAATAGAAAAAATTAGCCAGGCATGGTGGCATACAACTGTAGCCTAGGTATCTGGAAAGCTGAGGCAGGAGGATTGCTTAAGCCCAGGAATTTGAGGTTGCAGCAAGTCATTTGATGACTCCACTGCACTCTAGGTAAGGGTGACAGAGGGAGACTCTGTCTCAAAAAAAAAAAAAAGAAAGAAAGAAAATTATCCTAGAGGATAACTAGGCATTTACAATACTTTTGGGGTTTCCTGCCTTTTTTTTTATCATCTTTCTTGGCATTGGTTAGGCAATTGTGGAGAGCTGGGGTGACCTACTGCCTTTACAATGTTCCCTTCTGATCTGGAGTGACCATAGGAAGGGTCTAGTTCTAGGCATTGATCAAGCCTTCCTGACAGCACTTCCACAGCATGAAGCCTTCCTTGTTATCAACCCTGTTCAAGGTTTGTTCTCCCACCTCTGACCCAATACAAACCTCCCTGTCCAGGTGAGTCCTGATATGAACAAATGTGTAGCATGGTTATGAGCACAGGATTTGGAGTCATGGAAACCTGGGTTTCACTCTGGATTCTCCTCCTTACATGTGGCATGGTTTATGGCAGGTGCTTTAACTTTTCTGAGACTCAATGTATTTTTCTGTCAAGTAGGAAAAAAACATTTCCCTCAGCATCCAGTTGGGTGAATTAAATGATATTAAGTATATAAAATATCTAGCAAAGTTTTTGGCACATGATCTGCCCTTAACAAAGAGTTTTTATCCTTGTTTCTAATTTTGGATTTTAGGTTTGGAGTAGTCACTGGGTTGAAAAGATATGAAGCTAATTAAGATAGAAGTTTACATAATCCCCTGTAATAGTTTTTGCAACTAGTGACTCTTTGAAGCAGGTGCTCTTTTGGCAAGAAAGAGTTCCAAAGGCTGGAACATCCTCTCTTTGACCTCAACTCCAAGACTGATCCTCAGGTGCTGATGTTTTTTATGCTTTGACTCCAAAACACACAACAATATGAGCAGAAGAACTGAGCCGGTTTCCCATGTCTTTTGGGCCACCAACAACAAAATGAAGGCTGGCTTTATCAAACCTATGGATAAGACTAAAACAAATGCATATGCCTTCCTACTTGCTTTGCTGTCATCAACAAGAATATCTTGCGATCCCCAGAGTGGTAAGGCAGACTGACTGACTGCTCACAGACCCATTTTCTTTTCTCCTATGTACCCTTTACACTCTGCATTTCCCAGCCTCCCTTGCAGCTAGGTATGGCCCAGTGCTAATCCATTGTGAATGAGAATATTGGACACAAGTTTCAGACTGGACTTGAACCAGTTTTTTAGAAAAGATACTTACTTTGTACTCCACTTTTAGTAAAATACATTTACCTTTTAGGGTTTGTTTATATCACTAACCTTAAGAGTGTGCTTTTCTCCTTGTCTTGACTGTGAACTATTTACTGAAAGGGAAAGCCTCATTCTGTCATCCTGTGTGATTGTGTGGCTGCCTTCTGGGTCGGAGCCTTTGGCCATCTTGAACAGATGTCCCACCATGGTGATTAACTTCCTGTGCTTCAGAATATTCCAGAAAAACAAAAAGGTAAATTGTGATGCGTCAGAAAATAAAAGGCAGGCATGTTTCTAAGGCATACTCTTAGCCAAGAGAACAGACCAGCTGGCCTGGCTCATTGGTGTGAGATGCTATTTGAGTTGTCAGTTCATTTGCCAGGCCCCACATCTGTAGCTCAGATGCACCCACTTGTCTCTGAAATCTGCATCTGTTCCTGGAACTCATTCAGGGGGAATAGCCCTTGGAATCAAGGTTCATTGTGTAGAAAGATGGCCTTCAATCTGTCCAAGGGGGAGGCTTCTTGGATGATATCTCTGGACCTCTTAGATCCAGGACCTTCACTGTGAGGATGGTTTCTCAGACCCCAACTACTCTTAGGATTATTAAAGTAAGACCTACTATGTGTGAGGACTTCCAAGTGGTTTGGCTGGAGCTCAGTGTATGTGGAGGGTAGCAGAAGATTGTATAACACGATGGACAGTGGCCAGGGTTTATGTGCCATCAAAAAATTTGATTTCTGTATCTCTCGACCTAGGAAATATATAGTGACTCTAAGTCTCACAACTCTCCTCGTCCCCCCCCCCAGCTTTATTGAGCTATAATTGATAAACAAAAACGGTATATTTTCGAAGTATACAATGTGTTGCCTTGATGTATGTGTACATTGTGAGATAATTGCCACAATTAAGCTCATCAACACATCCATTGCCTCACATAATTACCAAATCTCCTCTCTTTTTAGGTGGATTCTGCCAGCTCATGTGTTCTTTTTGATTGTGACCAATGATGTTTTCATATAGGTATTGCCTGTGATTTGCTGTGTCTTTCACCTTGGTGGCTCTAATTTGTCAGGGGTCAGTGTAAGAACAGAAACAACTTCTTTTGACTGGAGTATGCTAACGGCTGTATTAGATATACCCCACCATCTCAGTGGCTTAGCACAACAGCAAGTTTCCTCTCATGTCAGTATCTACTGCTTTCACCCTTTTGTCCTTAGCTGCTGGTTCTTTTAATATCTCCCTCATTACCAGAACTATTTTTCCCTCTTCACAGCACACTCACGATTTTGTCTGGTACCACCACGATGGGCGACAGCTTCTCTCACCAGGTGACTCTCACCCACTTGTTGATTCAGGGATCCAGAATGAGACACCTCATTCCATCTGGTGCCTCCTCCATCTCCACATATAGCTTCCAAGGTCATAGTGCTTATTTGCATCAAGCAGCTTGAAGGGAACATGAAGGATCTTATGTGAGAGGCTGGTTTGGGTTCAGTCTGAAACTGGTGTCCAACATTCTCACTCACAATCTATTAGCACAGGGCCACACCTAGCTGCAAGGGAGGCTGGGAAATGTAGGGTGTAATGGGTACAGAGGAGAAAAGAAAATGGGTTGGCGAGCACCCAGCCAGTCTGCCTTACTGCTCTAGGTATTAATAAGAAAAGAAGGATTGAATGCAGAGAATTATGTACTTACAAAATCACTGGAAAGGCTAGAGGTGCAGCACCTACAGGTTGACATTTAAGATTTGACTTTGACTTTCTACCACCCAGAAATCAAGAAACTGAAACTGCCACTACCATTAGCGTCATCCCCACAACCCTCAAAATGTTACCAGATACTGGCATGTGGAGTATACCTGCCACAAATACTCACCTCTGCTGTTGCTCAGTCATCCCCTGTGACTGTCAGAAAGACTTTCACTTTCCAAATCTAACTTAAGTGGATCTCATTGACTGCATCTAAGATGCACCCAGAACTGTATCTACAAAGGAGCCTGGGAAATGTAGTTTTAATTATCCTTCCCCTGTAACACAGGAACAGATAAAGGAGACTGGAAATGGCTGCCAGTGTCAATAGACAGCAGCTGGCACAATGACCCTTCCGTAACTCCCACCATCATCATTCATGAAGTTCTCACTTTGTCTTTGGTGACTTCTTTTAGCACCTTCTTTATCCCCTGGTCATTCATTGCTGCTTTTTAAAATTTAAATAATGCTTATGTCTCCCCATAATGGGGGAGAGCTCCAACAGTGATCTCTCTGGATGAGCTTTTGAAGGGGAGCCGGATTCTGCAATTTACAGCCTCTCTGCAGACTCCATCAGAGCCATGTGACCCCATATGGCCAGCCACTCTCTGGTGACCTACCAGTGTCCTAGGAGGGGCTCAGTCTTCTTAGTTCTTTTTAGTCACTAGTTAAGAATCTCATCTGCTTGCGGAACCACGCAGAAACTTTAAGAATTTGGGATATCCCCCAATAAAAGGCTACTGCAGAGGTTGCTTGGGGTTCCCCTGCAATCAAGGTTAGCTTGCCTCCTGCAAGCTTGTACTTCTAATCTGTGTCATGCCTGGTTACTTCCTGAAGTGATAGAGACCAGGAAGGGCCCTAGGGGTTGCCATATCTGGCAGATCTGGCAGGACACAACAGAACACTGGGGACGTGGACTGAAGCAGAAAGGTACACTCAGAATTATAGAGAGGCGGAGCAAGATGGCAGCCGAGTAACAGCTTCCTTGCATCTGGGCACCATGAGTCTGGGGATATAGGACTCCAGGCATCTCTGGCTGGTGGGATCTGCCTATCATCACCCCTGAGAGGATACAGGGAGTCAGAGAGAGACTTCTGGACCCCAAGAGGAGGACTAAAACAGTGGAAAACTGGCAAGTGGTCGCATGTGTTCAATCCGTCTAAACCCGCCCGCAACTTCCACAGGCATGAGAACATAAAGAGCAAGAGGAAGTGAAAGGAAAATTAGGGCGAGGAAACAGATAAAAGAAATCACCCATGAGGAAGAATCAGCAGAAAACTCCAGGCAACATGAAGAACCAGTCCAGAACAACCCCACCAAGGGACCATGAGGTAGCTACTGCAGAGGATTCCACCTATACAGAAATGTTAGGAATGACAGAAAGGGAATTTAGAATACACATGTTCAAAACAATGAAAGAAATGATGGAAACAATGAAGAAAACTGCTAATAAAGTGGAAAATAACCAAAAGGAAATCCAAAAACAGAATCAAATCAGAGATGAACGATATGAAGAATATAAAAAGGATATAGCAGAGCTGAAGGAAATGAAACAGTCAATCAGGGAACTTAAAAGATGCAATGGAAAGTATCAGCAACAGGTTAGACCATGCAGAAGAAAGAATTTCAGAGGTAGAAGGCAAAGTTCTTGAAATAACTCAGATAGTAAAAGAGGCCGAAAAGAAGAGAGAGAAAGCAGAACGTTCACTGTCAGAATTATGGGACTTTATGAAGCGTTCCAACATACGAGTTATAGGAACTCCAGAAGGGGAAGAAGAATGCCCCAGAGGAATGGAAGCCATACTAGAGAATATTATAAAAGAAAATTTCCCAAATATCACCAAAGATTCTGACACACTGCTTTCAGAGCGCTATTGGACCCCAGGTCGCCTCAACTCTAACCGAGCTTCTCCAAGACACATTGTGATGAACCTGTCCAAAGTCAAGACAAAAGAAAAGATTCTGCAAGCTACCAGGAGTAAGTGCCAGTTGACCTACAGGGGCAAATCCATCAGAGTGACTGCAGACTTCTCTAATGAAACTTTCCAAGCAAGAAGACAATGGTCATCTACCTTTAATCTACTTAAACAGAACAATTTCCAGCCCAGAATTCTGTACCCTGCTAAGCTAAGCTTCAAAATTGACGGAGAAATCAAATCATTTACAGATATACAAACATTGAGGAAATTCGCCACAACAAGACCAGCTCTACAGGAAATACTTCAACCTGTTCTGCACACTGACCACCACAACGGATCAGCAGCAAAGTAAGAACTCAGAAATTAAAGGACAGAACCTAACCTCCACACTGATGCAAAAGATAAAACTAAGCAATGGACTCTCACAAAATAAGACGAATAGAATACTACCACACTTATCAATTATCTCAGTAAATGTTAATGGCTTGAATTCCCCACTGAAGAGACATAGATTGGTTGACTGGATTAAAAAACACAAGCCATCCATTTGCTGTCTGCAAGAAACACACCTGGCTTCAAAAGACAAATTCAAGCTCCGAGTCAAGGGTTGGAAGACAAATTTCAGGCAAATGGAATTCAGAAGAAAAGAGGAGTTGCAATCTTATTTTCAGATACATGTGGATTTAAAGCAACTAAAGTCAAAAAAGACAAAGATGGTCACTTTATATTGGTCAAGGGAAAAATACAACAAGAAGACATTTCAATTCTAAATATCTATGCACCCAATTTAAATGCTCCCAGATTCTTGAACCAGACCTTACTCAGTCTGAGCAATATGATATCTGATAATACCACCTTAACACTCCTCTTACAGAGCTGGACAGATCCTCTAAACAGAAATTAAACAAGGATATAAGAGACTTAAATGGGACCCTAGAACAACTGTGCTTGATAGACGCATATAGAACACTCCATCCCAAAGATAAAGAATATACATTCTTCTCATCACCCCATGGAACATTCTCCAAAATTGATCATATCCTGGGACACAAAACAAACATCAACAGAATCAAAAGAATTGAAATTTTACCTTGTATCTTCTCAGACCATAAGGCAATAAAGGTGGAACTCAACTCTAACAAAAATGCTCGACCCCACCCAAAGGCATGGAAATTAAACAATCTTCTGTTGAATAACAGATGGGTGCAGGAAGAAATAAAACAGGAAATCATTAACTTCCTTGAGCATAACAACAATGAAGACACAAGCTACCAAAACCTGTGGGATACTGCAAAAGCAGTTTTGAGAGGAAAATTCATCGCTTTAGATGCCTACATTCGAAAAACAGAAAGAGAGCACATCAACAATCTCACAAGAGATCTTATGGAATTGGAAAAAGAAGAACAATCTAAGCCTAAACTCAGTAGAAGAAAAGAAATCTCCAAAATCAAATCAGAGATCAATGAAATTGAAAACAAAAGAATCATTCAGAAAATTAATGAAACAAGGAGTTGGTTTTTTGAAAAAAATGAATAAAATAGATAAACCATTGGCCAGACTAATGAGGAATAGAAAAGTAAAATCTCTAGTAACCTCAATCAGAAATGATAAAGGGGAAATAACAACTGATCCCACAGAGATTCAAGAGATCATCTCTGAATACTACCAGAAACTCTATGCCCAGAAATTTGACAATGTGAAAGAAATGGATCAATATTTGGAATCACACCCTCTCCCTAGACTCAGCCAGGAAGAAATAGAGCTCCTGAACAGACCAATTTCAAGCACTGAGATCAAAGAAACAATAAAAAATCTTCCAACCAAAAAATGCCCTGGTCCAGATGGCTTCACACCAGAATTCTATCAAACCTTCAAGGAAGAGCTTATTCCTGTACTGCAGAAATTATTCCAAAAAATTGAGGAAGAAGGAATCTTCCCCAACACATTCTATGAAGCAAACATCACCCTGATACGAAAACCAGGAAAAGACCCAAGCAAAAAGGAGAATTTCAGACCAATCTCACTCATGAACATAGACGCAAAAATTCTCAACAAAATCCTAGCCAATAGATTACAGCTTATCATCAAAAAAGTCATTCATCATGATCAAGTAGGCTTCATCCCAGGGATGCAAGGCTGGTTTAACATACGCAAGTCCATAAACATTATCCACCATATTAACAGAGGCAAAAATAAAGATCACATGATCCTCTCAATAGATGCAGAAAAAGCATTTGATAAAATCCAGCATCCTTTTCTAATTAGAACACTGAAGAGTATAGGCATATGTGGCACATTTCTAAAACTGATTGAAGCTATCTATGACAAACCCACAGCCAATATTTTACTGAATGGAGTAAAACTGAAAGCTTTTCCTCTTAGAACTGGAACCAGACAAGTTGTCCTCTGTCACCTTTACTATTCAACATAGTGCTGGAAGTTCTAGCCAATACAATAAAGCAAGACAAGGAAATAAAGGGAATCCAAATGGGAGCAGAGGAGGTCAAACTCTCCCTCTTTGCTGACGACATGATCTTATACTTAGAGAACCCCAAAGACTCAACCACAAGACTCCTAGAAGTCATCAAAAAATACAGTAATGTTTCAGGATATAAAATCAATGTCCACGAGTCAGTAGCCTTTGTGTACACCAATAACAGTCAAGATGAGGAGCTAATTAAGGACACAACTCCCTTCACCATAGTCTCAAAGAAAATGAAATACCTAGGAATATACCTAACAAAGGAGGTGAAGGACCTCTATAAAGAAAACTATGAAATCCTCAGAAAGGAAATAGCAGAGGATATTAACAAATGGAGGAATATACCATGCTCATGGATGGGAAGAATCAACATTGTTAAAATGTCTATACTTCCCAAAGCAATCTACCTATTCAATGCCATTCCTATCAAAATACCAACATCGTACTTTCAAGATTTGGAAAAAATGATTCTGCGTTTTGTATGGAACTGGAAAAAACCCCGTATAGCTAAGGCAGTTCTCTGTAACAAAAATAAAGCTGGGGGCATCAGCATACCAGATTTTAGTCTGTACTACAAAGCCATAGTGCTCAAGACAGCATGGTACTGGCCCAAAAACAGAGACATAGACACTTGGAATCGAATTGAAAACCAAGAAATTAAACTAACAGTTTACAGCCACCTAATCTTTGATAAACCAAACAAGAACATACCTCGGGGGAAAGACTCCCTATTCAATAAATGGTGTTGGGAGAACTGGATGTCTACATGTAAAAGACTGAAACTGGACCCACACCTTTCCCCACTCACAAAAATTGATTCAAGATGGATAAAGGACTTAAACTTAAGGCATGAAACAATAAAAATCCTCCAAGAAAGCATAGGAAAAACACTGGAAGATATTGGCCTGGGGAAAGACTTCAGGAAGAAGACTGCCATGGCAATTGCAACAACAACAAAAATAAACAAATGTGACTTCATTAAACTGAAAAGCTTCTGTACAGCTAAGGAGACAATAACGAAAGCAAAGAGACAACCTACACAATGGGAAAGGATATTTGCATATTTTCAATCAGACAAAAGCTTGATAACTAGGATCTATAGAGAACTCAAATTAATCCACATGAAAAAAGCCAACAATGCCTTTTATCAATGGGCAAGAGACATGAATAGAACTTTCTCTAAAGACGACAGACGAATGGCTAACAAACACATGAAAAAATATATGTCTATATATTAGAGAAATGCAAATCAAAACAACCCTGAGATATCATCTAACCCCAGTGAGAATGGCCCACATCACAAAATCTCAAAACTGCAGATGCTGGCGTGGATGTGGAGAGAAGGGAACACTTTTACACTGCTGGTGGGACTGCAAACTAGTACAACCTTTCTGGAAGGAAGTATGGAGAAACCTCAAAGCACTCAAGCTAGACCTCCCATTTGATCCTGCAATCCCATTACTGGGCATCTACCCAGAAGGAAAGAAATCCTTTTGTCATAAGGACACTTGTACTAGACTGTTTATTGCAGCTCAATTTACAATCGCCAAAATGTGGAAACAGCCCAAATGCCCACCAACCCAGGAATGGATTAACAAGCTGTGGTATATGTATACCATGGAATACTATTCAGCCTTTAAAAAAAATGGAGACTTTACATCCTTCGTATTAACCTGAATGGACGTGGAAGACATTATTCTTAGTAAAGCATCACAAGAATGGAGAAGCATGAATCCTATGTACTCAATTTTGATATGAGGACAATTAATGACAATTATGGTTTATGGGGGGGAAACAGAAAGAGGGAAAGAGGGAGGTGGGTGGGGCCTTGGTGTGTGTCACACTTTATGGGGGCAAGACATGATTGCAAGAGGGACTTTACCTAACAATTGCAATCAGTGTAACCTGGCTTATTTTACCCTCAATGAATCCCCAACAACAAAAAAAAAAAAAAAAAAAAAAAAAGAATTTGGGATATCCCATGCTCCCTATTTTCTTCCCTGCTCATCATCCCTGAAAAAGGGGCTGACATTTTTCCTGGTAGGACCTATGGGATCATTTTGCCCACAGACTGCTGCTTCTGGGGGGTGATGCTTTACACAGAACTCGCGAGGTGACAATGCACCCTCACCAGGATCTGATCTCCACCTGAAGAGAATCCTGGTAACTCACCATGGTGTTGTATGTCTTCCCAATTATATCAGATGGTTTGCTGGGTTTCTCTGGGCTGTGCTGCAGTGAGTTCTCCAGGCCTGCTGAGATAATCTGCTACTTGCTGGAGCCTGGGTGGCAGATTTTCTAGCAGGATCTCAGAAGTCAATGAGTGAAAGCAGAACTGCCCCAGAGAGGAGGAATTCTGGCAGCCTAAGCTCAGGGAATTAGTTTGGAAAAAAAAGTTTATAATAACAGTTCTAGTTCCTGCTGAATAAAACATTCAGAGAGCTTTTCTTCTCCCAGCAGAAAAATAAAATATTCCAGTGGCAATAGGATAGTTGTTCTTTTTAAATGTTGTTTTTAATAAAAATCAGACGGCTGCAGTCATCTGACCTCCATGCTGTTCTCCCTGACTCTGTCCTGGGCACTCCGTGGGTATGTGTGTCATGCAACATGTCCTGGGGCCATCTCACAGTTCTCTCATTTAAGCAGATGGGGAAACAGCTAGCTGAACAAATGGGGCCTGAGCTCAGAGAAGGTATAGCCAGCTGCAAACAGACCAGTAAATATGGTTGTTACACATCTGGTAGGTAGTTCTGTGGTGAGGCAACTAAAAGTGCTGGTATTTAAATGGCCATTAGTAGACTCTGGATTCTGTGCACCCAATGAAGAAAGACCCTGGAAGCTCTCTCTTCATGCTTCTCTGCTGTTATTTGGCTGCAGACTGGGCCAACAGCAGTGCCTGGTCCACATGATTGTCATCATTGCCAACAGGGGGAGAAACTTCACTTTTGTCGACAGGAAAAAGGCGATTCTGGAGTGGACCCCCACATCCAAGGGCATCGAGGAGATTCTTTGGCCCACTCCTGCATAGGTGAGGCTGCCAATCTGGCACTCCAGGAATCCCCAGCGTCTGTCTCTCATTAACCTTGTATCGACCAAGTGTAGAGCCAGTTAATCCTAGGGATTCAATATCTGTGAGTGCCAGGTTATTCCTTTAAAACCCTCTGGCAAAGTTAAGAAGCGGGAGGTGCTCTTTCATTACTAAGGGACTGCACAGGAGAACTAAGGGGTTTTCTTCCCACCTGGTGCACGATTCTGATTCGAGGCTGCTGAGCACCACTCCTTTGCCTTAGGGATTTGTTCACAGTTAACATGAAAATATCTTTGGCAAAGAGAATTTATTCAGAATGATTTTTTTTTTAAAACCTTGCTTGAAAATGTTGAGTAACCAGGATCATGAAGACTGAGGGAAGTGGGGCTAAGTGTAGATGAGGAACATTCTGATGTTTGAGTAGGAAACCTATGGCTTCTATCTAGTCTTTTAATAAAATTCTTTTAATGAATACATTTTTGTTCATCTTTTATAATTACATTATCATTCTTTTAAAAATCTAGGATTTGCTTTGTAAAATTTGGATTCAGTCAAAAGGCCACACTTAAGGACCTACAAGGCCATGTGTGGCCTTAAGGCTGCAGGTTCCCCACCCGTAAGAGGGAGAAAGTTTGGAAAGACACCTTTTCCTACCTTTGTGGTCCTCATCTCTCAATTCCTTCCTGGAAAACATGCTTTTTGTCCTCTTGCTTTTCATAGATATTGTTAGAAACCACCCCCACCCCCACCTCCTAATATGTTCCATGCTGCACAGACATGAGCAGTGATGTGGCCCCTGCCAGCTGAGACTTACATTCTGCCTAGAAAGTGTGACACTTTTGGCTTGCCCAGGACAGTCTGGCTCATGCTTGTTGTCTGGTATCCTTATTAATAGTGGGCCCCTTTCATTCTCAGAAGGGTTCCAGTTTGAACAATAAATTATATGAGGTTCATTTGTTTTATCCATTTTGTTTATCTCTTTCTTGTTGTTGGTCTTGTTCGGGGGAAGTTGAAAGAAGACACATTGTTGTTTGGAGATGAGCAAATACAGGAGACAGACGGAGAAAAACAAAACAAAACAAGGCAAGCTTAAAAGAGACCAAGCTGCACCACAAATGCAGACTGAAGTGGAGCACACAGCCCCAGGTCCCTGACGACTCCTCAGTCTCTGATGCTGGCTGTGATCCCCGCTCAGCACTAAAGCTGTACTCTGCTGCAGCAGGGCCAAGGCTCTGGGGAAATGGCATGGCGGGGTAGTCTATTTATGGCCTAGTGGCCTGAATAGAACTGTCTGGGGTACAATGTGCTGGAGGTGCAGCCATATGTAGGAATATCATGTGACAGAGACACTCAAAGTGGGGGAGGACACATCCCGTGTGCTTCCAGCTCTAGTAAGGAGAGGGCTAATAAGCCTGTCTGTCTCCCTCCATTGGAGAAAGACCCTTGAAGGCACCAAAAGTGAATGGAACATGGGCCTGAGGAGTTTATTCTCCTGGGCTGACCCGTGCTCAAATTTCAAGGTGTGTGGAGCTAGGTCCACATATACATACACACACCCATGCACACACACATACCCAATACAGCAGGCACTTACCATATGGGTGGGAGGTGAGACTGTGGCCTACTGGAAACAGATCTGAATTTTGGAGCAAACAAACCTGACTTAAAATCCTTGCAGCTCCACAATTTATAAGCTACGTTACTTTGGTCAAGTTTTTAAAACTCTCTGAATCTCAGTTTCCTTAACTATGAAATACGGTAGTTGTGAGGATTAACTGGTGAAATATGAGGTCAGACAATTACGTTCATGAACTTGTCTTGGAAAAAGTGCTGCAAACCTCATTGCTGAATATCATGAATATCGCTACAGTCACCTCCAAAGTACTCTCCTTGAGAAGTTATGCACTGGTGCCAGGACCTAGTCCAACCTTCAAAGCAATTTTGGAATTCTTTTTCTGGAATGACCATTAGAGTTATCATCTCCTGGCACACAAAAGCATGCAACAGTAATGAACGTGGCTCAGCACGACACTGCCACATATCAACATGTACACAGCAGGGAAACACTGATATACCAATGTCATGAAACCTTTCTGAGTTATCTGTACAGTGCTGCCAATGTAAGCGGCTGGTGGCAAGTTCATGAACTTAATTGTTGCACCTTGTGCAATGACAACTCTGATGGGCATTCCAGAAAAAGAATTCCAAAATTGCTTTGAAAAGTGGACTAGGCTCTGGCATTAGGGCATAGCTTCTCAAGGGGAGTACTTCCAGGGTACCCATAGTGATATTCAGCAAGGAGGTGTGTAGCACTTTTTCTGGGATGAGTTAGCAAACTTAGTTGTCATACCTTGTGTGTTCCAATATTTTTTTTTTTGTTTTTTGCTTTCTCATAGCCTTTTATTTTTTTCTTTCATAGTTTTTTAAAGAAGAGTTTAAGTTTTTTTTAATTTATTATTTTTATTATTTTGTTAAATTATAACTTTTTATATTGATGCATTTATGGGGTTCAGGGTACTGCTTTGATATACAATGTGAAATGTTTACATTGAACTAAGTAACACATCCATCACAATTATACTCATTTCTTAATAGTTTTGAAATATACCATTGCACCATACACATTAGATGAGGTCCCCCCAAATACCCTCCCTCCTTCCATATCACCCCTCCTTCCCCTCTCTCTCCTCTTCCCTTCTACTTTCTGGACTATAGTTATGTTTTGCCATTCATATGAATGTGTAGGTGATTATATACTGATTTCATAGTAGTACTGAGTACGTTGGATACTTTTTTCCCCATTCTTGAGATACTTTACTAAGAAGAATATGTTCCAGCTCCATCCAGGTATATATAAAGTATGAAGTCTCCACCTTTTTTATGGCTGCTTAGTATTCCAGGGTGTATATAATTGTACCTATACCACAATTTGTTAATCCATTCATCGGTTGAAACTACAGATGTTGGCATGGATGTGGAGATAAGGGAACACTTCTACACTGCTGGTGGAAATGTAAGCTAATACGACCTTTTTGGAAAGAATTTTGGAGAACACTCAAGGAACTAAAAGTAGACCTACTGTTCAATCCTGCAATTCCTCTACTAGGTATATACCCAGATGATCAAAAGTTATTTTACAATAAAGACTTTTGCACCAGAATGTTTATTGCAGCCCAATTCATAATAGCCAAGATATGGAAACAGCCCAAGTGCTGGACCCATGAGTGGATTAACAAATTGTGGTGTATGTACACCATGGAATACTACACAGTATGTTCCAATTTTTAACACCATGTCTGTCCCACAGGATTAGTTACCATTTTCTCCTCATCCTGTTTTCCTGCTCTTGTGTTTAAGAACTTTTAATCCTGGCAGGAGGAGATTCATGGAAGAGAAACATGTATTCTCTTCTGGCTAAGGTAGCAAGCCCACAATCTTTTATTTAGTTTCAGTTTTTATACTCTTACCAGGAGGCATCTAGGTCTGGCCTAACTCATCCAGTTTTTTATACTCCATAGTGCCTGGCTCCTGCTAACTGTGTGATAGTTGTTGCCGTTGCTGAATGAAGGAATAAAGTTGGGTTAAGAACAGGGAGAGTGTTTGGTTTACCAGGGGCCATTCAGGGCAGAGGGATGTTTTGGTTCTCTGAAGTTCTTGCAGGTAGATGCTGTGTGGGTGTTTGCCTTTCAGACACTGCTGAGGGCCTGCTCCTCTTTCTGCAAACGATAAAAGGGTAACAGAAAACAGCCTGCTCTTGGCCTGATTCTGTTGTGTATCCTCTGTGTTTGGCCTTGACTCTCCTGTGTGCTGTGCTGTGGGCAGAATATCAATTGGCATGGAGGAGAAGCAAGCGGGCTCTGCCAGCCCAGGGGCTGCATCACTGAGGGGAAATCATGCTCCATGCTTGGCAAATAACTTTCTTTTCTCATTTTATAAATTAGTTTAGCAATCTCTAGGATTATGAATGCTTAGACTCACAGATATACCTAGAAAGGACAAAATAACAATGAATCAGAACGCAGTGCTCTTCATGGTTCCAAAAAAGCAGCCCAGGTATGAATTAACCTGGCGGTCCCTAGGGCACTCTGTGCTCCACCTAACCTGGCTCCTCTTTTTTTTTTTCTTCTTAGCAGCACCCTCATTTGGGGGCTTTCTTGCAGGAAGCTCTGGCTGAGGCCTGTGGTCATAGGTGGGGCTTCCAGGCTGGGGAGAAAGGCAGGAGCCCTGCTTTCTGGAGAAGAAAGGCCACACAAAATGCTGGCACCTGCTGGTCAAGTAGCCTTTCAGGATATAGGCTCATTCCCTAGAGTACCAATTTTGTCTTAGATGCGTGAAAGGGGAGATAATCAGTGGTAGAAATGAACCCAAACATCATCTAGATCTAGACTGAGCCCTTTGTTCTGTAGATAAGGAAATTGAGACCCAGAGAGGGTAAGTGACTTACCCAGGGTCCTCCCATAGCTGATAAGAGGCGGGGCTGGATAAGGAGGCTAGATGAGTGTGCTTCCACTTCATGGCTCTGCCTGTCAAACAAATAGACTGGGTTTCCTGGGGTAAAATGTGCAGATCTTTCTCATTTCATTTTATTCCACAGTAAAAAAATAAATTCTTTTTTTTTGAGACAGAATCTCACTATGTCACCCTCGGTAGAGTGCCATGGCGTCACAGTTCACAGCAACCTCAAACTCTTGGGTTTAAGTGGTTCTCTTGCCTCAGCCTCCCAAGTAGCTGGCACTCAGGTGCCCGCCACAATGCCCAGCCATTTTTTTTGTTGCAGTTGTCATTGTTGTTTAGCAGGCCTGGCTGGGTTTGAACTCACCAGCCTTGGTGTATGTGGCCAACGCCCTAACCACTGAGCTACAGGTGCTAAGCCCCCCCAAATATATATATTCTTATAAGTTCTTAATGTACTTGCAGACTCTAATCACTAGTTCTAGTGTTAACTACTTAAAATAATTTACTTAATTAGCTAATTAATTGCTAATAGTGGAAAGTAGTTTTCTTTGACCTTTTATAATCCCCATTCCTCCCATCTCAAAGAAGTTCCTGGCATTGGTGTTGTGGTGACACTGACATACAAGGTGAATTACTTGGCAGAAAACCATAATCTAATTCCTGAATGTCATGTTTTCCTCTATTAAATGATGTGAGATGTAAAAATAAAATCCAAAGGCCCCAACCAACTGAGCAGACCCTCTGAGCCAAAGGGACCTCAAGAGAAACCTGGAGCCCAGGCAATGGAGGGCTGGGAGGCAGACATGCCTTGTTCTGCCCTCTCCCTCGCTAACCCTCACTAGGCTTTCTTCCTGAAGGGCCAAACAGAAACCAGCCCTCTGGAAAGATTCGCTGATTTCAACAAATTGCCCAATGCTGCGCTTGCCTTTTGTGGTTTTGGCACAACTGCCCAGCATTCCCTTCTGAGAAGAGACCCCTGACCAACCTATGGTGCATCTTACAAGGGTACATGTGAAACTTACTAAATGTAGAATATAAATGTCTTAACACAATAACTAAGAAAATGCCACGAAGGCTATGTTAACTAGTGTGATGAAAATATGTCAAATGGTCTATAAAACCAGATTGCATTAATGTACACAGCTATTATTTAATAATAAAAATAAAAAAGAGAGACCCCTGACCATGTGGTGGTTCTGGCCAATCTAGGGAGGCTGTACACTGAGGGCTCTGTGTCCTCTGTGTCACCTCTGATGTCAGAGGGCTGAAAACTCCACTCTTGCATCATGCTGATGCCACTGTTTTTGAACATCGGTCCCATTAAGGGATGTGAAGCTCAGTGGCACATGTCCTTGTCTCTTTTCATGAATATTCCTGACTCCTCCTATAACTTGTTATGTTTGAGCGTGTGTGTGTGTGTGTGTGTGTGTGTGTGTGTGTGTGTGTGTGCATGTAGCCACCCTCTTCAGTATGAATTCCTGTTCCCTCTACTCCTCCTTCGAGGTGCTTGCTCTCGGCTTTTGCCTGAGTCTGTACTTCCCAGCCTGTGAGATGGTCAGCCTGCAGGCTGCAACCCCTTGTGAGGAATAAAGCTCCCCTTTCCAAAGTTGTGAATCTTGTCATCCTTCAGATGACCTTATATTCCCTTATAAAGACGACTTTGAATTAAAAGCATTATACACATACTTGTTTACTGATCATAGGGAAGCGTTAATGTAGTAACTAAGTAGAGCCAGATTGGGGCCGCTGGGGCTGGCTTCGAATTTGGCTTCTACTTCTTCCCATCCAGATGACTTTGAGCAAATATCTTTCGAAGCCTTCATTCCCTCAGCTGTAAAATGGGTGAGCTAATTGTGCCTATTTTGTAGTTATGAGGATTGAGTGGGGAGATATATATGTAAAGTTCTTAGTGACCTTCCTGACACATAGCAAGTCCCCCATAAATGTTAATTATTATGATTATTAATAGACACTTATCAGAGAAAAATTTGAAAGTTCATACCAGTATGAGGAAGGAAATAAAATCTGCCTTATTTCCACCCTTCAAGACTGCTGCTCTTTCAATTGTGGACATACTGACAGAGGATGTAACTATATTCACGCATCCCTACCCCACTGTATGTACATATTAGTAGGTTATGGTGTCCTAACGTATGTATTACATGATTTAGTAGGCTGATTTCATTTAACATTCTTCTGTGAACAATTTCTCTAATGTTTCAAAAACATGATTTTTTTGGGGGGGGGTGTAGGAGATTGTTGTGTGACTTCATTATGTCAGTAAATTACTAAATACAGTATCCTCAAAATTTCAGACTTTTATCACATTGAAAATTGTGATTTTTATTTCCTATAGAGCATTCCACAGACATGTCATAATTTAGTTAATAATTTTCCTGTTGTTGCAATTTAGTTTTTCTTATTTTATTTTTTTGCCATTATAAACTTCCTAGAGTACAACTATTTATCTGTACTTTTGATCATTTTCTTGGGATTGGTTCTTAGAAGTAAATTATTGGGTCAAAACATGGCTTTCAATTCTGGTGAAGGGCATTAAGACAGCTTCATACAGGGGTGTTTGGGGTGGGCCTGATAATCAGATGAAATTTGTCAGAATCTTAATCTGTACTGCCAAGTTGCTTTGCAAAAAGAAGAAGCACTTTACTTTATAAAGCTAATTCTCCCCCTGGGCTGCATATAGTATAGTTGAAATGTCTCTGATTTGGGGATCCTTTGGAATCTCCTCCTGAGAAAGTCCTGTGCATACTGGTTTGGAGAGTGACCCAAATCTGAACTGGACTTCCAGATCTCTGTGGATGTATTCCAAAGTTGTTTGATCAGTTGAATGGCATCCTCCATCATGCCTGTCTTTAAAAGCTTTCAAAACAGTCCAGCCTATGGGTTCTTTGCTTAGTCTACTGCTGTAGGCTAATACTCTGCCTCTGCCAGACAGTTACTGCTTATATTTACCCTCAAATCCTTGACCCTGTTGGTCCTGGTGAGGAGAGCTCTCCAGGCACAGTGCGTGGTTGGTGATTACATCACAGGGGAGCTTTGCCGATGCCCTGGGTCCACCACAGGGAATGCTTGCTACATAGCCACATGCAATATTGTTAAGCTTCTCTCCAAGCTTCCCCTGACTTGAAATCTGTACCTTTCCTGGAATTATCCTCTCCAGTGTCATGGATGCTCCCCTGAGTTTCTTCATGCCTCAAACACTGCATACTCACCTACCTCATCTCTCTGCTGCCAACCTCTTCCTCCTCCTGTTCTACACATAGTTGCCAGACTAATCTTCTTTAAACATAGTTCTGGGGCTGGCACTCGAGCATACCCTCAAGGCCATCCATTGTGTAGACTCTCCTTCCTGGTTTCCCCATCATGCTTTCTAGACAACCCCACGACTCCCTGTCCTCTGAATGAACTCCATTATTGTCAGACTCACTAATTTTCCCTTGCCTTGTCTTCCTATCCCCCAGGTTCCTGCCTTGAAATTTCATCTAATTATCAGGCCCACCCCAAACACCTTTTTTTTTTTATTACATTATAGCTGTGTACATTGATATGATCATGGAGCATCATTCACCAGCTTCAACTGTTTCCCAAGTTTCACATATACCCTTGTAAGATGCACCGCTGGAGTAATCCCACCAATCCCCTTCTCTCTACCCACCTCCCCCCTCCCTCCCCTCCCTTTCACCCTTCCCCGTATTCTTAGGTTGTAACTGGGTTATAGCTTTCATGTGAAAACCCTAAATTAGTTTCATAGTAGGGCTGAGTACATTGGGTACTTTTTCTTCCATTCTTGAGATACTTTACTAAGAAGAATATGTTCCAGCTCCATCCATGTAAACATGAAAGAGGTAAAGTCTCCATCTTTCTTTAAGGCTGCATAATATTCCATGGTGTACATATACCACAATTTATTAATCCAATCGTGGATCAATGGGCACTTGGGCTTTTTCCATGACTTAGCAATTATGAATTGAGCTGCAATAAACATTCTGGTACAAATATCTTTGTTATGATGTGCTTTTTGGTCTTCTGGGTATATGCCCAGTAGAGGGATTACAGGATTGAATGGCAGATATATTTTTAGATCTCTAAGTGTTCTCCATATCTCTTTCCAAAAGGAATGTATTAATTTGTATTCCCACCAGCAGTGCAAAAGTGTTCCCTTTTCTCCACATCCGCACCAACATCTCTGGTCTTGAGATTTTGTGATATAGGCTAGTCTCACTGGAGTTAGATGGTGTCTTAAAGTAGTTGTGATTTGCGTTTCTCTGATGATTAAAGATGATGAGCATTTTTTCATATGTCTGAAGGCCGTGCGCCTGTCTTCTTCAGAGAAGTTTCTCTTCAAATCCCTTGCCCAGCCTGCGATGGGATCCCTTGTTCTATTCTTGCTAATGCGTTTGAGTTCTCTGTGGATTCTGGTTATCAAACTTTTGTCAGAGACATAACCTGCAAATATCTTCTCCCATACTGAGGGCTGTTTGCTTGCTTTACTTACTGTGTTCTTGGCTGTGCAGAAGCTTTTTAGTTTGATCAAGTCCCAGTAGTGTGTTTTTGAAGTTGCTTCAATTGCCCGGGGGGGTCCTCCTCATAAAATACTCGCCCAGCCCGATTTCTTCAAGGGTTTTCCCTGCACTCTCCTCTGGTATCTTTATAGTTTCATGTCTTAAGTTTAAATCTTTGATCCAGTGAGAGTCTATCTTAGTTAATGGTAAAAGGTGTGGGTCCACTTCCAGTCTTCTACAGGTTGCCAGCCAGTTTACCCAGCACTATTTGTTAAATAGGGAATCTTTTCCCCACTGAATGTTTTTAATTGGCTTGTCAAAGATTAAATAACGGTAAGTAGCTGGATTCATCTCTTGGTTCTCTATTCTGTTCCAGACATCTACTTCTCTGTTTTTGTGCCAATACCATGCTGTTTTGATCACTATTGATTTGCAGTATAGTCTGAGGTCTGGAAGCGTAATTCGTCTTGCTTTGTTTTTATTTCTGAGTAATGTCTTGGCTATTCGAGGTTTTTTTCTAATTCCATATAAAACAAAGTATTGTTTTTTCAAGATCTTTAATGTATGACAGTGGAGCTTTAATAGGGATTGCATTGAAATTATATATTGCTTTGGGTAGTATAGACATTTTACCAATGTTGATTCTTCCCAGCCATGAGCATGGTATGTTTTTCCATTTGTTAATATTTTCAGCTATTTCTTTTCTTAGTTTCATAGTTCTCTTTATAGAGATCTTTCATGTCCTTTGTTAGATAAATTCCCAAATATTTCATCTTCTTTGGCACTACTGTGAATGGGATAGAGTCTTTAACTGTTTTTTCAACTTGATTGTTGTTGGTATATATAAAGGCTACCGATTTATGAATGTTGATTTTGTAACCTGAGACACTGCTGTATTCCCTGATCACTTCTAAGAGTTTTGTAGTACAGTCCCTAGTGTTTTCCAGATATACTATCATACCATCTGCGAAGAGCGAAAGTTTGATCTCTTCTGACCCTATATGGATACCCTTGATCACCTTTTCTTCCCTAATTGCAGTGGCTAAAACTTCCATTACAATGTTAAAAAGCAATGGAGACAGTGGGCAGCCTTGTCTGGTTCCTGATCTGAGTGGAAATGATTCCAATTTAACTCCATTCAATATGATATTGGCTGTGGGTTTGCTGTAGATGGTCTCTATCAGTTTAAGAAATGTCCCTTCTATACCAGTTTTCTTAAGTGTTCTGATCATAAAAGGATGCTGGATATTATCAAAAGCTATTTCTGCATCGATTGAGAGAATCATATGGTCTTTGTTTTTTAATTTGTTTATGTGCTGGATTACATTTATAGATTTACGTATATTGAACCAGCCTTGAGATCCTGGGATAAAACCAACTTGGTCATAATGTATAATTTGTTTAATGTGTTACTGGATTTTGTTTGTTAGGATCTTGTTGAATATTTTTGCATCTATATTCATTAGTGATATTGGTCTATAATTTTCTTTTCTTGTTGGGTCTTTTCCTGGTTTGGGGATCAGGGTGATGTTTACTTCATAGAATGTGTTTTGTAGTCTTCCTTCTTTTTCTACCTTTTGGAACAGGTTGAGTAATATAGGTACTAATTCCTCTTTAAAGGTTTGGTAGAATTCAGATGTGAAACCATCTGGTCCTGGGCTTTTCTTTTTAGGGAGGTTTTGTATGGTTGATGCTATTTCCGAACTTAATATGGGCCTGTTCAACATTTCCACTTGATTCTGGCTAAGTCTTGGAAGGTGATGTGCTTCCAAGTATTGGTCAATTTCCTTCAGATTTTCATATTTCTGAGAATAAAGTTTCTTGTAATATTCATTAGGGATTTTTTTGATTTCTGAGGAGTCTGTTGTTATTTCATCTTTGTTGTTTCTGATTGATGAGATTAGAGATTTGACTCTTTTTTTCCTGATTAGGTTGGCCAAAGGTTTATCTATTTTATTGACCTTTTCAAAAAACCAGCTTTTTGATTTATTGATCTGTCGTATTATTCTTTTGTTTTCAATTTCATTTAATTCTGCTCTAATTTTGGTTATTTCTTTTCTTCTACTGGGTTTGGGGTTGGAATGTTCTTCCTTTTCCGGTTGCTTGAGATGTCCCATTAAGTTGTTAACTTCCTCTCTTTCTGTTCTTTTGAGGAAGGCTTGCAGTGCTATAAATTTCCCTCTTAGAACTGCCTTTGCGGTGTCCCAGAGGTTCTGATAGTTCGTGTCTTCATTGTTGTTTTATTCCAAAAAATAGGCAATTTCTTTCTTAATCTCATCTCTGACCCAGTTATCATTAGGCATAAGGTTATTTAACTTCCATGTTTTTGTATGAGTATGCAGATTCCTGTTGTTACTCAGCTCAAGTTTTATTCCATGGTGGTCTGAGAAGATGCATGGAATAATTTCTATTCCTTTAAATTTACTGAGGTTAGACTTGTGACCTAAGATGTGATCAATTTTGGAGTAAGTTCCATGGGCTGATGAGAAGTATGTGTATTTAGTTTTATTGGCATGAAATGTTCTGTAGATGTCTGCTAAATCCAAATGTTGGATGGTTAGTTTTAAATCTAAGATTTCTTTGCTCAGCTTCTTCTTGGAGGATCGTGCCAACACTACCAAAGAAGTGTTGAAATCTCCGACGATTATGGAGCTGGAGGAAATCAAGTTGCTCATGTCTGTTAGAGTGTCTCTTATAAATTGAGGTGCATTCTGGTTGGGTGCATAGATATTAATAATTGAGATCACATCATATTGAGTATTACCCTTAACAAATATGAAGTGACCATTCTTGTCCTTCCTTACTTTTGTTGGTTTAAAGCCTATTGTATCTGTAAATAAAATTGCAACACCTGCTTTTTTTCTGATTACCATTTGCCTGCAATATGGATGACCATCCTTTCACCCTGAGTCTGTATTTGTCTTTTAAGTTAAGATGTGGACTCTTGTATGCAACAAATATCTGGCCTGAGTTTTTGTATCCAATCAGCTAAACTATGCCTCTTTAGAGGACAGTTTAAGCCGTTCACATTAATGGAGAATATTGATAAGTCTGGTGAAGTTTTGGGTATCGAGTTTTTCAAAAGTCCAGTGGCCATTTTTAATCTTTTTGCCAGTATGGAAATTGGAGTTTGATCCGAAGTTTCTGAGTGAGTTTACTTGTGTGGTATAGGATTGGGTTGGTCATTATGGAGGATAGGTCTGAGAATATCCTGAAGAGCTGGTTTTGTTATGGCAAATTTCTTCAATATATGAATGTCATAAAAGTATTTAATTTCTCCATCATAAGTGAAACTCAGTTTAGCTGGATACAAGATCCTGGGTTGAAAGTTATTTTGCTTTAGGATATTAAAAGTCAGTGACCACCCTCTTCTGGCTTGAAAAGTTTCAGCAGAGAGATCTGCAGTCATTCTAATATTCTTCCCTTTGAAGGTAATGGGTAATGGTTTTCTTTCTCCTGGCCACTTTGAGAATTTTCTCCTTCATATTAACTTTAGTGAAGTTAATTGTGATATGCCTGGGGGATGTCTTATTGGGGTTGAGTAGTGCTGGGGTTCTGAAGCTGTCCGCTATCTGAATTTTCAGAATCTCTAGGCATGTCTGAAAAATTCTCTTTCATAAT
This sequence comes from Nycticebus coucang, assembly GCF_027406575.1. Taxonomy (NCBI): domain Eukaryota; kingdom Metazoa; phylum Chordata; class Mammalia; order Primates; family Lorisidae; genus Nycticebus; species Nycticebus coucang. Next base: position 58,359,808 of record NC_069794.1, on the reverse strand, counting down.
TTCACGCAGAAGGGCCTCTGTGCCCAGCAAGGCCACTTCATCTGTTTCTGGAACTCCAATGATTCAGATATTCACCTTCTTTGAATTATCCCAGAGCTCTCTGAGAGAATGATCCATTTTTGCTCTCCATTTCTCTTCCTCTTTGAGAGTTTGGGAGCGTTCGAAGGCTTTATCTTCGATGTCAGAAATCCTTTCTTCTGCTTGCTCCATTCTGTTGCTGAGGGATTCTACTGTATTTTTCATATCTTTAAGGGCTGCAAATTCTTGCTTCAGTGTGTCTAAGTCTTTTGTGGTTTTGTCTTTAAATTCGTTAAATTCTTGAGACAACTTTTGAATTTCTCCTCGAATTCCTAATTCCACTTTGTTAATCTTGTCTGCAATCCAAATTCTGAATTCGATTTCTGACATCTCAGCCAATTGTTTATGAATGGGATCTTCAATTACATTTGCCATATCTTTCCTTGGGGGGGTTGATCTATTCTGGTTATTCATGTTACCAGAGTTTTTCCGCTGATTCTACCCCATGGTTGTTTTACTCCCTTTGATTTTTTGCCCTGGGGCTTTGTCAAGGACCTGTACAGTGTTGTGGCCTGAGAAACTGGGGCCCTGTCTGGTGTGGTGGGATTAAGTGGTTCTGCCTTGTTTTCAGCTGGTTTCTGTTCCACCCTAGTGAAACAGATACTTTGGATTGAAGTCTCAGCTGTGGAGAAATATCAGCAATTAAGTCACCCTGCCCCTCACCGGCAAACAATTGGAAAAGAAAAATCAAACCTTTTTATCACTGTGCACCCAGGGCACCACCTGATTTGTCCTCAGGCAATTGGTTCAGTTCAAAAGGTCCAAATCAATTGTCTCAGTCTGCACCTGTCTCGGGTGAGAGAGTTTAAGAGGTCTCTGGGAACTGGATCACAGGGGTCTGGTGACTACTCTGGTGTGGCTTGCTCCAGTGCTGCGTGGAGTCAGGAGAAGCCACCCAGCCAATAAATCAGTCTGGGAAGGTTGATGCCTCCTTCCCCACCTTGCACCACTTCACACCCAGTCACTGATAGCCCTGCAGTTGGCTGACCCAGTTGCCTGTAGTGAATCGGTATTCCAGGAGTTTGCACCTGAATCACAAGGAAGTCTGCCAGGTGGCTGCACTCTGCCTCTCTCCAGCAGGAGGAGGTGAGGCCTGACAACCTCGGGTGCTTGATGAAGGTTGAGGGGTTTTCACTCAGCTCCGGTCTCGCCCCTGATTAATGTTACTGACAGAACAGAACAGAACAATTCTGCGGTTCCCCTGCAGAAGAGAAGCTGAATTGAGTTCCAAATCAGCTTGTCTTTGCTCTTGTATTCTCTATAGGCTGACGATCCCCTGAGGGCCAGGTGCATCTTAGGTTTAGTAAAGCGGACCTCTGGGTCAGCCCCGCCCTGGGAGTTTCCCTGGTTTGCAAGTTGGAGTTGCCTGAGGCAAACTCAGAGTCTCTGGTTGCCCAAGGAGACAGGGGGTGTGGCTTCAGAATATTCGGTAGTGAGCCGTATTGCTAGCAAAAGAGGGCTGCTGCTTTATGGCTCAGGCAACCACTGCTCCAGTGTAGCTCCCTTCCAGCCAACCGTCCTCTCTCTGCTCCTGTACCCCAGAGTCTGCACTGACCGGCTGTAGCCCAGCACTGTCTACACCCCTCGAGCAATCGCCCAAGAGTCTGGACCCCTGGGGGACAGGCCTCCAGACCTTGGAGCGAGAACAGAGGGGAGTGCGGGGAGCGCTGGGAGCCTGGGGTTGCGGGCAGAGAACACACACAGCTTTACACATTTTTATGCCTGGCCGTATTGTCACCAAAAGACGGCTGTTGCACTGTGCCTCAGGGAACTGCCACTCTGGTGCAGTCCCCTCTCCGCCGACCAACCGGGACTGGCCTCCAGACCCCAGTGTGAGCGAAGGGGAGTGCTGGGAGCTCAGAATTCTATGTAGAGACTATGTACAGTTTATACAGTTTTATGCCTGGCAGGAGGATGCCGTGGCACCTAGGGGAGGTAAGTCCAGTTTTTAGAGGGTATCTCCCGTGAAGTGTAGTGGGAGGACCTTTGAACTCTGCCTGGTTGTTTGTGGGGCACTCTGAGCCATTCTCATGGGGGAGGGGACTCCCGTCTGCTTGGTGATGGATTTTGTACCTTTTGTTTTTATCCTTGTGGTTGCAGCTTGCCTCAGCGGGGTTGATGTGCGTTCTACAACCTTCTCTCTTAGTGCAGCTCAAATCCACCAGGTTACTTGCTGAATTTTTGTCCTTTAACTCTCTTTCTGGACGGGAGCCTCTGTGGAAAGCTGGATTCAGTCAGCCATCTTGTCTCCTCCCCTCCCCAAACACCCTTATACGAAACTGTCTTAATGCCCTTCACCAGAATTGAAAGCTCACCTTTCATGAACAACTATCATATGTTCTTCCCTTTTCTCATTTTACCTCATATTAGACTGATTTCTTTGATTATAAAATCTTCCCTTTTTCCCAGCAGACAATAAACTCTGGGAAGGCAGGTCTGATCTGCCTCATCTGTGCATCCCTTGCACTGCCTGCTGAGTGCTTTGTATGTGGTGGACACTCACATGTTCTAAGCCAAGTCCTCCGATGCAGCCCTCCTCTCATGCTGCCAAAGAGCCGAAACAGTACGGTTGACTAGAATTCTTGTCTTTCCCAGGACCTTTTGGCTCTCACCCACAAATTCTGACCCTAATCTTTATTTTTTTTTGTTTGTTTGTCTAATGGGATGTTCTGTCTACCCAGTCAAAGCACGGTGATGATGGTAATAATGCGAGTTGTTATTTATTGAAAGTCTACTATGTGTTAGACATGGTGCTTTATGTATGGTATCTCATTTATTAGTCTTCACAAAAAATTTATAAATTGGGGATAATTTTCCTGCTTTAGAGATGAGAAAATGGAAGCTTGGAGAGGTTAAAAAAAAAGCCTATATTGAAATCACAAAATTGCTTATGAGAGTTGGAGTCAAGGGCTGAGCCTAAGTCTGTCAGTCCAAGACCTTTCCACTATGTCCCATTAGCAGAGGATGACTTAAGGATGGAGTGGGTATGAGCCTTGGCTCAGTTTTCCTGGGACCTATGATGCCAAGGCTTCTGTAGTAGGGGATGTGCAAACCTCTATTGCAGCCTAGTTATGCTATGTCTGTTGCGGTGCCTAGGAGAGGACAGGGGAATCAAGCCAAGTACCTACTTGGGTTGGATTGCCCTTGCTGAGTAGCAAGTAATTTATATCACCCCAAAGATCTTTGACTCTGCATATATTCTGTACTTTCTCCAGAGATCTCCAAATCTCTCCTACCTTTGACTGTATCATAGGCAAAATGTACTTGAAGTTAAATTGTGGGAAACCCTACTCCTTACTATGCTATCTGGGACATCTTTTGCAGGACAAAGGCAGTGGAAAATGGGTGTAGTGTATGTCAGGACAAAAGTACTCTCATCTGTCTTGCTTTAGGCATCAAAACTGGCTATATTTGGAGAACTCAGTGCTAATTTTTAAAGAACTTTAGAAAGCAGTACTCTTGTTTAGTGCTTGATGAAAATAGTTATTGAATAGGCATTAATTGAATAAGTAAATGAATGTATTCAGGAATATACAGGAATGAATGAATGAGTAGTATTTTAATTTCTTTTTTCATGGCAAGCAATGAGAAATAACAGGAAGAAGAGTATCTACCAATTATTACTGGTGTGACCTTGGGTGACTTATTCTCCTTCAGGCTCAATTTATCATGTAGATGTTAACACTAATAACCACTGCCAAGAACTGTGAAAACTCTGAGATTTTACCAACCCTCATTTCAAAGATGCTGACAGAAGTAAGTCGTGGGACTTTTGGGTCAGGGTACACCTACTTTATTGTCCACAACACAGCAAAACATGAACATCACCATATTGGTATTAGTCCTTCTTGCAAATGGCTCAGATAGATGCTGGTACACACAGTGGCTGTTAAAGGAGAGGGACTCCAAGCTTAGACACCCTGACTTTAAAATGGGCAGTAATGCTTCCCCTGTCCTCTGGCTGGAGACACCATGTCTGCTTTCCCAGGCTATTGGCTATGCAAATGTCTTTGAGAACATATTTTGGAACAGAGGCAGTCAGCACCATGCTTGTGAGGCATGCAGAGTGAGTGAGGGCTTTGAAGAATTGGCTCCCCAAACCCATGTATACCTCGTGTATTTTGTTTTATGTGAATTAAATGAACTGACACATTTTAACAGTAAGAACAGGTCAAGCTATACTATAGCAAAAAATGACTGCCCAAGTCTTAGTGCCTTAAACCACCAAGGATTTCTTTCCTGGTAATGCCACACACTCATCGGGAGTTGTTTATAGACTTTGTTCGAGATCATCCTCACTCTAGGTCCCAGGCAGAAGGAAGTTCCACCATGTGGCATGTTGCCATGGCAGAGGGAAAACGAGTGCACAGAATAGCATGCTGGCACTGAGAACTTCATCCCTGAAGTGGCACGCATCACTTTCACTCATGTTTCATTGTCCAAAGCAAGTCATGTGGCTCAGCCTAATATCAAAGGAGAAGAGAACTGTGCCAAGAAGAATAAACAGAAATATTTATCTGATAGGCAGCACGAATTACTGATGCATAAATGCAATATCCTTGGACAAGGCCTGACACATTAACAATGGCCATTTTCCTCTTCTATTTTTAGAGCCGTGAGTTTTGGCAGGGTCAGAAGTGTGGGTCTTTGGTTAAGAAAAAAGTTACAGTGGTCATGGATTCAGATTGTTCTCCTTCTGTCAGCATCTGAGTTCAAGAAAATTTACAGAATTCCCAGCATAAAGCTATGTACCTAAGCTTGTAAATCAAGTTAATCAATACTAATTATTAATATGCATTCAAGATCACAAGCTTGTTGGTCAACATTAAAGAAGAAGGAACACAGAATTTCTCTCAATCCCCAATTATTGCACAGAGATAATAACTAGATTGAGAACAAAAAGAAAATTGCTGATTTATTTTCATTCATGATACAATCCAATCCCAGATTCAATAGCGGAAATATTTTCTGACTTGAACTGGTCACTACATCTGACTAGAAATTATTGAAAGACAATAGAATGAAATAAACATTACTGATCATCGCAATCTCTATGCCTCAGAACTTCAAAACACCAGAGACCTCATTAACTCCTTTCTTCATTCATTGAGACCCCCTGTCTGCCAGGTGTGCTGTTAAGGATGGGAGGATAGAGTTAGAAGCAAAACTGAACCAGTTTCTGACTCCAAGGAGCTTGGGATCTAGAAAGATAATTGTAAAAGCTAACCTTTTTCATGGCTTTCTTAACTAGGAGCTGAGTGTAGGGGTATGCAATATCTTTGCATTTCATAAAAAAGGCAAGAGGCTTTATTACTTACAATAAGCCCGCGGAGATGGTGGGAACTATGGCTTTTACCTGGTGCAATCAAGGCTCAGAAAAGTTAATCAGTATATTCTCAGAGTGTCAGAGAAGTTAGGTCAGAATTCAAGTCTCAGTTTCTAAGATTACAGATTCAATAGCATTTAAACATTTAAATTAACCTGCATTACAAGAACCAGCCTTGTGTGTCACCTGTCTCCATGCTGAGGCTTCATCAGTGAAGAAATTATACAAAGAATTGATTGCACGCCTATTAATGCCACGCACTGTGCAGATGGTTACTTTTACCACAGGTTTTGCCCTATGCCTATAATTATCTGCAAGGATAGGTAGGAATCATCATTTTACAAATGAAGAAATTGAGAACTAGAGCGAGTAAGAGATCTGCCTATTTTCCAGGGCTCAAAATTGGTAGAGGGAACCAAGATTTCACCAAGCCATATCCAAGCCAGAACTCTTCCCGGAGGCACACAGCCGCCCCTGTGAACTGCTGGCAGCTCTGGCCAGTGAAGCTGTCAGACCTGTAACTGTGGCTCCCGCCAGACATCCCTAAGTCCCCCTGCAATAACACTGGGTTATGAAATCCAGCAGCTGGTAGGAACAGAATCATTTTGAGAACACCTGCTTCTCCTCATTGCAGCATACAACTTGATGCTTTTACCCACCTATTCTAATGAATTGAACAAACACTGAGTGAACAGCTTCAAGGCAGCAGGTCCTGGAGGCTACCAGGGTGAGTTCAACAGAGCTCTGCTCTCCAAGGGCTGAAAATCAAGAGTGGGAGAAAAACATAGAACCACAAAAAACATAATGCAAGTAGACAACTCTGGGTTATTACAAATAAAATCCACCAGGAGAGCAAGAGAGGGGCCTGGGTGGGGGATTGGAGGAAAGAGAGAGAGAAAAAAATCTTGCAGGGAAATCTGGGCAGGTTTTAATGGGAAGTGTGATTTGGATTTGTCAGGGCTTGAAAGGACAGTTAAGATTCAAGTGCTAGAAATGGCCAGGGAGGGGGAGGAGGGCAAGAGTGAGTTGAAGGCGCCATGTCACGCAGGCAGAAGAAGGCACCGTTTCTTCCAAGACTCATAACCTGGAGGAGGTTGTTTTTCCAGAGCTCACAAAGTCTGACCTATTTTCACAGAGCCCCCGGGGAGGAGCAGCTAGTAGAAGCCAGGTGCAGTTGGAGAGGCTGCCTTAAAGGTTAGGGAGAAGAAAGGATGTTGTGGACACTAAGAAAGTCCCGTCTGAAAGGGAGCCATCTGGTGCTCAGGACCGAGCAAACATTTCTATTTTTTCTAGGCTCCTGGGCACTGGTGCCTGATGCACAATGCCCCTGGGCTTTGTGAGGGTGGAGGAGTTGGGGGTGGCTCCTTGGACAGGGAAGGTCTGCTTCTCAGGCCCGAAGGCTGCCTGGTCCCAGCCTCGCACCTCTGCAGAGTATGGTCCCTATGGAGAGCTGGTGAACTGACAGCTGTCTCTTTAGGGCCCCCCTGAGCCCCCACTGCCTCTGTGTGTGTGTTCCCTTGTGGGAGAAGCATGGTAGGCTTTTAATCCTGGCCAGTCACATCTGGGAAAAACAATCCAAATGTTAATCCGTCTGGAGAGAGAACTAATCCATATCTTCTGCTGCCTGTATCTTTTGTTTTTCATCTCTGGATCTTTAAATCTAATTATGAAGCCAAAAAGAACCCCCTGCAAGCCTGTCTCCTACCCTTCAGGCAGCCTTTAAACATTTCTTTGCGCGTGGTCCCCTTTTGCTCCTAACAGAGCTCCTTTCATCTGAATGTGGCACAGCTTTTTAAATAGCTAAACAAAGCCTCACTACACCCCCATGAGGAAAGAAGCAATCATAACTCATTTTCCCCATGCTCGAGAGGAGACGAAGGAATGGGCAGAGACTTGGTTAAGGAGCCCCTGGCACTGCGGTCATCCTCAAACAGCAAGAGCACTAGCCACAGCATCCCATCCTCATCTATTTCCCCGTAGTGAACTCACAGGTTCAAAAAGACTTTGTCTATTTCTTCCTAAAGTGGCTCCTCTCCCTGCACTCTGTGTTTGGAGAAATGGTATTAATCACAAAGTTGCAAGCCTTGAACTCTCCTGGGTGAGAAATAGAGGTCATGGCTCTTCGGCCTCTTCTCTGTCTCTCTCTGATACCTCGGGGTCCCCCGCTAGCCTGGATCACCACCACAGCTTGTTCTCCCCAGTCCTTGCTTCAACCATGTTTTCCTCCTAATCCACCCTCCAGGCTACTGTCAGAATAATCTTTCCAAAAGAGAAACTAAGTTAGGTCATGCCTCAGCTCAAAACTCTTCTCCTGCAGGATTTGATGCAACTCTTTAGCCTGAATAAAAGTTCCACATTTCACGCTTGAGTCTATCTGTCCAACTTCATTTTCCACTTGTGCCCTTCTGTACTCTCTGTAACCAGCCATTATGAGCCATTTCCTGTTTCCTGGACGGGCCGCATCCTGCTTTTGCATGTGGTCTGTGGACTCTTCCGAACCTCTGTCAGGAGAAATCCTGCCTGTCATTAAAACTCAGTTCAGAAGTAGGCTCTACACCTAGCATCAAATGGAATGGACTGCTTGGTCCTTTGTGTTGCTTTGTGTCTTTGTTGGTTTTCTGTCAGAGCATACAGTAAGTTAATCGTATATATTACTTGTGTGAATCCTTAACCCTTCCCCCGACAGAGTTTGTGCATTTTTCCTGGGCATGTGCTGTGTCTTATTCATGTTGGCTTTGTCAGTACACACTCTGGTGCTTTGCAAATAGAAGTCAATCAATAACTGAATGATAGGATTTTGCTGAGTGATAGGATCATCACATCTGTCTATGGGAAAGGAAGCACTAACGGGCAGGGAAACTGAGGACAAGGATTTTTCTCCTTTCATGCTGTTAATTCAAGCACCAGTGCAGTGACAAAAGTCCGAGCCTTCTTTTCTAGGCCTTTACACTTCCTTAGCACCTCAAACGAAGCACTCTAGGAAGCTGCGTTAGGGAAGAATTTATAGTCATCTGCATGTTACAGGTAACTTTCACACACCACTCAATATTTTTGAGCATTTAGTTAAGTCAGGTACTGTGCAAAATATTGGGATTATAAAAGTGCATAAGACAAAAAAAATATCCTTTTCCACAACAAGCTTTCTACTTTGGCAAACAGACACAAAATAGATAAAGAAGTAAACAGTAAGACCCGAGGACAGAGGCAGGGACCAGATCAGGGAGAAACTTGAAATCCATCATTAGGTGTCTGGATTTTATTTTAAAGAGCAACAAAAGCTATAGGCAGCTTTCAAAGAGGGACTTTGATGGCCGCATGGACAAGAGTTTGGAATAGAGTGGATGAGGGGCTATGAGTTAAGAGTTTCTGGACAGACACAATGGTGGCTTGAACCAGGCTGGTGACAGTAGAGAGGAAAGAAAGTGACTGATTTGCGATTTGCATTGGAAGAGACCTGGTGGTACATGGTACTGGACTGGTTGTGGTTAGTGTTCTTGCTCTGGAAGAATGGTCTTACAATATTGCTCTCATCTGTCTGCCTCAAGCTGATGACTGAAGAGGCATTAAGTCAGGACTCTTGAATTACTGAGAGAGTCCAGCATTTGGTCATCATCAGCTATTTCTGTGAACAACCCTGTGAACAATACTGCTGAAGTCCTCCTTTGGGAATCAGACTGTTTCTTGTACCTCCTAAGGCAAAGGTTGATGGTAGCAGGAACTTGGTCCTGGGTTAGTTTGGATTTGAGGGTGGCTTTGAAGGGTTTCACATTAGGGTCAACATTGTGCGCAGAGAAAATTTGGGACTAGAAGATGTACAGTTTCAGTTTCAAGTCCTTACTCAACTATTTACTTAGCTATGTGATTTGGGGAAAAGATTTTTAACCTCTCTGAACCTGAGTTGTGTTATCTGTGAAATGGGCATCAAAAATATATGCCTCAAAGAGTTGGTGTGAAAATTAATGACATAAGAAAATTATGGCACTTAGTAAGCACTCTCCTGCCCAGAAGAAGTAAGGGGGCAAGGAAGGAGCTGTCCTCCCATTCCCAGCGTGGTTCTTGACATAACTCCACCCCAAGAATAAGAATCTTCATATTTCTAGATGGGTGCTCACCTAGATTTAGGGAAGAAAATTTTTCTTCCTTTCTTGTGGGATTTTCAGGAAGGTGTAGTATAGAGCATAAAGTAATTATTTTAAGCAGCTAGTGGCTTACACGTTTCTTTGTCCCAGAGAGAACAATAGGGTAGAATTATAACAACGTGAAGATAGCCATCTTTACCCAATACTGTGGCATCCCCTGGTGTTGATTCTGGTCTAGGGAATTAGGTGGAAACTACCAAAGGAAACTCTTCTAAGCACCCTTCTCTTATCGACTTTCACATCAATGTGTGGTTTTGAGCTGGTGATAAAGATGGGCATCTTTGTTCAGAAGTAGTCTCCACTCCGAGACTACTAGGAGTAGACGGCATCTCTGACGCAAGTTGTTCCAGTCTCACTTGGAGACTAAGAGATCTTCACATAGGAAACCAAAACTCAGAAGGTGGGCCTTAGGTAGGCATGCAAAGGAATTCCTTGGCCTTCTCTAAGCTTTGGCCTTTTTGATAATTACTCTGAGAAGTCCAAAGCAGGAATCACAAGTTGGTTTAACTTTGACTAACTTCTGGTTGATATCTGAGTACTGAGGCTAAGTCTTCATTCAGTGAAGAAGAGGGGTGTGGTTGATAGTGATGCCTGCCATGAGCAGTCTAGGGAAGACAGGCAGCAGGTGGGCTATGGCCCGGCCAACTCCAGTGTGGAGCTTCAGAGGCCTCTAGGATGGCAGGGGCTAACGTGGCTTCCCCACATGGAGGCAGAGGATGGCCAGGCAGGGACCTTCCCTCCCCCACCCACAGAGCATTGCTTACTAAAGATGGAGAAGCCACATGTGTAAAACCGATGATCTGGTTGCAGGTTGTTTTTCTTTTTGTGTTTTTGATCACTTAGCCATCAGTTTAATTTTCTAAAAATGTTATGGCTAGATCTTTGCTTTTTCACAAGGGACTAGTGGAGGTCTCCTCTGGGCAGGAGTTCAAATGGGAAGTACAAGCTTCTGTGAACAAAGGTGCTGGCAGTGATTTCCAGCCTCAGATCTCAAGAAGGAGACCAACCTCAGGGTCTACCCACCCCCTCTCACATTGGGATTTTCCTTCCACTGATAGCTATAGGTCAGCTGAATTCTAATTCTCTGTATGTAGCATTTCATTCTTTTTAAAAAGCCTTTTCTTTTTCAAAATTTTGCCTAGGAGTATTCCATTTCAATACTTAATTCCATTAGGAAAAGAAGAGAAAATATATTGGAGGGGATGTAATCCAAGAAGAATGAAATTGAGCATTTAGCAAGCATTTTTGTATATTTTATCTCACTATTAACCTTGTAAGGTAAGTGCTACTGTCCATCCAATTGATGAAACTGAGGGTCAGAGAGGTCCAGAAACAGGCCTGAAGCCGCAAACCTGGGAAGAAGCAGAGGCATGCTCCAGACTTGGGTGTGCCAGTCCCCACTGCTCATGCTGCTTGGCTCCACAGCTGGACCCTTGGCGGAGAGTTTGCAGGTTCGGGTTTGTGGTTCTGATGAAGCTGAATGGTGCTGGCCTCTAAGAGGGTTGAGTGTAGCCAGGGACTGTGGCCCAGAGTGGGGCCAGAGAGCTTCGCTGGCCACTGGGGAAATAGGAGAGGGCTTGGGATGCCCTTGTGCTCTTTGAGCTAGGGAAGGGGGCAGCTTCTCTGCCGGGAACTCTGTGAATTGAGGTGCCCACAGCACCTGCCAGCCTGCTGAATTCACTGAACCAACAGGAGACGAAGAGCCTGAATGACACTGTGTTCAAGGGACCACTTCAGGCCTCCTGTCTCAAAGTCTATGCTAAAAATGTTTGTTTGTTTGGCATAGACAAACAAAAAAATCTATGGAGGATTTGCTCCATAGAGTTTTTATTAATAAAAATTTTAGAGCACCGCATGGGGTGTTAGCTATGTGACTTTCACTGCATTTGTATGGGAATTGTAAGGCTAAATCACCAAGGAGGTTGTCCTTGCCTTCTTTCTGTGTGTGTGTGTGTGTGTGTGTGGTTGTGGGGAAGGGGCAGTGCTGCAGGGGTGCCTATTTAACTTAATGTCACTGTGAGTATTTTTAGAGACTTTCTGAACACTATAATTACACTATCTATACTTCGGACCCAAAGTTATTGTTCAGTTGACAAAATATTCGATGCTAATTACAATAAACAAAGGATTTTATTTTTCTGCAATACATAAATAAATAAATAAATAAATCTCTGCTTGAAACAAACTAAAATGCCTACCCAGATTTTTTTTATTTCTAGAATGATTTTATTTATAGTAATTGCTTTCCTGTTCTTTTCATGTTCTTAACAGGGCAAAGTAGTATTAAAATACCTCTATCTGGTGAGGTATTTTCTTTTTTTTTATTGTTGGGGATTCATTGAGGGTACAATAAGCCAGGTTACACTGATTGCAATTGTTAGGCATAGTCTCTCTTGCAATCATGTCTTGCCCCCATAAAGTGTGACACACACCAAGGCCCCACCCACCTCCCTCCGTCCCTCTTTCTGCTTTTCCTCCCCCCATAACGTAAATTGTCATTAACTGCCCTCATATCAAAATCGAGTACATAGCATTCATGCTTCTCCATTCTTGTGATGCTTTACTAAGAATAATGTCTTCCACTTCCATCCAGGTTAATACGAAGGATGTAAAGTCTCCATTTTTTTAATGGCTGAATAGTATTCCATGGTATACATATACCACAGCTTGTTAATCCATTCCTGGGTTGGTGGGCATTTAGGCTGTTTCCACATTTTGGCGATTGTAAATTGAGCTGCAATAAACAGTCTAGTACAAGTGTCCTTATGATAAAAGGATTTTTTTCCTTCTGGGTAGATGCCCAGTAATGGGATTGCAAGATCAAATGGGAGGTCTAACTCGAGTGCTTTGAGGTTTCTCATTACTTCCTTCCAGAAAGGTTGTACTAGTTTGCAGTCCCACCAGCAGTGTAAAAGTGTTCCCTTCTCTCCACATCCACGCCAGCATCTGCAGTTTTGAGATTTTGTGATGTGAGCCATTCTCACTGGGGTTAGATGATATCTTAGGGTTGTTTTGATTTGCATTTCTCTAATATATAGAGATGATGAACATTTTTTCATATGTTTGTTAGCCATTCATCTGTCATCTTTAGAGAAGGTTCTATTCATGTCTCTTGCCCACTGATATATGGGATTGTTGGCTTTTTTCATGTGGATTAATTTGAGTTCTCTATAGTTCCTAGTTATCAATCTAGGATCCTAGATATCAAACTAGTTTGTCTGATTGATATTATGCAAATATCCTTTCCCATTGTGTAGGTTGTCTCTTTGCTTTGGTTATTGTCTCCTTAGCTGTACAGAAGCTTTTCAGTTTAATGAAGTCACATTTGCTTATTTTTGTTGTTGTTGCAATTGCCATGGCAGTCTTTTTCATGAAGTCTTTCCCCAGGCCAATATCTTCCAGTGTTTTTCCTATGCTTTCTTTGAGGATTTTTATTGTTTCATGCCTTAAATTTAAGTCCTTTATCCATCTTGAATCAATTTTTGTGAGTGGGGCAAGGTGTGGGTCCAGTTTCAGTCTTTTACATGTAGACATCCAGTTCTCCCAACACCACTTATTGAATAGGGAGTCTTTCCCGCAAGGTATGTTCTTGTTTGGTTTATCGAAGATTAGGTGGTTGTAGGATGTTAGTTTCATTTCTTGGTTTTCAATTCGATTCCAGTGTCTATGTGTCTGTTTTTGTGCCAGTACCATGCTGTCTTGATCACTATGGCTTTGTAGTACAGACTAAAATCTGGTATGCTGATGCTCCCAGCTTTATTTTTATTACTAAGAACTGCCTTAGCTATATGGGGTTTTTTCCGGTTCCATACAAAATGCAGAATCATTTTTTCCAAATCTTGGAAAAGTACAATGTTGGTATTTTGATAGGAATGGCATTGAATAGGTAGATTGCTTTGGGAAGTATAGACATTTTAACAATGTTGATTCTTCCCATCCATGAGCATGGTATGTTCTTCCATTTGTTAATGTCCTCTGCTATTTCCTTTCTGAGGATTTCATAATTTTCTTTATAGAGGTCCTTCACCTCCTTTGTTAGGAATTTCATTTTCTTTGAGGTTATGGTGAAGGGAGTTGTGTCCTTAATTAGCTTCTCATCTTGACTGTTATTGGTGTATACAAAGGCTACTGACTTGTGGACATTGATTTTATATCCTGAAACATTACTGTATTTTTTGATGACTTCTAGGAGTCTTGTGGTTGAGTCTTTGGGGTTCTCTAAATATAAGATCATGTCGTCAGCAAAGAGGGAGAGTTTGACCTCCTCTGCTCCCATTTGGATTCCCTTTATTTCCTTGTCTTGCCTAATTGTATTGGCTAGAACTTCTAGTACTATGTTGAATAGTAAAGGTGACAGAGGATAACCTTGTGTGGTTCCAGTTCTAAGAAGAAAAGCTTTCAGTTTTACTCCATTCAGTAAAATATTAGCTGTGGGTTTGTCATAGATAGCTTCAATCAGTTTTAGAAATGTGCCACCTATGCCTATACTCTTCAGTGTTCTAATTAGAAAAGGATGCTGGATTTTATCAAATGCTTTTTCTGCATCTATTGAGAGGATCATGTGATCTTTATTTTTGCCTCTGTTAATATGGTGGATAACGTTTATGGACTTGTGTATGTTAAACCAGCCTTGCATCCCTGGGATGAAGCCTACTTGATCATGATGAATGACTTTTTTGATGATAAGCTGTAATCTATTGGCTAGGATTTTGTTGAGAATTTTTGCATCTATATTCATGAGTGAGGTTGGTCTGAAATTCTCCTTTTTGTTTGGGTCTTTTCCTGGTTTTGGTATCAGGGTGATGTTTGCTTCATAGAATGTGTTGGGGAAGATTCCTTCTTCCTCAATTTTTTGGAATAATTTCTGCAGTACAGGAATAAGCTCTTCCTTCAAGATTTGATAGAATTCTGGTGTGAAGCCATCTGGACCAGGGCATGTTTTGGTTGGAAGTTTTTTTATTGTTTCTTTGATCTCAGTGCTTGAAATTGGTCTGTTCAGGAGCTCTATTGCTTCCTGGCTAAGTCTAGGGAGAGGGTGTGATTCCAAATATTGATCCATTTCTTTCACATTGTCAAATTTCTGGGCATACAGTTTCTGGTAGTATTCAGAGATGATCTCTTGTATCTCTGTGGGATCAGTTGTTATTTCCCCTTTATCATTTCTGATAGAGGTTACTAGAGATTTTACTTCTCTGTTCCTCGTTAGTCTGGCCAATGGTTTATCTATTTTATTTATTTTTTCAAAAAACCAACTCCTTGTTTCATTAATTTTCTGAATGATTCTTTCGTTTTCAATTTCATTGATCTCTGATTTGATTTTGGATATTTCTTTTCTCCTACTGAGTTTAGGCTTAGATTATTCTTCTTTTTCCAATTCCATAAGATCTCTTGTGAGATTGTTGATGTGCTCTCTTTCTGTTTTTCGAATGTAGCATCTAAAGCGATGAATTTTCCTCTCAAAACTGCTTTTGCAGTATCCCACAGGTTTTGGTAGCTTGTGTCTTCATTGTTGTTATTCTCAAGGAAGTTGATGATTTCCTGTTTTATTTCTTCCTGCACCCATCTGTTATTCAACCGAAGATTGTTTAATTTCCATGCCTTTGTGTGGGGTCGAGCGTTTTTGTTAGAGTTGAGTTCCACCTTTATTGCCTTATGGTCTGAGAAGATACAAGGTAAAATTTCAATTCTTTTGATTCTGTTGATATCTGTTTTGTGTCCCAGGATATGATCAATTTTGGAGAATGTTCCATGGGGTGATGAGAAGAATGTATATTCATTATCTTTGGGATGGAGTGTTCTATATGCGTCTATCAAGCACAGTTGTTCTAGGGTCTCCTTTAAATCTCTTATATCTTTGTTTAATTTCTGTTTAGAGGATCTGTCCAGCTCTGTAAGAGGAGTGTTAAAGTCCCATGTTATGATGGTATTATCAGATATCATTGCTCAGACTGAGTAAGGTCTGTTTCAAGAATCTGGGAGCATTTAAATTGGGTGCATAAATATTTAGAATTGAAACATCTTCTTGTTGTATTTTTCCCTTGACCAATATAAAGTGACCATCTTTGTCTTTTTTGACTTTAGTTGCTTTAAATCCACATGTATCTGAAAATAAGATTGCAATTCCTCTTTTCTTCTGAATGCCATTTGCCTGAAAAATTGTCTTCCAACCCTTGAGCTTTAATTTGTCTTTTGAAGCCAGGTGTGTTTCTTGCAGACAGCAAATGGATGGCTTGTGTTTTTTAATCCAGTCAACCAATCTATGTCTCTTCAGTGGGGAATTCAAGCCATTAACATTTACTGAGATAATTGATAAGTGTGGTAGTATTCTATTCGTCTTATTTTGTGAGAGTCCACTGCTTAGTTTTATCTTTTGCATCAGTGTGGAGGTTAGGTTCTGTCCTTTAATTTCTGAGTTCTTACTTTGCTGCTGATCCATTGTGGTGGTCAGTGTGCAGAACAGGTTGACGTATTTCCTGTAGAGCTGGTCTTGTTGTGGCGAATTTCCTCAATGTTTGTATATCCGTAAATGATTTGATTTCTCCGTCAATTTTGAAGCTTAGCTTAGCAGGGTACAGAATTCTGGGCTGGAAATTGTTCTGTTTAAGTAGATTAAAGGTAGATGACCATTGTCTTCTTGCTTGGAAAGTTTCATTAGAGAAGTTTGCGGCCACTCTGATGGATTTGCCCCTGTAGGTCAACTGGCGCTTAGTCCTGGCAGCTTGCAGAATCTTTTCTTTTGTGTTGACTTTGGACAGGTTCATCACAATGTGTCTTGGAGAAGCTTGGTTAGAGTTGAGGCGACCTGGGGTCTGATAGCCCTCTGAAAGCAGTGTGTCAGAATCTTTGGTGATATTTGGGATATTTTCTGTTATAATATTCTCTAGTATGGCTTCCATTCCTCTGGGGCATTCTTCTTCCCCTTCTTGGATTCCTATAACTCGAATGTTGGAATGCTTCATAAAGTCCCATAATTCTGACAGTGAACGTTCTGCTTTCTCTCTCTTCTTTTCTGCCTCATTTACTATCTGAGTTATCTCAAGAACTTTGTCTTCTACCTCTGAAATTCTTTCTTCTGCATGGTCTAACCTGTTGCTGATACTTTCCATTGCATCTTTAAGTTCCCTAATTGACTGTTTCATTTCCTTCAGGTCTGCTATATCCTTTCTATATTCTTCATATCGTTCATCTCTTATTTGATTCTGTTTTTGGATTTCCTTTTTGTTATTTTCCACTTTATTAGCAGTTTCCTTTATTGTTGCCATCATTTCTTTCATTATTTTCATCATGTTTATTCTAAATTCCCTTTCTGTCATTCCTAACATTTCTTTATAGGTGGAATCCTCTGCAGTAGCTACCTCATGGTCCCTTGGCGGGGTTGTTCTGGACTGGTTCTTCATGTTGCCTGGAGTTTTCTGCTGATTCTTCCTCATGAGTGATTTCTTTTATCTGTTTCCTTGCCCTAATTTTCCTTTCACTTCCTCTTGCTCTTTAAATTCTAGTGCCTGTGGACTAAGGTTTCGATGAGTCCTTTTGGTACAGGACCAGAATGTTGAGAAGGTTGAAGAGCAAGAAAGGGATGGAAGAAAGGAGGAATGAGTGAAAAGAAAAAAAAATAGAGAAAGGAGAGGAGATGGGTAAAAGGAATATGGACAAAAAGAAGAGAGGCACAGAAAGAGGGAGACAGTGCAATATAGGTGTACAGTAGGGTACTTTGACACAACCTTAAAAAAACCCCACCTTGTGGGGGTGCCCTGTTGGGCGGTTCCATTGAGGTTAGCAGCTCTTTGGTAACCTGGTCAGACACAGTACCACACCTCCACCAAGTAGAGAGGAAAGACAAAAATGCTATAAATCAAACCAAAACAAGCAAACAGAAAACTTTATGGGACAAAATTGGGTGAAAAACCAAATAATAGCAGTAGAAACACTAGCAAAAATGAAGTTCTAGTTATTGAAGAAGGCAGCAATGGGAAATTATAATTACACTAGAAAATTTGAGAAAGAAAAAAAAATCTGTATGGAAAAGGTTGAAATTAAAAAACAAAACAACATCAAATTAAACAGAAAAACAACCAAACCAAAAAAAAAAAAAAAAAAAAAAAAAAACAGAAAAAAAAAACACAACCAAAAACAAAGCAGTATGTATATGTTGTTGAATATTGTCTGGGCAACATGTGGTCTTCTGGGGTATGAGCGTTAATCACAGTGCTGATATGACTGAAGGCTGCAGATTTCTCCAACCCCAGCAGGTAGACACCCTAAATCTCTCTTCAGCCCTCTTAAAAGGCACTTTGAACTTGTAAACTTGCTGAGTAGAAGCTTTCCCAGGAAAGTGCTTGTTGCTGGAATCAGTGCTGAAGTGGCTATCCACTTACCCAGTGTGCCAAATCCGGTCTCACTCTGCCCCTGAGAGTTAGGGCTGCAAGGAGGCTCAGACCCCACCCTTAGGCTACTCGGTCGCTGGGTTACCAGCTCCCACCCGATTCTTGCTCTGTGACCATGAGGGTGGACCTTGCCAGGGCAGATCACTCACAATGGCTCCCTGTGGCCTACAGCCAAACACTATTAGCTCGATCTGGCTCAGCTGCTCAGACTGGGGCCCTAGTCAATGGCCAAAGTTCTCAGCACTCCAGCTCAGGCTCTCCCCAAGGCAGTTCAACTGAGTGCCAAGTCAAAAGACACCAAAACAGTTCACAGGTAAGGCCTTTCCGGTTTGCAGTCTCGCTGCTACTGTACTTACTTACAGTTGCTGGCGGGTTTAGATCGATTGAACATATGCAACCACTTGCTGGTTTTCCACTGTTTTAGTCCTCCTCTTGGGGTCCAGAAGTCTCTTGCTGACTCCCTGTATCCTCACAAGGATGATTATAGGCAGATCCCACCAGCCAGAGATGCCTGGAGTCCTATCTCCCCAGACTCACAGTGCCCAGATGCAAGGAAGCTGTTACTCGGCTGCCATCTTGCTCCAAAGCTTCGCCTACCCAGATTTTTAGAAGGTGCCCAAGGTAGTCACACCTAAGAAAAAAAAATTTTTTTAAATTACAATTACATCTGTATAGCTTGAAAACACGGAAGCCTTACTTTATACCTTCCATCTGAATGTGGTGGCAGAAGAGATTAGTGGGGTTTTGTGTGCAAAGTTCAAACCGAAGCCTGGATTTTGTGTGGTTAAATAGGAAAACTTATTCCAGCATCGTTCCCTTCTGGTTTTAGTGTGTAGACAGAAGCCAGGGGATTTTCCTATGGGTTATGGAGCAAGAAGGTGGGATTTGCAGCCCCCCATGTCACAGAGGGAGAAGAGGAGAGAGAAAGCACAGGCCACCTTGTGGAATTTTAGCTTTGCTGTACACTGTGGGATCTGAGGCCTGGTTGCTGACCTGTCTGAGCCTCCTATGCAAAATGAGACCGACCGTACCTCCCTTATAAAGTTGTTATGAGTCGATGAAAAACAGTTAGCAGCGGGTTTACACAGGGAGTGTTTATACAGCCTTGGCTGTTATTTTTAAGATGTACTCAATAAATATGTGGTGAATGAATGAAGAATATTTGTTCTGATCACAAGATACTTCAGGCAGCCTTTTCAATTTCAAGTTTCTCCAGGAAGAAAGCCTAATGAAGTGCTAGCCTCCCCCAGGAACTGTGTAACTTCTCGTTGTCTCCAACAAGGAGGGCTGCTAATCTTGCTATTTAACTGTGGACATCTGCACTCCTCAGTGACAGCAGCCAGGAAGCTGTTACTAGAGTGGGGTGGCATGAGGATTGGGCTGCCATGGCGGAGCCCAGGGGGGCAGGGAGGTGTTGCTTTAGCCAGGTACAGCTACTGCTTAGGGAACTCCCGCTACATGGCAGCGCTTTATACGCAGAGCAGCAGCCCCACCAATGGCTCTCTTATTGCTCCCATTTTGCAGATGATTAACATGGGATAGAGAGGTTTGACTAGGAAGTCTCCTGAAGTTCCACAGATTGAAGGTGAAAAACCCAGCATGTGAACCTGGCCCTGACATTCTCGCTCTGGCATTCCCCTTTGGCCACCGTGCTCTGTTGCCTCCTTGGAACCTGTCAGTCTGAGGGCTCCCTGAATATGATTTACGTGAGTGAGAACGCAAGTTCAGAACAATACATTGGTTTTCTGATCCATAGAAACCCTGCTGAGAGATGTTTCCCCAGAGTAGGTAATTTAAGTGGTCTGGCTTAAATCACACACGTAATGCACGCACACCCTGTTTGTAGGTCTTCTGAAGCATTTCACGAGGCATAGACAGGCAAGTGAGAAATAGCTCAAGGACCACAGGAAACTGTGTAACTAAAGTTAAGGAAGTTTGAAGACAGAGGAAGAAATGGATATTCAAATACTTTGTGCTTGCTGAGAAGGACTCTCATGGATTCATCTGATTTTCATTTACTGTTAAAGATTTCTCAGTCTTGCCTATCCATGCTGAGGACAAAGTCAAAGTCCTTCCTAGTGTGTCCCCTTCCCTTAGGAGCACTTCCCTCCTTCAGGCAAGGACAGCTGACAGTCACAGAGGTGGTAATGGGCAGACAGCCTGCAGAATGTGCCCTGGGTCAGACATCTGCCTGCCTTTCTAGGGAGTACAGGATTGTGTCAATCAGCTACGGGAGGGACTTAGCAATTAAGGAACCTGACACTTGGGTGACTGCTTCATCCCAGTGGTTTCCAAACCTTTGTGGGCCATGAATCTCTGTGTTCAGTCAAAATCCTACCCAGACATCCAGTGTGTGAGACGGCTGAAGGCAGGGCTGCTCTGGCGGAAACCAGGGGACCCATAGCCCTCCCATTGAAACATGGGGGCAGGGAGAAGTGAGGTGAAAGCTTTAGTGAGCAGCTCTTCCAGTGTCCCTACGTAGCTCAGAAGACCTGTTTGTCCCTGTTCTGTCCCCATAGTTCCCTTTTGGCTGCCTGTGACACGCAGGTTGTGCATAGGCACAGCTAGAGTGCAGGGCCATCAAAAGGTGCTTCTAAGCAGCCAGACTTAACATTTATTTTGCTCTAGTCTTTCCTGAAAAATGGGAGTTGGTAGTAGTGGAAAGTGTCTGGAAAGCAGAATAGTTTAAAAGTTGGGAGCATGGATTTTGGAGTCCAACTACCTAGGTTCAAAGTCTAACCACTTATGGGCGGCGCCTGTGGCTCAATGAGTAGGGCACCAGCCCCATATGCCGGAGGTGGCAGGCTCAAACCAGACCCTGGCCAAAAACTGCAAAAAAAGAGAAAAAAAAAACCCCAGCCATTTATTACCTGTGTGACCCTGGGCAAGTTTCTCAGCCTTTCTAAGCCTTGATTTTCACATCTATAAAATGAAAATTAAATAATATCAAAATGTCTCTCTGGGTGGTTGTAAGACTTACGTAAATTCATATAATATGATGTACTTAAAACAGTTCCTGGCACATGGTAAGTGCTCAGTAAGTATTAGCTATTATTTTTCTTTAAATAACATTTTCCCTCCTCCCTAAGGTGCAAATGACAGAATTTTTGACTCGTAACCTTTATTTATTTAGAAGGGAAGGACAGCAGAGCAGCATGGGAAGAAAGAGAAAAGGATTTCATCATGAGGGCAGAAGAACCACAAAGAGAGGAGCCCACAGTCTGGGGAAGGCATGACAGAGCACACACTGCCACGCTTTGGAATTTCAGAAATGGGGCTGCATATTGCATGAACTGAAGGGAACACAAGACTGGCTGGAATTTTATATAACAGTTTTGCTTTATGAACCAGCACTATGTCACCCAACCATTTTATAGTAAGTCTTTTTCTTTCTTTTTCTTTTGGATTGGGACTCCTTTTTATTATGTGAGATGCCTGACATATTTTGAGATATTTTAGGCTGGTAGCTCTGCTCCAGGTGCTGGGCTGGAAAAGCATTCCGTGTTCTGGCCAGGAGACTTCCTGAGGGGTTCAGGAAGGCTGCAGGGCAGAAATGCCAGGTTACTCCAGAAATCAGTAGCTTGCTAAATATAGTGGGTGATTATGCAGTTATTCTGTTGATTTTTTTCTAATTACAGTTTACTGGAAGCCTTAACCTTTAGAATTCGTAACAGCAGGAGGGTTGGAAAAGCTATTCTGGTTGCCCCTCATAATAAACATCTTCAAATAATAATTAAAGTGATGTATTGTTTCCTTGGTTACACAGAACCATCCCCAGAGTGTGCCTGCATGGTGTTCAGAGCCAAGGGTTCAGGAAGTGAACAGAGCTAAGGTGAGCTGAGGCAGGACGTGGGTAGACTCAGGAACCTAGAGTCTAAGGCTGGTGTGCCACTGATGTAAGGCAGGCAGCTAGTTTAGGGGACGCCTCAATTAATTCTCTAATTTTTCGAAAGCTGAGAGCAACACGAGTTAAGTCCAACATAAATGTAAAAGGATCTATTGTTGAAATCAAAGCGAATGTTAGAATTATATAATCATAATATACAAATAATTATATATGGGGCAATTATAAGACATATATAAATATAGGACACCATAGAAATAATCCTTGTTAAAGGAGTGATGATACTGTAGGGAAGGTATGATGGCTCAAAGATGTATTTGCCCTCTGATCTCTCATGATTTTGACTTCTGCTGGAACTTTGATTTCAGAGTTTGGGGCCAAATAGTTTAGTTTGGTGAGAGCACCTCGAGTCAGGGGGGAGCTGCAGCTGGATGTGGGGTTTTACTGATACAGACTCTGATGGTTATCTTGGTCCTGGGTTTGCAGAAGGAGAAGTATAGGGTTAAGTTCATTTAAGAGTCAGTAGTGGACCCTGGAAGGACAAAAGAATAGGACAGATGCTGGATTTCTAGAGAAAGCAGAAAGGAGTTTAAAAGGAGTCCCTTGCCCCCCAGAGTTTCTGGAGTCAGCTGGGGGGAAGCAGGATACTTTGGAAGGAGCTCAAAGCTGCTCTGAGCCTCCTCCAAAAACTCCTAGTTTGTAATTTTTTAATTTAGCAAAGACTTATTGGGGTTCCAGGCACTATATTGAGTTTGAAAGATGGAGAGTGGGGGAATAAAAATAGATACATTCTTTGATCTTAGCTGAAACCCAATCAGCAATATAATAGAAGTGAATGCAACACAAGGCCACAATGGGAAGTGGGCTTATTTTGAAATTATCCAGGCTTATGCTTCCAGATTGGAGCTCAAAGGATGAGTCCCCCTTCTAAATCCCATTGTGGACCATAAGTCCATGTTGGCATGTTCACCTGTGTCTCAGGGCGGGGCAGGTTAATAGAGAGACTGTCGTTAAGCCTTATATTTAGTATAGGAAATTCCAGCTGGGTCTGGGGGACTTTCAGATTTATAATAATTTGCTGTGTTTTTGGCTATACAGTCTGAACAAAATGAACTTATCAACGTCTTTATTCTTGTCCTTTTGGGGGAAGAGAACTGGAAAAGTGCAGAAAGTGCAGACAGCCGCCCAACTGTCCATTTAGCCCCTCTCAACATTTACTCTTGGAAAAAGGCAGTCAGTCCAGATAATTGGAGTCAGAATCCTGACTGAGGTACTTTGTTCAGTGTTCAGTCACAGTCTGGGTTGGAGAACTGTGCATGCCCACGTCCCTCGTTAATAGCTCTGCTGACCTTCTCTAAAGAAAGTCATTAGAATGTTGAGTTATGATCTGTTTCTTGTAAAATCATGCCAGTCACCCATTTATAGCCCTGTATTTCAACTAATTCTAATTACCTTTTAGAATTTGCTTCTCCCAGCCCTTGGAGAATATTTAAAACCCTGATCTAAGCAATCAAGCTTACTTCTTGTTTAGAAAGTTGATTGTGACCTGATACACCCAGGTCCCTCTCCCCTTTCCCAAGAGCTCCATAGTCTTCATCTATAGACTCCCTAGAGCTTCAAAAAGCTGGTGTCATTTGGTTTCTTAGCATTGGAAGATGACCTTTCATGAAGAATGTTCTGTGTCAGGAAGCTAATGAGGAAGAGTAAAACATTCTTTTCTCTCTTGCGATCATTTTCTGCACCTCCCAGGGGAGGCTCTTTCTCCCTTCCCATTACTAAACACTATTTGAATCAGCGGCCATCTTCTTCCTCCACCTCAGGAGAGAGGGGTGGTTCAGGTCAGAGACCTGGGTTGTGAAGTCCTTGTATGGTTTTTGCTTTCTCCCTACAAAAACACAGGTTTAAAAGGCTATTCTACTGGCTTATGAAGTCAAGGCTTATGAGGCTTATGAGGCCTCATCTTGAACTTGGCTGTGTACAGTGGATTTTCCCCCTACTTACATTCTTTTTTTATATATTAGCCTCTATCATTTGAGAATTCAAGTGACTCACAAATTTGGGGGGGGGTGTCTCTGTTCATTTTTTCGCTTTGAATGTAACTAAAATCTCCAGCACTGCTGAGAGGAGACATTTTAATAGACTTTCTAAATCTCTCTACTGCCAAGAAGAATTAAAAAAAAAAAAAAGAAGAAGAAGAAGAAGCATTTCTCTTGTCTCTTTATGTCTAATCACTTTTTCTTTCTAACGGGACTGAAGCACCATGCAAAATGTCGCTCTTTTACGGCAAGGACTCATTTGCCCATAACGAACACTGAGTACAAAAGCAAATTAAAAAAAAAAAAAAGAACCCTATGCTTAGAGAGACCATTAGGAACGATTTGATATTTATTGAACAACAGATGGCGATTAAAAGCATAAAAGCTAGATTGTCTTGCTAAAAACAAAGGGTAGTTCTACTGAGGAAGTCTAACGCTTCAATTAAAATACCTCGCAATGTCAATTAAATCATATGAAGATAAGCCTGAAAATGGTTTCTAGCTGCACTATAATCAATAGTGCAGTTAAAATCCTCATCAAGAAGCACCCAAGTTTTTAGTTTGACAGTTTGCTAAAAGATTAGCCAGCGCTTCAGGAAACCATTTCCTTCAGTGTAGGGTTCAAAAGGTAAACATTTAACCAGGAGTGCTTCATATGTATTAAACAGATTTATTTCAACAACAAGAAGAAAGCCTTGCTGCCTTTGCTTTGTTTTAACTCTCATTCACTTTTCAGTATGGATTAGACATTAGTGAGGAGTGGAAAAATAACCCCATTATTTCCACAACAAGGATCTCATTTTAATGATGGTCATCTTTTGGGAAGCAGAGTTGGAGAGAAGAGAGGTGCTTTTTGTCGTGAGACAGACCTTGGTTTGAATCACAGTGTGATTACTTCCGGCAAGTGTCTTAAATGTTCCGCATCTGTTATCTCATTTGTAAAACTGCCACTCCATATTACCTTTTCTGGATCGCCTGGAGCACTCTAGGGACCTAGTGAATGGGCTCCTATCTTTAGTCCTCTGTTGGCTGAACCTCTTGCTATATAATCTATTCTGGGCTGATCTTACCAGTACTGAGTTTAGTGTGACACTGGTTCTGCCACACGTTTTATGCCAAACAGTGACTATGTGTTACAGGTTGAGTCGTGTCCTTCCCTCTCAAATTTATTTGTTGAAGTCCTAACTCCTCATAGCTCAGAATGTGATTTTATTTGGCAATGACAGATGTAATTAGTCGAATTAAGATGAGGTTATACTGGAGTTGGGTGGGCCCCTAATTCAATGATCTGTCCTTACAAAAAAGGGGAATTTTTGGCACTATGGGAGGCTGAGGTGGGAGGATTGATTGAGTCAGGAGTATGAGCAGAGTGAGACCTCATCTCTACTAAAAATAGAAAAAATTAGCTGTGCATCATGGCAGGGGCCTGTAGGCCTGGTTAGTAGGGAGGCTCATGCATGAGGAGCACTTGAGCCCAGGAATTGGAGGTTGCTGTGAGCTATGATGACACCACCATACTCTAGCCTGGGCAACAGAGTGAGACCCTGTCTCAAAAGAAAAAAAAGGGGGAGGGATATGGTGATAGACACCCACACAGGGAGAATACCATGTAAACAGTAAGGCAGAAAGCAGGGTGAGTCTAAGATTGCCAAGATTGCCAGCAAACCACTAGAAGCTAGAGGGGAGGATGGGAACAGATTCTCCCTCATAATTCGTAGAAGGAACCAAATCTGTTTAATCTGGACTTCTAGCTTCCAAAACTGCAAGACAATACATTTCTATTGTTTAAGCTGCTCTGTTTGTGGGACTTTGTTATAAGATCACTAAAAAACTAATACACTATGTCAAATACATTTAGTAAAAATGGTACAGCTATAATAATAAGACATTCATAAAAGACATTTTTCCAAATTAAAATCTCTGAGAAATCTTGCTACTAAGAATTATCTTAACCTTTATTTAATCCAGTGTTTCCCAAACATTTGACTATGGAAGATTTTTCTCCCATGCATAAATACTATTTGCCTACTTTGGAAGCTACTTTGGGAAGATGCTCTGGAATGTTTTGCTTTTAATCTTACTTCCTAACTTGCATCACCTCCATCACTTCACCTTAGCCCCAGGGCTTCCACTTGGAATCTGGCTCTCTCACCAGCTACAAAAGCCACTTACCATATATTCAGCATCACTCCAGAGTTATACGAGTGTCCTATTCTTCACCCACCCCTAGGCAACTTTCCCTGGGGCTCTTACCCCCTTTTTCCTCCTCTGCTGTCCGGATGTCAGTTGGTGCTTGAGAAAGTAATGAAACTGAGTCAAATTCCATGGCAGTGCAATGTAGCACTTTTGAGGCTGAGTTTCCACTGCCACAGTGCTCAGGAATCCTTATATTCTTGGCTTTCTTTATTCATCCTTATTTACCAAAATATTAATGGGGTACCAATGCTTCTGTCACATGGATCCCCTATACAATGCTTAAGTTGAAGATTTTAATGTACCAATCACCAGAATAGTGTTTGAAATAAAAAAAAAGAAAAAAAAAAAAAGAGAGAGAGAACCAAAGGAGTGAGTAGGAGACAAAGTCACCTTGTTCAAAGAGGACTGAAGCCAACAGAGACATTAAAATCTGTTTTCAACATCATTGTAGGGACAAGGTTATGTTCATAAGTCCTGGACCAGGATAGGGGGTCCAGACATTGGGTCCCTTGTGTAAAGCTCTGGGTCATAAATGTGATTTCCTTTATAGGGAGGAAAAAAATCACTGTTCACTAGACAGAGGTTGCAGCCTTAAGCAAACTTCTGCCACCAACAAGAGGTGGAAGCAAGGGCTATGTGACAATTCCAGGACTGTGTCTCATGCAGGTGTAGGGCCCAAATGTATGCTGCTTGCCTGAAACAAGAGCTCTGAGACCATAAACTAACTTCTAAAGTGGTTTGGGGCTGGTCAAGCCCATAGTACCTGGGAAGAGCAACTGTAAAACTGGTCAATTAGAAATAAAAATGTAGAAAACATAGAGATGGATGAATATGTGGGTGAATTGCACACCTAGACACTTAGTAGTGCAAGTGCAGAGTGTTGTGTGCATGAGAAATCCTAAAAGCCAAGGGAGGGGAAAAATAGAAAGGTTAACTACAATCTCACAATAATAAGATTGACAGCCTACTTCTCCTCAGCGGCAGTTCTTACCAAAAAGTAGTGGAATATATTTTCAAAACCCCAAATAGCAAATTGAGTGTCTAGAAATTCATAATGAGCTAATCTGTCACTGAAGAGTGAGGAGATTTGGCATTTCTTGAGTATGTATCATGTGCTTATTTTACCAATTTGAAAAATTAAATAGAAGAGTGAAGGTAAGATAAAGACATTTTAGGCCTAGTAGGATTTAGAAAGTTTACTGTGCACAGCAACACTCATGGATTGAAGTTACTAAAAAGAATATGAAATGATAAACTTTGGTTTGAATTGAAAAGTTTTCTGAAAGAAGAGATGAAAGAAGCAAAGAGAATAAATAAATTATGATGATGAATCTGCATGGCAACTGACATTAAAATCAATGGAAATAATAGCAATATTGTTCACAATATGTGCTTAAAACAAGATGGAGCCAGAGTATCGAAACAAACACACAAAACACAATAGTATAGTAGCAGAGGAGTTGGGTGGATGGAGGGCATTTCTGAAGGGAGTTAAAGTATGCAGACGTCCTAATTAGTTTGCAAGAAAGATATATGTATATAAAATATATTAAATTTACCCTCTGATAGAAAAATTTAAATCTTTATCTCAGTATATATACATATATAATACACATAGGATATACACACATATATCAATTAGGTATAATTACTAAAGGAACAAACATAAACTTATCTTTAAATGGGTGAAGAAAAAGGAAATGAAGAAGATGTGACTGATTAACAGAAACTAAGACAAGAAAATAAATGAAGCATGGCAAATAGAAAACACCAGATGTGAAGGCAGAAATTTGTCCTAATGGTGTGAACAAAGAATCTGACTGTACATGTCAACATTGGTTATATCACAAGTGATGAGTCTGGGCCAAACAATGACATGAGGGAGATGCACATGTCCTAAATTGGCCTAATCCAACGGAAGGGGATAATTTATCCTGCCTGGTTAAGGGAGACTTTTTTCCCCCCTCCTGTTACAAGAATATCGCTCCTCTGGACTCTAGCATACAGGATGCTCTGCAAGCCATAAGGGTAACTGTCCTTGAATGAAGACAATAACAAAGTAGAAAAATGGGAACTCCCAGGTCTTGATAACATCACTAAATCATTGATCATATTGCACCTGGGACCTGGTGCACCTCTGGACCAGGTTATGAAAAATAATGCCTTTTCTTATTGTTTAAGGTAGTATCAGTTGAGATCATTTATTATAGACAACTGAAACATTCTAATTGTTACTCGGTTATTTTTGAAATCAAAACAAAAAGACTTTAAACTCACTTATTAAAAGGGAGGGTTTTAGGAGTTAAAAAACAAATAAATGAGCAGCCAACTCCCCCCATCAATTTACCAATGGGGGTATGTACAGTTTAGAAGAAATGTCTCTCAAGTAAAAGAATGTGAAAAGACTGAAAACAAATGAAGGAAAAGAGATATACTAGGCAATCATTAACCAAAAAAGAGAAAGCCAAAATAACAATATAAGTGTCAGACAAAATACAATTTAAGATGAACAAAGAATCCACAGAGAAAGATTTTATACAAATACAAGGAACAATCCACAAAGAGCATGAACCTAACTAACCACATAGCACTGAATTAAAGCAAAACTGAGAGTTACATGAAGACATCAATAAATTGCAATAATAAAAATAATGTAGAATAAAATGTCGTTTACAAAATTAAGAAAAACTAAAACATATTAGAGACAAAAGACATAATGAAAATATGCAAGGTTTTAATGGAGAAAAGTAGAAAATATATTGATGGACAAAAATGAAGACCTGACTAAATGGGAGAAATATCATATGCATGGACGGGAAGACTAGAGTTAAAGACGAAAGTTATCCTCAAAGTTCATTTACAGATGT
Source organism: Nycticebus coucang (assembly GCF_027406575.1). NCBI lineage: Eukaryota > Metazoa > Chordata > Mammalia > Primates > Lorisidae > Nycticebus > Nycticebus coucang. Next base: position 58,330,938 of record NC_069794.1, on the reverse strand, counting down.
AATGCAGCCCTGGTCCCAAACTAAATCTCAGGAGAATGCTTTTGGTACCTTGAAAATTACTCTTAAAATTCATATGGATAAAAAAAGATGCAAAGTAAGCCAAGACAATTTAAAAAAAAGACCAGTAAGGGGGTATCATTTTTCCGGATAGTTACTACCAAGCTATTATACTGAGAACAACATGAGGTTGGCAGAGTAATTTATAAGCAATTCAGCAGAACAGCAGAGAGACTCCAAATACTGACTTAGGCATGGAACTTGGTTTGTTACTGAAGTGATATCAAAATCAGTAGGGGAGAAGATATCCTATAAAATACGTGGTGTTGAGACAAATTACTTTCTTCAAGGAAAATGAATGGAAAGTAGATTATTATTTCACACCATACACAAACCAATTTCAGACAAAAATGTGAAAAATAAAACTCTAGATTTACCAGGAAAAACACACTGAAAAAATATTAAAAAAAAATGTGATGTTGGAATAAGGAAGGAATTCTTTAAAAAGACCAAAAAGCCCAATCTATTAAGGAAATTTGACTTTGCCAAGACAAAAGAGTTCATAAACAAGGTTTAGAAACAAGCTATGGACTAAGAGATATTTTCTGTGTACATGACAAACGATCAGTATTCAGAATGAACAAAAATTCCCTACAAATGAATAATAAAAATACAAATAGAAAATAGAAAAAAAAAGTCAATGGAAATAGAAGGCAAATCACAGCAAAGATGTGAAAGAATAATAAACATAAGAAATGTAAAAAATGCTATTCTCCATTTCACTAGTTAACTGAAAAAGTGCCAGTTAAAACAGGGAACAAAATGTTTTTCCCTTCTGTTTATCAAAAAATAAAGTCTGACGCTTTCATTTATTTATGAGCATATGGAAAAAGATACATAAGAAGCCACTGAAACGAAAAATACTGTCCATTCAAGGTGGTACTTTATTAATTTTCCCTTTTGCTTGTTTTGTTCACTACTGTGTACCAGCTCCGGCAAGAAGAATAGCCTAGGGGCAGAGTGCATGGCATGATTTTTGAATGAGTGAATGAATCCCTCCAAAGAAACCAGGAATCATCTCTCCCTCTTTGACAACTTATCTCATTCTGTTTGTATCTTTTTTTTTTTTTTGTGGCTACTGTATTAATTTGCCTCTGTGAGGGTCATTTGTTAATATGTCTATTTGTCTTACTTTCTTCTCCATTCTTATTACATCCAAATGGTAAGATTTTTGAAGGCTGGGACAATTTTATTTCAGATTTCCCTGTAACTCATAGCATACTACCTTGAATAAAATGGGTGCTCAATAAATACTTGTCCAATGTAATTCAATACAGGTAAAAATGATGGAGTCTTCACTAGAAAAACTATGGGCCATGAGAGCCCTGGAATGATTATCCAGTAGTTGGTCCTAGTACACCCGTGGATCTCCTAGAACTTTCATGTATCCATTTAAGGGACTTTGTAGCCTATGAATGAAAAGAATATTTTTCATACCACTCTATGTTTTAAAATTTGGAGAGGGGAAAAAGAATTGTTGGATTTATTTATTTACTTTAGAAAACTGCTTATTTTAGAGGAAATGAGAATGATGGTAACAATCCAGGCATCCTGAAAATGTGCTCCAATAGTCCCCAGGTTGGATTTGGCTTTCCTCAGACCACCTGTGCTCTCTTGGCATTTTGATTACTGAAGACAACAGGATGGAGGAGTGACTTTGGGGATGTTGAGTTTTGGTTTAATTGGATCTCACTGGCTAACTGCAAATTCATTCACACTGGTGGGAAGAGGGAGGCAGAAAAAAGTAATTCTGCTCCATTGTCTCTGCCCTTTTCTCCCTCCATCTAAATACATCTCTCCCTTCTACCCATCTCTCCTTATTCCTGCTTTTCACCCTTCTCAGGCTGTTCAATTATAACTGAACACCATTTATTAAAATCTGCATCTTAAAGCTGTATCTGTTTAGACTTTTTCTTATCTGCACACAATTCATCTTTCTCAGAGATGGGGAAAGAGGACATTTACTGTAGTGAAGTCACAATTATGTAAAATACCCTAGGAAAATTATCATTATTTAATGAGTGTACTCGGGTGGTTTAAGAAGTAAAATACTCACCTAGACAAGGGGGAAATTTAGCTACCCAGGATGCCTGGGCGTCACTGGGCAGAAATAATTGCTAATTAGTATCCTACTAGCTTGGGAACATTAATTGGCTTTGGGGAATCTGCTTTCTGGACTCAAAGTGTGTTTTGTTCACTTTAGTTTGCAATATGGGATGAGAGAAGAATGATAATTACTGAAATAGTTTCATTTCAGCAATTCAACCTAATGAAGATTTGTTATTTGAATGATTATCCAGTAGTTGGTCCTTGTGTTTCTGCCATATTTTCAGAAAAAACAAACTCAGATCTTCCTCAAGCCTAAGCAAACACAACCGTTTCTTTAGAATGAATTATATTCATGGATACAGGAATGCTCTCAAAAGAACTGTCATCCTATATGACTATGTAAGCAGAGAGAAAAGGAGAGAAGTTATCTTTTGAAACATTTGATTTTCATTTCAGAACACATCAAGCAATAATATAAAATAAAGTACCTTAAATTGATATCTTTAATTTTCTCCTAGAAAGAAAATCTGCCAGCAATTTTATGATTTATTGAGCCTATGGGCATATGTGAGAACAAGTTTTATGATTAATTAAATGAAATTACTTGTGCATAATACTCATAATGATATTATCTTTGAATTAAAATTCACTTGAATAAGATTGATGACATTTTCAATCAGCAGATTAATTAAATCCTTTTGTTAATTACACAGAAGTCAATATGTTTGGATTATATATCAATCAGTATACTGAAGTAACATCCACTTACTTTGCTCTACAAAACTGCTTTGCTAATATTTTACTAACAGCTTTATTTTAGAAGTTAGAGCTTTTTCATTTTCTTTATAAGAAGGCCTCAATAGTTAGCAGATTTGGATGTGAAAATAATTATTGCAACAATATATATATTTTTGCTTCCTTCTCTCATCATTGTGTAAGTCTTTCTTGGGTTCTGACAATTCCTTGCAGGCCTATTCCTGTAACTGAATTTTGATGTTACCATGCTCCGATTTATTTATTTTTTTTTAGTTAGGACAGTGATGGAACTAGAGCTGATGAAGCCTGTAGCTGCATTGCTCGGCCTGATGCCTGTCTGACCTGAACTGTTATCTGTCATTCTGCTTCCCACTTGCAAGCTGGGCAGTGGCTAAAATGAAATCTCCTATTGTGTTAAGCATTCTCAAGGATTGATAACTATTTAGATTAGCTTATTCTTCCTTTGGCCATCTACCTCCCAAATCCCATTTCTAGAGGTTTAGTTCCTGATGAACACATATTTGCCATTGTAGGTGGAGGCTGGGGAGGAAATGAATTGTACTTTTTGACATAAAGACACAGAAAGATGAATTTTCTTACATCTTGGTATGCTTTGGGGCCAGTGATCAGCCCCCATACTGTTAACTTTTTGTTTTGAATACCTCTGTGCATTGCAATAAAACTAAATGCTGTGGTTGGATAATCAATTCAGAACCTCTCCTCCTCCTACAATTTCTGAGCATTTGTTGTCTCTATTTTTATTCACTGGGCCAAATTCTCCTCTGAGTCTGGCAAAAGTTTATATGCTACAAATAGCTACCTTTGGATGAGTGGGAGTTTTCTAGGCTCTCATCAGAGGATCCAATTTTGGGCTGTCATTTAGCTCCTGTCAAAGCCTGGATGAGACAACTGATATTTGAGAAATAGAGTTTATAGATGTGCAGTCTGTTTTCTACATGGGCTGAGCTGTAGTCATGATCATCTGAAAGCTCTAAACATGGTACCTTTCCCAGTGAAAACTCTTTCATGAATCATGTTTTAGTGTTAGGTCTTTATCTTTTTTGGAAAAAAAACAAAAAACCCAAAGTCCATTAATTCTGGAAACAGTGAAGTGAAGAATATTTCTGTAGCTTCTGTAAAAACTGCTTAAAGATACTTCCCATTATGTCGTTCAAAGTTCCTTGTGCAAGAACACATGCCATGAATTCCATTTAAAATTTATTACTAGGAAAGAACTTTGTGTCGATTGAAGAAGTGAAAGTTTTGCTTTTTTTCTGACCCGGAGCATCGTATCTTTTATTGTTTCTCTTTATGCATTGGCTGTCGGGAAGCTCAGAATGAGAGAGAGTAAGTGCTGTTTCATAGGAAGAGAGAATGAGAAATTACAGGCAGGTTCCCAGGGAAGCATAGGAGCGACTCTCTCTTTTACTTTCAATATCTATTCATATATTGATTCAGTGCATATGTATTGAAGGACTACTGTGCTCCAAGCACCATCCCTAATGTTGGATAGAAGAACATGGTCCTTACCCTGGAAGGGATTATAGCCCCCAGAAGGGCAAGATAAATAAATTTTCCATTGAGAGGAGTGCAAAATAGACAGAGGCTCTGAGACAGTAAATAAGGAAGCACCACGCTCCCCCAGATGTCAGGGAAGATGTCCTTGATGAATCATGCAGGGTAAGACCTGGGTGGACAAGGTCAGGGTGGAGGGCAGAACACCAAGGCATGTAGGGAGAAGCAGCTAAGTGGGAAGGGTTAGGAAATGACGATGGAGAGAGGGTTAAACCTGAATGTTAAAGACCTCCCTGCCTTGACCAGAAGTCTATGGTTTCACCCTCTTGGGGTTATGGATTTTAGCATGATCAGATTTGCAGGTGAGAAGGTCTTCTGGTCACCTACTGAAAGACAGTTTGTGAAGGGGCCAGAAGAGAAGCAGAGAATGATAGAGGGAGGTAGATGGCAAAGCGCAGGAGATACGGGTGGCTATCCCAAGGCTCGGGAGGGAGAAGAAGAGGGAGATATATGAAGTAGGTGGAGGAACAGGGGTTAGAATCAATAAGGCTTGACATTTATCTAAGTGCTGGGCATGAGGGAGGGAGTGGCAAGGCTGACGATCCAGGTTTCTGGCTGAGGAGACCGTTCATCCTGATGAAAGGAGAGAATCCAGAAAGAGAAACAGGCCAGGCTGTGGGGCTGGGAGATGGTGCATTGCATTTTGCTTGTGTGGAGCGGAGGGGCTGGAGAGACAGGAGAGGGAACGTGCTCTGTTAGCAGGTGGGGGAAGGGTCTGGGCCTGGGCAAGGAAATCAGAACGGAAGATCTGGATGGGAGGTGGGCGGATTCCTCAAGGCCACTAATATCCCTCAAGATGAGCGAGGAGCCAGGGTGCTGAGCCGAGGACTTGGAGGTGACACTCCCACAGGATGGACGGAGATACAGGAGACCTTCCACAGCTGCCTAGGCCAGACCACTGGGGGTAAGTCTATGGGGTTAACCCACATGCAGCACAAAGGCTGAGCTCTTCCTCCTCCCATTACCTCACTTCGAAACCCCAGGAAATCTGCCCATTTCCTGAATCAGAGCCTGAGGAGACACCCTTGAGACCTCACAAGCATCCATGAAGCCTTACTGGGAACATTCCATTTCTTACTAAGTCCTCTCCTCTGTCTATGCACCAGACACTGCCTTAGTCCTAGCTTCTGCCACTTTTGGCATGGGTTTTCACAATAATCCCTAGAGGGTCCTTAACTCTGGCCTTGCACTCAAATTCAAATATACTCCTATCCAGTCTATGCTAGAAGTCACCCAATGGACTCCTATTCTCTGCCAGGTAAAGTCTATGTGCCTATGTAAACAGCACAGTGAAAGCCAACCATTTTGATGTCATTCTTTTGCAAAGTGTAAAGAAAGAAGTGTTAACCTTGCCTCACTCCATAGCTTCACTCAATCGCAAAGCTTCTCTCTATACCTCCTGCTTAAACATTTCCAGTCTAAGGATGACAATGAGACTCCATCAACCCAAGGTCAGGCAGGGGCAGAAAATGACCCGTGGTGGCATTGTAAAGTCTACCGCCACATTTCTGTCCTAACTTTGGCTAATTTCCAGATACCGAACTGCAGTATTTTTGCTTTCATCACCAGCCTTCTGCACGTTATTTCTTTTTTATTTATTTATTTTTTTATTTTTGGGGATTCATTGAGGGTATGAGAAACCAGGTTACACTGATTGCATTTGTTAGGTAAAGTCCCTCTTACAATCAAGTCTTGCCCCCAAAAGGTGTGGCACACACCGAGGCCCCATCCCCCTCCCCCTTCCCTCTCTCTGCTCTTCCTTTCCCCACCCCTCCCTCCTTCTTTTTCTCTCTGTTCTCCACTTCCCCCACCCCCACCACGTCCTTAATTGTCATTAATTGTCCTCATATCAAAATTGAGTATATGGGATTCATGCTTCTCCATTCTTGTGATGCTTTACTAAGAATAATGTCTTCCACTTCCATCCAGGTTATTGCTTGGAGTGACTTCCCCTGCTTCATTTTTGATAGGTTTACATAAGACATAACACGGATGTAGCAAATTCCTTACAACAGGGAAGTCTGTTCAGCTTACAGTTAACCTAGGTGTTGCTTTCTTCTTCTGCTCCCTCCTACCTGAGCCAGGATTTATAAAATCCTTATTGTGCCCAGTGCAGTTCAGAGAAATACAGAGAGATCAGAACGAAGAAAGGTCACCTCTGAGTGACTATTTGAGGCAGCCACCATTTGTAAAAAGAGCACACTTTAAAGGAAACCAAATCTCCTCCGAAATAAGCTTGATGTCTTAAAAGATAAATTTTGAACAATTGTTGACTGAGAAATTGAAAGTTGTCTGTCATTTCAAAGAAAAGCCCCCATAGGAAGATGCATCTTTGCAGAGCACAGTGGTGTAGATGTAGAATTTTGTAAAACAGAGAAGAAGATCAGTGAATAATGTGGATTCTGGGCAAGGAAACGGAATATGCACAGTACCTGTGAGGAGATATTTCTTTTAGCAACGTCTGGCTAAAAGTTTTACCGATTCTGAGGGGAAGAAGAATGAATAGCTTATTGTATATTTTTATGCCTGAATTAACTGTTTAATTATCTATATAAAAGGCAAGTCCAAAGTAAGCATTGACTTAGTCAGACTTAGCTGGGGAAACAAAAATTGTAAACCTGAAACCCTGCTCTAAAATTAAAAGCAGCTGTAAGCCATAATGCTATTTGACAAGCTCAGGAAGAAAAGGAATCCTACGTGTCACGTGCTTTGAATTTTGTAAGCACTTTGCTGATAAGGATATTTACTTTTGGAGGCCACAGGAACAGAGTCAGATAAAACACATTTAAGAGAACAGACAGGAGAGGAAAAGCCATATTTAAACTTCAGTTTACACAGGCTTTGTCTGTTATTAAGTTTATTGGAAAAAAGCTAGAAGCTACTGGATGGACTTAGTAACAATACATTTTTTTTTCTGAGATATTCATTTAACAGTTAACTACAAAGTTGCTGTTTAATATTCATGGAGTGTAACCTTCCACTGCCACATGTACAAAAGATTTTACTATTTGCTTAAATCATATTTGTTTTGTAGGAAATGGAATTTGTTTACTTAATTTGTAAAGAAGGAAATAGCCTTGTGTTAATCTATATAAATTGTTCGTGCATTAATTAGAAAATCTTTTTATTTCAGGACCTTTTTCTTTCCCTTTTTGGATCGCAAAGTACACACATGCCCTTAGCAGACTCAAATCCAAATGTAACATTAGGATTGGTTTCTGTGACACAATAACTTTAATTCATTGAGCGTTTACTGTGTGCCAGGCATGTTATTGTGCATGACACCTCCTGTCTCCTAATTTCTCTGCATGAGTTAGAGCTCAGTCAGGGAGTCAAAGCCTCTGTAAACAGTCTGGATTGAGGGACTTATTCAGAGGGGGCACTGGTGCCAGCTCACATGGGCTCCTGAGTAATCTTGCACCTTTCTTCCCAATGCTGAGTTCAGGGACTTAATGTTGGCAGCTCAAAAGATGGAAGTATTTACCCTATAGAAATCAGCAAGAGCTACAAATCAGGTTTCCTATAGAGAGAAGGTTGATTATGTAACTGTGGAAAGAGATGGGGAAGTGAAAGTCTGGAAGACGAAGCTGGAGGGTCAGAGGTGTCAGTGAACAGTTCTCCTGGAGCATTGGCTCAGGTGGATAATCTGAGCTTGTGGAGAAATCTGAAAGGAGGAGCCCACTTCACTGCCAGAGACAAAAGGCACAGGGTAAGTCCTTGGAGAGGTCCAGGGGAGACTGTTGCCTCTGTACAACTACTGCCCCTGTAGGGTGCAGCTGAGTGTCTGGTAGTGATCAGGAGAGTCAGCAGTCAAGAAGTTGGGTGCAGGGGTGCCAATAGCTCAGTGGTTAGGGTGCCGGCCACATACACTGGGGTTAGTGGGTTTGAACCTGACCTGGGCCTGCTAAAACAAACAAACAAAAAAATAGCTGGGCATCGTGGCGGGTGCCTGTAGTCTTAGCTAGGCTAAGGCAAGAGAATCACTTGAACCCAAGAGTTTGAGGTGAGTTGTGATTCCACTGCATTGTACCCAGGGTGACAAAGTGAGACTCTGTCTCAATAAACAAAAAAATAAATAGTTGGGTGCAGAGCGAAGTCAGGACTAGCTGGGATCCACCAGGTACTTCTGTCTTTCTCATCACCATGATCTGACTGCAGAGAGGGTCTCTGCCCTTCCCCTCCCCTTTGCTTTACTTTCACCTCCCAAATTTTATGCCAGTTCCTTTTGTGGCAAATCCTAAACTTGAATCATATGGGAAACAGGTGCTTGGAAACGGGTCTCAGCCTGATCACATTCATATAGCCCAATCCAACACATTCCCAACAGTGCAATGACACAGATATTTTCATCCCCATTTTTCAGAAAAGGAAACCCAAATCTGGCAAGGTGACTTGTCTGAGGTCACACAATATCTCACAAGGCCTGTTAGATTCCAAAGCCTCTCTTCTTAACTACTATAGTATACTGGGAATGTTTCTTTTTTTCTTTTTAAGTCTTTATTATTATTATTTTTGCTATTTAAAAAAAATAACAACTTGGATGAAAGAATCCCATTCCAGAAGTGCTACAGGTAAACATTTGAGATGATGAACCCACTGGATAGTAATAATCAACATTCTAGTGCACTGAAAGGTCAGACCAGGTGAGCAGTTATGTAAATGTATCTTAACAAGGCTTTGTTCATCTGGGTTGCTGTGTTTTAATCCTTAGCTTCAGAAGATACAAAGATGAATGAGAGGATTAGATTCTTGCCACCAAGGAACACATAGTCCATTTGGGAAAAATGGATGCAGAAATAATTTTGATACCTAACCATTGTATATGCCTTTCTAGGTTTGCTTAGCCCCACCTGCTTGCCAGGCCATGGATGGCTGCTCGCTGGAAAACTGGCTGCTCCCGCCATAGTTTGAATCCTACCACCACCATGTGGGCCATAGCATGGAGGGCATATTATCTGATGAAGCCAGGGTCTGAGGGCTTCTTGCCTCATAGCTGATCAACCGAACTCATAGCAGGGGCCAGGAAGCTATAACATCCCCACCACTCTGATACCCAGAGGAAGCATCTCATTGTTGGCTATGAATCTGGCTTCTCCAGCACCTTCTAATAGGAACTGAATATTATAACCCAGAAGTGGGCAGTGGAGCTGACACTTGGTAAAATGACCTTTGGCCAATAATAAAAAGGAATTAGAGGCTGTTGGCAGATAACTCATCCCATCCCACTCACAATAAACTATTCTGTAGTGCAGTGATTTCATACAACTGTCTAGAAGGGAGGTCATGTGATTGAACAACTGTCTGTGTTTTCTAGAAAGATGTAGCCAATTCGGTAATATGGCACTTTGCGAGACCTGCCCTCTTTCCCTTCATTGTTCCTAATCTTTTGCCCTTCACCACCCTGGGATTACACCCCCTCAAAGCCTTGGCCTCTAATCTTTGTCTCAGCCTCTGATCTCTAGGGAACTAGGCAAAGGTAATTTCCCTAAAGTAAACAGATGCTAAATAAATGCTAGTGGAGACATACATAAACTACTATTTGGGGAGCTGATAAAAAGTATAATTCTTTACTTCTATTTTGATGCTTGTCTGATGTTTCATTGTTAAAAGCCCAAGCCTTTGACACTTAACTCGATAACTAAATTCTTAGACTAATTCCTAACTGTTCACATGTCATAGTGCGACAGTACATTATGATGTTCAGTCAATATGTTTTCATTTTAAAAGAGATCTCATTAAATCAAACAAATGAGTAGTACGTGGACTTGGTATCGTGTGGAGTGAAAGAAATGCACAGCACACTTCCTGGGTGGTGTTCTGGTTCATTCCAGCACGACAGTCTCAGGGTCAGACTTCCATAGCTGTCATGTGCATGTCATGAAGTTATGCTAGAACACTTGTAATTACCAATATTTGAAAGGAAACAACTATACATTTTCTTTAATGGAAGTAGGGGTGCTTGCTTTAGAAAAGGTATGGAATTATTATTCTATATGATTATGAAAAGCAAGCAAAGGCACTTTGTCCAGAAGCTCTGTAGTCTAATTGCGCAGATCTCACTGTAAGGGCACATTAAAATTAACAGACTATGAAAAATAATAGTTTTATGATTATTATATTATTTATAATTATTATAAAGCAATAATAATTGCTTTATGATTAATACACGAGGAAAGTGCATGGTACTGGCACAAAAACAGAGAGGTAGATGTATGGAACAGAATAGAGAACCAAGAGATGAATCCAGCTACTTACCATTATTTGCTCTTTGACAAGCCAATTAAAAACATTCAGTGGGGAAAAGATTTAACAAATGGTGCTGAGTGAACTGGCTGGCGACCTGTAGAAGACTGAAACTGGACCCACACCTTTCACCCCTAACTAAGATAGACTCTCACTGGATTAAAGATTTAAACGTAAGACATGAAACTATAAAAATACTAGAAGAAAGTGCAGGGAAAACTCTTGAAGAAATTGGCCAGGGTGAATACTTTATGAGGAGGACCCCCTGGGCAATTGAAGCAGCGTGAAAAATACACTACTGGGACCTGATCAAACTAAAAACCTTCTGCCCAGCCAAGAACATAGTAAATATAGCAAGCAGACAGCCCTCAGAATGGGAGAAGATATTTGCAGGTTATGTCTTTGACAAAGGTTTAATAACCAGAATCCACAGAGACTCAAAAGTATTAGCAAGAAAAGAACAAGTGATCCCATCACAGGCTGGGCAAGGGACTTGAAGAGAAACTTCTCTGAAGAAGACGGGCACATGGCCTACAAACATATGAAAAAATGCTCATCATCAATCATCAGAGATATGCAAATCAAAACCACTTTGAGATATCATCTAACTCCAGTAACATTAGCCCACTTCACAAAATCCCAAAACCAAAGATGTTGGCATGGATGTGAAGAAAAGGAAACACTTCTGCGCTGCTGGTGGGAATGCAAACTAATACCTTCCTTTTGGAAAGATGTTTGGAGATCACTTAGGGATCTAAAAATGGACCTGCCATTTGATCCTTCAACTCCTCTATTAGGTATATATCCAGAGGACCAAAAATTATTTTATAACAAAGATATTTGCACCAGAATGTTTATTGCAGCCCAATTCATAATTGCTAATTCATGGAAGAAGCCCAAGTACCCATTGACCCACGAATGGATTAATAAATTGTGGTACATGTATACCATGGAATATTATGCAGCCTTAAAGAAAGATGGGGACTTTACCTCTTTCATGTTTACATGGATGGAGCTGAAACATATTCTTCTTAGTGAAGTATCTCAAGAATGGAAGAAAAAGTATCCAATGTACTCAGCCCTACTATGAAAACAATTTATAGCTTTCATATGAAAGCTATAACCCAATTATAGCCCAAGAATATGGGGAAAGAGGAAAGGGGGGGGACAGGGGGGAGGATGAGCGAAGGGAGGGTAATTGGTGGGACCACACCTATGGTGCATCTTACAAGGGTACATGTGAAATTTACTAAATGTGGAATATAAATGTCTTAACACAATAGCTAAGAAAATGCCACCAAGGCTATGTTAACCAGTTTGATGAAAATATTTCGAATTGTATATAAAACCAGCACATTGTACCACCCCCCAAAAAATATATGAGGAAAGTTTTAAGAGTATATTTCAGAACTTGGGGATAACATGTATGTCCTCATACCTTTAAATGAGTTTGGCAACTGCAGAATGGGTAAATTAGCTTCCTCTATTATATGAGAAGAACTCTCCCAAATTGACTTTGGAGACTAAATTCCAAACTGCAAATAATTGAAAATAAAGGTTAAAAATGAATATGCTGATACAGCAGTCTCCTAGAACAGAATGCATCATCACTATACAATTATAGCTGGGTTTACCAAGTGGAAGATTAAAAGGGAAACTTCCAATTACAACATTCTAGTCACAAAGATTTTCAGCAGAACCTTGTGTAAAAATTTAGGACAATGGTAAAATAGCATCTGTACCCTAAATCATTTGAGACTGTTTATAATAACCAGAAAATGTGTTTTTTTTTTTTCCTATCAAGATTTTACCTTTTCTTTCCTTGGTTGGAAGCGGAATCATTTTGATGGAAAATTAGCAGTCATAGAGTGATGTTCAATTTCACTAAATTATGGCACAATTCTGGTTCTGTATGTTATGAGGAGCCTTTAATTCCATTGCTGCAGGACAATCAGAGATTTTTCCAGTTCTTGGTACTTGAATTGCAAAGGAGAATATTAATAAGATAAAATCCTAGGATAGAGAAATCTTTCAACTCTGAAACTCTATGCCTGGAAGAATCATAAGATAGCATTTTCTCATAAAGTTCCTTTGCTTAAGAAGATCCACAATCCTGATTATTATTCAAACCTAATTTCAGCTCAGAAAACTTAAGTAAAGGACAATCTTCAAGTTCTGAGGATTATAAAAGATGACAGGATGCATGTACTTTTGATGAAAAATGCACCAAGGGCAAAAGCTGCCCACCAAAAGATGTCTCAGAGAGGCTGTCAGTCAGAAGAGCAGGGAGGATGCAAGTCAGAGCAAATCGCGGTGCCAGACTCCTGGGCAATAAAACCATTGCACCTTAAATGCCGGGCACTTAGGAGATGTTGCTGTACTGTGAAGATGATATTAGGATATTCTCGATTTGTTATTTATCTTTAGTTTTCATTTAGCATTTATGTATTTAAAAAGGTAACCAAATTATACATTATCCTTTTTAGGACTTGAAACATAGTGTAAGGTTCATTTTATTCCTCCAACGAATATTTATTGAATACCTGCTCTTTACTAAGCATGATGCTAGATTCTGGGCCTATAAAAATGAGTAGGTGTTGATTCTCTTTCTTTAATAATTTGGTAGGTCCGGTGGGGTATTAAAGTTAGAGGTACAGGCTGGTCCGAGGGCAGCGGTGTTTACAACTAATTGATTACAACCAGTTACAGATTCCTTTGTTCCTTCTCCACTCCCACTGCTTCACCTGACTAGCCTAAAACAAAAAATAAAGTTGGAGGTGTAATTAGAGATCACCTAATTTTACAGATAAGGACTCTTGGCTCCAGAGAAGGTTAGGGAAGTGCTAAATGTGACCTGACTTGTTGGAGATGGCCGAGATGACTCATATTCTCTGATTTCCAGAATTCTTTAGAAGTCATTATCCATTCATTTATTTATTACCTTCAACACATATGCACTGAGTGTTAGCTCTGGGTCTGTCACTTCCCTCCCCTCTTGAGAGTTACACTGTAGCAGGGAAGCTGAATATCAGAATGATAAAGGAGGTACAAATTCCTTATGCCCTAACTCAGGTATATAAACAATGTCGTTTCATTTTTTAATAAGTGAATTTAACACCTACTCAGCATTTTACTTTTTTTTTTTTTTAACGAATGAAGCAATTTATTAACCCAGCATCATTTGTCCCCATTCTTCTTGTTGGCAGCTGTCACCTGTCTGGCGATTGTGTCCAGATCTCTGTCCCTGAGGTGTCAGTTTGTGGCCCCCATCTTGGTCCTTTTCCACCACTTTCAGCCCCTCCAGGGCTTGGAGGACCCAGCGGGCCGTAAACTTGGAGCCTCGGCTGAAGTGGCTGGGCATGACACTGTTTCTCTGATGTCCCCCATAGATCTTGGTCATGGAGCCAACCTTAGCACCACCCCGGAGGTACAGGTGCCGTGCTATGTAAGCCGCTCGTCTGTAGACCCAGTTCTCATCATAGGGAGCAAGCTCCTTATGCTTGGTCAGGTTGACTGTGTCCACACAGTCCGGGACTTCAGCTTCCTGGACTTTTTGAGGAAGGCCACCAGAGCTCTGACGGACTCCTGCTGTGCACATCTTTACAGTAACTCAGGCATCCTGTGGCCTCTGCGCTGAACATCCTCCCCCTGATGGCATATTGTTTAACATGATCAACTCCAGGTGAAACCTGTTCATACTGTTTTTTTCACTCTTTCCTTCTTCCCCAGGGTTGGCATTAAGTTGGCTATGCAACTCATGTATGGTTGAGGAGGCCCATCTGGTTTTAGGTCATCACCCACAAAGGCTGGTGATATCTGGGGAGAGGCCTGATATCCCCCATCCCTGACACTCGTTAGTGATTCCCATTAGCACCTGCTGGTACCCCCGGGGTCTGTGCTGCCTGAGTTCCTGCCTTGATGCCCCTTGTCCAGGTTTCAGGCCCCTCCAAGTCCACTCTTCAGATTCCCTCTCTCCTCTTCAAGAAGGAAAAAAAAAAAAAACCACACACACACAACAAAAAAAACCCTGTTCTTAAAATATCGCTTCTTAGAATGGAAAACTCACTCTTAACATCTTGCCTTCTTCCAAATTTGTTTTACCAGTCAAGAATATGATGCCTCTAAGTTCTTCAGGCCTTTGTCTTTTGCTGTCAAATGTTGGGATTTTTAGACTCCAACTCCAATTCCTTTAAGCCATTTCCATAAAGATAATTCTTGAAAAACTGCTTTGGAAACTCAAAATGTAGTTGACACAATTTTCTTTTACCAACTGAATCCGAGGGTAATTATATGGGGTGGGGTGATCTGTTAGTCATTACTCAAAGCAGTAATACTCATCTATCAGGCCTTCAGACAAGGCACAATGTAGACAAGTTATGTCTACTCCACCATGTCTGGGGCCTCAGCTGGAAATAATCAAAAAAGGGGGCTGGAATCATCCAAAATCTTGCAATTGTGGTATCTAGAGGTTGTAGTTGGCTGGGGGCCTGGCTGGGCAATCAGATGGAAGATTCTCACATGGCCACTCCATTCATGTGCTTCAGGCTTTCTTACCACATGGTGCCTGAGTTCCAAGGGTGTGATTCCAGAGAGAGTAAGAGAAAGAGAGGGAGGGAAAGAGAAAGAGAGGGAACTAGGTGGCAATCATATTGCCTTTTATGACAAACTCTGCAAGTCACACAGCACACTTTTGTCAGTTGAGGCAGTTACAAATGTCCCCTGGTGTGTTTAAGGAGGGCAAATATTGACCCCACCTCTGGATAGGAAGGCTTTTGCATGCTGCTTTGTGAGTATGTGAAGTGGGAGATTTATACATGTGGCTATCTTTGGAAAATATGATCTGCTGCAGGGGAGATTAGCAACATGGCCTGAAACATTGTCTTGCTTCTCCAAAAGGTCTTGGCAAACTTCAACTCTCCTTTGCTTTTATTTGTCAGTAAGCTTGAGGACCATTTTTACACACACCTTTCTCATGGCAAGATTTTCAGTTATGATTTTTCTGTTTTTCTATCAGTGTTTGCTTGGTATGCTATGCTTCTCACAGCCAACAATTTTGACACATAATCTGACGAATTTTTGCCGTATTTTTTGTCAGTTCTGCTCCTTACTGGATGCTCTGACCTCTTTTCTTCAGTGACCCTTTCTCTCTCCCCAGAAAAATGTTTAATCCTTTTTTACACTGCTGTTTTCTTCATGGCATTAGCCCTCCAAACTTGGACTATCATGTTCCTGATTTCACTTTCGCTAAGTTTAACAAGAAATTTGCAAATGTCTGGTGTTCTCATTCAAGCGCTACATTGTCACGGGGGCACAAAAATATTCAGCAACAATAATGAACTCCACTCAGCAAGACATTGCCACACACTGACACAAACAGAGCCATGAGATACTGATGGCTTATGAAACCTTACTGAACTGTTGTACAGTGCTGCCAACATAAGTGAATGGTGGCAAGTTTGCAAACTTAATTGTCAGATCTCATATGAGGAATGGAAAACACTGGGTAATATTTCACAAAGCTATTCACTGCAGCTGATAATCATCAACCATGTGTGCAGGTGTGGCCCAAAAGAAGTAAAGGGTGCATTGATGGAGAATCAAGCACC
Source organism: Nycticebus coucang (assembly GCF_027406575.1). NCBI lineage: Eukaryota > Metazoa > Chordata > Mammalia > Primates > Lorisidae > Nycticebus > Nycticebus coucang. The sequence continues at coordinate 58,314,652 of NC_069794.1, read as the reverse complement.
CTCTTATCTCTCTCTCTCATCTCTCTTCTTGAGGCACTTTCTAATTATTTGTGCCTCACTAAAGAAGCAGTAGGTCCACCCTAGTGAATTTACAAAATAGCTGAGGCTTTTCTCCCCAGACACTCCTTTTATTTGTTGTCTGCAATGGTTAATTTTATACATTAATTTGACTGAGCTTGGGGATGCCCAGAAAGCTAGAAAAACCTTATTTCTGGGTGTGTCTGTGAGGGTGTCTCTGGAAGAGATTAGTATTTGGATCTGTAGACCGAGTAAAGGAAACGGCTCTCAGTAATGTGTGCAGCCATCAGCCAATCTACTGAGAGCCTAAGAGAGAAGAAAGGCAGAGGAAGGGCAAATTCTGACTGTTTTCTTGAGCTGGGATCTACCTTCTCCTGCCCTTGGACATCAGTACTCTTGGTTCTCAGGCCTTAGGACTTGGACCAAATCACACCACCAGTTTTCCTGGTTTTGTGGTGGGCAGAAGGCATATAGGGGACTGCTCAGCTTCCACAATCATGTGAGCTGATTTCTACAATGAATCTCTTCCTCATATCTATATGTCTATCTATGTCTATTTATCTGTCTATATTTATATCTATCTATACCCTACTGACTCTGTTTCTTTAGGGAACCCTGACTAATCCCTTGCCCTTTCTATACTTTCCCCAGGGATTGAGTCTGTTACTGCTGGATTTACTCCAGCCCTATCACCAATTTCTGCTCATTTTTCCTTTTGTCCTTTCCCATATCAACCTTTTGCTGGGGAATTCATTGGAATTACCATATCTCTAACTCAATAATAGTTGTTTCTTTTTTTTTTTTTTGCTTTTGCTTATGCATTTTAATAGCCGTCTAATTGAAATATCTAAAGGGAATAACTAACAGAAACTTAGGCATTGAAAGCTGGACTACAGGATTTATTTTGGGATCAGACCAGAAAGGGTGGGTAGCAGCAGCTCAGTAGCTCCTAATGGTGTCAAGCAGATACCCAGTTGTGTGGCCTGGGCCGGGGATGACCTGCTTTCAGGTGAGAAGAATTATATCTTTTCCACGCTCAGATAAAGGGGCTTATCTAGCAGAACTATGGAGTTCAGTTATTATCCTCCTTTTTAAAAATATATTTTCTTCAAAATGAAATAATTCTTCTACTTTATTGTGGTTATAAATTAATGTATGCTTACTCTTAAAAATGTAATGAATTCTTAAATATATATAGAGAAAAAAGAAAAATATCTGAAATCTTACACCTCGTCGTTAATTGTTGTAACATTTTTGCAAATATTCTTCGACATGCTTCTATGTGCATGGGTACCTATGGCTGTACTCAGACATACCTTTGTACAAATAACTAACTCAACATATGGTTCTGTATTTTTTTTTTTTATTGTTGGGGATTCATTGAGGGTACAATAAGCCGGGTTACACTGATTGCAATCGTTAGGTAAAGTCCCTCTTGCAATCATGTCTTGCCCCCATGAAGTGTGACACACACCAAGGCCCCACCCCCCTCCCTCCATCCCTCTTTCTGCTTTTCCTCCTCCCATAACCTTAATTGTCATTAATTGTCCTCATATCAAAATTGAGTACATAGGATTCATGCTTCTCCATTCTTGTGATGCTTTACTAAGAATAATGTCTTCCACTTCCATCCAGGTTAATACGAAGGATGTAAAGTCTCCATTTTTTTTAACAGCTAAATAGTATTCCATGGTATACATATACCACAGCTTGTTAATCCATTCCTGGGTTGGTGGGCATTTGGGCTGTTTCCACATTTTGGTGATTGTAAATTGAGCTGCAATGAACAGTCTAGTACAAGTGTCCTTATGATAAAAGGATTTTTTTCCTTCTGGATAGATGCCCAGTAATGGGATTGCAGGATCAAATGGGAGGTCTAGTTTGAGTGCTTTGAGGTTTGTCCATACTTCCTTCCAGAAAGGTCATACTAGTTTGCAGTCCCACCAGCACTGAAAAGTGTTCCCTTCTCTCCACATCCACGCCAGCATCTGCAGTTTTGAGAGTTTGTGATGTGGGCCATTCTCACTGGGGTTAGATGATATCTCAGGGTTGTTTTGAGTTGCATTTCTCTAATATCTAGAGATGATGAACATTTTTTCATGTGTTTGTTAGCCATTCATCTGTCATCTTTAGAGAAGGTTCTATTCATGTCTCTTGCCCATTGATATATGGGATTGTTGGCTTTTTTCATGTGGATTAATTTGAGTTCTCTATAGATCCTAGTTATCAAGCTTTTGTCTGATTGAAAATATGCAAATGTCCTTTCCATTGTGTAGGTTGTCCCTTTGCTTTGGTTATTGTCTCCTTAGCTGTAAGGTTGTCTCATTAAGCTTTTCAGTTTAATGAAGTCTCATTTGTTTATTTTTGTTGTTGCAATTGCCATGGCAGTCTTCTTCCTGAAGTCTTTCCCCAGGCCAATATCTTCCAGTGTTTTTCCTATGCTTTCTTGGAGGATTTTTATTGTTTCATGCCTTAAATTTAAGTCCTTTATCCATTTTGAATCAATTTTTGTGAGTGGGGAAAGGTGTGGGCCCAGTTTTAGTATTTTACATGTAGACATCCAGTTCTCCGAACACCATTTATTGAATAGGGAGTCTTTCCCCCAAGGTATGTTCTTGTTTGGTTTATCGAAGATTAGGTGGTTGTAAAATGTTAGTTTCATTTCTTGGTTTTCAATTTGATTCCAAGTGTCTATGTCTCTGTTTTTGTGCCAGTACCATGCTGTCTTGATCACTATGGCTTTGTAGTACAGACTAAAATCTGGTATGCTGATGCCCCCAGCTTTATTTTTATTACTGAGAACGGCCTTAGCTATACGGGGTTTTTTCTGGTTCCATACAAAACTCAGAATCATTTTTTCCAAATCCTGAAAGTACGATGTTGGTATTTTGATAGGAATGGCATTGAATAGGTAGATTGCTTTGGGAAGTATAGACATTTTAACAATGTTGATTCTTCCCATCCATGAGCATGGTATGTTCTTCCATTTGTTAATATCCTCTGCTATTTCCTTTCTGAGGATTTTATAATTTTCTTTATAGAGGTCCTTCACTTCCTTCATTAGGTATATTCCTAGGTATTTCATTTTCTTTGAAACTATGGTGAAGGGAGTTGTGTCCTTAATTAGCTTCTCATCTTGACTGTTATTGGTGTATACAAAGGCTACTGACTTGTGGACATTGATTTTATATCCTGAAACATTACTGTATTTTTTGATGACTTCTAGGAGTCTTGTAGTTGAGTCCTTGGGGTTCTCTAAGTATAAGATCAGGTCATCAGCAAAGAGGGAGAGTTTGACCTCCTCTGCTCCCATTTGGATTCCCTTTATTTCCTTGTCTTGCCTAATTGTATTGGCTAGAACTTCCAGCACTATGTTGAATAGTAAAGGTGACAGAGGACAACCTTGTCTGGTTCCAGTTCCAAGAGGAAAAACTTTCAGTTTTACTCCATTCAGTAAAATATTGGCTGTGGGTTTGTCATAGATAGCTTCAATCAGTTTTAGAAATGTGCCACCTATGACTATACTCTTCAATGTTCTAATTAGAAAAGGATGCTGGATTTTATCAAATGCTTTTTCTGCATCTATTGAGAGGATCATGTGATCCTCCTTTGCCTCTGTTAATATGGTGGATAATGTTTATGGACTTGCGTATGTTAAACCAGCCTTGCATCCCTGGGATGAAGCCTACTTGATCATGATGAATGACTTTTTTGATGATAAGCTGTAATCTATTGGCTAGGATTTTGTTGAGAATTTTTGCGTCTATGTTCATGAGTGAGATTGGTCTGAAATTCTCCTTTTTGTTGGGTCTTTTCCTGCTTTTGGTATCAGGGTGATGTTTGCTTCATAGAATGTGTTGGGGAGGATTCCTTCTCCCTCAATTTTTTGGAATAATTTCTGCAGTACAGGAATAAGCTCTTCCTTGAAGGTTTGATAGAATTCTGGTGTGAAGCCATCTGGACCAGGGCATTTTTTGGTTGGAAGATTTTTTATTGTTTCTTTGATCTCAGTGCTTGAAATTGGTCTGTTCAGGAGCTCTATTTCTTCCTGGCTGAGTCTAGGGAGAGGGTATGATTCCAAATATTGATCCATTTCCTTCACATTGTGAAATTTCTGGGCATAGAGTTTCTGGTAGTAGTCAGAGATGATCTCTCGTATCTCTGTGGGATCAGTTGTTATTTCCCCTTTATGGTTTCTGATTGAGATTACTAGAGATTTTACTTTTCTATTCCTCATTCGTCTGGCCAATGGTTTATCTATTTTATTTATTTTTTCAAGAAACCAACTCCTTGTTTCATTAATTTTCTGAATGATTCTTTTGTTTTCAATTTCATTCATTTCTGATTTGATTTTGGATCTTTCTTTTTTTCTACTGAGTTTAGGATTAGATTGTTCTTCTTTTTCCAATTCCATAAGATGGCTTGTGAGATTGTTGATGTGCTCTCTTTCTGTTTTTCGAATGTAGGCATCTAAAGCGATGAATTTTCCTCTCAAAACTGCTTTTGCAGCATCCCACAGGTTTAGGTTGCTTGTGTCTTCATTGTTGTTATGCTCAAGGAAGTTAACGATTTCCTGTTTTATTTCTTCCTGCACCCATCTGTTATTCAACAGAAGATTGTTTAATTTCCATGTCTTTGTGTGGGGTCGAGCGTTTTTGTTAGAGTTGAGTTCCACCTTTATTGCCTTATGGTCTGAGAAGATACAAGGTAAAATTTCAATTCTTTTGATTCTGTTGATATTTGTTTTGTGTCTCAGGATATGATCAATTTTGGAGAATGTTCCATGGGGTGATGAGAAGAACGTATATTCTTTATCTTTGGGTGGAGTGTTCTATATGCGTCTATCAAGCAGAGTTGTTCTAGAGTCTCATTTAAATCTCTGATATCTTGGTTTAATTTCTGTTTAGAGGATCTGTCCAGCTCTATAAGAGGAGTGTTAAAGTCCCCTGTTATGATGGTATTATCAGATATCATATTGCTCAGACTGAGTAAGGTCTGTTTCAAGAATCTGGGAGCATTTAAATTGGGTGCATAAATATTTAGAATTGAAACATCTTCTTCTTGTATTTTTTCCCTTGACCAATATAAAGTGACCATCTTTGTCTTTTTTGACTTTAGTTGCTTTAAATCCACATGAATCTGAAAATAAGATTGCAACTCCTCTTGTCTTCTGAATTCCATTTGCCTGAAAAATTGTCTTTCATCCCTTGACTTGGAGCTTTAATTTGTCATTTGAAGCCAGGTGTGTTTCTTGCAGACAGCAAATGGATGGCTTGTGTTTTTTAATCCAGTCAGTCAATCTATGTCACTTCAGTGGGGAATTCAAGCCATTAACATTTATTGAGATAATGGACAAGTGTGGTAGTATTCTATTCGTCTTATTTTGTTAAAGTCCATTGCTTAGTCTTATCTTTTGCATCAGTGTGGAGGTTAGGTTCTGTCCTCTAATTTCTGAGTTCTTACTTTGCTGCTGATCCATTGTGGTGGTCAGTGTGCAGAACAGGTTGAAGTATTTCCTGTAGAGCTGGTCTTGTTGTGGCGAATTTCCTCAATGTTTGTATATTCGTAAATGATTTGATTTCTCCGTCAATTTTTAAGCTTAGCTTATCATGGTACAGAATTCTGGGCTGGAAATTGTTCTGTTTATGTAGATTAAAGGTAGATGACCATTGTCTTCTTGCTTGGAAAGTTTCATTAGAGAAGTTTACGGTCACTCTGATGGATTTGCCCCTGTAGGTCAACTGGCGCTTACTCCTGGCAGCTTGCAGAATCTTTTCTTTTGTCTTGACTTTGGACAGGTTCATCACAATGTATCTTGTAGAAGCTCGGTTAGAGTTGAGGTGACCTGGGGTCCGATATCCCTCTGAAAGCAGTGTGTCAGAATCTTGGTGATGTTTGGGAAATTTTCTTTTATAATATTCTCTAGTATGGCTTCCATTCCTCCTGGGCATTCTTCTTCCCCTTCTGGGATTCCTATAACTCATATGTTGGAATGCTTCATGAAGTCCCATAATTCTGACAGTGAATGTTGTGCTTTCTCTCTCTTCTTTTCTGCCTCTTTTACTATCTGAGTTATCTCAAAAACTTTGTCTTCTACCTCTGAAATTCTTTCTTCTGCATGGTCTAACCTGTTGCTGATACTTTCCATTGCATCTTTAAATTCCCTAATTGACTGTTTCAGTTCCTTCAGCTCTGCTATATCCTTTTTATATTCTTCATATTGTTCATCTCTTATTTGATTCTGTTTTTGGATTTCCTTTTGGTTACTTTTGACTTTATTAGCAGTTTCCTTCATTGTTTCCATCATTTCTTTCATTGTTTTCATCCTGTGTATTCTACATTCCCTTTCTGTCATTCCTAACATTTCTTTATAGGTGGAATCCTCTGCAGTAGCTACCTCATGGTCCCTTTGGGGTTGTTCTGGACTGGTTCTTCATGTTGCCTGGGGTTTTCTGCTGATTCTTCCTCATGAGTGATTTCTTTGATCTGTTTCCTTGCCCTAAATTTTCCTTTCACTTCCTCTTGCTCTTTACATTCTCGTGCCGTTTTCCCACTGTTTTAGTCCTCCTCTTGGGGTCCAGAAGTCTGTTGCTGACTCCCTATATCCTCACAGGGGTGATAATAGGCAGATCCCACCAGCCAGAGATGCCTGGATTCCTATCTTACAAGACTCATGGTGCCCAGATTCAAGGCAGCTGTTACTCAGCCGCCATCTTGCTTGAGCCAAACCTGTTAAGTACTCAATTCTGACATTGCTTTCTTTATTTTTCAATGCCCGTCTCTTTCTAATTTCATTTCAGAAAACTCTAGAAGTGAGCTGGTCCTCTAATACTTAGGAAGAAAATTCCTTCCTCACAAGTTGTCAGAACTGTCCCTTTTTCAGTATCTTCAGCAAAGTTTTTTCCAAAATATATAAAATGTACCAGTCTTACAGCTCTGGTGCTGATCTAGGAGAAGCCTGACCCACCCACCAGAGTCAAGGCCAGCATACATGAGACCACCCTGGCGAGGGCTCCCGAGCATCACTCTTTATTTTGTTTTTTTTTTTTTTTTTTTTAATTCAATAATAGGTGGTATTTTTTTCCCTCTGTGGATAGATAAATACAGATCTACATTGTCATTTTTATTGGCTATACAATGTTCTTCTGTGGGCCATACCATAATTTATTTAACTAATTTCTATTGCAACAATTATGCTGGTTGCAATTTTTGGATATTATAATCAATGCTCTGATGAACTTTCTTATACATCCATTTTTATATACTTGTCTAAAAATCTCCTTGGGATAAATTCCCATGAGGAATAATTGCTATAATTATTTCTTTTAAAAAGGACAATTGGAAGCGATGGGCAAAAGAAATCTGGATGAGCAGACTAGTTCCAGAGAATTCATGTAACAAAAATAAATAGATGCCTATGCCATGTCAGGAGACTCATCTGGATAGCATGGGATGCCAAGATAAATACATCTTCAAAAAATCTAGCCTACTGGGGAAGATAGACCCTTAAACAAATAATTACTACAGTGAGAACAAATTCTCCATAAAGGTATCAATGAAGTACCATGAGAATGACAAAAGAAAGCAATAAAACCTGGGCAAGAGACATGGGGAAATAATTGACAGAGAAAGTAACAACTGGGCTGGTCATTAAAGAGGTGAGTGCATTATTTTCTTGGGCTGCAATAAGGAAGTACTCCAGGCTGGGTGGCTAATGCAATGAAAGTTTAATTCTCACAGTTTTGCAGTCTGGAAGTCTGACATGAAGGTGCCAGAAGGGTTGAGTTCCTTTTTTTTTTCCCCCTGTTAAGCAGGCCCAGGTGGGGTTCAAACCCCTTCACCACCGGTGCACAGGGATGGAGCTCTAACCACTGAGATACAGGTGCCCAGCCAGAAGGATCTTTTCCAGGACTGTCACCTTGGCTTGCAGATGGCCAGTGTCTTCCTGTGTCTTTGCCTTGTTTTCCCTCTCTACTTGTTGGCATCCAAATTTCTTCTTCTTAAAAGGACACCAGGCATATCAGATTAGGGTCCACCCTAAGGACCTCCTTTTACCTTACTTACCTCTGTGAGGCCCCTATCTCTAAATATTGTCACTTTCTGAGGGGCTAGGGGTTAGTACTTCTACATATAAATTTGGAGAGAGTTGCACGGTTTTGCCCATAAGAATGAGGAATGCAGAAATACTTGTAGAAAGATTGAAAAAGGTGATGTATAGTTAGGGAAAACCAAAGCAGGTTTGTGGTCTGAGTGGAAAAGGTCTAGGGCAGGGGAAAAGAAAGGGTATTGTGGTGGAAGTTGTGTTTGTGCTGGGAGGCAGGAGCTGGTAAACAGGAAGGTGGGTTTTATTCTGCAGGGGCATAGGAAATGGTGTATAATTTTAAGCAGAGGAATGGTGTGATCAGACCTGTCTCTCATTTAGATGTTGCTGTCAAAATATCAAATGTTGGTGAGGATGTGGAACTCCTGGAACAATGATGAACAGCTGGTGGGAATATCAAATGGAACAACTTTATTGAAAAACAATTAGATAGATACTTAAAAAGTTAACCATACGCCTACCATATGATCAAGTATTCTTTTCTTAGGTATTTATTCAAGAAAAATGAAAGCATCTATATGATGATTTATACATGAATATTAATAGAGCTTTACTTATAATCATCAGAAACTGAAAACATTCCAAATATCCATCAATAGGTGAATAGGTAAATAAATTGTGGTATATCCATTCAATATACTACCTCTTAGCAGTAAAAAGGAAAGAACTATTGATAACCACAACATGGATGATCTCAAAATAATTATAATCAGTGAAAGAATCTAAGCCAAAAAAAAAAAAAAAAAGAAAAAAGAAAGAAAAAAAAGTACGGTACATACAGCATATAAATGATTCCATTTATATGAAATTTTAGAAGATACAAATTAATCTGTGGCAGCAGCAGAAGGGTAGCTATTACAAAGGGTCATTAGGAAATTTGGGAGGTTGTATAAGTGTTCCTCATTTTGATTGGAGTGATGTCTTCAAGCTTGTGTGCATATGTCAAAACTCTTTTAAATTATATAATTTAAGTAGTTAGTAAGTACAATAGTACATCAGTTGTACCTCAATAAAAAATCAAACAAATAAAAGGGAACCCCCCCAAAATAAAAAACAAAAGAGGAATATGGAGTAGATGAAATAATACAGGACAGTCTTGAGGAAGAGGTAGATACCAGCTAGGAGACTACTCAGAAGACTACCACAGGACTACTAGAATCTGAATAAGGCTGGGTAGGTGACGCCCACTTGACCTTGCCTTACTTCTGTTCTGAGACTCAAGATTTCAGAAACTGAATGCCTACAGGCTGCAGAAAGACTTTGTCCCTAAGTAATGGTGGAGGACACCAGCCTTTCTTCCTCTTACTCCCTTCTTTATGCTAGGAATCATTTTAGGCATTCATAGCAGTGGTGGATAAGATAGGCAAATACCAGTGTACTCATGAGGTTACATTCTAGTGGGAGACAAAATAAATAAATAAATAAATAAGTCAGGCAGTGCTAAATGCTATAAAGAAACAGCAGAATAAGGGCCTAAGTGGTAGAGGACACTGGGTTTAGAAAGTACTTAGAGAGGCCTTTAGAAAGGCTACTCCGGGAAGCTATGTTAGATCTGTCAGAAGTGGCAAAGGGAGGGGTGCTGAGATCAGGGACAAGTATCCTTGGCTGAGAGACTGGTAGTGGCTTTTCAACAAGGCTGGAGTGTCTGAAACAAGTCAGAAGAGCAATAGCAGGGACTTGGGAAGGTTCCTGCTCTGACACCAACATGTGCCTAGACAAGCTCCCTGGTAATTTACACCGGGCCTTATTTCTTACAACAAAGTTCACCTAGACTGTTGAAAGTGTGAAATTCTGTTCCGAGGGCTGCAACTTATTCTTTTCCTTATGCCTGTCTGCTCTCCCTCCCCCCTCCCTCCCACTCTCTCTCCCCTCCTTCCTTTTTTGTAAGGTTGGAGTTGATCATGGCATTAATTGTATTGGGTTTTTATCTACATCTCATTGGATTCTAAGGTATGAAAAATTTTACGAAAGTGTCTTTATTTACCATATATCTTAATGCTTGGCAATGAATTTAATACCAAATTAAAACAAATCTGAGTATGACCAAGAAATGGATAGTCATATGTGGTTGAAAAATTAATTGATACATCCCTATAAATTCTGCCTTTGCTATTGTATTCTTAAGAGGAAGCAACAAGCAAACATTCTTGGCCAGTTATGATAAGGTGAGCATTTCCACATTCATTAATTAATTCTCTTAAGGACTCTGTTTTAACACCATTGTGCAGCTATAGAAACTAAGGTTCAGAACCATTAAATTACTTGTCCAAGGTCACACAGCTAGCTAAATGCCAAGGTTAGGATTTCAAGTCACGTCTGCTACTTCCTGGCTTGGAGCTTCTGTCCCTGCACTATGTCAGCCTTTAGTGCTGTGCTTCAACATCCATAATGCCAGGTTGTCAAGGATTGAATAGAGAGACAGACAGCCCTTTCAGGAAAGCAAGCCACTTCCTTGAGAAAAAGCCCCAAGGCTTTATATTCTTGATTGTCAGACCTACCTATCTGTCTGAATGTTGCAGAGAAGCTAGTGCCTGGCTTCAGCTACTCCCTCCTTCCAACAAGAATTCTCTAAAGGGACTGGTGGCAGGGGGAGGCTGGGATGTGGCTGGGCCAGCCAGGCGTGATTGAACACTGTTCCAGTATCGGAGACCTGATAAAAATCTGGGGCCTCTGGGCGCTCGATTTTTAAAGTAATCCTGTCAGTTCCCTAATAATAGTAATAAATTAACCAAACAGCGGATTCAGTGGTATTTTATGTCCTGAGGGTATTGCTTTCACACTTCAACTTGATAGCATGATTTATCAAGAGATAAATTACAGCTGGGAATGAATGGATTTACTGACGTTAGGGAGATGACAAGTATATTCTGAAGATGTTACCAGTGATGGGCAGGCACCTGACAAGCATACTTGAAAATCCCCAAACAAAAGCTTCTCTTCAAAGGCTGAATAACGTTTCACTTTAGATGTAGGTCATTGCAAGGACAGAAGGATTTTCCTGGTCTCATTATACCCCTCCCCAAATCACTGTGACCTAAAAGTATTACTTGGGTTTCTCTTTGGAGGTGGCTCATGCAATCACCTCCAACCTTTTCTGAAACCAACCAAGAGGATAAATAAATAAAGGAAGGTGGGGGTTATGCTCCTGTGAATGAACGTATAACCTCCACCTCCCCGCTGTCCTCCCTGGATTCAAGAGCAGATGGGATTATTTCCGGTAGGCGGCTTAGGAGAGTAATCAGAAAGCAGAACTGAGGAAGAGAGAGCCCAGGTTGAGGGCAGGGATGACTCCTGCACCCAGGTTTGGAAGAGAACTCCCTTGAGATGTGTGAAGATGCCTTTTCTCACATAGAGGCAGACCTGGAACTGTGAGCTGACAGTGAGTTTTGCTCTGTAAATCCATAGATTCTTGTCACCTGCAGGCGTGTCCAACCTTTTTTCTTCTCTGCCACATTGGGAGAAGAGTTTTCTTGGGCCACACAATAAATACACAAACACAAATGGATGCTGATGAGCCAAAAAGAAAAAAAGGCCCTTGTATAATTTTCGTAATATGGCCACCACAGATAAGACAAAAAGCGGTGAGGTCTAATGGTCTAATAAAAGTGCTCAAAAGATCTTGAGCTTTTGATCACAATAGGAAGAATGGACTTGACTTTTGTGGACAGAAGCATACAGTGGTGAGGAGAGTTGGGGGTAGGGTTGCGTGCTACCATTAGCCTTTAACAGTGTTTTGAAGAAAAATAACTCTGAGCTTAGAACATCTACCTTGTGAAAGAAGCAAGTGAAGGGTATTGAGCCTTGGAACATTTAAAACATGTTTTTAAAATAAACCCCAAAGTCTGGGCAGTGTACAAATGACAAGTCAACAAATCAAATTGTGTCCAACAAATCCTAGCAAAAAATATAAGTCCTTAGAGAAAAGTAGATGTAGAAATAAGATTTAACTTCAGAGGCAGCCATGCAGATAAGCTCATTAATGACTAGTCCACTCAAGGAACAAATAGGATTCCAGATGCTTCCAGCTTTTGGATCGTTTAAAGCCAGCCATAACTAAACAAACTATGCCACAGATTAAAAGAAAATGGTGCAATGCAGGTTCTTGTTAAATCTCTTTAAGTTTACCAATAGCCTGAAGCATCTGTCAAAATCCCAGGGAGGTGCTACAAAGAACTATTTCAAACCTCGAAATTTAGGGCACCTGAAGAAGTAAAGGTGCATGTCGTTTTCTCTCTTGCAGATAAATAGCTTTGCCATGTATAAATTGTGAAAACTGTTATAAACATATAGTACTTTCTCACCACAGTCTAAGTGAATTTCTCTAGGCTTGGATTGTTTTTATTTTTTATTTTTTTAAATTATTTTTATTTTCTCTCTCTCTATACATGTGTTTATTTGGTTTCCACTTTTTGCCTTTACAAAATTAAAGAGGCTTAAAATTTAACAACGTTTAAGATGAGGACTAGAAACAAAAACCTTGTAAAGAAAACAAAAATGAGAAGACGTTAACTGATGACTCCATATGGAACCTCAGAGTCAGAGCATTTTAGACATGCTCTTACCTGACAATGTGAATGTTACTTTTTTTGCATTATTATTGCTCAATATTTCATTTTAGCAATTGTCTGATTTCTTTTCTGACTGTATTTATCTTCGTTCTTTATGAGGCTTGGATTTTTTTTTAATTGTAAAAATATTTAAGTTTCATTAAATATATATTTTTTCTGACAAAATTCTAGGCATATTTTTATAAGAAAAAATGATTAAGCCTCAGGTAGGACTTTTGGAGAGGCATCTTACTTTCAGAATAAACCTTCAAGACAGAAGTTCACCATCTTGGACATCTGACCTGCAGTCACATCTTTAAAATAAAACATCAACAAAAAAATCCCCAAGAGCCAGAGAAGTCATCTTTAACATGCATGCTTCATACTCCGTTGGAGAGTATGGTAGGTTAAGCAGGTAGACAGGAGCAGAGTGGATGGTGGATAGGGGTAGGCCATTCTGGACTGGCTTGGGTCAGGCCGACCTCTGCTATTTTGAGAATGAGACAAAATGCTCATCAGAACCGTGCAGGTGCAAAACCCTGTAGGTGGGTTGTTTGGGGGAGCTGGTTGTTTTGGGGGACTGATTATATCCCTGGGGATTTCTGATGTGGATGAATAGGATGTGAATTGTTATGGCAAAATGTTAACGGAATGGAGTTGATCAAGACCCTGGGAATTTCCAAGAAGTGGCTGATGCCCCTCAAAAGTTGTGCCTCGCATCCAGCACTGAGCTCTCCATGATGCCTGTGTTCGCTAGGATGGGGTTCGGTTTGCTATCCAAACAGTGAAAATAAACATTTCCTTTCCTGCTAAAACTCACTTATTCTTGTTATCTTCAATTATTTTGGTGACTACCTGAACTCTTCTCTGTGCTGCCCTAACCAACACATGCCCACCGCTGAGTGAGAGGCATGGCAGAACTGAGAACAGAGGCTCAAAGTTTTCTGAGAGTCAGAGTCTGAGTGAAGAGGTGAATGTTGATAGGTGTCAAAAGCGACTGTTGGCCTTGATGCTCTTAGGATTACCTGCACTTCCAGTGGGCAGCCGGTAAGAAGAAAAATAACTCCGAGCAGGGCCACCTAAAACAACTGGGCTCAAATTAAGGTAGACAGAAGACCAGATTTGGCTACATGCCAGCCTGTTGTATTACCCCTTTCTCAACTTTACATTAAATCAAAAGCAGGAAAGGTGGCACAGGAGGTGAAACCTTCTACTTCTGTTATTGCCTTTCCTTTGAGGATCGATATAGGCCGAGATGGGCAAGAAAAGTAAAACGGCTGATATTATTTACATTGTTCTCCACTCAGCAATGCACTGCCTCAGCCTTTCATCCTTTCTGGATCAGTGCACAACCATTGTTTTGTTTTGTTTGATTTGATTTAGAGCAGTGGTTATCAATTTTTTCTGCCTTTGGTTTGTTGAAGTTAAATTTTCTGTGAGTCACAAATTTGCCTGCTTCATATAGCCACTTAAATATCATACATTTAAAAAAGTTATACTGTAGGAAAAAATGGGAAAAAATGACATCATTTGTTCAGTATAGTATAACACATCATATATGGAAAAATGTGCCCTTATGAATCTTACAAACTACAAAATGAACGTTCCCATATAATCTCCACTCAGGTGAAGAAATCGGACATTACCAGACCCCAGAACCCTCCTCCCCAGCCCATGTTACCTTGTAATTACTATCCTAGAAGGATACCAACTATTTTGATTTCTATCACATGTCAGTTTGTTTTTAAAGTCTCCTTTAAATAAATGAAATCATACAATGTGTATTCTTTTGTGTCTGTCTTCTTTCATTTAACATTATGGTTGTGAGCGTCATTAGTGTGGTTGCTGTAGCAATGCTTCATTCATTCTCATTGCTCTAGTATTTCAGTGGGTGAATATGCACAGTCATTTATCCTTTCTACTGTGGATTAACATTTGGAATGTTTACAGTTTTTGCCTATTATGAGTAAGATTGCTATATACATTTTTGTACATATCTTTTCCAGAACATATGTACCCTTAGTGTTGGCTGTATACTTAGGAGTGAAATTGATGGGCCAATGAATGCACATATGTTCAGTATTAGTAAATACTAAATAGTTTTCTAAAGTGATGATGGGAATTAGCATTTTGGTTTGAGAATCTGGCTCAACATTCTTAACATTTCTTTTTTTTTTTTATCTATCACTTTCTTTTTTTCTGTTTATTTATTTATTTTTTATTGTTAAATCATAGCTGTGTACATTTGTGCAATCAAGGGGTACAATGTGCTGGTTTCATATACAATCTGAAATATTCTCATCAAACTGTTCAACGTAGCCTTCATGGCATTTTCTTAGTTACTGTATGTAGACATTTGTATTCTGCATTTAGTAGGCTTCGCCTGTACCCATTCTAAAATGCACCATAGGTGTGCCCCCACCCATTACCCTCCCTCCACCCTGACTCCCCGTTCCCTCCCCCTCCCTTGGCCCTTTCCCCATATTTTTGTGCTATAGTTGGGTTATAGCCTTTATATGAAAGCTATAAATTAGCTTCATAGTAGGGCTGAGTACATTGGATACTTTTTCTTCCATTCTTGAGATATTTTGCTAAGAAGAATATGTTCCAGCTCCATCCATGTAAGCATCTTTATTTAAGGCTGCATAATATTCCATGGTATACATGTACCACAATTTGCTAGTCCATTCGTGGATCGATGGGCACTTGGGCTTCTTCCATGACTTAGCAATTATGAATTGGGCTGCAATAAACATTCTGGTACAGATGTCTTTGTTATATTGTGATTTTTGGTCTTCTGGGTATATACCTAGTAAAGGAATTATAGGATCAAATGGCAGGTCTATTTTTTGATCTCTAAGTATTCTCCAAACATCCTTCCAAAAGGAACGTATTAGTGTGCATTCCCACCAGCAGTGTAGAAGTGTGCCCTTTTCTCCGCATCCACGCCAATATCTCTGGTTTTGGGATTTTGTTATGTGGGCTACTCTTACTGGGGTTAGGTAATATCTCAAAGTAGTTTTGATTTGTATTTCTCTGATGATTAAGGATGATGAGCTTTTTTTCATGTGTCTGTAGATCGTGCGTCTGTCTTCTTTTTTTTTTTTTTTAATTTTTTTATTAAATCATAACTGTATACAATGATATGATTATGGGGCATCATACACTCTTTAGAAAAGTTTCTCTTCAAGTCCTTCGCCCAACCTGAGATGGGATCACTTGTTCTTTTCTTGCTAATATGTTTGAGTTCTCTGTGGATTCTGGTTCTTAAACCTTTATCAGAGGTATAACCTGCAAATATTTTCTCCCATTCTGAGGGCTGTCTGCTTGCTTTACTTACTATGTTCTTGGCTGTGCAGAAGGTTTTTAGTTTGATCAGGTCCCAGTAGTGTATTTTTGATACTGCTTCAATTGCCTGGGGAGTCCTCCTCATAAAATATTCACCCAGGCCGATTCCTTCAAGAGTTTTCCCTACACTTTCTTCAAGTATTTTTATAGTTTCATGTCTTAAGTTTAAATCTTTTATCCAGTGAGAGTGTATCTTAGTTAATGGTGAAAGGTGTGGGTCCAATTTCAATCTTTTACAGATCGCCAGCCAGTTCACCAAGCACCATTTGTTAAATAGGGAATCTTTTCCCCACTGAATGTTTTTAATTGGCTTGTCAAAGATCAAATAACAGTAAGTAGCTGGATTCATCTTTTGGTTCTCTATTCTGTTCCAGACATCTACTCTGTTTTCGTGCCAGTACCATGCTGTTTTGATCACTATCGATTTATAGTGCAGTCTCAGGTCTGGTATCATGATTCCTCCTGCTGTGTTTTTATTGCTGAGTAATGTTTTGGCTATTAGAGTTTTTATCTAATTCCATATAAAGCGAAGTGTTATCTTTTCGAGATCTTTAAAATATGACAATGGAGCTTTGATAGGAATTGCATTAAAATTATGTATTGCTTTGGGTAGTATAGACATTTTAACGATGTTGATTCTTCCCAGACATGAGCATGATATGCTTTTCCATTTGTTAACATCTTCAGCTATTTCTTTTCGTAAAGTTTCATAGTTCTGTTTATAGAGATCTTTCACATCCTTTGTTAGATAAACTCCCAAATATTTCATCTTCTTTGGCACTACTGTGAAAGGAATAGAGTCCTTAACTTTTTTTCGGCTTGGCTATTGTTGGTATATATAAAGGCTACAGATTTATGGGTGTTGATTTTGCAGCCTGAGACATTGCTGTATTCCTTGATCACTTCTAAAAGCCTTGTAGTGGAATCCCTAGTGTTTTCCAGATATACGATCATGTCATCTGCGAAGAGTGAAAGTTTGATCTCTTCTGACCCTATGTGGATACCCTTGATCGCCTTTTCTTCCCTAATTGCAATGTCTTAAACTTCCATTACAATGTTAAAGAGCAATGGAGACAATAGGCAACCTTGCCTGGTTCCTGATCTAAGTGGAAATGATTTCAATTTAAACTCCATTCAATATGATATTGGCTGTGGGTTTGCTATGGATGGCCTCTATTAGTTTAAGAAATGTCCCCTCTATACTGATTTTCTGAAGTGTTCTGATCATGAAGGGATGCTGGATATTATCAAAAGCTTTTTCTGCATCAATTGAGAGAATCATATGGTCTTTATTTTTTAGTTTGTTTATGTGTTGAATTACATTTATAGATTTACATATATTGAACCAGCCTTGAGACCCTGGGATAAATCCCACTTGGTCTTGGTATATAATTTTTTTGATGTGTTGTTGGATTCTGTTTGTTAGGATCTTATTGAGTATTTTTGCATCAATATTCATTAGTGATATTGGTCTATAATTTTCTTTTCTTGTTGGGTCTTTCCCTGGTTTAGGGATCAAGGTGATGTTTGCTTTGTAGAATGTGTTGGGTAGTATTCCTTCTTTTTCTATATTTTGGAAGAGGTTTAGTAATATAGGTACTAGTTCATCTTTAAAGGTTTGGTAGAATTCTGATGTAAAGCCATCTGGTCCTGGGCTTTTCTTTTTGGGGAGATTTTGTATAGTTGATGCTATTTCAGAACTTGATATAGGCCTGTTCAACATTTCCACTTCATTCTGGCTAAGTCTTGGTAGGTGGTGTACTTCCAAGTATTGGTAGAGTTCTTTCAGATTTTCATATTTTTGAGAGTAAAGTTTCTTGTAATACTTATTAAGGATTTTTTGAATTTTTGAGGGGTCTGTTGTTATTTCATTTTTACCATTTCTGATTGATGAAATTAGAGATTTTACTCTTTTTTTCCTGGTTAGGTTGGCCAAAGGTTTATCTATTTTATTGATCTTTTCAAAAAACCAACTTGGATTTATTGATCTGTTGTGTAATTCTTTTGTTTTCAATTTCATTTAATTCTGCCCTGATTTTGGTTATTTCTTTTCTTATGCTGGGTTTGGTGTTGGAATGGTCTTCCTTCTCCAGTTGCTTGAGATGTCCCATTAGGTAATTAACTTCCTCTCTTTCTGTTTTCTTGGGGAAGGCTTGCAGTGCTATACATTTCCCTCTTAGGACTGCTTTTGCAGTATCCCAGAGGTTCTGATAATTCGTGTCTTCATTGTTGTTTTGTTCCAAAAATTTGGTCATTTCATTCTTAATTTCATCTGTAACCCACCTATCCTTCAGCATAAGGTTATTTAGCTTCGATGTTCTTGTATGGGTATGCAGATTCCTGTTGTTATTGAGTTCAACTTGATGAACTCCATATCCTCATGATGGTCTGAGAATATGCAAGGAATATTTTCTATTTTTTAACATTTACTGAGGTTAGATTTGTGGGCCAGGATGTGGTCAATTTTTGAGTATGTTCCATGGGCTGATGAGAAGTATGTGTAGTCAGTTTTGTTGGGATGAAATGTTCTGTAGATGTCTGTTAAGTGCAGGTGTTGAATTTTTAAGTTTAAATCTAATATTTCTTTGCTTAGTTTCTTTTTGGAGGATCTATCCAGCACTGCTAAAGGGGTGTTAAAATCTCCAACTACTGTGAAACTGGAGGAAATGAAGTTGCTCATGTCTGTTAGAGTTTCTCTTATAAATTGAGGTCATTCTGGTTGGGTACATAAATATTAATAATTGATATCTCATCACATTGAGTATTACCTTTAACAAATATGAAGTGTCCATCCTTATCCTTCCTTATTTTGGTTGGGTTAAAGCTTAAAGCTTATTGCATCTGCGAATAGGATTGCAACACCTGCTTTTTTTCTGCTTTCCATTTGCCTGGAGTATAGATGACCATCCCTTCCTTTGGGTCTATATTTGTCTTTTAATGTAAGATGAGATTCTTGTATGCTGCAGATATCTGGCTTGAGGGTTTTTTTTTTATTGTTGGGGATTCATTGAGGGTACAGTAAGCCAGGTTACACTGATTGCAATTGTTAGGTAAAGTCCCTCTTGCAATCATGTCTTGCCCCCATAAAGTGTGACACACACCAAGGCCCCACCCCCCTCCCTCCGTCCAGTCAGCCAACCTGTGCCTCTTTAGAGGACAATTTAAACCATTCACATTAGTTGAGAATATTGATAAGCCTTTCAAGAGTCCAGTGGACATTTTTAATCCTTTTGCATCTGTGGAAGTTGGAATTTGATCAAAATTTTCTGGGTGGGTTTACTTTTGTGGTGGAGGATTATGCTGGTCTTTATGGAGGATAGGTCTGAAAATATCCTGGAGAGCTGGTTTAGTTGTGGCAAATTTCTTCAACATGTAAATGTTGTTAAAGTATTTAAATTCTCCATCATAAATAAAACTCAGTTTACCTGGGTACAGGATCCTGGGTTGAAAGTTATTTTGTTTTAGGAGATTAAAAGTTGATGACCATCCTCTTCTAGCTTGAAAGGTTTCAGCAGAGAGATCTGAAGTTATTCTAATATTCTTCCCCTTGTAGGTAATGGTTTTCTTTCATTTAGCTGCTTTCATCATTTTCTCCTTCATATTAACTTTAGTGAAATTGATTATGATGTGTCTGGGGGATGTCTTTTTGGCGTTGAGTTGTGCTGGAGTTTTGAAACTGTCAGCTTCTGAAATTCAGAATTTCTTGGCATGTCTGGAAATTTCTCTTCCATAATCACATGGAGAAGAGACTCTATGCCTTGTGAAGCCACTTCTTCACTTTCAGGGATCCTTATAAGATGAATATCGGTTTTCTTTGAGTTATCCCAGAGCTCTCTGAGACAGTGATCTGTTTTTGCCCTCCATTTTTCTTCCTCTCTGAGAGTTTGGGAGCCTTGGAAAGCTTTGTCTTCAATGTCCAAAATCCTTCCTTCTGCTTGCTCCATTCTGTTACCAAGGGATTCTATTGTGTTTCTCAGATCTTTGAGGGCTTCAACTTCTTGTCTCAATGTGTTAAGATCTTTGGTCGTTTGGTCTTTGAATTCGTTGAATTCTTGAGACGTCTTTTGGGTTACTGTTGGAATTCTAATTTGATCTTATTTGCTATCCAGATTCTGAATTCAATTTGTGACATCTCAGCTATTTGTTTGTGCATGGGATCTTGTGCTGTGTCTGCCCCATTGTTCCCTGGGGGAGTTGATCTATTCTAATTATTTGTATTGCCAGAGTTTTTCCTTTGATTTTGTCTCATGATTGTTTTTCACAGTTGCCTCTGGCAGTCCTCAGAGTTGGGGTGGTGTCTCTCTGAGATTAGACCGCAGGGGAATTGCTCCATCATTGCTGGATGTTTGTAGGGAGTGACCCTGTGTAGTTCCTCTGGGCTGCCCCAGCCTGGGAGTTCTGGTTGTGGAAACAGCTCCAGAGTGTGACACACCAGATCTAGCAACAGGGTGGGGGGTGGTGCCCACAGTTCTGGGATTGCCTGGTGCCTCCAGTGACTTTGGCACAGAGACCCCAAGGCTCCAGCAGTCTCTGGCCAGGAGAAGGGCTCCGCACAGAGACAGGGAGGGCTCTGGAGGACACGTGGCTACCAGAATCCCTGGCCAGATGAGAAGACGGTGTTGAGGCAGGGAGGGTACAGGAGGGAGGACGCAGGGTTGCGCAGCTCCTGGAGATCCTAATCAGGGTGTGTGGAGGCCTGGCGGGCAGGGTAGCAGTCCCAGCGCAGCTCTTACCGGGATCCAGGAGCGTGCTGATCACGGGTCCCGGCACATCTCTTTCAGAGGTCAGGGAGGATGCAGATCACAGGCCCTCTTACCATTTCTTGACATTGTGCTTTTCACATTTTAGTTCTGGCAGTTATATGGAAGTATGATTTCAAGAATATATCTTGTGAAACATAATAGTTAAGTTAAAAGAAATGAATAGTTAAGTTAAAAAAATGTTGTTTTGTGTTTTGAAGATTAAGTGATGTCCTGAGAGAGACAAATATATGGATGGCCTCACTGGGGAACACTGGGAGAAGGAATTTATTCATGAACAGTGTTTGAGGATGGTTGGTCTATGTTATTCTCTAAAAGACATGTAGAGTTGCTTTACCATGTAGGGTCTTAGAATTTAAATATAAATAAAACATTTTTAAACTCAATTTCATGTTTCCTGGGCATTTTGAAGAATTACAATCAATACCTGATTGCAGGCTATTTGATTACTGGTTAATGTACATCAGCACAAAAAATGTGCTCCAATAGGGTGTCTGTGGATATGCCAAAGACTTTGAAGCATTTTGCCCTGAGGTAATCTAAATTCTGCTGCCATTTGTTAACTCAGTTGCCATTATTCCTACAAACATTAAGTTTTGAAAGGAAGTCTACACATGTTTCTTACTGTATGACAGCTGTTAAAATTTGTCATTTATTACTTTAAAATCACATTGGACATATTCACAAAGTGTCTAGTTCTGCGATGGCCCTGTGGTAATATCTGACACCAAATTTCAGTTAGGAATGCATTTGGCAGCGATAATTAGTTGGCCAAGAGTAGCTCAAACACCGTTTTTATTTTTCTCACATAATGAGAGAGACATGTTTCCTGGGTTAAAGACATATTTCCCAGCTAGTTGCTGGTGTTGTGTCAGCTGTTTTGCAGTGTCATTAGGCATCTGGCTTTCACTCATTTGGCTCCACCATCCTTCATGCACCCGCCTTCCTACTCATGCTGTTGCCTTGTGGTTGCAAGATGGCTGCTATACTTCTGGCATCACATCTACCTTCAAAAAGTAAAAGAAGAAAAGTAAAAGAAGAAAAATATTTTCTATTTATGAGGAAAAATAAATGGCCTCCAGAGGACATCTACTCACACTTTTGTATTAATTATCTATTCAGTGGAAGAATTAACTCTCAAAATCAGTGCTAAAGCAACAACCACAAGAACAAGAATACTGTAGGGAATAAAACATTAAAACCCAAACCAAATAATTATGATTTTACAATTTCTATGGATCAGGAATTCCATCAAGGCTTAGCTAGGTGGGTCTGGCTCAAGGCCTCTCATGGAATGGCAGTGAGGATGTTGCAGGGGCTGGAGTCATCTGAAGGTGTGACTGGGCTGAGAAATCCAGTTCTGAGGTGGTTCTTTGCTAAGAGGGGCCTTGCTGCAGTCTCCACATTGTGTTCTCACATGGCAGCTAGCTTCCCTCTGAGCAAGTGACCTGAGAGGCAGCAAGGAAGAAGTCACATTACTATAGAACAAGCTTCATAAGACAAATATTGTGGTTTGAATATATAGCCACCAAAACTCAGGTGTTGCCAATGTGATTGTATTTAGAGGTAGGGCCTTTGAGAGGCGATTGGGCCAAGGCTGCTTCTTCAGGAATGGGGTTTAGACCCTTATAAACTTCATAGTGTTTAGTTAGTTGGTTCGTTTGTTCTTCTGCTTTCTGCCACATGAGGGTGTAGCAAGAAGGCCTTCACTAGACACCAAACATTGGTACCTTGACCTTGGATTTTCAACCTTCAGAACTTTGAGACGTAACTTTCTACATTTTATAATTACCCAGTCCTGGGTATTTTGTTATAGCAGCACAAAATGCAGTAAGACAATCACTTCCATATTTTGAAGGGAGATATACCAAAGAATTTGTGCACATACTTTTAAATGATTATTGCCTCATCAACCAACCAAAATGGATTCAATTGTTCAGTCTAATTATAGTGAAGCCTGGAAATAAATTTATCTTTGGAGGCTGTGACCATTCTTCTCTTGAACAAAATAAGGGCTCTACTAGCAGGAAGAAAGAAGAAAAGAATATTGAGATGGCAATTAGCTCATCTCAATATTGAGAACTTGACCAAATAATTCTAGAATTTTTTCTGAAGGAATGACTAGTTTAGAATAGGCACAAAAGTTTTTGAAAAAGAAGTCTTTTGTAGGGTAAGTAGGGGAACGAACAGACCTAGTAGACTTCAAAATACAATATGAAATAATATATAGGCAAATTAATTTTAAGTAGTATATAATACACACATAGACTCCAATTTATTAGAAAGTAATATTTAAAAGGATTTCATGAATGGTATTGAAATATCTATTTAAAGAGATCTATTTACATTCTTGCTATACATCAGAGTAAATCCTAGATGAATTAAAAAGTGAAAAATGAAGCCACTTTAGGAAAACTAGAAGACAATTTTTTTTAGACAGCCTTACTCTGTTGTTCCAGGCTAGAGTTCCAGGGCGTCAGCCTAGCTCAAGCAACCTCAAACTTCTGGGTTCAAGTGATCCTCCTGCCTCAGCCTCCTGAGTAGCTGGGACTACAGTGACTGCCATGGTGGCTGGCTCATTTTTTTCTATTTTTAGTAAAGATGGGGTCGCACTCCTTGTTGAGCTGGTCTTGACCTCCTGAGCTCAAGGGTTCCTCCTGTTCCTCCCAGAGGATTACAGGCATGAGCCACCAAGCCTGGCCAAGAAGAAACTTTTGATAAACATTTACCCAATTCTAAGTTGGGAAAGACTATCTAAGCATAAAGACAGTGGACTAAATTACAAAGGAAGAGACTGATTTTAATATTTAAAGTAAGCACTCTGTGTCAAAAACAACATGAAATTTTAAAAGTAAATGAGATTATGGATTATTGATGTTTCAATGGGATATATTCATTAACAAGAAAAATACCTTCACTTTGATTGAGTCTATGGCCCTTTTCTCTGGAGTAAATATTTCAGAAATTAAAAATAAAATGGTAGGAAAATGTTAATATACAATGAGTTAATATCCCTGATAATAAAACCTCTATGTTATCAATAAAAATAGGCAAAACCATAAACCTATAATTCCCAGAACAGATAGAACAAATGGCTAATAAATAGAAATAAATTATCAACCTCATTTGTAATCATACTAATGTGAATGAAAACAAAGGTAAAATTTAGTGTATTATCTGCCAAATTAACAGTGTAAATACTGAGGGCTGGCCAGTGTGTGGTGAGAAGAAGGTTAACACCACTGGTTTATGCAACCCAATTTGACAGCTTTCATCAAGAGCCTTCAGCATGTCTGTACATTTTTATCTGGTAATTTTACTTAGAGGAATTGAGCATAAGAGAATAACAGAAATGCTTTTAAAAATGTATTTATGGAACTGGAATGTCTTAATATTACTTATAATAGAAGCAAAAAGAAAAATCACCTAAATGTCCCCTGTTGGGGGTCAGGGGTCCAGATCCCTGAACCCAGTTGACCTGGTTTGATTACTCTGCTGAGCTGAGAAGTTCAGCTGAGGCATAGAGGTAACTGAAAGGAAAAAGGAATGAAAACAGAAAATAAAAGTGGAGCAGCACAGGCAGTGTGAATAGAGAGCAGAATAACCACAGAAGTTTCAGTATAACAAAGACAAATTTTATTTAGGAAGAATGAACAGAAAGTTTAGAGGGTCTATCTCATAAAGGAGCAGAGAAGGAGAGAGAATGAGATGAAGGGAAGGAGGAATAAATACAAAGGCCTGCAGGGCTATAAATACCCTCTACATCTGAAATTGGCTGCAAGTCTTTCATTGGCATTTCTGCACCTCCAGGTAGTATTGCCCTTTACTATTGGTCATTGATTGTCTCTTTCTGTTGGTCATTGGTTACCCAGGTTTCTTCATACCCACAGTCTTACAAGTCTCCAGACTTTTGTTTCCCTAGGCCAGGTTTTTCTCCCACCCCCCTTGAAGCCCCTTTCTTAGTGTCCCTTCTCATCCCGCAATAGACTTATAGCTAAATAAATGATGGCATGTCTATATGATGGAATATGAAGGGCTATTGAAATATTTTACAGTGTTTCAGTGATTTTGAACAATGTTGATGATAGGATTTTAATTAAAAAAGCAACATATGGGGGGGGGAGAAAGACGGCGGCCGAGTAACAGCTTCCTTGCATCTGGGCACCGTGAGTCTGGGGATATAGGACTCCAGGCATCTCTGGCTGGTGGGATCTGCCTATCATCACCCCTGAGAGGATACAGGGAGTCAGCAAGAGACTGCTGGACCCCAAAAGGAGGACTAAAACAGTGGAAAAATGGCAAGTGGTCACATGTGGTCAATTGGTCTAAACCTGCCCACAACTGTAAGTTCAGTAGCATCGAGACTGCAAACCGGAAAGGCCTTACCTGTGAACTGTTTTGGTGTCTTTGGACTTGGCACTCAGTTGAACTGCCTTGGGGAGAGCCTGAGCGGGAGTGTGGAGAACTTTGGCTGTTGTCTAGGGCCCCAGTCTGAGCCGCCGAGCGAGATGGATCTAATAGTGTTTGGCTGTGAGTCACAGGGAGCCATTGTGAGTGATCTGCCCCAGTAAGCTCCACCCTCAGGGTCGCAGAGCTAGAATCCTGTGGGAGCTGGGAACCTAGCAGCCTAAGGGTGGGGCCTGAGCCACCTTGCAGCCCTAACCCTCAGGTGAGACCAGTTTTGGCATACTGGGTAAGTGGATAGCCACTTCAGCAGTGATTCCAGTGACAAGCACTTTCCTGGGAAAGCTTCTGCTCAGCAAGTTTACAAGTTCAAAGTGCCTTTTAAGGTGGCTGAAGAGAAATTTAGGGTGTCTACCTGCTGGGGTTTGAGAAATCAGCGGACTCCAGTCGTATCAGAACTGTGATTAACATCTCATACCCCAGAAGACCACGTGTTGCCCAGACAATATTCAACAACATATACATACTGCTTTGTTTTTGGTTGTGGTTTTTTTTTTGTTTGTTTGTTTTTTGGTTTGGTTGTTTTTTTGTTTATTTTGATGTTGTTGATGTTGTTTTGTTTTTTAATTTCAACCTTTTCCTTACAGATCTTTTTTATTTCTTAATTTTTCTAGTTTAATTATAATTTCCCATTGCTGCCTTTTTCAATAACTAGAACTTCATTTTTGCTAGTGTTTCTACCACTATTATTTGGTTTTTCACCCAATTTTCTCTGGTAAAGTTTTCTGTTTGCTTGTTTTGGTTTGATTTATAGGATTTTTGTCTTTCCTTTCTACTTGGTGGAGGTGGAGTACTGTGTCTGATCAGGTTAGCAAAGAGCTGCTGACCTCAAGGGAACCACCTAACTGGGCACCCCCAGAAGGTGGTTTTTTTTTAAGTTTGTGTCAAAGTACCCTACTGTAGGAGGCGGAGCAAGATGGCAGACGAGTAACAGCTTCCTTGCATCTGGGCACCATGAGTCTGGGGAGATAGGACTCCAGGCATCTCTGGCTGGTGGGATCTGCCTATCATCACCCCTGCGAGGATACAGGGAGTCAGAGAGAGACTTCTGGACCCCAAGAGGAGGACTAAAATAGTGGAAAACCGGCAAGTGGTCGCGTGTGTTCAATCCGTCTAAACCCGCCCGCAACTTCCACAGGCACAAGAACTTAAAGAGCAAGAGGAAGTGAAAGGAAAATTAGGGCAAGGAAACAGATAAAAGAAATCACTCATGAGGAAGAATCAGCAGAAAACTCTAGGCAACATGAAGAGCCAGTCCAGAACAACCCCTCCAAGGGACCATGAGGTAGCTACTGCAGATGATTCCATCTATAAAGAAATGGTAGGAATGACAGAAAGGGAATTGAGAATACACATGTTCAAAACAATGAAAGAAATGATGGAAACAGTGAAGGAAACTGCTGATAAAGTGGAAAATAACCAAAAGGAAATCCAAAAACAGAATCAAATAAGAGATGAAAGATATGAAGAATATAAAAAGGATATAGCAGAGCTGAAGGAACTGAAACAGTCAATTAGGGAACTTAAAGATGCAATGGAAAGTATCAGCAACAGGTTAGACCATGCAGAAGAAAGAATTTCAGAGGTAGAAGACAAAGTTTTTGAGATAACTCAGATAGTAAAAGAGGCAGAAAAGAAGAGAGAGAAAGCAGAACGTTCACTGTCAGAATTATGGGACTTTATGAAGCGTTCCAACATACGAGTTATAGGAATTCCAGAAGGGGAAGAAGAATGCCCCAGAGGAATGGAAGCCATACTAGAGAATATTATAACAGGAAATTTCCCAAACATCACCAAAGATTCTGACACACTGCTTTCAGAGGGCTATCGGACCCCAGGTCGCCTCAACTCTAACCGAGCTTCTCCAAGACACATTGTGATGAACCTGTCCAAAGTCAAGACAAAAGAAAAGATTCTGCAAGCTGACAGGAGTAAGCGCCAGTTGACCTACAGGGGCAAATCCATCAGAGTGACCGCAAACTTCTCTAATGAAACTTTCCAAGCAAGAAGACAATGGTCATCTACCTTTAATCTACTTAAACAGAACAATTTCCAGCCCAGAATTCTGTACCCTGCTAAGCTAAGCTTCAAAATTGACGGAGAAATCAAATCATTTACGGATATACAAACATTGAGGAAATTCGCCACAACAAGACCAGCTCTACAGGAAATACTTCAACCTGTTCTGCACACTGACCACCACAATGGATCAGCAGCAAAGTAAGAACTGAGAAATTAAAGGACAGAACCTAACCTCCACACTGATGCAAAAGATAAAACTAAGCAATGGACTCTCACAAAATAAGATGAATAGAATACTACCACACTTATCAATTATCTCAATATATGTTAATGGCTTGAATTCCCCACTGAAGAGACAGAGATTGGCTGACTGGATTAAAAAACAGAAGCCATCCATTTGCTGTCTGCAAGAAACACACCTGGCTTTAAAAGACAAATTAAAGCTCTGAGTCAAGGGTTGGAAGACAATTTTTCAGGCAAATGGAATTCAGAAGAAAAGAGGAGTTGCAATCTTATTTTCAGATTCATGTGGATTTAAAGCAACTAAAGTCAAAAAAGACAAAGATGGTCACTTTATATTGGTCAAGGGAAAAATACAACAAGAAGACGTTTCAATTCTAAATATTTATGCACCCAACTTAAATCCTTTCAGATTCTTAAAACAGACTTTACTCAGTCGGAGCAATATGATATCTGATAATACCATAATAACAGGGGACTTTAACACTCCTCTTACACAGCTGGACAGATCCTCTAAACAGAAATTAAAGATTTTAGAGATTTAAATGAGACCCTAGAACAACTGTGTTTGATAGACGCATATAGAACACTCCATCCCAAAGATAAAGAATATACATTCTTCTCATCACCCCATGGAACATTCTCCAAAATTGATCATATCCTGGGACACAAAACAAATATCAACAGAATCAAAAGAATTGAAATTTTACCTTGTATCTTCTCAGACCATAAGGCACTAAAGGTGGAACTCAACTCTAAGAAAAATGCTCCACCCAACCCAAAGGCATGGAAATTAAACAATCTTCTGTTGAATAACAGATGGGAGCAGGAAGAAATAAAACAGGAAATCATTAACTTCCTTGAGCATAACAACAATGAAAACACAAGCAACCAAAACTTGTGGG
This sequence comes from Nycticebus coucang, assembly GCF_027406575.1. Taxonomy (NCBI): domain Eukaryota; kingdom Metazoa; phylum Chordata; class Mammalia; order Primates; family Lorisidae; genus Nycticebus; species Nycticebus coucang. The sequence continues at coordinate 58,286,247 of NC_069794.1, read as the reverse complement.
ATACTGCAAAAGCAGTTTTGAGAGGAAAATTCATCGCTTTAGATGCCTACATTCGAAAAACAGAAAGAGAGCACATCAACAATCTCACAAGCCATCTTATGGAATTGGAAAAAGAAGAACAATTTAAGCCTAAACTCAGTAGAAGAAAAGAAATATCCAAAATCAAATCAGAGATCAATGAAATTGAAAACAAAAGAGTCATTCAGAAATTTAATGAAACAAGGAGTTGGTTTTTTGAAAAAATAAATAAAATAGATAAACCATTGGCAAGATTAACGAGGAATAGAAAAGTAAAATCTCTAGTAACTTCAATCAGAAATGATAAAGGGGAAATAACAACTGATCCCGTAGAGATACAAGGGATCATCTCTGAATACTACCAGAAATTCTATGCCCAGAAATTTGACTATGTGAAGGAAATGGATAAATATTTGGAATCACACCCTCTCCCTAGACTTAGCCAGGAAGCAATAGAGCTCCTGACCAGACCAATTTCAAGCACTGAGATCAAAGAAATAAAAAATCTTCCAACCAAAAAATGCCCTGGTCCAGATGGCTTCATTCCAGAATTCTATCAAACCTTCAAGGAAGAGCTTATTCCTGTACTGCAGAAATTATTCCAAAAAATTGAGTAAGAAGGAATCTTCCCCAACACATTCTAAGAAGCAAACATCACTCTGATACAAAACCAGGAAAAGACCCAAACAAAAAGGAGAATTTCAGACCAATCTCACTCATGAATATAGATGCAAAAATTCTCAACAAAATCCTAGCCAATAGATTACAGCTTATCATCAAAAAAGTCATTCATCATGATCAAGTAGGCTTCATCCCAGTGATGCAAGGCTGGTTTAACATACGCAAGTCCATAAACGTTATTCACCATATTAACAGAGGCAAAAATAAAGATTACATAATCCTATCTATAGATTCAGAAAAGGCAATTGATAAAATCCAGCATCCTTTTCTAATTAGAACACTGAAGAGTATAGGCATAGGTGGCACATTTCTAAAACTGATTGAAGTTTTGACAAACCCACAGCTAATATTTTACTGTATGGAATAAAACTGAAAGCTTTTCCCCTTAGAACTGGAACCAGACAAGGTTGTCCTCTGTCACCTTTACTATTCAACATAGTGCTGGAAGTTCTAGCCAATACATTTAGGCAAGACAAGGAAATAAAGGGAATCCAAATGGGAGAAGAGGAGGTCAAACTCTCCCTCTTTGTTGACGACATGATCTTATACTTAGAGAACCCCAAAGACTCAACCACAAGACTCCTAGAAGTCATCAAAAAATACAGTAATGTTTCAGGATATAAAATCAATGTCCACAAGTCAGTAGCCTTCGTATACACCAATAACAGTCAAGATGAGAAGCTAATTAAGGACACAACTCCCTTCACCATAGTTTCAAAGAAAATGAAATACCTAGGAATATCCCTAACGAAGGAGGTGAAGGACCTCTATAAAGAAAACTATGAACTCCTCAGAAAGGAAATAGCAGAGGATATTAACAAATGGAAGAACACACCGTGCTCATGGATGGGAAGAATCGACATTGTTAAAATGTCCATACTTCCCAAACAATCTACCTATTCAATGCCATTTCTATCAAAATAACCAACATCGTACTTTCAAGATTTGGAGAAAATGATTCTGCGTTTTGTATGGAACCGGAAAAAAACCCGTATAGCTAAGGCAGTTCTTAGTAATAAAAATAAAGCTGGGGGCATCAGCATACCAGATTTTAGTCTGTACTACAAAGCCATAGTGATCAAGACAGCATGGTACTGGCACAGAAACAGAGACGTAGACACTTGGAGTTGAATTAAAAACCAAGAAATGAAACTAACATCTTACAACCACCTAATCTTCGTTAAATCAAACAACAACATACTTTGGGGGAAAGACTCCCTATTCAATAAATGGTGTTGGGAGAACTGGATGTCTACATGTAAAAGACTGAAACTGGACCCACACCTTTCCCCACTCACAAAAATTGATTCAAGATGGATAAAGGACTTAAATTTAAGGCATGAAACAATAAAAATCCTCCAAGAAAGCATAGGAAAAACACTGGAAGATATTGGCCTGGGGAAAGACTTCATGAAGAAGACTGCCATGGCAATTGCAACAACAACAAAAATAAACAAATGGGACTTCATTAAACTGAAAAGCTTCTGTACAGCTAAGGAGACAACTACCAAAGCCAAGAGACAACCTACACAATGGGGAAGGATATTTGCATATTTTCTTTTCTTTTCTTTTTTTTTTATTGTTGGGGATTCATTGAGGGTACAATAAGCCAGGTTACACTGATTGCAATTGTTAGGTAAAGTCCCTCTTGCAATCATGTCTTGCCCCCATAAAGTGTGACACCCACCAAGGCCCCACCCCCCTCCCTCCGTTCCTGTTTCTGCTTTCCCCCCCGTCATAAACTTAATTGTCATTAATTGTCCTCATAGCAAAATTGAGTACATAGGATTCATGCTTCTCCATTCTTGTGATGCTTTACTAAGAATAATGTCTTCCACTTCCATCCAGGTTAATACGAAGGATGTAAAGTCTCCATTTTTTTTTTAATGGCTGAATAGTATTCCATGGTATACATATACCACAGCTTGTTAATCCATTCCTGGGTTGGTGGGCATTTAGGCTGTTTCCACATTTGGGCGATTGTAAATTGAGCTGCAATAAACAGTCTAGTACAAGTGTCCTTATGATAAAAGGATTTTTTTCCTTCTGGGTAGATGCCCAGTAATGGGATTGCAGGATCAAATGGGAGGTCTAGGTTGAGTGCTTTGAGGTTTCTCCATACTTCCTTCCAGAAAGGTTGTACTAGTTTGCAGTCCCACCAGCAGTGTAAAAGTGTTCCCTTCTCTCCACATCCACGCCAGCATCTGCAGTTTTGAGATTTTGTGATGTGGGCCATTCTCACTGGGGTTAGATGATATCTCAGGGTTGTTTTGATTTGCATTTCTCTAATATATAGAGATGATGAACATTTTTTCATGTGTTTGTTAGCCATTCGTCTGTCGTCTTTAGAGAAGGTTCTATTCATGTCTCTTGCCCATTGATATAAGGGATTGTTGGCTTTTTTCATGTGGATTAATCTGAGTTCTCTATAGATCCTAGTTATCAAGCTTTTGTCTGATTGAAAATATGCAAATATCCTTTCCCATTGTGTAGGTTGTCTCTTTGCTTTGGTTATTGTCTCCTTAGATGTACAGAAGCTTTTCAGTTTAATATTTTCAATCAGACAAAAGCTTGATAACTAGGATCTATAGAGAACTCAAATTAATCCACATGAAAAAAGCCAACAATCCCATATATCAATGGGCAAGAGACATGAATAGAACCTTCTCTAAAGATGACAGACGAATGGCTAACAAACACATGAAAAAATGTTCATCATCTCTATATATTAGAGAAATGCAAATCAAAACAACCCTGAGATATCATCTAACCCCAGTGAGAATGGCCCACATCACAAAATCTCAAAACTGCAGATGCTGGCGTGGATGTGGAGAGAAGGGAACACTTTTACACTGCTGGTGGGACTGCAAACTAGTACAACCTTTCTGGAAGGAAGTATGGAGAAACCTCAAAGCACTCAACCTAGACCTCCCATTTGATCCTGCAATCCCATTACTGGGCATCTACCCAGAAGGAAAAAAATCCTTTTATCATAAGAACACTTGTACTAGACTGTTTATTGCAGCTCAATTTACAATCGCCCAAATGTGGAAACAGCCTAAATGCCCACCAACCCAGGAATGGATTAGCAAACTGTGGTATATGTATACCATGGAATACTATTTAGGTATTAAAAAAAAATGGAGACTTTACATCCTTCGTATTAACCTGGATGGAAATGGAAGACATTATGCTTAGTAAAGCATCACAAGAATGGAGAAGCATGAATCCTATGTACTCAATTTTGATATGAGGGCAATTAATGACAATTAGGTAATGGGGAGGGAGGAAAAGCAGAAAGAGGGACGGAGGGGCCAGTGGGGCCTTGGTGTATGTCACACTTTATGGGGGCAAGACATGATTGCAAGAGGGACTTTGCCTAACAATTGCAATCAGTGTAACCTGGCTTATTGTACCCTCAACGAATCCCCAACAATAAAAAAAAAAGAGGGACTTTACCTAAAGAAAAAAAAAAAAAGCAGCATATGAAGCATTTGTGATGGTATATGAATTATAAAATAGGTATTATATAAAAGTTTATCAGAAAATAAAATAAAATACAGTGCTTCCTGAGAACCATTTTTTTTGGAAATTATAAGATTGTAAAAAATGTGTGCCTTATTTGAATTTATATATTTCTCAGATTTCTTGTTTTTGTGATTGATCAGAGAAAAAGTGCTCAGTATATTCTAAATGGACTATTTTAATTCTATCATTTAACCTCTCTTACAGCTCTGGGGAGTTGCAGCGTGTGTGTGTGTCTGTGTGTGTGTGTATGTCTGTTTGTGTGAGTGAGAGAGAGAGAAAATTTGTGTACTATAATTCTAGGGAATTTATGTATAAAAATGCTAAAGCTCATTTTGTCAGGAAGTGGTAAATTAAATCCTACAATAATGCATTAACTCTTTCAGGTCACTAAGGGACCAATTAGTGTATTATGCTAAGGGGTATTAAATTGTATCCTACTAGCCTGGAGGAGACCAGGCAGGTCCCGGAGCTCTAACTCATATCACCACTGGGAAGTGATTCAAATCCGGAAAGAAGCTGGTTCATTGAATATTAATTGAATGGGTGAATAAATGAAGGGAAGGCAAAGAAGGGAGCTAATGAGCTAACATTTATTGTTTATTTACAATGTGCCAGGAGTTTCCCATTCATTATTTCATTTAATTCTCATGACAACCTTATGAGGCCCATATTATTATTATTACCATCTTACAGGAGAGGAAACCACATTCATAACATAGATATGAACAGTTTCCTGCCCTTCTTATAGGAAGATGCTGGTACTGACCTTAGATGGTAACTTATTTGCTGTCCAAATCCCTCTTGGACCCATAGAGTTCTTTCAAGCTGACTGATTCATAAATTTCTGCAGTTCAAGATATCATTCCTATACAGAGTGTGGCTTTTCTGAGCATTCCATAGTACATAGTATCCTTGGAGGGAGTGAATTGGGGAGGAGGCTGGGCAGTGGAAAACCTTGTGGGCCATCAGACATTTACACTGATATGAGATTGAATTTCATGTTACTTTTTTAAGAACCATTTTAAATAAAAAAATACAGTAAAATGGACTGGGCGCAGTGGTTCATGCGTATAACCGTAGCACTTTGGAAAATTGCAATGGGAGGATTGCTAGAGCCAGGAGTTCAAGACAGGCCTGAATAACATAGTGAGACCCTCCATCTCTACAAAAGATTAGAAATAAATTACCTGGGCATGGTGATGTATGCCTGTAGTCCCAGCTACTCTGGAGGCTGAGGTGAGGGGATCCCTTGAGCCCAGGAATTAGAGGTGGCCATAACCTATGATGAGGCCACTGTATTATAGCCAGGGTGACGGATTAAGACCCTGTCTCAAATAAATAAATAAATAAATAAATAAATAAATAAATAAATAAATAATTTAAAAAGAGCAGGAAAAATGAAGTAGAGAAGAAAAGAAAGATTTCTGAGTGCTTAAGGAGGATAAAAAGGAGTACCCCAATGGTGGGAAAACATAGAATAAGGGACATTCCTGTCAACTAACTGCTGGTGTCGAGAGTATATGGAAGCCAGGCAGGAGACAAGTATTTGCGAGATTGTTGTCTGGGCTGCCTGAGAAGGGAGCTTTTTGCGCCTGGAGTGAAGGAAATTGGTTTGTAAAGGTAGTGCATTCCTGACTTGTTTCATTAACAAGAAGCCCAGTAAATTGGCTAGTACAGACTTGTAAACGGGACTTGCAACTGACATAAGAAAACACAATATGGAGTTGAAACCATTTCTTCGTGGAATCGTGGGCTAGGGTTGGTTGCCCTGAATATTTCTATTTAGACGACCTTTTAGGTCAGACAGAGAACATTTTTCTGTACAGGTGGTTAAGACAAGAGCTTTACATTCTAAACAATTAAAATTTTGACTACAAAGTTTCCAAACTCTATAAATTCACTTTTAAATGAGAGACTTTAAGATGAAAATTCTGAAAGAAATCTTTTTATTCTTTTCTTCTTCTTCATTTTGGGTCCTTCATATTTAGGCTTTCAAAGAACCAGGGGGCGAAGTTTTTCTTCCTAGAAAGAAAATTCAAACTTCTGACATCTTTAAATAAATTTACACCCAAATTATACACTGGAAGTCTACCAAGCCAGTTTATAAAGAATCATCCACATGGCCTTTTGTATTGTGATCCTTTGTATGATACTGAAACTCCTGTAGGAGGCAGAAAATAATGATTAGGCTTAGGCAAAGTGAAAAGATATTTTCTCAGCTGGAAGTTGTTAATACTTCAGTGATAGAGACTTTGAGAATAACTCTGCTGATACATGATTTAAAAATAAATATACAAGCACTGGAATAATTCACAGGATGAGAAATCACAGGAGAGCAATAACAGCCAAGTGGGGCTGAGACTGATCGTTTCTGTGCTTGTGGCATGTTGCTCTTTTGCCCTAAGTCTTGGACTGACAGCTCTTCTGGCTGTCAGCTTTAGTCCTCTGGGCCTTGCTGTCTTTGAGTAAATACTGTATTGCCAAGTCAGCCAAGGGCTTTATATTTTCATAGAAGACAGGTAATTATGGGAGACATAGGCAAAAAGTTTAGGATGCTACACTTCCTCTGTACTTACAAATTTAAAACATAACTTCTTTTTCTTTTTGTTTTTCTTGTTGCAAAAGCAAGACAGGTACATGGAAAACTTAAAAAATATAAAGAAGCAAAAAGAAGAGTCTGTAGACTGATTGTACTAGTGAGAATCACCAATTAGAAATGGAGCATAAGCCTGCGTGGTGGCTCACGTCTATAATCCTAGCTCTCTGGTAGACCGAGGTGGGTAGATCCCTTGAGCTTAGGAGTCCTGAGACCAGCCTGAGCAAGAGTGAGACCCCTTCTCTAAAAATAGCTGGGTGTTGTGGTGGGCACCTGTAGTCCCAGCTACTGGGGAGGCTGAGGGAAGAGAATCTCTCTCTCTTTTTTTTTTTATTGTTGGGGATTCATTGAGGATACAAAGAACCAGGTTACATTGATTGCATTTGTTAGGTAAAGTCCCTCTTATAATTGTGTCCTGCCCCCAAAAGGTGTGTCACATACCGTGACCCCCTCCCTCCTTCCCTCTCTCTGCTCTTCCCTTCCCCCACCCACTTCCTTCCCTCTCTCTGCTCGTACCTTCCCCCACCCCTCACTGTGTACTAGATCATTAATTATCCTCTTATCAGAATTGAGTACATAGGATTCTTGCTTCTCCATTCTTGTGATGCTTTACTAGGAATTATGTGTTCCACTTTCATCCAGGTTAATACAAAGGATGTAAAGTCACCATCTTTGTTAATTGATGAATGGTATTCCATGGTATTCATATACCATAGCTTGTTAATCCATTCCTGGGTTGGTGGGCATTTAGACTGTTTCCACATTTTGGCAATTGTAAATTGAGATGTGATAAACAGTTTAGTGCAAGTATCCTTATAGTAAAAGGATTTTTTTCCTCCTGGGTAGATGCCCAGTAATGGGATTGCAGGATCAAATGGGAGGTCTAGTTTGAGTTCTCTGTAAGTCTTGGACTGACAGCTCTTCTGGCTGTCCTCTGGGCCACACTTCCTTCCAAAAAGGTTGTACTAGTTTGCAGTCCCACCATCAGTGTAAAAGTGTTCTCTTCTCTCCACATTCATGCCAGCATCTGCAGTTTTGAGATTTTGTGATGTGGGCCATTCTCGTTGGGGTTAGGTGGTATCTCAGGGTGGTTTTGAATTGTACTTCTGCAATAATAAGGGTGATGAGCAATTTTTCATATGTTTGTTAGCCATTCATCTGTCTTCTTTAGAGAAGTTTCTATTCATCTCTGAAAGACTATCTCTTGAGTCCAAGAGTCTGAGGTTGCTGTGAACTATGATGCCACAGCACTCTACTGAGGGCAAAACAGTGACACTCTGTTACAAATAAGTAAATAAATAAATAAGAGAAGTGGAGTAATCTATTCTTCTCTTTTTTAATCCATTGGATTGCATTTTGTTAAAAACAAAATGCATTTTGTTTTTGTCCATTTTGTCCATTTTTCCATTGGATTGCATTTTGTTAAAAACATTTTTTCATATGTACATACAATTTTAGAATCTTCTTGGGTCTGTTCCCTAATCCATTCTGATAAGTAATAGTTAAAATTTTACACTTTGGAAGTAGATACAACAGAAGGTAGAATTCCGTCCCTACTATTTAGCATCCAGGTTTCACATGTCTTGATTACCCCCTCTGCAAAAATGAAGATAATGTTACCCGGATTGAAAAGTATTTGTGAGGCGAATGTGTGTAAAGTTATTGGCACATAGTAAATTTTTGATAACTGGCAGCTATTACAATTTTTCTTTCTTTCTCTACCTCTGCCATATTAGTGCCTTGCTTTGTTTTTTGCTCCTTTTAATGTTACTGAAATCACATATATCATTCAAAAAATCTATCTTAGAATTTCTCTAGACAGATGAAGAAAATAAGATTTGTATCTGGGTATGATCATTTGCTTAAAGGAAAAGCGGACAGCATATGTTTGTGTTTGAGCGCTGGTAACATGATAAAGATTGGAAATATTTCAGACAGGCCAGAGCAATCTGACGTTAGAATATTTTGATTCCTAAGATGACCTCTAATTCTGTCTCTCTAAGTAAGATAGAGAGTTGAGTCAATAATAATCAAGGTTTCATCTTTCTGACAGAGGTATCTAAGGACTAAGAAAACCATATTCCTGCTTCTTCTATTTTCTCAGTTTTTGAGGAGAGGGGAATATGGGACCCAGATCCTCTTTTGATAGGCAAGGGCAGGTTCAGCCCCCATCAAGGAATAGTCCTGCTCTGAGACACATTTCCCTTGTTCAGACTGGACTTTGGAGACTTTTCCTGGGATAAGCAAGTGGGAGTGTATGCTCAGAAACTGTGAAGTCATGGCCTAGAAGTGATCATATGTGGTAGCATGTCAATAGTCCTTCGTGCTCACTTTCAGGGGCACACTGCATCTGATAGACTGCACTTCTTTGGGTTTGCCAGAGGAGCAATAGGTGAGGCTTGGACAATCAGTGGCCTTTCTTTCTTCTCCTTTGCTTGGTGCACCCAATGAGGGGAGCTATTTCTCTGCCCAAGTGCCATGTGTAGTGGAATGCACTATTTAATTGGCCAATGTGATAGGGCTGGGAATATTAAAAAATATCTTATTATGGAATTTTTAAAAATACACAAGACTAGAGACAATGGTGTAATGTACCTATGAACCCTCCCACATGACTTCAGCAGATTTCAACATTTTGCCAATTTTGTTTCATCTTTTGCCCTACTTGTTACTGTGATTTTCTTAAGCAAATCACAAAGAAGAAATGCTCTAAATGCTTTAGTAGGTATCTCTAAAAGATAAAGACATAAAAAAATGAATATAATCACAGTAACAGTCATATCTAACAAAATTAGTAATAATTCCTTAATATCATTTATTATCTATTCCGTGTTCAAATTTTCCTGATTGTCAAAAATATCCATTGTTTTATTCAAATCAGAATCCAATCAAAGCTTATACATTGTACTTGACTGTTAGTTTTCATAAAACTCTTTATAATAACAATTCTTTCCTTCTCCCTGTTTTAATGCCTTTTTGTTTTTGGAGAAACTGGATCATTTCTCCTTTGGAGTCAGGAATGACTTTGGACGAGCTGGGTTTTTGAGACTGTAAGGTTTTTAGGCTAACATAAAGGCCATGCAGAATAATGTATTAGGAGTGTGAACATGTTAATGTCATCATGACATGGTGGGATCAGATGACTGAGTGATGGAGGGGACAGAGGAGAACAGCTTCCATAACAGCCACAAGTTATGGAAGGTTCAGAATCACCACTCAAAGGAGACCTCTGGGGCCTAGTGCAGTGGCTCACACCTGTGATACCAGTGTTTTGGAAGGCTAAGGGAAGAGGATCACTTGAGGCCAGGAGCTGGAGGTTACAGTGAGTTATGATCATACCACTGTGCTTTAGCCTGGATGACAGAGAGACTCTGTTTCTGGGAGAAGAAAGAAAAAGGAACATCCTATGTAAAGGAACTTAAATGACAAACTTAAATGACAGTTGTTTTGTGAATGACCTCACGATTTTGTTTTGTGCTGGCCACAGGGTCTTCATACCTTCCTGTGTGCAAACTGTACACCCCACCAGCCTCAGCGGCTGGTTTTTGTTGGTAGTACATTGGTTTTTCATCTAAGATTCTCTTAGTGCTTCCAGTGAGCACATTAGGAGTGGTTATTCACATACCTACTATGTTCTCTGTGGAAGAACAGAGGTATAGTGATGCCATTTGAAAAGTCTCTGTTTGCTATACCAAATTCAAACCAACTAATAACTCCCTATGATTTTTAAAAGTGACTTAGTTGGATCCTGGTAGGAACTGGGAAAGAAAAACAAATGCTTTCTCGAAACAACCTTCGGGTTAATCCTGGCCATCATGCCATTCTTGGGGCCTAAATGGATAGAATTGACAGGATAAAGCAGAGCTCTGGGTCCCTCCATGCCCATGGAGACTGCTCAATATTTCTTGATCGTACTTTTTGATTTCCCACCATTGTACGCTGCTTTCTCATTTACAAATGTGCTCCCTCTCTACTCCACTGACTCTCCCTAGGGTTCTGCTAAGGAGACAACTCCTTCATGCAGCCTTTCCTGAGCTCCCCAACCCAGTGTGTTTTTCTCTCTTCTTGTTGCCAGAATTTCTCTCTAAGCTGAGTCTTTGATCTCAGGGTTCAAAGAATGAAATCACAGACCATGCAGGTAAACGACAGAGTTTATTGAGAGAGAGAAAGGCTGATAAGCAAAAGAGGGGGAAACACAAAAAGGGGAAACCCAAGCAGGAAGCCCCCTGAGTCTTCCCACTCAGGAGTCTAGGAGTTTGAAATTCTATCCTGCAGGTGGGAGGGTTTGGGGGAAGTATACCCCAGTTGGCCAGAGGTCTGGGAGCAGAAAAGGATCCTAAAATTAGCACAGAAATGTGTCCTTGCACATTCTGCCTCAGGCGAGGAATTAGGGTATGCGTTCCCTAATGTGTTCCCTACTCAAGGAGGAACCACCAGAACCTTGCAGGCTGCTTTGTTCAGGACCTTGGTAGAGTCCAGAGGGTGTGGCCTGGAAAGGGCAGCCTGTTTGTGCCCTGAGGACGGGGGTCTGATTTCTGAGCTCATCAGAAGGTCAGGGGAAGGAGGATGGGGAAGGAGGTCCCCATCCAGCCCTGAGCAGAGAACCTGTATCACATTGAACTTCCAAAGTGCTAACATTCAATGGACCCTCTTAGATTAGAATTTATGCAGAGAGCAGAACTTTCATTTGTCCCTTTCCTCCAAGCCCCTCTGGAAACTCCAATCAAAGAAAAGGGGCACATCTCCAACCAGCCAACAAAGAAGGTAGGTAATGGGGAGCTCTATGCCTTGCTTGTGAGTGGCCATTTGAGTTCGGTTCAGTAAACTTTCTTTCTTCTGTTCTTTTTTTGTTTAGTGTTTGCTATGTGCTAAAGACTATGCTAGATACTAAGGGCACACAGAATACTAACAGCTAAATTTTTATAACACTTATCAAGTATCATACCCTGTCCTAAGCACTTTACATTTATTCACTTAATCCTCAGAATAATTCTATGATGATCTCCATTTTTATTTTTTGAATGTTTTGACAAACAAAGGAATTGCCAAGGTAACGTAAGCTGTAAGTGACACAGCTTGTATTCAAACCACAGCAGTCTGACTCAAAGAAAAATAAGGCATAGTCTTATTTTTAAATGTTTTTAGTTTTTAAATGTTTTTCAATGTTTTAGTCCGAGGGATCTACCACAAGGTAGATGAGAACGTGTTAGGCATTCTCATGTCTCTTGTCAGTGACTTGTTGAAGATTTGTACTGTTACAAATGGTCTTGTTATGGTCTCAGATTCCCAGGCACATTACACAGATGGAATGTGACCAACAAGGGGTGTAGAGTAAGTCTGGGGTTAGTACACTCTTGACACAGCTATGCTGAGACCAGTATTGAGAAGTGACTGTCTTAGCACTCACGGGGAAGAGAGGCAGTCATAAACAAGGGCTGGGCTAAGGTCCCTTTCAGCTATAGAGCCTCACACAGAGGGAGTTACTAGGCACTGCTCATCACAAGTGAATTGGATCATCCTGTGTATGAGGGCTGGCCTTTTCCTTAGGAATTCCCTTTTGTTCTGGGTCATCATCATCAGCAAATCCAATCACACAGTACCATTTTGCGGTGCAGACTCACTGACTGCCTAGTAAGAACTGCTCTGAGGAGACCTCTACATGTAAATAACCATTTGGATATTTCCTTAGAATTTCCTTCCAAAGCAACAGACCATGCAGAAGAGAGGAAATTCTGCTGAAGTGAAGCCACATGGAATCATAGCCAAATGTGAGGATGGCATTGCAATCTCCGCAAGCATTTCTCTAGAGATTTGGAAATGTGCACAGTAACCCTCCATCTTGAAAACTGTGTTTTTTAGCCAAACAGGTTTTCTGAAAAAGAGACTTTAAGGGCTTCTCTGGAGATAAATGAGCATATAATCATCCGCTCTAGGGGGAAGTGGTTCCAAAGCTCTGGCATAAATCTGGCAAGTTGTTGCCTTAGAAACAACTAATGTTGTGTAACTCTCCTCCCTGGACAACCATTTAGGGTGTCTATAATTTGCTCACTTCTAGCCACAGTTTCTAAACCTTTAACCCCAGGTGAGAAATCTTTATAACTTTCTCCAAGGAAAATGATAACAAACAACTTTTTTCATTTCCCTGGAGATTAAGCACTTGATGGGGAATGATCCTCTCCTTCTTAAGCAAAATTCCATGTAGATGGTAAAAAGGGAGGCAAGGCATAGCAGGGTTTGGTGACATTTGTCCTGGTTTGCCCATGACTGAGGAGTTTCCTGGGATGGGGATATAACAACAGGACCACTGAGGGCTCAGTGACATTGTCCTGGTTTACGCGTGATTGAGGAGTTTCCTGGGTGTGGCTGTTTAGTGCTAATGCCAGAATGATTCTTGCAGAATGGGCAGCTCTGCATGAGAGGACTCTGAGCTCCATGGTCTCTGGGCTTTGGATAAGTCAGAATCCCTCTCCTAGTTTTGTCTATGGAGGCAGCTCAGAGCATGGTCCCTGTGGAATTGTCCACTAATTGCTCTTTCACAAAGTCCCCCACAGAAGACAGAGTTACATTAGAGAAACTGCTGGAAATACTAAACACAGCCACATTCAGTTAGCTCATTCAAGTTTACTCAATTTATCAAGCCTACATGAAGTTCCTCTAAATATATGACACTGCTCTAGAGGCTGGGGATACAAAGATGAATAAGGCAAGTTCTGCTCGCCAGGGGCTCTTAGTCTAATGGGGGAGATAAAGGTGTGAACAAAGGAGCGCTTTTCAGTATGTGTGATTCTACGGTAGAAGTGGCAGACAGGTGCGGGGGTGGACATTAATGGAGTAGTTCATTATTGAAGTTGAGAAAGGCATTATAGAAAAACAATGCTTCCGTGGAGACTTGGAGAGTGAGTAGGCATTTACCTACTAGACAGGCAGGAAGAACACTTCAGGCAGATGTAAAACACAGAGCAAAAGCACAATGGTCTGGTTAAACAGGAACTGTGTTGGAACAACACTCATTGGAAGGCAGGATTTGAGATAGAAGGGCTGGTAGGAGAGGAGGCTGGAGGCAAGAGGCAGGAGGCAGACCATGGATGACGTTGTGTGCAGTTGCAGGAAACACTGTTGGCTACCTGCTCACTCAACACCTTTTCCCACTATGCTGATTTTGTTCAGGTAATCCTGCCCCACCTAGCCATGGACTTCATTGAGCCTATCCCAGTGATCTCATTTCTCTTGTCAGTGACTTGTTGAAGATTTTTACTGAGACAAAATTCTGGTCAAAGAGATGTGAATCTGTTGTGGGTTCTATAGGAGGAAGTGCTCTGTTCTGTCAGAAGGTGTCATGTCTGGACACGTGGCAACCATCTTGTGACCATGGGGATGGCCAGCTGGGTGACATGCTGACTTGCTGAGAGTGCAGAAAAAAGGATAAGTGCCTCCGGCCTTGGAATCACTTTCCCATAGCACATTTTGTTATGGAAGAAAAGAAATTTTCCTCTTGACTTCCATCTATTTTGAATAGAGATTTATGTTAGAGGTGGGTTGAAAGCATTTAATTATGTGGCAAAACACGTTACAAAGTTGAGACTTAAGGTGACAGGAGATAAAGAGCAATGTTGTTATGAGTTTTGTTATAGGATATTAACTCTTCTATTTGTCAGCAGCCATTTTTCCTGCATTTAAATTCTAGATGCAGAAACTCATTCACTCATTCAACTGGAATTTTTTTGAATTTTATGCCAAGTAGCATTTTACATGCTGCAGATGCAGTGTCAAATAAGGTACGATGCCTCCTCTTAGCGGATTTGCAATTTCTTAGTGGAGACAGGCAAGTACATCAACTTCATGGTATACTGAGCAAGTGTTTGGTAAAGTTATATCTGGAGTACTATAGTTGTGATATAGGCTTCTAATTTGGTTTGATAAATTGTTGAATGCTTACTGAGGAGGTGATCCTTGACTGAAACAGTTGAAGACCATTGAAGCAGGAGCTAGTCATCCGGAGAACTGCATCTAGACGCACACGTCCCCATACCCTTGATCCTCTTGTTTCCGTTGTGTCCCTCTGACTTCCATCCATTTCTGCATGTTGGAGACCAGTTCTTGTGCTTGTCCACTGTCATGTCTGATTGATTTTTTTCTGGGTCCCATCTCTTGAAGTGGCCAGTTCATCTATTCTAACTTGCCTTTTTGTTGGTTATATAGTTTCAGCTTCCAGACACTTTTTGCACATGTCTTCATCTAGTCTTGATTTAATAGATTTTGGCTTTTGCCCTCTATTTTCAGACATGTCTTTGCTTGGTAGATATCTGGCTTATTTCTAGCCTGTCTGACTTTTCCCTACCTTGATTTTCAAATGGCATCTATATTTGGGCCGTGGCAAAAGTTGCTGGAGCACAGAGTTCAGTGTACTAAAAATAACTGTGGGTCACATACATATAGTTATTGGGGGACTGATGTTGATGGTTAGACTGGTTAAGAAAACTCTGAAGTATTTCTCTAATATATAGGGATATGAACATTTTTTCATGTGTTTTTAGCCATTTGTCTGTCTTCTTTAGAGAAGGTTCTATTCATGTCTCTTGCCCATTGATACATGGGATTGTTGGCTTTTTCCATGTGGATTAATTTGAGTTCTCTATAGATCCTAGTTATCAAGCTTTTGTCTGATTGAAAATATGCAAATATCCTTTCCCATTGTGTAGGTTGTCTCTTTGCTTTGGTTGTTGTCTCCTTGGCTGTACAGAAGCTTTTCAGTTTAATGAAGTCCCATTTGTTTATTTTTGTTGTTGTTGCAATTGCCATGGCAGTCTTTTTCATGTAGTCTTTCCCCAGGCCAATATCTTCCAGTGTTTTTCCTATGCTTTCTTGGAGGATTTTTATTGTTTCATGCCTTAAATTTAAGTCCTTTATCCACCTTGAGTCAATTTTTGTGAGTGGGGAAAGGTGTGGGTCCAGTTTCAGTCTTTTACATGTGGATATCCAGTTCTCCCAACACCATTTATTGAATAGGGAGTCTTTCCCCCAAGGTGTGTTCTTGTTTGGTTTATCGAAGATTAGGTGGTTGTAAGATGTTAGTTTCATTTCTTGGTTTTCAATTCGATTCCAAGTGTCTATGTCTCTGTTTTTGTGCCAGTACCATGATGTCTTGATCATTATGGCTTTGTAGTACAGACTAAAATCTGGTATGCTGATGCCCCCAGCTTTATTTTTATTACTAAGAACGGCCTTAGCCATTTTTTTTCGGTTCCATACAAAACACAGAATCATTTTCTCCAAATCTTGAAAGTACGATGTTAGTATTTTGATAGGAATGGCATTGAATAGGTAGATTGCTTTGGGAAGTATAGACATTTTCACAATGTTGATTCTTCCCATCCATGAGCATGGTATGTTCTTCCATTTGTTAATATCCTCTGCTATTTCCTTTCTGAGGATTTCATAGTTTTCTTTATAGAGGTCCTTCATCTCCTTCGTTAGGTATATTCCTAGGTATTTCATTTTCTTTGAAACTATGGTGAAGGGAGTTGTGTCCTTAATTAGCTTCTCATCTTGACTGTTATTGGTGTATACAAAGGCTACTGACTTGTGGACATTGATTTTATATCCTGAAACATTACTTTATTTTTTGATGACTTCTAGGAGTCTTGTGGTTGAGTCTTTGGGGTTCTCTAAGTATAAGATCATGTCGTCAGCAAAGAGGGAGAGTTTGACCTCCTCTGCTCCCATTTGGATTCCCTTTATTTCCTTGTCTTGCCTAATTGTATTGGCTAGAACTTCCAGCACTATGTTGAATAGTAAAGGTGACAGAGGACAACCTTGTCTGGTTCCAGTTCTAAGGGGAAAAGCTTTCAGTTTTACTCCACTCAGTAAAATATTAGCTGTGGGTTTGTCATAGATAGCTTCAATCAGTTTTAGAAATGTGCCACTTATGCCTATACTCTTCAGTGTTCTAATTAGAAAAGGATACTGGATTTTATCAAATGCTTTTTCTGCATCTATTGAGAGGATCATGTGATCTTTATTTTTGCCTCTGTTAATATGGTGGATAACGTTTATGGACTTGCGTATGTTAAACCAGCCTTGCATCCTTGGTGTGTGTCACTCTTTATGGGTGCAAGACATGATTGCAAGAGGGACTTTACCTAACAATTGCAATCAGTGTAACCTGGCTTATTGTACCCTCCATGAATCCCCAACAATAAAAAAAATAAATGAATTGGGTTACAATAAACATTCAGGTACAGAAAAAAAAAATTATAAAATAAAATAAAAAAATATTAATTACACTTTGAGTTAAATGAAACCCCCCCCAAAGAGTGAAATGAAGCAAATTAGTATGTTTCAGATATAAGAAATATTAGTTCCCAAAGTATTTTCTAAAGTCTGGAGAATAAGATGTAAAAGAATATTAAAAGATTGGTGTCGGGCGGCGCCTGTGGCTCAAGGAGTAGGGCGCTTGTCCCATATGCCAGAGGTGGCGGGTTCAAACCTAGCCCCGGCCAAAAACCAAAAAAAAAAAAAAGATTGATGTCATGTTTTTAAACTTCATGTGTCAAATGTAGGCAGTTATTTATTAACTAAGTGTTAAGAAAAATAGGGAACCGATTAACTATTTTCATGCTATTAACCTCCATGTTAATAGCATAACATAAATGTTCTGTGTACAGCCATTACGGTGTATTAACTCCCGTCTTATTCTACATGTAAATGAATTCAGCGCTCAGAACCAGCCCTTCTCCCGTGGCTTCTCTATTTTAAGATTTTCGTTTGATCAGCATCATCGTAATTGAATTTCTTTAGTGAGTAGAACGTCCCCCAAAGAATGACTGTGAATCTTTGTTTTTCTTCTTTGGACTTGGGAGTCTTTGGAGACTTTGCTCAGCTCTGTATCTTTGTATAATTTCCTTAGTGATGCGTGTTCTCCATTTGCATTCCTTTTTTTTTTTTTAAGTTTCTAGACTTCAGCTTTTATATTGCTGATTAATATTTATCTTGCTAAATGTTAATCATATTAATACCTACCTGTTATTAGCATGTAGCAGGCTTCCTACTGGTATTAGGTAGGTCAGGTGACTGAGTTGGGGGAGTCACTAGTTGGTTGGTGGCGTGGGAGGATCCCTATTGAGCTCAGTTCTAGGAGTGGCTGTTACTCACTCAGAAGTCCCACACATAACACATTGATCCTGTTGAAGTCTGACTGTTACTGCCTTCCCTCCCTTGTCTTCCCAGCTTTCCATCTGTTAGTCTGTCTTAGATAGAATGAGAAGTCCTATTCAGCATAGTTTTTCTGGCTCCACCTGCCACTCTGCAAAGTTGATCTGGGCTTCTAAAGGGCTCTTTCCTGATCATCTTGTAGCCAGCCACATCCATAGATCTTATGGTTGCAAACATGCATCTTATAATTTGTATTTGGGTTGGTCTATCTGATGGACTTGTACAGTAGTATTTCAACAAACAGATGATGGTCTTATTTTCTAATGGTTAAGAATCCGGAGATTTTACATACAAAAGATAGGGGTTTCTGGCTTCACTGAAAATATCAGATGACCTGATGATACTGGGCCCACGTTCCTACCAGATTACTCGTCTAGAAAGGAGGATTCTTTCTTCCAAAATGCCATGGTCACCACACTCCCTAATTCTCTTTGACATAGCTCATGTCAGCCACTAACATTGTAAACCTTGGCACCTGTAGGATTTGAATCTGTAACCACTTTTTAAATTTTTTTCAGCGGAGCCTTACTTTTTCATCCTGGGTAGAGTGCCGTGGTATCATAGCTCACAGCAACCTCAAACTCTTGGGCTTCAGTGATTCTCTTACCTCAGCCTCCCGAGTAGCTGGGACTACAGACGCCTGCCACAACGCCTAGTTATTTTTAGTGATGGGGGTCTCACTCTTGCTCACACTGGTCTTGAACTCCTGAGCTCTTGCAATCCACCTGCCTTGGCCTCCCAGAGTGTTGGGATTACAGGCATGAGCCACTGCATGTAATCCCTTCTTAACCAAAGAGTTATTGAATCTACCTTTGTGGTATCCTTTAGGGAGCACCTGGTAGGTATCAGATGCTAGAGATATAAGACAATGAAATATAGTCTTTGCTCTTAAGAAGTTCATAGTCTATTGGGGGGAATAAACCCATCAGATAAATTATACCTTTTGACATGTGTCTCTGACATGTATATAAACAACAAGAAATAGCATCTGCCAAGTAGTTTATTAAAAATACAGTGAGTGTAAGGCATGTTTTAGGAAGGAGAGAGTGACCCCATCTTGGGGTATTTGGGGCAAAGTATTTGATCTGATTCTTAGTGGATTTTCGGGCTTTTAATTAGCAGACATGGGTGAAAATGGAATCCCCTAGAGGAGGCAAGGCCATAAGCCCAGTAGAGCACAGAGATGGACAAGGGAGGAGAGGAACGGGCACTGCAATCGTGCTGCCAGCAGGGGCTGAGGCTTCTTTTTTGGTAGTTGGTACAGATAGGGTTTGAAAGGTAAGTTAAAGTGAAATGGGTAATGCTAGGGTTTGGATTTTATCTCTTGTACAGTGAGAAGTGACCCACATTGCAATGAGAATGATATGATCAAAGCAAGGTTTTTGGTGGATTAGGTATTATCCTTGAGCAGGGTGGATTAAAGGGAGAGAAATGCAAAGTAAGTAAAATTTATGGACCATTTGTTATATACAAAGCTCTGTGAAGTTTAAGAAAAAAAGCCTGGCTGCTTATGGGATTTCCCCCACTCTAGTACTTGAAATAAAAAAAGGAAACAAGATAGGTCTTGATGTATGTTTCAATTTATTCATTATGTGACACGTGGTGAACCCTTTCAAACAGAAGAGCCATGTCTTTTTCAGCTCGGAGTGACTTTCTTTTATTTCTTTGATTATTGATCTTTTGAACACTCTAATCTCTCTTTCTGAAATTCTTGTTACACATAAATACCAGATCTTCTGGATAATTTCCTTTGTGTTTCTCATGTATTTAATATTTTATCACATTTATCTCTTATGCTTCAAGTTACGGGGGAACTTCTTGAACTTGTGTTATAATTAAATTATTCGGCTTTTCTACAGAATCCATCTGGTACGTACTTCATTGATGGCATTTTAAAAGTTATCTGCCATTTTTAATCATTAATAAATATTTTCTGATACTAAAAAATGAGATGGGATTATAAATAATATATATTTAAAACTGCTCTCTAAAGTTATCTTACATCAGTCCTCACGAATATACCCACGAGGAGACATTTTTATGCTTAATTGAAGGTTAAGGAAACTGAGGCTCAAAGGTTTTGTGAAACTTGCCCAAAGTCTCAAATCAAGCGTATGAAAGCATCTGCAGTAACTTTCCTGACTGTCTGACTTCAAAGAACATGGTTTGACCTCCTTCCTCCATATCATGCGTTGTGGAGAGCTCATAATCATTATTATTCTCATACGAAATGTGCCAAGATACTAAAGACATAAAAATGCACAATTTATTCTGGGTACAATCTGCACCCTTGCAGCCTGCTGAATGAGGAAAGAGTTTGATAGACTTGGAGAGGGCTCTGAACTAAAGCATATCCTCTAATCCTCCCTTGGTCTATTAGACCCCGAATCTGAGCAGCTGGAACAAAGTCTCTGAAAATGAATATTTCATAGGTAAACTTTTATGTTTTATTTCTTCTTATCCAAACAGCATCTTTCAAGTTCTCCAGGGAAGGGAGAAAATGTGGGTAAGTCATGACAGGGGTAATGAGACTCTCCCGATTCAACTTGCTCAGAACATGTTAGCCACCTGCTTCGCCCAGATGCTCCAGGCTAGGAGGCACCAGGAGAAAACAAAAGGCAGTGGTTTTGGCTTAGGCTAGCACAGCAGGCCGCCTGCTCACCTGCCTACAGGTGTGTGCCTGCATGTGCTACCCTGACAGAGCTGTTAGAATAGGCCCAACGTTTTCTCAGCTCACTCTGTAGGACTTTTGTCTCTCTAGACCAGTGTTTTTCAACCGTTTTTTATTCCACAGCACACTTGAACATATAGTTAACCTTCTGCAGTGCACTTAAATTATGTTGATCAAAAAAGAAGAAAGAGTAAAAAAAGAATATACTTACTGTGCTTTGAACTGCTTTCAAAAATAATTTAATTAATGATCTTTAACAATTTTCACAGCAGACTTAAGAGCCTCTTGCAGCACGTCAGTTGAAAATCACTGCTCTAGAGTGATGCAGGCTTTCCAGCATTTTCTTAGAGTAAAAAAAAATAGTCTATAGGTACATATATTCATTTATATGACTTCAAAATACTTTCAATAGTTTCACAGGAGGAGGATTGACAAACTTTTAAGAACTAGCTCAAAGGTATTGTGAGTGAATTTAGAATGAGAATTTTGATTTGATTTCTTGTAAGTTTAATGTATCTAGGAAGGAGATAGAAAAAGCTTGGGGGGGTATCCAGACTGGTAAAGTGGATCTGGGGTCCAGGATTTCCTTGGTTCTACTTGTGCGCAACACACAATTTTACCCCTTCAGAGACTCCTGGTCTGCCAGAGACTGACCTGGGTCCCCAATGTCCTCAGGAGCTTTTCCTATTTCTGTTTCTCATCTTAGTGCAAAGAAAAAAGCTACAGCAACAGAGTATATCAGGAGGGGTTAAAGACTTCTTTCCAGGTATTTTTCCATGTACCTGGGCTTGGCAGCATCTGGGCGTTGGAAGAACAATTGGTTGATCTTATTGCATCAAATATGATTGAAATCTAGGCCAGGTGCATTGGCTCATAATATGTAATACTAGTACTCTGGGAAGCCAAGGCACGAGGACTTCTTGAGGCTAGGAGTTTGACAGCAGCCTGAGCAAGGGCAAGACCCTATCTCTACAAAAAATAAGAAAATTAGCTGGGCATGGTGGTGCACACCTGTAGTCCCAGCTACTCAGGAGGTTGAGGCAGGAGGATTGCTTGAGCCCAGGAATGTGAGGTTACTGTGAGCTACGATTATGCCACTACACTCAAGCATGGGAGACAGAGCAAGATTCTGTCTCAAACAAAACAAAACATATATATGCACACATATATATATTTGAACATTTAACAATTGCAATAATAATGATTAAGGCTCAATGTGGATGAGTGTTGGTGGTTTCTATTGTAAGACAGCAGTGTGACAAAAACTTAAAATAGCCTTAGGATCTTAGATATAATGGTTGGACCAGAGTGTGGAATCTTCTAACTGCACTCAAGCTGTTGAGTTTGGTTTTGAATGCCACACTGTGTACAGGAGCATCCTGAGCATATTCAGGGGTGACAAGTAGGCTGGAAGTGCACAGATAACTTAAGGCACTGGAGGTGTTTCATCTTTAAGAGAATGAGCCTGAAGGGACATTGTGCACTGGTTCAGGCAGATGAAGACAAATGGGTGTCAGTAATGAGTTCTTTGGAAGAAATAACTTTTCTAACATTGACTAAATGGGCTGCTATAAAAGGCAATGAGCTCCCTAACATCAGAAATGTTCAAGATCACGTACCAAATGACCTTCTAAATGAAAGATTCTGGGATGTTATGATTTGTAGGATCTTGCAAGTGATCTGTTTGAACAAAGGCAGTGGTTTTGTTCACTACCAGCCATGGTTGATGCCTCATTTCCTTTCTCCCTTTTCAACCCCATTTAAAGGGCTTCCATCCCAGCAGCCCTGAGGAGATTGCTCCTGGCAAGCTCACCAGCACTTCTTGGTCACCAATCCCCCAATTTTTTCTGTCCCTGTCATATTTAACTGTTTCATGAGCACAATGGCAACTCCTACTCTCTGGAAATAGACGCTTCTTTTGGTTCTATGATCTCATACTTGACAAATGGTTTTCCTTTTATTGACTTTTGTTTCAATCTCCATCGCTAGTTATTCCTTCTCTGTTCAACATTAAAATTGTGTGCCCCAGCACACCATGGGATTTCCTTCTCTTCTCTTTCCATATGTATTAAATCTACACGGTGGTTTTAAGACATGTATGCAAATTCCCTGACATGCCTCTCATCCAGAAGTGGAGTCTATGTCTCCTTCCCTTGAATTAGAGTTGAGCATAGTGATTCATCTGTAAACACTGGAATGCAGCAGAAGAGATGATTTCCAATGCCAGAGGCCAAGTGAAAAAAGACCATGAAGCTTCTACCTGCTTGTGTTGGAAACTTGGTCTTTGAAATCCTGAGCTGCCAGCAGTAGAAATACTTGGGAAGCCCTAGTCCCCAGAGAGATCGTGCATAGCACTCCAACAGACAGTCCAGCTGGGAACCCTGGTGTGGAGGAGCAGACATAAGCTTTTCCAACTGTGCTCTGATAAATTCTTGACTCGCAGAAAGTGGGAACAAAATAAAATGGTTGCTTTATTCCACTAAGTTTTGGGGTGGCTTATTATGCAGCAATGTAACTGATACATTCCCTAAAGGGGGGGGTCTCATCTTGTAGCATGATTTACGTATCATCTATAAATGCCCATGAGTTCCAAATCTACTTTCCAGCCCTAATGTCTTCCCAGAACTCCAGACTCTTAAATTTATTATGTAGTGTGGGTATCTAGAATGGCTTCTTGCCATTCCTCTATCTCTGTATATATCCAGTTTTTCAAGTAAAAACTCCATTAGTCTTATTTCCACCTTTTCCTCCAACAGCACTTGAGTTTGTCCCCGCGGCATCCCACCTACCTTTGTCCAAACCAAAGTTGCTATAATCTCTCTTTTCATCTACTGTCGTATCTACTTAACTGGTTTTCCTTACTCTATGCTTGTCCTCTTACAGTCCATCCCCTGCACAGTAACCTTATTAGTTACTTATGACTGTGTAACACATTATCCCAAGACTTAGTGACTTCAAATAACAATTTCGATTATTGCACAGTTTCTGTGGGTTGGGAATCTGGGTACAGCTTAGTGAGGTTCTCTGACAGCGGAGCTCAAGGCTTGACTGGAAAGGATCTGCTTCTTATGTCACAAGTATGATTGTAAGCAGGATTTGGTTCATCAGTGACTCTTAGACTAAGGGCCTCAGTTACTCATAGACTGTTGGCTGGAGGCCCCTTGTAATTCCTTGTCATGGGGGTCTACAACATGACAACTGGCTTCCTCAGGGTGAGGGAGAAGGCAGGCAAGTCACGGCCTTTCCTAACTTAACCATGGAAGTGCCAGCCGTTCCATCACTATTGCCATGTTATATTAATTAGAAGCAAGTCACTAGGTCTGGCCCACTCTTGAGGGAAGGGTTTATGCAAGTGTCTGAACATCAGGAGGTGGAATCACTGGTCGGCCACCTCAGCAGGTGCTTACCACATGGTTCCAGAGTGATCTTGTAAAATCAGTGATAACATCCTATGGCATCCTTCCTTAAAAACTCCCAATGACTTTTGTTGCATTTTAGAAGGAATCCAATTCCTATTGCTTTGCAGAGCCCAACATATCTAGCCCCTGCCTACTTTTCTTACCTCTTATCTTACTCTGCTTTCTTTCACCCATCTCCCTCCAGCCATTCTGTTTTTCTATTTCTAGAATTTGCCAAGTATGCTCCTTTTTCAGAGCTTTGAATCGGAGATTTCACTGTTTTCGTCACTTCCCCCCAGTCTATGTGGAAATGGTTGTGTCAGGTTCACGGTACCTGGTTCTTATTCCAGCACCAAAGAGTGATTCCTAGGGTCATAACGACAGAACAATAAACACGCAGAACAGATATGCAATCCAAGCAGTAAGTTTTATTAAGCATAGTAGGTTCTAAGGAAGGAATACAAGCGGAGATAACCCCGAGTTTTTAGCATACATCTGCTTTTATATGGTGAGGCGACTATCCTTCCTCCCCCTAAGTGGAGTTTTCATTTCCCACCCTTGGGTGATTGACAAGCTGAGTGGTAGTGGTAGTGATGGGGAGTCTGACCTTTCATAACTCTCTTAGTTTGTACGCAAGCATCCTCCCAGAATTCTTTACAAAAGCTCATGGTGGGGGAGGGGGTGTCAAAACTATAGTGCTAATTAGATCATAATGAACCCCAGGTCATTGAGGACAGCTGAAACCCCTACTATGGATACTCCAGTTCACCCTGTTTGTGGTTTTTTATTTATTTATTTATTTATTTATTTATTTATTTATTTATTTATTTATTTATTTTTACTGTTGGGGATTCATTGAGGGTACAATAATTGTGGGTTTTTTTTTTTTTGTAGAGACAGAGTCTCATTGTACCGCCCTCGGTAGAGTGATGTCACACGGCTCACAGCAACCTCCAGCTCTTCGGCTTACGCTATTCTCTTGCCTCAGCCTCCCAATTAGCTGGGACTACAGGCGCCCGCCATAACGCCTGGCTATTTTTTTTGTTGCAGTTTGGCCGGGGCTGGGTTTGAACCCACCACCCTCGGTATATGGGGCTGGCGCCCTACTCACTGAGCCACAGGCGCCACCCCACCCTGTTTGTGGTTTTAACCATATCACTGGTTTGTGGTCTTTCTACCTCTTTCTGGTTGCTCAGTTCATACATTCTCATATCACAGACAAAACATCTGCCCCTCTTCTCTCTTCCTTGGCTCTACCTAACATTGGTTCTTCTCATACAGATCTCTACTTTGATGTCACCTTCTCAGAGAGGCCTCCCTGATCACTCAGCTTGAAATTGGTCTCTAGTCTTTAACCTATCAACCTCTTTCATGCTCTGCATTGCTCTTCTCACTGCATAACATCATCATTATTTGTCCATTCATTTATCTGCCTCTTTCCTCCCTTCTCTCCCATAAATAGAATGGATTTAATACATGACCAGTACACTTCCAGCAATATCATCTCTATGAATAGAATTACCAGAGACTTTCTAATACAAAATTCTTATAGTAAGTTTGTATCAATAGCTAACAGCTATATAATACTTATAAGTGATGAAATTCTGGGTCAAATGCTTTATATGTATACATTCATTTACTTATTTATTTATTTTATAATATTTCTTAAATTATTATTTTTTCTTTACCCGTTTTGTTTCTTTACTCTGATCTAAGTCCCAGTATCAACTCATTTAACCATCACAACACTCAGGTTCTACATACATATAAGGAAAGTGAGGCACAGAGAAGGTAAGTTGCCCTAGCTCACACAGGTATCAAGTAAGACAGCTCTAGAGTCTAACTTTGAGTCCTCACTCTTTTTTTTTTTTTGAGTCCTCACTCTTAATTACTAGTACATTCTCCACTCATTTGCAAAATCAAAAGCCTTCCATCATTATTCAACATAGGAATAAGCTGGTTACCAGATTTATGCACTGAGGATTTACCCCTCCCCCAAGAATGCAGAACTTGTAGTCTTTTGATTTATTTATTTTCTTCATTAACTATATTTCTACCATTTTAGTGACTGTGTTTCAACCATCTGGGATAGAGGGGGAAGAAATGTTGAAATGTAAAGAAATACATTCTCCAAAGTGCTCTTCCCACTTTTACCCAGGGAACAGATCATGTTTCTAAGTATCTCTCAAATCTGCTCCGGCCTGTAGTCATGGGAAGGCTTTCAGAAGTTTTCCTGGCTTTTTGGCAGGAAGAGAACAACTGTTTGCTTGGTTATGATCTTAAAAAATACTCCCTTGCTCCAAAGATATTATTGACTCAGTGATACTTTCTGTGTTACACCATCCAACACCCCCCTTGGCTATAACAGCACAGGGTTTTACTGTGTAATTGCTTCATTCTCCATCCATGCAGAGCTACCTGTGTGGCTCCACTATCCCATCTTGTTCCTCTGAAAAATTCTCTTCACATACATTTTGAAATTAAGCTGGTGATTTTCCAGTGAAGAAATTTCCCCTGCCCAGATGATGACGATCCAATGGCAGACACCAGGGGCAGCGCTGGTTGCCGAGTGCTGAGATGGAACAAACATCACCCTGCTTCTCATTCCTTCCCTCCTGAGAAGGAATGGCAATGTCTTGAGAGTCAGAAAGAAAACAGTGGCCAAATAAAAATGACTTATTGAAAAATCTGCTTGGTCCCCCAGGAGGTCTGTTGCAGCGGCAGTCTCCACAGGGAGCTGGGTTCTTCCTTGCATAAACAGGAAGGCATATCTCCATTTTCTTTGGTGTATGCTGTCTCCGGGTAGAAAGACTGCTATTTTTTTTTTTCTTCTTTTTTTGTTTAAGCTGAACATTCACCTGAACAAATAGCAGATGTTGATGAATATTAATTTGTGCTGAGATTAATGCTTCAAAGTGTCAATTTAATTTCTGTTTTACTATTCAGCCCCTGATTGTAATGAGCTACTTCAGGATGTGGGGAGCATACACCTGGCTCAGGGTAGAGGCTGGGGGGTTCCAGGGAGTGGAGCCAGGTCCTCTTCCAGTGAAGAGCTGGTAGAGAGAGAGACAGAGAGAGAGAGAGAGAGAGAGAGAGAGAGAGAGAGAAAAGCTATTTGAGGCCAGGGGCTGAGCAAGTGCCCAATCGGGGGGGTCCAGGCTCCCACTAAGACCTTTCATGGTCTCCTTTTAATATATCTCAGCCCATTTCTGTTGCTGACTCTTTAGGTTCCTGAGAGATTTAATTCTAATTTCTATCTACTTAGGTCCACATGTAGGATACAGAGATAAGCCAATGGAGGTGGACATATTGGAGTTTTGGCCTCAGCCCTGCATCTCACCAGCTCAGGCACATTTCTTCACTTTTATGAGTCTCAGGTATCTCACTTGTAAACTAGAGTCACTGAGGAGACTAAGAGAGGCCCCCGTGTTCCATGATTCGCTAGGGGCAGGCCTTAAGTAACACTCAATAAATGAGATTCCCTTCCCCCTTCCCTTCTGATGGATAACCCTCTGCTGGAATAATGTAAATATTTAACTTCTTCTTTACTGAGTTTTCAAATACCTCTCTGTTATAAACGTTTATTTCTCCATGTTGCATAATTTCCTAATTCTGTCTGCCTTGTTAGCAACATGGTAAGTAAATGTGACATAAATGTTGCTATTTTGAGTTTTCTGCTCAAAATAATGATAATGTTATGATTAAAAAAAAAAAAAAAAAGACCTGGGCAGCACCTGTGCCTCAAGGGAGTAGGGTGCCGGCCCCATATAGCAGAGGTGGCAGGTTCAAATCCAGCCCCGGTCAAAAAAAAAAAGAAAAAACCCTGAAAAAAAAAAAAAAAAGACCTGGCTACTCAGGAAGCTGAGGCAAGAGAATCACTTGAGACCAAGAGTTTGAGGTTGCTGTGAGCTGTGACACCATGGCACTCTACCAAGGACGACATAGTGAGGCTCTGTCCAAAAAAAAAAAATGCTTATAAGTACCCAATTCCGTAATTGTCTTGATCCTCACTGATCTATGTTGCTGCTTCTCTGTCAGCTGGACAAATGGGATGTATTACTCTCTCATAGAAAATTGCTGTCTGTGGCCCCAGCCCCTGCCCTGCCGTGCATTCAACATCCTGTTTTGTCTTCCTGCGCCTCCTCTCTTGCCCTCTCTGGTCCCACAGACCTCAGGTTGCAGCACATTAGTAACTGCAATCAAGAGAGTCCTGAATAGTGTCAGGGCATAGGATTGCAAGGTCTCCTGGTTCTGTTGTTGAAAGCCTCCCAGGCGAGTTGCCGCGGCTCTACCATCCCCAGCTCCCTTCAGCACCCTCTGCGGATCCCCAGCTCCCTTCAGCACCCTCTGCGGATCCCCACCTCCATGTACATCTCTTTCTCTTCCATTTGTTTCCTAGGGCTGCCCTAACAAAGTACCAAAACCTGAGTGGCTTAAAATAACATAAATTTATTATCTCATAGTTTTGGACACTGAAAGTTCAAAAATCAGTCAAGATGTTGATAGGGCCACGTTCCTTCTGAAGTCTTTAGGGGAGAAGCCTCTGGGCCTCTTCCAGTGTCTGGGGGAGGCCCTCCTTGTCTTGTGGCAGCACAAATCCATGTCTGCCTCTGTCCTCACGTCATATTCTGCTGGCATTTTTACATTGTCTTCTCCATCCTATGTCCAAATTTCCCACTTTTAGGTGAGTACTACCCTGTTTTCCCCAAAATAAGACATCCTCCGAAAATAAGACCTACTTACTGGACAGATAAGACATCCCCTGAAAATAAGACCTAGCACATCTTTGGGAGCACACCTTAAAATAAGACAGTGTCTTATTTTCGGGGAAACAGGGTAGTCATGTTGGCTTTGGCCCCATCCTACTGACCTCATCTTAAATTGGTTAAATCTACAAAGATCCTGTTTCCAAATAAGGTCCTGTTGGGAAGGTTCCGGTTGTGTCTGTGTCAGCTCAGGGCTTCTACCTGTCTGTTGCATCAGGTTAAAACTTTATTGATTGAGTAACAACTATTTTCTCAACGGTTACACCTCTACCCATCACCCTAAAAAATCCTGTCTGTCCTTGATCTCTTCCGTCTGGTCACTCTGTCTTTATCTTTGGGCTATTTCAGTGACTTCAGCCCCTGCCCTCACTCTCAGACCAGCAGTTTGGCCCCTGCTGGCTGCCTTCTCCTCTGCTCCTCTGTTCTATGCCCTTTCCAGGCTGTTTCTCTTTTTTCCCCTCCTCCTTTCTGTATCACTCTCTTCCTTCTTTTAATTCTTTAAACACTGCAGCATCCTAACTCTTGTCATTCACGGAATCGAAAACCAGCTGGTAGTTTCTGTCCTTTTGGTTTATACCATTCTGGACATCAACATGAGTTCCTTAACACTTCCTGATACTCCTCTGTTTTTTCAAAGCAACATTCATAGCTTCTGATGTATTTTAACAGCCTTGAGACATCACTCTGTACTGGAACACAGCCCAGTCTCCTACCTCTGCTGCCTTTTCCAAACACGACCTTGGTCCCCTGGGGATATTTCTTGTTCTTTTCCAAGTACTGAGAGATGCCTTCTTGCTGAAGTTATTGTATGGTGCTTTTCTAACAAAACTTAAGGGGTCTGGATGGCTGACCACTCTTCTAATGAACTCAGTGACGTCTCTGGGAAAGGTACTCAAACTCATTTGCAAGATTACCTTGTTGTTAATTCTGCCTGAAAACACTGTGGTCCTAGACTTCCCCAGGAAGGTGAAAGTCAAGCCTAAGAAAATCCTTTTTTAAATCTCCAGAAAAAAGCATTGCTAAAATGAAAAATAATCTCCAATTTCAGGGTTCCATATTTTCTTTTGTCTGTGTTGTACATGCTATGTCCTGAGTGATCTGATTTCATTTTTTTTTTATCATTGTTTAGGTACTATTTATATGCTGCAAAATGTCAAATCTAATTCCCTTGGCTTGTTGCCTTGCCTCAGCTCCAGATGTATATTTTTAGCTACCTGCAATCTACCTGAATGTCCTGCAGGCACCACACGCGGAGCTGTCCTAGGTCCCTGCTGTTCCTCCTCTTGTGCTCTGGATTTTGGTTACTAGCCTCAAGTAGATCCTCCATCTCCCACAGTAGGCACCCTTGTCCCTGGTTCTGTGTCCAATCACTTAATGCATCCGTCATTCTGTCTCAGGAAGGTTCATGTATCTCTTTTCATTTGATCTTTGTCCTTAACATTTTCCACTCAACTCCAGCCCTTTTAACCCGTCTTCTATTGCATTTCCTCCTCATTCCAATCCATATAGATTTCTTTTTAAGAAGTACAGTTCAGGGCAGCACCTGTGGCTCAGTTGGTAAGGCGCAGGCCCCATATACCGAGGGTGGCAGGTTCAAGCCTGGCCCCGGCCAAACTGCAACCAAAAATTAGCCGGGCGTTGTGGCAGGCGCCTGTAGTCCCAGCTACTTGGGAGGCTGAGGCAGGAGAATCACTTACGCCCAGCTGTGAGCTGTGTGAGGCCACGGCACTCTACTGAGGGCCATAAAGTGAGACTCTGTCTCTGCAAAAAAAAAAAAAAAGAAAGTACAGTTCACCACGTGGCTGTCTTGTTTTGAAGATACTGCTGCCTTCCCACTGCCTGGTATGTAAATCTCTAAGCTCCCTATGATTTCATTCTGGGCTTGTCAAATCTGACTATGATTTATGTCTCAGGGTCTATCCTTCTGTTCCTGCTCCCACCTGGGAGCATAACAAATTTCTGCCAAATAAAGCTTCTCATTGTGTACTAGAAACAACCTACCACTTGATGCCTTTGGACTTTTGCATATACTGTTTCCTGTCTTTGGGACACCCTCTCCTCCCTTCTTTACCTGGTAAATTCCTTCGCACCTTTGCAGTCCAGCACAGTGTTAAATTATTGGGGAAGCCAACAGTAACCCCCCAACCAGATGACGGTGGTCCCTCCTATACCCCTGGGTAGTAGTTTGTTCATAGTTGTATAGTAGGACCCTATAGATTAGAATAATTTGGCTTTTTTCTCATTCTTCTCCCCCATTAGACCATGAAATCTTCAACAGCTAATACAGTGCCTGGTATTCAATAGAAAATTGGCCATGTCTTTTAACGTTCAAAGCCTTCATAATATCTTACTCAACTCCATGTTTGTTTGTTTTTTATCTCTTTTTCTATTTCTTACTTCCCTTCTTTATTTTCTCCTTAGAGAAAACTCAGAAGTGGTATCTCAAAATCCACTGTATAAGCTATAAGCAAACCAACTAACAAATAAGCTGAGGTTTATAAAAAGGTGGTAGTATCAAGTGAGGGTGGCATTAGACTGTCCCCGGCCTGCCCTGAGGTGGATGGGTACTGCAGAGGATGGCCGCAGAATTTTTTCTGAGCTCCCCAGCAATCTGAACAAAGGGTACATGATCAGTTTCTACAATTGTTAGTATCCATGTAATAAAACAACTCCTTGCTCTGGGAAATAACAGTAACTCTAAGCCCTGAGGGCTGAGAGAAGTTTCTTGCGAGGTCACCGCGTAACTCTCTGCAGGGCCTGGTGGCTCTTGGATGAGCTTTGGGAAGGTGGTGTCATATTTGTCCAGTGTGTGCCTTATTGCGTTCTAATCAGGAAATGAGTATATTTTCTCTTGATCTGTGTCTGATGAACAAGGACAGGCAAAAGAGTGGACAGATGAGGGACCCCATCCTTGGACTAAATGCCCTGATAGATTCCTTTATCCATCCATTCATTTGCTCACCCATCAGGCACTAGTTCTTAATCAAATGCTTATTCTATAGGAGGCTTGATGGGGACTTTCCTTTCTGCTTCCTATTGTGCCGTTTCTCCCACCTTAAGTTTGGCTGGAAATTACCTTACCATATATCAGCTCTTCTGAATCAGAGGCCAGAGGCTGCATAAACCTAAATTGCTTTGTACCGAATTCAGCACTCAGGCTGGAGGTTTTTCAGTGGCAGCTAATGGTTGTCATAGGGAGGAACAAAAAGGGCTATTGGACATGCTTCTTTTGAAGCGTCCAGGGAGTTTTCTGGCTCTGGACAGATTGCTTTCACAGAGCAATTTTAGTCATTATCAACTGAGAATAAAACCTACTTTACAAAATTAAATTAGGTAGTCCTCCCTCCCAGATTCATTTCCTTTCCCCTTTAGTGTGATGAAACCCATCTCTATTTAGCAGGCCATGTAACCTCTCCTACCTCGTTGTTCAAACCATTTAGTAAAATAAAAAGGCTTTAAAAAAGGAGGTTGCAAATATAAACATGAGTGCAATTAAGATCTCAACTCCATTACATTAATATAACTACTTTGCATGGGAGTTCATTATGCCTCGCATCAGGGTTTTAACGCTTTCTCTGGTTTAGTGCTGTCTTTAGTTAGAAGGAAACATCCTGCTAGAGGAAACAATTGCCTCTTGGGTTGGAAAATAGTCTGAATAGGATTCCATTGTGATTAATTAAACTCACACTTAATAAAATAAAAGGAGCTAAACAGTTGTTCTTCAAACTGACAGCATATTCGGTGAACAAAA